>NC_064644.1:459340025-459974193 GCF_023864345.2 Schistocerca serialis cubense | reverse complement strand
GTACAAACGTAACTTCCTCAGATATACAAATAAGGTAAAGAAGCACGAATTCTGTTGCTGCTGGACCATGAAGTTGTTTTTGTATGTCAATCCTTAAAACAGGCGGAAATTTAAGTTCAGGAGTACACTATTTGTTAAGAAGTGTAATGAATTGCACAATTAATTGATCGCAGAAATCTCTCAGAACAATGTGTGTTGGTCAACTACCGCCAATAGTTTCACATTTTCCTGTGTCAGAGAGGGAGACACCACCATTATGAGTATGCCTGCAACAGACCTGGCGTTCGCCGTGCCTAGCTGACGTGACGTCACCAACAAGCGCCGAGGCCTTCCTTTGATTCGGTGTTGGTTCAGTGCGGGTGTCTCCGGACGACTGCCGACGGCTGACTCCTGACGCCGCGTCAGCAGCCGCACTCGTTAACGCGCCTCCTACGGTCGCGGCCCTTCAGCGCCAGAGCCTGGTGCCGAATTATGGGCCCGTTAAGAAACGTAATCGCCGCTGGTGGCCGACACCACGCACCTGCTTATACAATTTATACCGGCAATAACGGCTAATCTGCTAAAGTGGCGCCGAATTGAGACGGCCGTGAATCACACATCCCTCCCCGCCCCAGGCTGGGACCGTCTGCGGGCCGCTGGGGGTGGTGGTGGGGGGGGTGGAGTGGGGAGGTGGAGGCGATGTTATGGCTCCCTGTGGCCGGTGCCAGTCACGGCAGCCAGGTGTGGCGTGCACCCGTCTTCATGGCATCTCCAAACACACCCGCTTTCGTAACACTCTTAATACATTACGCGATGAATATGGTTGTGAAACAGCTGTTACCACCATGTCTGTTTCTCCTGCCAATGAAAATTAGTTTTCTTTCGCGAATAACATACTACACAATACTTCATTTTTCCCATATGGGAAAATTTTTTCGTTTCTTTTTCTCTTAACAGTGTCTTCTGTCTGACGCGGCCCATCACGTCTTCGTTTCCTGCGCCAATGTCTCCAAGGGTACCACTTACATCCAACATCCTTAGTTATCTGTCTGTCTTCGCCAACAGTTTTTCCCTCTATAGCTCCCACTTGGGCATTCCCCTATATCTTAACACATGTTGTATCATCCTGTTCCTTCTTATAGTTCCTGTTTCACAAATGTTCCTTTCCTAGACCTGCAAAGGATCTCATTTTCTAGTTTATCCGTTCACTTAATCTTCATCATCCTTCTGACATTTCTCAGTTCCCTTCTTTTCCGATTGTCTATGATTCACTTATCTGCAGTTACGAACTTCAAACGTACATTTTCAGAAGTTTTTTCCTGAGAGTACAGCCTATATTTGATACTAGTGGACATCTTTCCCCGATGAATGCCCTCCTTGTCTGTGTTAGTCCGTTTCTAACATACTTCTGGCTTAATCCACTTATTTTAATCTCACCGTATCAGAATCCCTTAACTTCTTCTACTACGTTACTCCGCATTTTGATCCTAAGTTTCTCACTAATATAATTTCTGCAGTTCCTCTTTACACTGGTCTTTCTTCTGTAACATTTTCCAATTAGACTGCTCAGTTCATTCAACAGGTCTTGTAATTCTTCCTCAGTTTTCCTGGTGGTAGAAACAACTTCAGAGAATCTGATCACTGACTTCCTTTTTACGCTGAATTTTAATTCTATTACTAACTCTTAGTCCTGTTTCAGTCATTGCTTCTTCTATACACGGACTGAAGAGAAGTTAAGAAGACTGCATCCTTGCCTTATGTACTTTCTAATCCAGGTACTTCCATTCATTACAGCCTGCCCGAGTCTGATCTGCTCACAGAGCTCAACTCGACATGTCATTTTGATCTTAGAAATAGATCCGCAAAATAACTGTAACTCATTATAAATTTACATATTTTCAAGTCCCAAAAACAGAATCGTCACCGTTTAGAATGCTACCTCATCAGTGGAAACGTATTTGAATAGTAATCATCTCTCAAGTATGCAATCAAAATCTTTGCTGATGAAGTGCATTTTTCGTGTATTGTCCATGTTACACGTGATGTTATCGTTGTAAAGGCACTGCATTGCTCTGCTGCTTTGCTGTTACACTTAAACACGGGCAATTCTGTAACAAATGATAGATTTTTATGTAGAGTTAATTACTTATGTAGAATCTGACATTTGTTGCACATCACTGACACAGTATACAATGCTCAGTACACATTTAAAACACCAAATGTACAAAAAATGTTGTCAACAAGTGTAAAGCTTTGGATCATCCATAGAGTATGGTATACTAGTTTTATGCACAGAGAGTGTTTTTCTTATGTGATATGAATCATTAAATTGTTTATTATGCTTGCATTTGCTATACATATTTATATCAAGCAGAAGGTATGTGTGCATATCTAGGACCTCCTCCACAACCCCAGTCTATATTTCAACCAAATTTGGCACAGAAACCGCAGGCCTCACAAGTATCAGCACTATGAGGATTATAAGCATCAAAGCATCTTCTCCCATTCCCCAGAGTGTAGACTGCCCAGCACAACAGGCATGATGTGTGGGGACACTATCAGCCTGTTAAATCAACCGGCTTTTCACAGCAGCCCAACTGTCAGCGGCAAGAAACAGTTTCTGGATGCCAACATGCACGCTGCACTGTATGACCGACATGGTGTGTTGAGTGATATCAGCCCACTTTATCGACTTGCTTTGCATGGTAGCCTGTAAGTCAGGGGAAAGTTTATTTTGGAGCCTCTGATGAGTAGCTGGTACTGCATGAAAGGTGTGTTGTGGAAGCTGTATCTGACTGTTTTCTTGTATTGCAGGGGCTGATGAGTATGGGCAGGAACAGGTTGAGATGTATAGAGAAGGGGATTGACAGAGTGAGAGGTTGGAGGAAATGAACAGAGAGAGGAGACAAGGGGTAAATGCATGAGGCAAGTGATAGAGGTAGAGAGTTAGTAGGCAGTTGAAAAAGAAGAGTGAGAGGCAGAAGTGAGGGGAGAGAGGGGGAGGAGGATATGGTCAGAGAGTGGAGGTGGAGGAAATGGACAAACAGGGGAGGGGGTGAGGAGATGAAGAGACAGAGAGAGTTGGGAGGTGCAAAGAGACAATTAGAGATGGGAAGATGAGGTCGACAGACAGAGGGGGGGGGGGGAGAAATGGACATAGGGAGCGAGGAGAAGGAAGTGTGTTCAAAAAATATGTCAAATGCATATGTGGGTGAAGGCAAGGGGAATACACTAGCATTATTTATACAGATACTTATTTTTGTCTATCATTACTTTATTTTATTTGTCCATTTAAGGATAACATTGAAGCATCTGAATATATTCGCTGAGTCACTTTCCAGTTTCTTATATAACATTTTGTTTTCACATATTTCTGATGTGAATGTGTCTCCTTTTCTTACAACAGATCAAATTTGTGATCGTTGTTTTGTTGGTGGCGCATTTTAACATTTTGCTCTACATTTGAAAATGGGTGGCAGTTATAGTGCATATGCATCGCTATTGCTGATGTTGTGTGTCTGTAGTGTGTGTAGGCTCTAATGTGCTCTGAAAACCTGCTACGGAGATCTCAGTCTGTTTGTCCTTCACAGAACATGGAGAATGCCCAGCATGTTATTTCATGTATTTCAAAACCTGAATATGCATCATGATTATATTTTATATCCTTTAATTGTTTCTACATGTGGAGAATACTGTTTTTACTTTGTGATTTTTGAAGGTATTTGCTACCTTCTGTAATTTTTTGCTAGTATATGGGTTGCTAGATATTTGATTGCTTTTAAATTCTTAATATGCATGGTCATGATGTCTCTATTTGCTTTACTATTATACTGGGCGTTTTACTTCTCTCTTTGCAATTACAAGTTTTCCATTCCATAGTTGCTTTATAGTTATTGAGGGTCCTTTATTTCTCATTTGTTCCATGCTCATGTAATCTCTTTGGGTGACATGAAGCTGCATGGGTTGAGGTGTTGGTCATTGTGTTCTTCGTGTAAATTTTGAATGTATAGGCACTCTTGTGTCATAATGATTAGGTACAGTTTCGGATACTTTCGCTTTTTTCCAAAGTACTGGTAACTTTATGGTGTATATTTTTGAAGCAATATAAAATGTCTTTGACATCTCCTTTCACTATTAGTAGTGTGGCCCCAACATATCTCCTAAAAAATTCATTTTTCTTTAGGCAGGATTCTTGCCCATTAATTAATTTTTGTTTCAAAGGACTTACGCTTATGTCTGCCATGGTACCAGGTATACGTGATCCTACTGCACGCCATCAAACTGCTCTGGTCAGCTATGTCTGAGCTACCAAGCGCCCAAACTGCTTGGAGACAGGCGAACAATGCTTGTGCGTTGCTCGTACGACATTTTTTGTGTATTCACGTAACGTTTGGGACGTGACACGTTCAGGGAGGTTGCGGATTATTACTGGAAAAAGGTAAGTGGCAAAGCACAGTTCATAGCACGTGATAAGTATTAGGTTGGAGCATAAATTCGTAGCGTTCTTGTTTTGCATTTTGTTATACCGGTTGCTATTGATTTATTTATCGATAGTGATTTGTTATTGTGGTCCATTGTTGCTATTTGTGTTTACATATTGCCATTTTGTCATATGGAGACAGTGAGTGAAACTGTAGTTACTAGAAAATGGTGTGTCAAGTGGAGAAATCGGAACCTTTCCGACCTATTCTTCTGTTTGAGGTTAATAGAGGGATGACTGTAGCTGGGGTAGCCAGAAACATTTGCTCAGTGCGTGGCGATAATGGGACTGGAAAGAGAAGAACGGCAAGGAAATCGTTTTCTCTTTTTAACGAGGAACGTTTTGGTGTTGGTGGTTCTTCACGTTCAGGAAGGCCTTCAGGGTTTGATGACGATCGTTTGAATGCGTTAATCCACAATTATCCAGGTCTGTTTACTCGTAAACTTGCAAATATGATGAAATACGACCATTCTAGTATCGTGCAACATTTTCATACGGTGGCGGAGGTTAAAAAATATGGTGTAATGCTCTAAGTCAAAATTACAAATATCAGCGGTGGCCATATGTGCATTGTGCTTGCTGGTCACCATTGTCTCGTGAACTGTATCGAGCGTTGCTATCCTGTATAGTTACTAGTGACGAAAAATGGTGTCTTAATGGTTATGTAAGGAAAAGAAACGAATGATCGAGCCCAAACAAAGCAGCAACTCCCAGTAGAAAGATCTGCGGGCATCCACAAAATACACTCCTGGAAATGGAAAAAAGAACACATTGACACCGGTGTGTCAGACCCACCATACTTGCTCCGGACACTGCGAGAGGGCTGTACAAGCAATGATCACACGCACGGCACAGCGGACACACCAGGAACCGCGGTGTTGGCCGTCGAATGGCGCTAGCTGCGCAGCATTTGTGCACCGCCGCCGTCAGTGTCAGCCAGTTTGCCGTGGCATACGGAGCTCCATCGCAGTCTTTAACACTGGTAGCATGCCGCGACAGCGTGGACGTGAACCGTATGTGCAGTTGACGGACTTTGAGCGATGGCGTATAGTCGGCATGCGGGAGGCCGGGTGGACGTACCGCCGAATTGCTCAACACGTGGGGCGTGAGGTCTCCACAGTACATCGATGTTGTCGCCAGTGGTCGGCCGAAGGTGCACGTGCCCGTCGACCTGGGACCGGACCGCAGCGACGCACGGATGCACGCCAAGACCGTAGGATCCTACGCAGTGCCGTAGGGGACCGCACCGCCACTTCCCAGCAAGTTAGGGACACTGTTGCTCCTGGGGTATCGGCGAGGACCATTCGTAACCGTCTCCATGAAGCTGGGCTACGGTCCCACACACCGTTAGGCCGTCTTCCGCTCACGCCCCAACATCGTGCAGCCCGCGTCCAGTGGTGTCGCGACAGGCGTGAATGGAGGGACGAATGGAGACGTGTCGTCTTCAGCGATGAGAGTCGCTTCTGCCTTGGTGCCAATGATGGTCGTATGCGTGTTTGGCGCCGTGCAGGTGAGCGCCACAATCAGGACTGCATACGACCGAGGCACACAGGGCCAACACCCGGCATCATGGTGTGGGGAGCGATCTCCTACACTGGCCGTACACCACTGGTGATCGTCGAGGGGACACTGAATAGTGCACGGTACATCCAAACCGTCATCGAACCCATCGTTCTACCATTCCTAGACCGGCAAGGGAACTTGCTGTTCCAACAGGACAATGCACGTCCGCATGTATCCCGTGCCACCCAACGTGCTCTAGAAGGTGTAAGTCAACTACCCTGGCCAGCAAGATCTCCGGATCTGTCCCCCATTGAGCATGTTTGGGACTGGATGAAGCGTCGTCTCACGCGGTCTGCACGTCCAGCACGAACGCTGGTCCAACTGAGGCGCCCGGTGGAAATGGCATGGCAAGCCGTTCCACAGGACTACATCCAGCATCTCTACGATCGTCTCCATGGGAGAATAGCAGCCTGCATTGCTGCGAAAGGTGGATATACACTGTACTAGTGCCGACATTGTGCATGCTCTGTTGCCTGTGTCTATGTGCCTGTGGTTCTGTCAGTGTGATCATGTGATGTATCTGACCCCAGGAATGTGTCAATAAAGTTTCCCCTTCATGGGGCAATGAATTCACGGTGTTCTTATTTCAATTTCCAGGAGTGTATATTGTTATACATCTGGCGGAACAGCGACGGTGTGGTATACTATGAATTGCTTCCCCGTGTTGTAACCATCACTGCTGATATTTACTTTCAGCAACTGAAACATCTGGCAGATGCAGTTCATGAACAACGACCAGGAAGTCTGCGTGAAGTGATGCTACTCCACGGTAACGGCCGCCCACATTCTGCTAGAGTGATAAAAAATACTATACAGTAGTTGGATTGGGAAATCATTCCACACCCAACTTATTTACCTAATCTTGCACACTCAGATTTTCAGCTTTTCTGCTCTCTATGGAACAGCCTTCAAGGAACTCCCTTTCCGGATGAAAATGTGCTCAGAACCACGTGATTTCTACTGTCACGGACTCCCAGCGGTGGCAGACTGTTGAAAATAGGGAATGAGAAAATATTATTGATGACTACAGTCTTCGATACGATTATCTGTTGTCTTTATTAAACTTACAGAAAAACGCTACCGTCTCGCACCAACCCAATAAAGCTGCTTTCTCCACATCATCTGCGTTTACAGAGGCATTATGTTTCATTGAATATAACTTTGAATTACTCTCGTTAATATTCACCGACATCGTTCGTAGCACAGCAGTTTTGTTATTATTGAGTTTCAAGATTGCCATCGGGGCTCAGATCACTAACGACATCAATAATGACGGTGTAAGTAGGCTATTTAGGTTTTTATTTTGGTAACGCCACAAAGCGCTCTGTATGAAAATCACTGACTGTTCTGTGTGCAGTCTGTGGCTGGTTGGCATTGTTGGAATGTTCGCTTGTGTAGTGTTGGGCAGTTGGATGCGAACAGCGCGTAACGTTGGACAATTGGAGGTGAGCCGCCAGCAGTGGGGGAATGTAGAGAGAGAGAGATATGCCAGAGTTTTGAGAGGTTACCATAAGCGGACGATCTGGACGTGTATCCGCCAGAAAAAGGAAATTTGTAAAGATGGAGGTCATCAATTGATAGACATATGTATATGATGACTTTTGAACATTATTAAGGTAAATACATTGTTGGTTCTCTATCAAAATCTTTCATTTGGTAACCATGACTATCAGTAGTTAGTGCCTTCAGTAGTCAGAATCTTTTATTTAGATTGCAGTATTGGCACTCACTGTATTGCAGTAGTTCGAGTAACGAAGATTTTTGTGAGGTAAGTGATTAATGAAAGGTATAGGTTATTGTTAGTCAGGGCCATCCTCTGGTAGGGATTACTGAAAGTCAGATTGCGTTGCGCTAAAAATATTGTGTGTCAGTTTAGTGATGATTAGAATAAGCAAAGAGAGAAATGTCTGAGTACGTTCAGTTTTGCTCGGCTGTTTGAAAAACAAATAACGTAGAAGTTTACCAGCACAGTAATTCATAAATTTCCAAGGGGACGTTTCAACGGTTTATTTGTTTCTTATTTATTTGCAACATGCTCCATAACAACATCTGGTGTGTGCTTGTGTGTGTGTGTGTGTGTGTATGTGTGTGTGTGTGTGTGTGTGTGTGTGTGTGTGTGTGCTTTTGTGGATTGTAATGTAATGTAACGTTTGTGTTGTATGATGACGATCACAGAGGGGAGAGGACGAAACTCGGTGCTGGCAGATAGCGTACTCCTCGCGAGTATCACCAAGGGCGTGACCAAGCTTACGATCCCCGTCGCGTTGATCACCATCAACAGTGCTATGAGACACGGCGGCGAGGTCTGGTATTTAAACCAGGACATTGTAGCAAGGTTTCGTGAGCAGGAATTCTACGCCACCACCTCTCCTTCCCTTGTAGGACAAATACTGACAGTGAAACTTTTTTCCATCATCAGTATTCAAACCAGCCCACCCCCGAGAGCGAGATCGGCCACGGAAGCGGTTTAATACTGACTGTCTAACGAACAAATGGCACGTGCCTATGATATGCTCAGTTCACGTCTGGTTTCCTTGCACCTATCGTCGAGGTTCAGTTCTCATTCATACCTCTGCCTGACATCATCATGGACAACTATCGTATATAGTACAGGCAGAGTAAGATCGAAATAATACCACTGCTTATTTGCGTAATGGCTATTAATGCTTGCATTTATGCTTGAAATAGACTAAGGTTCAATAACACACGAAACAAAACGACAACTCTAGAATGGGAGAATTCCGCCCTACATATGTGGTGGATTTCGCGAAAACTAGCGTATTCAGATATCATAGATAAACAGTGCGTTTTCACTAGCTCTCAAAACATGTACACTAGAAACTTACAGTGATGTCACGTAGTCTGTCCCCTTAGCTGTGTGGTCAGCACGTCGGACTGCCATGCAGTGGGCCCGTTTTCGATTCCCGGCAGGGTCGGATATTTACTCGTGTCAAGCACTCGTCCTTTTGTTGTTCTCATCATCATTTAATTATCACCGACACGCAAATGACCGAATTTGGCGTCACCTGAAAAGTCTTGCATCTTGGTGACTGAACTTTACCAGCTGGGAACTCCCGTTCATGCCTGCCACACGATCGTTTCACTTATTTCAGTATCATGTATCTTCCTTAACAACTGCACTTTTTAACCATTTGCTCAAAGTCTGAAACGTTTTGCTACCATTTCAATGTAAAAATATACCTCGGTCTATGACACTTAAAAGCCTAAAAATGCACAGCTGGAACACATCTTGAGAACTACATTCTATCTTGGTCGCTACGTTTCCTAGTGTGATTGGATGGCAGACTTGTATCTTAACATTTTGTGTTGTCAACAGCTCCCAGGATCCTATAAGTCTGTACCGGCAATGTCAGCACTTCCATTATGTACAAGTCCTTTTGTGTAGACTCAACAATTAACTGCCGCGCCTATATCTATCAAAAATGTTCAAATGTGTGTGAAATCTTATGGGACTAAACTGCTAAGGTCATCAGTCCCTAAGCTTACACACTACGTAACCTAAATTAGCCTAAGGACAAACACACACCCGTGCCCGAGGGATGACTCGAACCTCCGCCGGGACCAGCCGCACAGTCCATGACTGTAGTGCCTGAGACCGCTCGGCTAATCCCACGCGGCTATATCTATCACAATGGTAACTGATATATTCGCTATCGTTGCGTCAATAGATGACTGGAACACATCACTGTGCTGTTCGGTACATTGTCTCGGTTCCAAAGACAACTCCACCCTGATGTCTGTTCCATCATTATATCTTAGCAAATCATCTATGAGTTACAGTGAGCTCTCTCACTCCATTCTGTGATCATTACTATGGGGGAAGATGTCACAGCTTTTAGTTTTCTGGGCACGGTGCGGCTGGGTGACTTTCATCGGTCAGTTCAACCGTACTTATTACTGGATATTGTTCTCAACAGCCGGCCGAAGTGGCCGAGCGGTTCTAGGCGCTACAGTCTGAAACCGCGCGACCGCTACGGTCGCAGGTTCGAATCCTGCCTCGGGCATGGATGTGTGTGATGTCCTTAGGTTTAACTAGTTCTAAGTTCTAGGGGACTGATGACCTCAGATGTTAAGTCCCATAGTGCCCAGAGCCAATTGTTCTCGACAGTTCTGATTATTCTATCACATTTGTTCTTGATAACGTGATTGCCAATGGTTATTTGTATTTGCATGCCACAGGTTGCCTGGTCTATTGTTCCCATGGGTACACAAGGCTGTTTGGCCATTGGTTGTCCAGACCATTGTTCTACTGGTTACTGTTGTGCCTTGCGTTGATAAAGCGCGGTCGCCGCACGTTAAGACAAGGCCACCGTATTCTCGAGCACCGTGTGCCAAGGCAGGAATGCGGCTTACTCCAAAGTACTCACCGTGGGGACGCCACAAGAGATATAGCAGTCATACCTCTGAAGCCAACGGAGCCAATCAGCATGTAGCCTCACTTGATTAAGTCGCGGCCCGGGAGGGGTGTTGTTTGGCGGAGATCGGAGCAGGCGTCCTCTCATTCGCGGGGCTGTTACTGTGATAGTGTTTGCGGGAGATGAACTCTAGTTACATATCTGGCACGAGTGATTACGTTGAGGTATACAGGTTGTTACAAAAAGGTACGGCCAAACTTTCAGGAAACATTCCTCACACACAAATAAAGAAAAGATGTTACGTGGACATGTGTCCGGAAACGCTTAATTTCCATGTTAAAGCTCATTTTAGTTTCGTCAGTGTGTACTGTACTTCCTCGATTCACCGCCAGTTGGCCCAATTGAAGGAAGGTAATGTTGAGTTCGGTGCTTGTGTTGACATGCGATTCATTGTTCTACAGTACTAGTATCAAGCACATCAGTACGTAGCATCAACAGGTTAGTGTTCATCACGAACGTGGTTTTTCAGTCAGTGCAATGTTTACAAATGCGGAGTTGGCAGATGCTCATTTGATGTATGGATTAGCACGGGGCAATAGCCGTGGCGTTGTATGTTTGTATCGAGACAGATTTCCAGAACGAAGGTGTCCCGGCAGGAAGACGTTCGAAGCAATTGATCGGCGTCTTACGGAGCACAGAACATTCCAGCCTGTGACTCGCAACTGGGGAAGACCTAGAACGACGAGGACACCTGCAATGGACGAGGCAATTCTTGGCGCAGTTGACGATAACTCTAATGTCAGCGCCAGAGAAATTGCTGCTGTACAAGGTAACGTTGACCACGTCGCTGTATGGAGAGTGCTACGGGAGAACCAGTTGTTTCCGTGCCATGTACAGCGTGTGCAGGCACTATCAGCAGCTGATTGGCCTCCACGGGTACACTTCTGCGAATGGTTCATCCAACAATGTGTCAATCCTCATTTCAGTGCAAATGTTCTCTTTACGGATGAGGCTTCATTTCAAACGTGATCAAATTGTAAATTTTCACAATCAACATGTGTGGGCTGACGAGAATCCACACGCAATTGTGCAATCACGTCATCAAGACAGATTTTCTGTGAACGTTTGGGCAGGCATTATTGGTGATGTCTTGATTGGGCCCCACGTTCTTCCACCTACGCTCAATTTAGCACGTTAACATGATTTCATACGGGATACTCTACCTGTGCTGCTAGAACATGTGCCTTTACAAGTACGGCACGACATGTGGTTCATGCACGATGGAGCTCCTGCACATTTCAGTCGAAGTGTTCGTACGCTTCTCAACAACAGATTCGGTGACCGATGGATTGGTAGAGGCGGACCAATTCCATGGCCTCCACGCTCTCCTGACCTCAACCCTCTAGACTTTCATTTATGGGGGCATTTGAAAGCTCTTGTCTACGCAACCCCGGTACCAAATGTAGAGACTCTTCGTGCTCGTATTGTGGACGTCTGTGATACAATACGCCATTCTCCAGGGCTGCATCAGCGCATCAGGGATTCCATGCGACGGAGGGTGGATGCATGTATCCTCGCTAACGGAGGACATTTTGAACATTTCCTGTAACAAAGCGTTTGAAGTCACGCTGGTACGTTCTGTTGCTGTGTGTTTCCATTCCATGATTAATGTGATTTGAAAAGAAGTAATAAAATGAGCTCTAACATGGAAAGTAAGCGTTTCCGGACACATGTCCACATAACATTCTTTCTTTGTGTGTGAGGAATGTTTCCTGAAAGTTTGGCCGTACCTTTTTGTAACACCCTGTATATCATCTTATTTTCAGAATAAATCTTCTTACCTGTAATTAATTCCTACTTTCCATTTGGTAGTCAATACCAGCGACACAACAGTTACGATGGTTGTTTTACGAATGGTTGCCCATGTCGTTGTTTTGGTATCCGGGACTGAATTTCTTATTTGACCTCTTTCTTTTATTTCGTATGAAAAATTTCGATTCATTGTGCCTACGTGACTGACTTGGCTGAGTGGCTTGTGGAAGGCGAATTCCACATGTCATTCATTTCTTCCGTTATTGTTATGGTTTTTTGCTATAAGCAGTGGGCGACGTGCCTGCCACATTAACAGTTTTTGCTTTTGCCTTCTCATGTATGACGTCAATTGCATCGAACACTGACATAAAACTACCCAGATTTGTCTCTGGTGCGTCAGCTAGTTTTCCATGAATGTTTTTAGGCAACTTTAACTTTAACATTGACAAGATATCCTTCTGAGATATGAGCTCATCCCAGTATCTTATTTTATGTACGTACTTCTCAAAGTACTTGCGAAGGCTCACTTGCACATTAAAAGGCTGCAGATTGAATAATTCCTTACAGAATCTTTCCTAATTCCTCATGGACCAATTCTTTGAGAGAAATGGTCTTTCAAATTTTGGCAATGGATAAAATCTCTTATAGATTGGATTTCCTGCATATCCACCCAGGAACGTAATGGTAGGCCATGAAAGGATTTCTCGAAAACAACAGGATGAATAGATTTTTCTCAAGCAAGAAAATCTGAAGCTGCCTGTGTTTCAATAACTTTCGTCAAAAATAACTCACGATAGAGTTACAGGCAGCCTCCACCACAAAGATTATGTCATTGAGCTTATCAGCTTGAACTGATTTTGCCGAGATCTGCTTGACTGTGATGCTGGATGTGTCACACTATCGAAATGACGAACGACTGAAGGAACATTGGACACCACGCTTTAAACTTTCGTTGGTATTGTTTCATGTCTTTTATGTGGACGGGTATAAAGAAAGCCCAGTCAACTAAGTCCTTCTGTAAGTGACAAACGACTATCAACAATTTTGGCTATTTCATTCAGACACCACACTTACACCAGATTGTTGCAAGGCAGCGTTTACTTGAGATTCGAATTTTTTATTAATTTTGTCGTCCATTTCAGTAAGCCAATCCGAAAACGTATTGGAAAATCGTTGGCTTTCCAACTCAAATTTTTCTTGCAGTTTAGTATCATGTTCAAAAGAAATATTATCTACCCTTACAGAAAGCTGCTGAACAGTGTAGAGTAGTGTTGTTTGAGCTTTACTTAAAGACGAAACTTCGTCAAACAACTTCTTTATGTCCCCTGGTAGGCCCCGTGAGCTGATATTATTCCTAAATTCTGAACTTTTCCAATGATCGCCTGCTTTTCACTCAGATCCGCTAGCCTAGACGACAAAGTCACCTGTGTCAACAACATTGTGTTTAATTCAGCCGATAAAGAATATTGTGTCGATGGAATTGCACGTGATACTACTTACTCGACCGGCGAAATTTCGCTTAGTTCTGTCGGCAATGAGTGTTTTGTGTTGATGAAATTTCACATATTTTTTGTCCAGAACAGTATTCATGGCCGTAGCCATTACCTGTGATCTACGAAACATTGTGTTAGTTGGTCAAACGGTTCGGTATCTTGTTCAGTGGGTGCAGCAGTATTTCTCCGAGATTTGTCATCAGCATGCGTTTCAGTTTCGCAATTTGAGCCATTACCCAACTAAATATGGAAAATCCTCATAATACTAGCCATATCACTTTCTAGCAAATAATTTCTAGTGCTACCACTGTTATTAGTGACCAGATGCAGGTCAATAATTAAAGTTACACTCGTACGTAAAAAGAGTGTAGTGGTGTTTGACCATCTTGGCCACACAGACACTCGATCAACCATTTTGTACGCAATATTCGCAAAGAAATTGAAATTAATTTGCTACTAACGTTTCAAATAAGTCTAATTGTAAACCTTGAACAAAACGGAATTACGGTTCAGTGACAAGCAAGATAACACGAAAATACGCAGTGATATCTTCCGTTAGATTTGTTGGATCCAATGCACCGACTGAGGTTTTCCAGTCTGTCTCGTCCAGGTTATACTTCTCGTGAAATATTAATGCACGAAAAATAAAACATACAATATATCACAGATTATTTATTATATTTTTTTTTTAAATTTGACCTGTCACGTTCCATTTACTTAAAGCATTCACACAGTTAATAATTATTCTCTTCGTTGATTTGTAATTAAATCTCAGTTAATGGAATTACGTTCCCTTAATAGTACGAAACTTTCCGACTCTCAGTCTTTTCTGAATTATTCACAGTGGGTGAATATATATATAGATATATAGTTACCTTCTCCGAGCTTTAATAGTAGTATAGGACGTGCAAATACGTATTGTCTGAGGCCGTTAATCTACACAAGCTTTATTCACGTCAGTGATTAGAATTTTTAGGAGAAGGTGTGACTTGGATTGAAACACATGTAGTAACGGAGCTGCAATATCGATCGATGTTTTCTGCCGTCAGGGAGTCCACGTTACAATTCTGAAGACAGTTTCTGGCATATTATTGTAGAGCAAAAACGCTCTCGTCACATGATGGGATTAAATTTTTATACAAAAGAATAACAGTTACATCATTAGCGAACTGAAACGTTGTTTGTATAACGGATTTATTTCCTAAGAATAAAAAGGTGCGAATCTGCACTGGAAGAACTTAGATGAATTCTAGTTCGATCAACGGAACAAAAGGAAGCTGGAAGAAGGCAGCGGGCCCGGCCGGGGTGGCCCTCGTGGTTCTAGGCGCTACAGTCTGGAGCCGAGCGACCGCTCCGGTCGTAGGTTCGAATCCTGCCTCGGGCATGGATGTGTGTGATGTCCTTAGGTTAGTTAGGTTTAATCAGTTCTAAGTTCTAGGTAACTGATGACCTCAGAAGTTAAGTGCCATAGTTCTCAGAGCCATTTGAACCATTTTTTTGAAGGCAGCGGGTTCTGCACTCATATAGTAAAAACGATAATACTCTACGTGTTAGAACACTGATGTAGTTATAATGCCACTCATGAACGTGTGAGAAATATTGGGAACATGATAATCTTTCTTCAAATATATATTACACAGTTCAATAATTTTTTGGTGTAATCTACTACATTATCTGTTTGATAAACCATAATTGAAGTAATAAATGAGGAGGAATAGCTGTAAATAACAACAACAAATTTGATGTTTTATTAGCCCTGTTAGTGAATATTTTAATAACGTCTGACCACTGTATCTACACAGTTGTCGGTAATATGTTGTTAATTTTTAACTTTCAGAGATTGCAAGAAATGAGTAACTGGATAAAATGGTACCGGTTACTTCAGTGACGTGAGCGATAATAAAGTTATCTGTTAAGTGGCGAATAACGTAAAACGACCCACATTTTGCTTTAAGAGACAAAGGATTACTGGTTCAAAGGCCCTCCTATAGGTCGCTTAGTTTCTGAGTAATGGAGAGCAAATCCAAAGTTTCGATTCTCCGTAAGGTAAATTAATGCACCATGGATTAGCGCCGAACACGGAGAGGCATCATCGCAGCTTCCGAGAACAGAGCGTTGATCAGCATTGAAGGCATCGTTCAGACACCGACGGTGACGCAGTGTTACTGTATTTTATCTAATTTGAGGAGTGATAACTTGATGATACTGATGTAAAAGATGAAATATTAGTCTAATTACCGGCTCATTGGCTCTCGATACACGTTAAACAAAAGGTGCAATGTACAGCTCGACAGCTGCACAAGGAGAACTCGTTAAAGCACTAGACCTAACGCACTGAGAACAGCTGTCATTTGTTCAGATGTGGATACACCACTTAATCGTAAGTCGTTGATTATTTCCTGAAATCCTGTAGTCGAAGTTACTGATACAGAATGGTCTGTCAACTTCACTTGCTTTTTTAACGAACACCACCACCATGGTTAATATTGACATCTCACTTTTAGCAACGAACCTACAGGTAGTATAACAGCGTGATGTTTCGAAGGGACCGTTACAGAGTCACAGCTAATAAGTGATTTTGCCTGAAATTTAGCAGCTTCGCTAATATGAAACCATCGCAAAATTGTATGAGGTTAAAAAAAGAGTGGTTTCAATTTATTTTGTTGTTATTGATCTGGTGATTCTAATAAGACATGTCCCAAACGTGTAGCTGCAGTAGTTTTGCAGAACAACCAGAGCAGCAAAGATTATTATACAACTAAATTTGTTTACTTTCTATTAAGGAATGTACAAATGTTTGTCATTGTTGGCAACCGTTAGTGAATTGTTTCATTTTTTTCCTAACCTTGAAACGAGATAGTTTTCTGTATTGTTTAGTGAAACAACATAATAACAACAGTGTATTTAAGTGAAACCTCATAGTAACTGTTGTAGCTTGTAGATCATTTATGAAGTAGAGATTCCTTTCAAATTTACGACAGAGGAATACGCCGATATGGCGTTTATTTATGGAAAATGTGATGGTAATGCCATGGCTGCAGTTAACGAATATCGCATACGTTACCCAGCTCGGAGGGCTCCGAATGCACGGACCATTAGCGGAGTATTTCGAACGTTACAGGGGACAGGTTCTCTACCTAGCGTTCATAATCAGTACTAGCGCTCGATTCGTGAAGACGATGAAGAGGATATTATGGAAGCTCTTCAACGTAGCCCAGGTACCAGTACACGACTAATCTCTCAACGATTTAGGATTTCACAATCTAAGGTATGGCGTACACTGAAGTACAACACACTGTATCCGTACCATAAACAAAAAGTGCATCATTTACACCCGGGAGATCCTGCCCTTCGCTTGAAGTTGTGCAACTGTTTAAATACTAATCGGCAGTTACACAAGTACATTTTATTTACTGATGAGGCACAGTTTACTCGAGATGGTATAAACAATTTACATAACGAGCACGTATGGCCTGAAGCAAAACCACATGCAACAGTGCAACGCAATTTCCAGCAGCAATTTAGCATAAATGTGTGGTGTGGTATAATCAATAGACTCTTTATTGAACCAATCATTTTCCCAGAATGTCTAACTGGCCAGACGTACTTACAATTTCTTCATGAAGAAATGCCCCGCTTGCTCGAAGATGTTCCGCTTGGTACGCGATTGCAATTGTATTTTCAACATGACGGCGCGCCTCCACATGTCACCAACGCAGTTACTACTCATTTAAATGAACACTTTCCCCAGAAATGGATTGGTCATGGTGTTACACGTCTCCGACCATCCAGATCGCCCGATTTAAGGCCAATGGATTTTTGTGTATGGGGATGGATGAAAGACATAGTTTTTGAGAACAAATTCAATACATGTGAGGTATTACTTGCCTGCATTGTGAATGCAATAGACGAAATTAAGAACAAGCCTGTGAAACTGAAATGAGCAACAAAATCTGTTCCTACATGCACAGTTAAAAGCACTAAATTCGGTGGAGACATTTTTGAACACTTAGTGTGAATGTATTGTGAAATTGTATGTACACTGTACAACTTCCTTAACAGTGAGTTTTTCCCAGTTTAACAGGAATTCACGTGTTCTATGGTATTAATAAAAGCAAATTATTTAACACATTCATACAGTGTCAGTTAACGTTATTACCACCATTTTTCCAAAATTAATTCTCTATAACCTCCGTTCAGCACTTTGTGCAATTGTCTGGAATTTAAAATCAAACTGGGTCAAGTAGTTCACAAACTTAAAATTTTACAAAATTACGTCTTTGCTTCCCTTGAGGTTCTGGAGAACTACTGCAGATACATGTCTGGGACATTTGCAAAATTTTGGGCAAAATCTTTTATTAGCTGTAACACCATAACTAAACATTTACAGACCTATATTTATGTGAAATTTTTTTAGTTTTGCTTGTAGAATAACAAATTAAAGTATTTGCATATCTTCGTGAATCAGCCTGTACATATAAACACATGCAAAAAAGTTTTCCATTGGCATGGTTCCAACAACTCTTGAAGATTACCGTTGATTTTGGTTACTGTATCAGAGACACAATTCCTATGACTGTTCAGAGTGTAAGGTGGCGTGGTCTCCTGATCTTCATTTCTTACATATTCCGACCTCACCATCGTATTCTGCTTATCAAGACGTTTCATTCGAGCCCAAACTCGATAGGGTAGGTTCAGTTTTGCATATTTCCATTTAATCAATATGCAAATCAAATAAATAAATCGCAAGTGTGCACCGAGATTAAAAAGTGGAGGCTAGCGTACAAAAACATTCAAGACACGACGGCCACAGGAGTTTCTGTTCAGCGGAGGCAACCAGCCATAGGAGTGTGAGTTAGCACGCAGCTACGCCGGCTGGCCGACCGCCCACGACCAAAACAGTTTTTGCTAGAGAAAAGGGATAATGGTCTGCGCGTTCACCTTCAAAACCCGTTGTATTGTTTGGGAGTGCCCCAACATACTCATTTTTTGACAAATCGAGTGCGCAGTTGCAGAGTTCTCACAAGTGGACAGTAAACGCCTAACGCAGATGCCATATATTTCCAGATTGGTCGGCTTAGCCATTCTCCCATTTGTAAGAGTAATGCTGATTGGTGTGCTATTTCTGACGCAATGAGCCGGAGGAGTCAGGGGAAGATAGCGGATGATATCCCTTTCGTTTTTGGCGTGGATGGAAGTTGTTCCGGTGATGCTCTTGTAGCAGGAAAACGTAGTGGGAATGAGTGTGCTCGTGCATGTATGCAGAGAGCGAAGAGCAAAGTCTCTACTCAGTACTGCACTGAGAGAGCACCTCTGACGCTAGTGAATCTAGTGATACTCTGTCCTGAGTCGCTCACGATTAAGCGTTTGTTCACTGTGTTGGCCGCAACACTTAATGTACGGTGTGAACACAGACAGAGTATTAGTTCGCGTCTGTGAGCGAACATTGAGTGGCATCATGGTGGACTGGTTATTTGACTGGTGTACCACGCCAATAGTTAGACTAGGGCCAGGTAGGAGTCCTTGACTTCATCAAGGCGTAGTGAGAGTTCGATTGGCGAAGGTCAATCCATATAGAAAGAGACAGTTTTCTTATTTTTCAGCGGCGAGCGACGCAAGCAGCAGTCATCGCAGCTCACAGTATTGTGCGCTACAGCGTAGGCGAGCCCCATCATTAGAAATGACGTACTTCATTCATGTCACTCCATTATATTTCTCAGTCGACAGCCTCGACCATAGAAAAATTCAGTCGGATCATTATTCAAGTTGAGTAGGCGCGGCTCTCAGCCATTCTGCCAAGTAAATAACATTCTTAAAGAAAAGGGATAAACGAGGTTTCCAACACTTTGTATATAAATGTCGATAACAGGATTCCTATCCATAAGAGGTAACCTACTATTCCGAAAAGAACCCGGAAATTTGTGTCAGTTTATAAATAATTGTTTCACTTGATTTTCTTAAATTTTGCAATAAATAATATTTTCCATTCGTTTAATGTTTTTCTTACACTAACTAGCACACTCCAGTACCCAAGTATCCCACTAGTTACATACGAAAATAGAATATTTTTGTGTCCTTTCCTTACAGTGGACGACACCAGAAGATATTTATTGCTGAAAGTTTTTCAGGTTTTCTTTTTGGTACGTTAGGAGCGTCTGTACGACTTCTGTAGTAGTGTGGGGTGGAAATTGCGTGTTTCAGGAGCTAAAGGGTACTTGTCAGATCAATCCATTGCGCAACTCGTCAACATAACACCCACACAATGACAGAAAAAGGCTGGTGTTAAAAGAGATGTCGCTAAACCCGCCAAAAGATGTAAACAACCATGCATGAGCAGCACCAATTAGACTGAGGGGGTCCGACAGCCGAACAGTTCCTGTCATTCCATCAAGAAGGAGGTACACAGCTCATGTTGTCTGTAGTTCAACCATGCCTATATGGTCAATGCCGCAGTTCGATCGCATCCGCATTGTTACTTTGTGGAAGGAAGGGCTCTCAGCAAGTGAAGCGCCCAGGCGTCCCAGAGTGAACAAAAGTGATGTTGTTCTGACATAGAGGGGATACACAAAGACAGGACCTGCCGATGACATGCCTTGCTCAGGCCGCCCAAGGGCTACTACTGCAGTGGATAACCGCTACCTAAACATTATGGCTCGGAGTAATCCTGACAGCAACGCCATCATGTTGAATAATGCTTTTCGTGCAACCAAACTGCATTACTACTCAAACTGCATTATGCACAACAAGCTGCATAATGCGCAACTTCAGTCCCGACGTCAATGGCGAGGTCAATCTTCGCAAGCACGACACCATGCAGCGCGGTACAGATGGGCCCAACAACATGCCGAATGGACCGCTCAGGATTGGCATCACGTTCTCTTCACCGATGAGTGTCGCGTATGCCTTCAACCAAACAATCGTCGGAGACGTGATTGGAGGCAACCCGGTCAGGCTGGAACGCCTTAGACACACTGTCCAGTGAATGCATCAAGGTGGGGGGGGGGGGGGTTCCCTGCTGTTTCGTGGTTTCGTGGTGGTATTACGTGGCGCCGACGTACATCGCTTGTGGTCATGGAAGGTGCCGTAACGGCTGTGCGATACGTGAATACCATCCTCCGACCCATAATGCAACCACATCGGCAGCATTTTGGCGAGACATTCGTCTTCATGAACGATGATTTGCGGCCCCAACGTGCGCATCTTGTGAATGACTTCCTTCAGGATAACGACATCGCTCGACTAGAGTGGCCAGCATGAACCCTGTTGAACATGCCTGAAAGAGATTGAAAAGGGCTGTTTATGGACGACGTGACCCACCAACCACTCTGAGGGATCTATGCCGAATCGCCGTTGAGGAGTGGGACAATGTGGGCCAACAGTGCCTTGATGAACTCGTGGATAGTATACCACGAAGAATACAGGCATGCATCAGTGCAAGAGGACGTGCTACTGGGTATTAGAAATGCCGGTGGGTACAGCAATCTGGACCACCACCTCTGAAGGTCTCGCTGATACAACATGCAATGTGTGGTTTTTATGAGCAATAAAAAGGGCAGAAATGATGTTTTCTGTACGGGTTCTGGAACTTTCGGAACCGAGGTGATGCAAACCTTTATATATATATATATATATATATATATATATATATATATATCAATTCCTCAATGTAATATTGTTATTAGATAAAGGTGGGAAAGCGAAAAACTCATAAAAGCCAATAAAAATATTCTTGTGCACTTGGCTTCTGAAAACATGCTCTATACCTCAGCAAAAAGATATTGGTATATCATTCTTCCATCTCTGCTTGGTGGAACAGCCTTATCACTATAAATTAAAAGCACAAAATTGAGAATGTATAACACCTTTACACTATCCAGTCACATTAATGTGAACACCTGTCGGAAGCCTGAAGAACCAATTTTTTGGAGCGTGGATCTCTACGAGGCGTGCAGGAAGATAGTCAGTGAGGTTCTGAAAGGTACCAACAGGTATGTAGAGCCATGATAACTCCACCGCCGTGGCCAGTGAACTAGGTTTCTCGGTTGAGTATCCATGACACAAACAGCCCGATGGAGGTGGTCCCACATATTCTCAATTGGGTTTAAATCCGATGTGTTTGGTGGCCAGGGGAGTACGGTACACTCATCCTGGTGCTCGTCGAACCACGCACGTACACTGTGAGCTGTGTGAAACGTCACGTTGTCCTGCTGGTAGGCGCCATTGTGCCGAGCAAAAACAAACTGCTTTAGGCGTGAACATCGTCTCCAAGGATGGATGTGTTCTTATGTTGGTCAATTGTGCCTTCAAAAATGACGAGATCGCCCACAGAATGCCACGAAAACATTTCGCAGGTCATAACGCTTCCTGCTTGTCCGCTTTTAGATGTTTAACCCAGTACGAGACCATCTCTCCAATGGAGCATAAAACATGATTCAGCTGGAGAGTTCAGACGGCTCCACTCAGTGGACGTCTAGTTCGATATAGACGTGCAAATTCCAGCTTTTGTCACCGATAGACTGCAGTCTGCGTGGCTCTATCAAACAGTCACATCTGTGCAAGTCCTTATACAGCAGCGTTCATTGAACTGTTGTTGAGGAGACACTGTTGGCAGGCTCTTGTTCCATCTACGCGGTCACTTCAACAGCTGCACGTCTGTTCCCTTGTTCATATATTCGTATCCGTCGTTCACGCTTTATGTGGCCCGTGCTGTGACAATTAGCTTCGGCGCCGGTTTTAGAAAGCGCCATTTTGCCATGCTCTGTACACTCCAACCACGGCGTCTCGTGAACAGTTTACGAACTTAGCCGCCTCCAGAGTACTTTCACGCATGAGCCATAAGCCTCTGAATATGTCCTTTTGGATGATAGATAAATCGCCTTATGACAACGACTGCACTATTTTCTGCGTACCTCCCCTTCGACATGTTTTACATGTCCTACACTGCTACTGTTCCCACCAGACGTCTGCGAGTTATTACTGCGCGTTGACCGCGAACAGAGGTCGCGGTTACATTAATGTTATTGGACCATGTACTTCTTTAACCGGAGACCAGCTTTACGTTTACAGATTAATCTATGTGTAATGAACGTAAACCCTTAGTAACGACTCAGTGTTAGAAAGTCATTTGTGTCCACTCTTCCACTAGTAAACCACATCGAGACTTCAACACAAATTCAATATGTCTGTTATCATACGTCCCTTGTTTGTTGAATACTTAGGCATATTACAACACGTCGACTGGCCAGCTGGATCACGCGATGTTAATCCCATATAAAGTGTCTGAGACATTTGGCAGATGTAATGAACCAATCAAGATCCCCGTATTTTGGTAGCTTTACAGGGTATAATCTCGATGAGTGGTTTCAACTTGGTACGACCTTCGTCAAGAAACTTGTGAACCCTCTTCTTCTCGTACAGAGGCATATAGGCAGTAATTTTTCCCTCGTTCCGTTTGGGAGTGGAATAGTGAGAGAAGATGCTAGTTGTGGTACGAGGTACCCTCCACCACGCACCGTATGGTAGACTGCGGAGTATGTATGGAGATGTAGAGGTAGAACCTTCGCCATTAATAAGGCTACAGGCACTGTGTAACGTGTTGGTGTGACGTCTCCTCCATAGAGACTAATTTCTTGTCCGATGTGCTTATACTCTACACCGAGATGCCCTTCTCTCTTGGACAACGCCAGACACAACCATCTCTGGTGCGCGTCTCCCCTTGATGACGTCGCCGGTGGCCTGTCACCAGTCTTCTGACCACTGAACCCGTCAACCCTTAAGGCAGGTCCCAGAAGTCCTTCCTGACACACCCGACAATGTCCGTGGGACTGTATCAACGATCTCACTAAACGCTAATACTTTCTGCACTTTTTTTAATTTGTGCTTCAAATCGGATTGGTTTCACTAAGAAACGTCATGAACTTCTATGCAGGCTACAATTTCTTTTTGCATTCCTGATTTCTGCTTGTGTTTCTTAACGTTGCTCTTCAACATTACACACTACTTTTACTAGGGGCCTTCAGTAAGTAGTGCAACATTTTTTTTCTGAAAGCTGGTTGGTTTTATTCAGAATTCAATAACCCTATATTATTCTCCACCCTTTTGTCTGTGAAACCCTACTTTTATGCATAATTTTCTTTCAGTGCGTCTGCCCTAGGCCACCTCACTGCGAGGGCCAGTTTGCAACTCTACGGGTCGACGTTGGAGCCAACGTTTTGTTGCATCAGTGACCTTCACGTCATCCACGTACTGCTTCCCATGGAGTGCATCCTTCATTGGGCCGAAGAGATGGAAGTCGGAAGGTGCGAGATCCGGACTGTAAGGGTGGACGAAGAAGAAAAGTCCAATGAAATTCTGTGAGCTCCTCTCTGGTAAACAGACGTGTGAGAATGTTCAAATGTGTGTGAATTCCTAAGGTACCAAAGTGCTGAAGTCATCGGTCCCTAGACTTACACAGACTAACTTATGCTAAGAACAACACATACACCCATGCCGAGGGTGGACTCAAACTTCCGGCTGGAGGGTCGGTCGCGCAATCCGTGTCATGGCACCTCAAACCGAGCGGCCACTCCGCGCGGCCAGGTTTGTGTGAGATCTTGCGTCGTTATGGAGAAGGAGTTCTTTTGCATTTTTGTGACGTCGAAGACGATGAAGTTGCTTCTACAGTTTCCGGAGGGAAGCACAGTATATTTTAAAACAGATCGTAGCATCATGAGAGAGTTCATGAAACAGAATAACCCCTTCAAAGCCAGAAGACAGTCACCATGACTTTACTGGTTAAGGGTGCGTCTTTGAACTTCTTCTTCGGAGGAGAGGTGGTGTGGCACCATTCCATAGATTGCAGTTTTGTTTCTGGTTCGAAGTACCGAACACATGTTTCATCGCCTGTGACGATGTTCGACAAAAATTGTCATTATGAGCCTCGTAAAGAACAAGCAATTCTGCACAGATTGTTCTGCTCTGCTCTGTTAGGCGAGGAGAAACTCAGCTGACCCACACCCTTTGAGTACTCCAAATGGTGGACGAGTGTGTCACTTCCACAACAGAAACGTCCAATTGTGCAGCGAGGTGTTTGATTGTAATCCGTCAATCACCTCGAGTGAGAGTCTCTGCACGTTAGAAAGTTGCAGGAGACACAGCTGTGTGCGGCCGTCCGGCACGCGGAAGATCAGACAGGTTTACGCGATCTTGCTGCGATGTTGACAGACGCCTCTCCCAACGACTCACAGTGATTTTGTTCACTGCCAGGTCTCCACAGACGTTCCGCAACTCCCTACGAATATCTGCGATGCTCTGGTTTTCCGCCAAAACAAATTCAATGATAGCTGTCTGCTTGGAACGCACCTCTATTACAGACACCATTTTGAAGGCGATGTACAGTGCCGCCATCTATCGGGACTTCATGAATTTATAGAGGATGAAAAGGGAATATTCCCCGATGTCCCACAACAAATTACGCACTTTTTCAGTCGTAACTGACCGCGAAAATAATTGTTGCACTGCTTGCTGAACGCGCCTCATGTCATAGTCGTCAGTCGTTTACTTATTCTTTGTGAGATTATCGAAAGGAGGAGCCATGTTATCAGAAAACGCTGGACACACAGCAATGGTGTGCAAAATTTAAGGACCGAAATAATTTGCGCGGCATGTGTCACTGCCAGTAACACAAATAAATGAAATGTTGACCATGTAGAGAAAGAACTGCTACAATATGGTACAAAAAGTGATGAATGACATACGCAGTGCGAGGAACAGAAGTAAATTATTTAGAGACAATAATGACGCTGAAGTCAACACCATTCATTGTGGTCCCTGAACCTTACAGAAGGTGAGATGTGGTTCTTACAAGGGAACCTCCCCATCGCACCCCCCTCAGATTTAGTTATAAGTTGGCACAGTGGATAGGCCTTGAAGAACTGAACACACATCAATCGAGAAAAAAGGAAGAAGTTGTGTGGAACTGTGAAAAAATGAGCAAAATATACAAACTGAGTAGTTCAATGGAAGATAGGCAACATTAAGAACAGTAGGAATGCAGGAGCGCCGTGGTCTCTTGGTAACGTGAGCAACTGCGGAACGAAAGGACCTAGATTCAATTCTTCCATCAAGTGAAAAGTTTAATTTTTCATTTTCAGTTTATGGACAAACTCTTATGTTTTCATCACTTTTTTGGGAGTGATTATCACATCCACAAGAAAACCTAAATCGGGCAAGGTAGAAGAATCTTTTTACCCATTCGCCAAGTGTACAAGTTAAGTGGGTCGACAACATATTCCTGTCATGTGACGCACATGCCGTCACCAGTGTCGTATAGAATATATCAGATGTGTTTTCCTGTGGAGGAATCGGTTGACCTATGACCTTGCGACAAATGTTTTCTGTTCCCATTCGAGAGGCACGTCCTTTCGTCTACTAATCGCACGGTTTTGCGATGCGGTCGCAAAACACAGTCACTAAACTTATTACAGTGAACAGAGATGTCAATGAACGAACGGACAGATAATAAGTATGCAAAAATAAAGAAAGTAAAATTTTCAGTCGAGGGAAGACTTGAACCAAGGACCTCTCGTTCTCCAGCTGCTCACGCTACCACGGGACCACACCGCTCCTTATCTCACATGGTCCATTATGTTGCTTATGTGTCCTGTTTTCTCGATTGATCTGTGTTCAGTTTATCAAGGCCTATCCACTGTGCCAACTTATAACTAAATCTGAGGGGGGGTGCGATGGGGAGGTTCCCTTGTTAGTAAGGTGTGTTGTGGGACGATACCGTGAAAACTATTTGCTAAACTTGTCTTATCTTGTTGATACCACAAATTAATTGTTTAGTGAACTTGTAACTCGTGAGCTCAGGCTTGCATCTGCATAAATAATAAACTGTAAGTTAGAAAATCAGTTGTCATAGGGCCTCCAAATGCATGATTGGATTTTTAATTTTTGGTCAATCCTGGGATCAACCAATGCATCTGTTACAATAATCCTAAAAAAGAAATTCCACTCATTAAGTTCAAATAAACAAACGCAGGTAGGATCTTGCACTGAAAAATAATATTTGCTCCTCACAGCGTTTATATATTTAACAAATTTGAGTTCATTCGATTTACTGTAACAGGTTAATAATTCTTCATCATTGAATTAATAAATTTTGCAGCAAGGGCTTAGACAAAAATGAAACAGCATCTCACATTTGTTTAAAGTTCCGGAAAAATGTTGGAAAATAATCAAAGTTCAATTAGCACAAGTTTAAGTTGTGGACTATCTAAATCCCGAGTGCAGATCACTCGCAAAAGTAACCATGGTAAAGTTTCAGAGATCAGACTAGTTCACCTAACACAAAGTCCATAAGTTTAAACTCTTTCAGAATAATAGGTAACCTACAAACAAACATACGTACCGTCTCTTCCAGACCTCAATCCCAACTGACCGCTCTTTGGAACCAAACGTGTGGCTTCCGCTATTTAAGCCCTTGCACTAACGTGAGTCAAGCATACACAATTCCGACTTTCCCCACAGAATTAAAAGCTACATAAAATGGTTTAAATGGCTCTAAGCGCTATGGGACTTAACATCTGAGGTCATCAGTCCCCTAGACTTAGAAGTGCTTAAACCTAACTAACCTAATGACATCACACACATCCATGTCCGAGGCAGGATTCGAACCTGAGATCATAGCAGCTAAAAGCTACGATTTTAGTGTTGTAAACATGTAACATGCGTAATTTCCTCAGCTTTATGTTGCTGTTCAGAGTTTTTCTATAAGTTAAATAGTTTTTCACAAATAATGATTGTCTCAAGTAGACACTACTTTACAATGTTTCATTACAAATACATATAATCAGTTACAACAAAGCACCTTCGTATGTTCCCATTTATGCCCAGTTAATACTGTTGCCACTACTTTTAATATTTCATTTGTTATCAGTCATGTGCAAAAGCAAGTTTTCACTTGTGAATTGCTCATTCCAGTACGTAATTTAAAGGAGCCAAAGTACACAAAAAATCTACTGTGATGCTCTTAGGGCTCAATGGGACACATCCGTTGACAGTTTCTTTGTGTAAATCTCTTAAGGCGTTGTCGATATATTGATTTCAAAAGTTCGTTTTATACATAAAACGTTTAACGTGAAAAACCTGAAAACTGGTTGGGTCCAGGTTTTGTTGGATTTCATATTATTTGATATTTACTCCGGACACTCAATTCATCCATGGCGATTACCTCACCATGTTGCCAGCCAGTTGCCGGACGTCCGTGTTTTCAAAATCATGCGCCCAAAGCATGCATGTACCTGCTGGCCTCTGTCCTGCGGTCTTGGTTAATTCTCACAGTCAGAGTGGCGACCAATCACTGAAGTTGAAAGGGTGCCGCCATCTAATGATGACACCGCGAGAGTCAGGCGGCTGCTGAGCTCTTTCTGGGTTGGCCTCCACGCCTACTCAGTTGTTAAAACACGCGCTGGCACGACGGGGCCTGTGTATCGTCGCAAACAGAACGGGCACTCGCGGCTGCATCTATTTTTAAAGTTTCTAGTCACAATTACCGGAATGCGCTCTCTCAGTGGTCACCACAGACGGAAATGCATGCTCTGCAACATGTTCCTGCACTGGCCACCAGGTTGCTAAGTAGTTCTCCGGTAAGGCGTTCCAATCCACCACAAGCGCGCTTGGACAATGAGCCATCGTGACTCGTGTTCCCGCCATCGTGTATTTTACCAAGTTTAAACGTACTTCCACCTCACTACGTTAATTTACACTACTGGCCATTAAAAATGCTACACCAAGAAGAAATGCAGATGATAAACGGGTATTCGTTGGACAAATATATTATACTAGAACTGACATGTGATTATATTTTCACGCAATTTGGGTGCATAGATCCTGAGAAATCAGTATCAAGAACAACCACCTCTGGCCGTAATAACGGCCTTGATACGCCCGGCTGTGCGGCTGGTCCCGGCCAAGGTTCGAGTCCTCACTCAGGCGTGAGTATGTGTCTTTGTCCTTAGGATAATTTAAGTTTAGTGTGTAGGCTTAGGGACTGATGACGTTACCAGTTAAGTCCCATTAGATTTCACACACATTTGAACGTTTTGATACGCCCGGGCATTGAGTCAAACACAGCTTGAATGGCGTGTACAGGTACAGATGCCCATGCAGCTTCAACACGATATCACAGTTCATCAATTCTGGCGTATTGTGACGAGCCAGTTGCTCGGCCACCATTGACCAGACGTTTTCAATTGGTGAGATATCGGGCATGAATGTGTGTGATGTCCTTAGGTTAGTTAGGTTTAAGTAGTTCTAAGTTCTAGGGGACTGATGACCTCAGAAGTTGAGTCCCATAGTGCTCAGAGCCATTTGAACCATTTTTTGGTGAGATAGCTGGAGAATGTGCTGGCCAGGGCAGCCGTCAAACAGTTCCTGTACCCAGAAAGGGCCGTACAGGACATGACACATGCGGTCGTGCATTATCCTGCTGAAATGTAGAGTTTCGCAGGGATCGAATGAAGGATAGACCCACGGGTCGTAACACATATGAAATGTAACGCATAGTGTTCAAAGTGCCATCAATGCGAACAAGAGGTGACCGAGACCTGTAACCAATGGCACCCCATACCATCACGCTGAGTGATATGCCAGTATGGCGATGACGAATACACGCTTCCAATGTGCGTTCACCGCGATGTCGCCAAACACGGATGCGACCGCCATGATGGTCTAAACAGAACCTGGATTCATCCGAAAAAATGGCGTTTTGACATTCTTGCACCCAGGTTCGTCGTTGAGTACACCATCGCAGGCGCTCCTGTGTGTGTTGCAGCGTCAAGGGTAACGGCAGCCATGGTCTCCGAGCTGATAGTCCATGCTGCTGCAAACGTCGTCGAACTGTTCGTGCCGGCCGGAGTGGCCGAGCGGTTAAAGGCGCTACAGTCTGGAACCACACGACCGCTACGGTCGCACGTTCGAATCCTGCCTCGGGCATGGATGTGTGTGATGTCCTTTGGTTAGTTAGGTTTAAGTAGTTCTAAGTTCTAGGGGACTTATGACCACAGCAGTTGAGTCCCATAGTGCTCAGAGCCGTTTGAACCATTTTTTTGAACTGTTCGTGGAGATGGTTGTTGTCTTGCAAACGTCCCCATCTGTTGACTCAGGGATCGAGACGTGGCTGCACGGATCCGTTACAGCCATGTGGATAAGATGCCTGTCATCTCGACTGCTAGTGATACGAGGCCGTTGGGATCCAGCACGGCGATCCATATTATCCTCCTGAAACCATCGATTCCATATTCTGCTAACAGCCATTGGATCTCGACCAACGCGAGCAGCAATGTCGCGATACGATAAACCGCAATCGCGATAGGCTACAATCCGACCTTTATCAAAGTCGGAAACGTGATGGTACGCATTTCTCCTCCTTACACGAGGCATCACAACAACGTTTCACCAGGCAACGCCGGTCAACTGCTGTTTGTGTCTGAGAAATCGGTTGGAAACTTTCCTCATACCAGCATGTTGTAGGTGTCGCCACCGGCGCCAACCTTGTGTGAATGCTCTGAAAAGCTAATCATTTGCATATCACATCACCTTCTTCCTGTCGGTTAAATTTCGCGTCTGTAGCACATCATTTTCGTGGTGTAGCATTTTTAAAGGCCAGTAGTGTACTACTGTCACTGAGCTGCGGCTTTGCCTGACCGTGAGCGGCGTTAGCAGCGCGTATCGATATATCCCCTCTCGTAGTATCTTTGCTCGACTGCTATTTCTTCCCGGTCGTTGTCTGTCGTATGAGAGTTCGGGTTGCGAGTTCGCGTCGCGAGTTCATGTCACGAGTTCGGGCTGCCAGTCAGTTGGAACGCGTCTGGAGCGCAGTCCGGACCTGCCAATCGCGGACTTGCAATGCGGCACTAGTGCAGTCGGATTGGAGCTGTGAGGTCTGCGTCGAAATGGCTCGCCCGACCATTGCCGCCACGCATCACTTGAGCCGGGCCACGGTCTTGGTGGATCGTCGGTCGGTCGTCCTACCGCATGACGCGTTTTGGCTCGCCGATCTTTGATGAGTCAGCTGTGTGTGTGTGTGCATTGACTCTCGATTTGTCTTCGTACGTGCTTAGTGACTGTTGGGTTTTGTTCAGGTCTTCGTGCAAGTGTTTGTCAGGTTGTGTGTGTAGTTGGCGTTAGTTCCACTGACGATTATTTTAAAAGTTGTCGGCGTACTGGTTCTGAGAGGTCGGTCGTCTCATCGGACGACGTATAACTGGTCCTCTCAGGATTTCTGTGCCCCTTCTTGTGGAACTTGGGTCGGTCCTTTCCTGGTGCAGAGATGTCGATTAACAAGTGGGCGTGTTTCCTCTACGTGGCTGGGTCCGAGCCAGTATTTCCGCCGTCTTGTGTCCGGAAGAGAGTGGGAGACGCACCAGCAGTGCAGTCGCGACGGAGCAGCAGTCGTGGACGGACCAGCAGCCAGTTGGTCTGTTGCTGCCGACCAGGGAAGATATCTCCGCGCGGTGCACTCGATGGGTACGTTGCCGGTCCATGTGCAGTGTCGGAGCGTGTGTGGTGTCCGATCGCTACGAACTTCGTGGTTCACCGACCCAGGACGTCAAGGTTGAGTGGTGTTTTAAGTACCCAAGCCTCGCCCTTTCATGTTATGGTTCGTTTCGGAGGTTCGCTGTTGGGGAGGTTTTCCTGTGAGCAACATCGAGTGTTTGTACATATTTCATTCTGGATAATCACGTTCGTAACCTTAAGTGTTTGAGTTCTCATGTACCGATTGGTGGCAAGCAAGTTGATGTGTCTGTCGGTCCGTGGTTGTCCCCTGGTTGGGTTCCGACGAATCAAGTGTAGTGGGGCTCACCACCTGCCTCGCCTAAGTGAACGAGGGCAGACCGACCTCCCTAGAGGCATCTGAGTGACATTGTCTTTATTGTCTTTCCCACCGGTGTTTAATTATCTGTTTTCAGCTACGTAAAATTTAAGGCTTATGGTGTTTTTTCTTTTTTATTAAAAATTTTGCAAAATAAATTGTGGGCTTTCAGTCTTGTAACCTTGTTCTTAAAATTATCTTTCAAGATTAAACAGTGCGGACTTCTGCCTTTAAAAGATTATGGTAATATATTTTAAAATTTTGAGACTTAATTGTGGCCTTCAGTCATTGGTATTGCACCCTGCATATCTTTGTTTTTATCTGCCTTGCCTTGAGGCTTTCCATTTTGCTGTAATATATGTTTTTTAATGTGTTTTATTTGCCTATTTTAACTGCATTTTTATCTTGTTGATTTGTTAAGAGTTTTTGTTTGGAGGCCTTCAGCCGTGAAAGAGTTGCATTTGGTAAAGGTTCGGCTATGGGCGGCTTTGGTTGTAAATGTGTTATTAAATTACAATAAATTACAATTAGAAGATGAAACTGACCCCAACCTTATTTGACCCTTTCCACAATCCTAATTACCTGTTCTGCCCAGCGCGTTTAGCGGGCGTTTCAGACAACCTCTGGATCTTCGTTGTTACGTGTGGACGTGCAGCAGTAGGTAAGCTACCATAAAGCATACCAGTGGTGCCTCATTGGATTTAGGTCGAATGAACAGGCAGGCCACCCGTCGTTCCAAGTTCTCCTCCATATGCACTGCAGGATGTGACCTTTCTTTCTCATCCATAAGAGTGAAGCCAGGGCAGCGTGCACCCCTGAGAGGATGCACGCGAGAAGTACGACATTACAACACGCTGACTGGTCAGTGTACTGCATTCAAAGGTTTGATGCTCAGTTCTCCCATGCAACACTGTAGCTCCCCATACCATAACATATAGAATCCCGGGAAATTCATGTTCGACATTGTTTTTGGGTGCATTACGTACCCGCATAATAACGAGAGGTGGGGACACGTAATGCGTCCAGCAACACTGACGTTCTGGTGGTCCTCGTTTTATGGTGTGGAGTGGTGTAAAGTTGCATGGGAGAAGCGAGCTCTGAAAGTTTGTCCACTCTCTGGCAAACTTTATTGTGACACAGTACTTCTTCCCAGTGTGTATTTTTTCAGGGGTGAATTTTTAGGGACAACGATGCGCGATCCCATCGAACAGCACAGGTGGGGGAGCTCCAGGAACGAGAAGATATTCGGCGAATGGAGTAGTTCACCTGTTCCTGTGACTGTGTGTGTGTGAGGGACGTATTGGGAAGACGTACTGCAGAATGTCGACATACACCAACATCCATACAGCAGTTGTCAACCGCTCTGATAGAGGAATGGAACGTCTCACCACAGGAACAGCATACCAACCTTGTGCTCAACATGGGAGCAGGTTGCAGAGAATGCATTGCTGTCAAAGCTGATCACACATCGTATTAACAACCATGTACCGCCGTTTTTAGTATCCAGGGGATTCTTATACATGTCGTTGGACTATTGTCTTTGAAAACAGTCTCATTTATGTTCGTCACAATGCGTATTTTTACAGTTAACTTATTTGGTATACTGTATTAGTTCTTTGTATGTATGGCCCAAATTTCATCGAGCTATGTCGCTTGGCAGTGACACATGATGCGAAAGTTGCTTTCATCCTCGTGATTTGCACACCAGTATGCCTCCTGCAGAGAAAATCGACTAGGCGCTATCTGCTGCAGGATCAACGGCTCCTAACCCCACATTGATTTCTATTTTGTCTATTCCGAGGTAAAAAAATAATAAAAAAAAGAAATTATTCAATTTTCTTCACATGGTACTAATAGCCCTGAAGAATTCTCTTCTTCCAGTTAGCTTTCGATCAGCATTGAACAACAGAGCCACTCCTTCATAGGAAATGTTCCTAGCGTCAGATATCCCACACGTCTTAAATTCTGATCGTCGAGCACCATACTTAGTGCCATATTGCCATATGTGTTTAAAACTTTGTGATGGTCATTATGTGAACCTCCTACAATACAGGTACAGCACAGTTAACATTAGCTACTTATTTCTTAACTGTTGAATTGAATAACTGATCTCCTCAGCAACCTACGTCAGAAGCGGACGAATTTACATTGACAATAAACAGTCCAGAATTAAGAATTTTATAACGTTAGAGTATTTTAGATAATCAATCTGAAACGCGCAACTACCAAAAGGCAATAAGTCAATGAGGAAAACTGTTTCACTTTTGATGTTGACAGTTGACTATGTTATGGGCTAAATGTACTAACATAACAAAAATATTTCTATCTTGTCTCTCACAAGGTAAGGTTCAGAAATCGATATTTACAGCCACGAAATGTTAGATACCCGTTTGCTAGTCTCTATCCATCATATAGCATCAACTAATCCTCATTGTTTATCGGAACATATGCTCCGTTAAGACGGACAAGATTCTTACCGCGACAGCTAGTCTTCAGCCCGAATACTGATTTGATAGAAGTTCACTCGCTGGTCTGTCCTCCGCAAGTCTCATTTCTACGTAACTGCTGCAACCCACATGCATCCAAGCCTCCTAACTGTATTCAAGATGTCCCTTTACACTTTTTATACTGTTCATCTCCCTCGATTAGCAAATTAACTGTCCCTTTATGCCCTAGGTTGTATCGTACCAACCCATCACTTCTTTTGATCAGATTTTACCACAAACCTGTTTTCCCCTGATTCGCCTTTCTATGTTTTAATTTGTTTCCGATGTACTCATCCACTCTCACCATTCTTCAGTAGAACCACTTTTAAAAGCACCTTTTGACTAATTTTTATGCTGTTTATTTCACAGTTTGCTTGCATATTATGCTACATTCCAGGGACATACGTTCAGGAAAGTTGGACCATTTGCACGCGTCACAGAACATTACCATGAGATCAGAGGTACAGTAGACATCCTTGATTGAAATCCAACTGACTATTTCATTGCGTTGAGAGGCTTAAGCTACTCACTAGACAGTTTATTACAGCCTTACCTCGGGAACGACAGACTGTCTGCTACGTCTCCGCGAACCAAGAACATCTTTAGAAGACCTCAGAGGGATGCACAATTACAGGATCTCATTGTTCTGTCTTGATACGGTGAAGTACAAATAGGCTCCTATCATGTCTTGCATTTCCAGTACAAACAGGAAAAGTTGAATGTAACACAAAGAGCGGAAATGAATGAATTAACAAATGTGCACTGGACATTGACTGTATACGTGACATTCGTTGGTACAGGTGTTGAGTTCATTATGGGATCATCACTCCTTTTTTTTATTCTATCGCCATAACGTTAGCCGGCCGGAGTGGCCGTGCGGTTCTAGGCGCTACAGTTTGGAACCGAGCGACCGCTACGGTCGCACGTTCGAATCCTGCCTCGGGCATGGATGTGTGTGATGTCCTTAGCTTAGTTAGGTTTAATTAGTTCTAAGTTCTAGGCGACTGATGACCCCAAAAGTTAAGTCGCATAGTGCTCAGAGCCATTTGAACCATAACGTTAGATTTGATTATGTTTCACCTAACTGTAACGCACTTCCTGCGTTCTGGTTGCTCTGGGCGATAAGGGATCGAACATCATTGGTAACGCTCATACATGTCAACATAATTCATTAAACTCACAACCATTACAATTGAAGCAGATCACTTTTGTTAAAAAAAGGCAAGGTACTAAAGATAATTTTTTTCGCCTTTCAAAAAATTTAAAACCAAATCAAATTAAAAAATTCAGCAATTTAATACAGAGTGCTAATTAAGAAAAAACTTTCACAACCTAATATTTAATCAAGCCCAATAAAATTAATCAACAGGAAAGAGACTGAATTTCAGCCAGAATTTAACAATAAATTCCCAACGTTCTACCATGGGAGATAATACCAAATAACAGAAACTAGCTCCCTGCTGCCCCACAGCTGCGAAGTGTGACGTCAGTTTTACAATTGTGAAAGAATAGGAGGAGGAGCGTCCCACCGACGTAAAATAAAACTAAAAAAAAAAAAAAATAAGGGCGCCTTACAATACGGGTGACGTGGTGAGTACCGATATCTCCGCCTTCTGTGACACACAGTACATAATTTTAAACAAATGGAATGGTATATTAACACAGTTTAAGTAAGATTTCAGCCGCATGAAGAGAGGACAGCACAGAGGCTATGAAACCCAACTTATCAAACACCGCTCAAGCGGAACACAGTAAACAACACAGCCAAAGCTGCTGCCTACGGTCCGTGAACACACAAGGACTAAGGTGCTGCCTCATGATACCAAAGTTAAATTACACAACAATACGGTTTCATCGTGTAACGGAAAAAGAGTAATTTACAGTGTAACAATGAAACCCAAATTTACAAAATACCTCTTTACGTAAAACATACTACTCGGGAAGAAACATACTTCAAAGCAAAATAAAACCATCAGCACCTTTGATTTTAAGAAATCGTCTCAAAAGGCAAAAGCGTACACAGTAATTAAGCTGAACTGTGCCGACACTTAAATGAGAGGCCGAGCACAGCACCATGTTTAACAGTCAATTTCGTAATGGAAAAAGGAAAACAGAACTAAGATAAACTGGAACCAAATTCACTCCAAGCGGTAACGAATTGGTCGGCACACCCAACATCAGAGGTTCCTTGAACAATTTGGCAATGTTAAGCGGCTTACAAATCATCAAGCAATACTTAAAAGCCCCTTCACCCTATAATAAGTCCCGGGATGATGTTCGGACAAACAAATGCCAGCGTACACACGCACGGTGGCCGCGGCTGTCACCGATGCAAGTAAGAGACACGATTGACAGCAAGAGAACAGCGGCAGAAAACAGCCGAAAACACCACTGGAAAGCCGAACCCCGTCGAGGAACTTCTCCTCACACACACAGGAACGCGAACCCCACCTCTGTGAGTCACCGATAGTGGCGTGTATGAGAATCCACCACTGATGAGTGGTTGACTCTCTACACACCACTATCGGCGCCTCACATCTCGATCCACAAACCTCACACTCACAAGCCCTGCCCCGGCCAGTTAACCTCGAAGCCCCTCTAACCACACCCAGAAGCAACCACACGCCCTGGCAGCCTGACTACACCTCCGCCTTCTTGGGCAAAGATCAAAGTTGAAAACGTGATGCAACTGTCTATCATGGCACGGTTCACTGGAAATTAGACTCCTGAGAGAATTCATCCATCCTTGTAGCCAAAGGAGCCCCTTGAATAATGCTTGAAGAAAGTCTGTTAACAAGGTTCTATAAGACAATGCGCCAACGCAACAGGCGCAATCAGCAGCTGATCGATTAGATTACTACATCGCACATTTATTAAGAAGGGTTCTAAGAATCGTCTCTCTACCGTGGCACGTGGGGTTTCGACGGGCTACCGATGTGACTTACGAGTGTTAATGATTCCATTATGAGTGAAGGTGGCGTCATCAATATACAGTATTAATAGGATTACTCTGTGATTTACAATTAGGTAACGACTAAACTCCAATAGTCTACCTACATTTCCTTCTGGCTTCTACACTAAATGTTAAGGATAGAGGCCGCGACCACCACGTTCTTTGTTGAACATCAAAAGGTGTTGAAATTCTGTGTGTGCTTGTTGAAGGACACTGTTATACCAACCGTTATATGAACTGAATAATGTCTTCTGTTTCATCCCCGCTATACTTACCTGCACTTATGAGGTAGTACTAGTGGACACTGAACCATTCTCGCATTTAGTGAAAATACGAATAAACACTCTTCACTCTGAAACTTTATGGTTAGGAAACCATCTACCACACTCTCTACAAGCAGCAGTAACGTTTCCATTACAAAACTCGCACACAAACACCATATCGGCATACCTAGCACTTATAAATACGTGCGACATTCTTTAACGATTCTGTAGAACTGGCCAACAAATCAATATTGCATCGTCAACTGAAAAATTCGATCACGTAGACTGAAGCAGAGCTTCACAACTTCAACTTCAAAATAAAAATTGTATCGATAAATAACCCCTTGGCAACTGTCTCCGACAAGCGAAACGAAAACTTATGTCCCTAAGCAGCTTTACTCTCTGCTCTGAGCTGAAGGTGCAATTTGATGCCAACATTCTCCGTCATTACAGGTACCCCAAGTCCCTTGGCATCACACTCAGCCGTACCCTATTTAATATGAAACATCTGGCAAACATATCAGCCAAGATAAAATCTCTCAACATCATCATTCAGAGGCAATTTGGCACAAATTGTGATACTTCAGTGGATACTTAGCGTACATCGGTCCTTACATTGTTTTTTTCGGCCGCAGAGTATTGTGTATTGTGCTTCAGTGAGAAGTAGTAGTTTTCATACCAGACCCATCGCTGTGCAGTTCAACGACACGATATGCATGCTTACTAGTACGGTCAGACCAACCTCTGTCTACTGGCTTCGCTTGCTAAGTGACATCTAACCAACTTAGATTCGGAGAAGTGAGACACTGTTTAGTGATGACCACAATACACAAGAGATTAAGGAGCTAGCCGTTCATAACGATATATCTGTCTTACGAAGATGAGGGCTTCGTTCTAGACAGCCGCCACTAATTTGCGCTGAACAACTAGCCGCAAGTTAACAGAAAAGTAAGAGAGATTTGGAGCCAGAACTGCCAGCGCATCGGCAATTATTATGAACGCGAATTACAACTGTGACACTGTGAGTGTCGAACTTGACAGGAAACTGTGGGTCAAATTAAATAGAAGCCGCGCTGCATGTGGGAAGTGCTCTGACTCACACTGTAAATGGGATACTGTGGAGCCTCCACAAGTTGTGACTGAAACAATTTACCATGCGTGTAATAGAGGAATGCGTCGTGCGATGCTATTAGGGGATGGGGAATAATTTTATGAATGCCAATGCAACGGCGATGGAATGCATTATGAACCTAGATATTAATATTTAGCCGGTTTATGTTTGTTTTATACAGCGACATTGATCATATATTATAAATGTACTGCATGTTGTGCCGTACGAATGACGGCGATGATGATGTATCTCTGTGAACAATAAAAACTAAGCATATGTTGTGTGGAATGTTTTATTCGAGTTAGTCTCAAAATATTTACAGTTGCTCCCGAAACACGCTGTATAACCACTTAGGGCGGCTTGCAAGCAAGTGAAAATTTTATTCAGCCATGGCGTTATACACCCATACTTTGAGACGAAAATATTTCGCAACATCTAAGTATATGCAAGGTGTAAGAATGCTTATCTTTTTCGGGAAAGCTTTTCTGGTTGTTAGCAGACTTCGTCCCATATGCGCTATGGTTCTGCTACTGACCGTTATTTTACTACCCAATTAGAGAAAAATTGGGACCTACATTTAGCGTTTCATTTACCAACCGAACTAACTGAGAGTCACCTACGCATAACCTGATTTATTTGAACTTACCCTTGTTTTACATTTGGTGATGGAAACCTGGAAAACTGCAAATTTCTTGTAATTCTGCAATGTGTTTTCTTTCTGGGTTCGTACATGGCACACCTGTGTCGACTGAATTTTCATTTTTTCAACTTTAAAAATGTTTTGAACGTTTGTAGTCAGAGTGCTTGGCTACAGCTGAATGAACGGTAAGAGTGGTCGTGAACAAATACGCAGTGAAGTGTGCTCTCGCGCGCACCAGCCAGAATGTGACACGCAGCGAACGCCCCTGCCCGCAGCGGCACGTTAAATCCGCCATAAGCCTACCGCCAATGCGGAGGACTTTTCGCCGCTAGAGGCGCTGCCGCCTGCCGGTACCTCGTGTGTGCCGTCTGCACGCAGGATACTAATGAGCTCGTTAGTCGGAATCGCTGGCGTAAATCCCTCGTAGTGCGCCAGTAATACCAGCAACGAGCAGACTGGGCCCGGCTTACACTTCTATTGACACGGGCAGATGAATTTGTTGTGGGTATAATAGCGGAGAATGGACTGAAGAATCAACCCTGTGACCTGTCCGGTGAGGCCGCAGTGTGTCCAGTAGCATGTAGGCTTGCAGAAGTGAAACTCACCTGCTGATGCCCAGTGGAGTCGACAACTAAGCGACCTGCAAGTACAAAGCGTAGGAGAGACACAAGGTGCGTCTAAAACGTTCGGTGCACCCATACCTTTGCCACAGATAAGAGGCGACATGTTGTGGCTGTTATATGCGCTGATCAACACCCAAGTGATAATAAAATTTACTTTATTAGGTGTAGCCAGGACACCACTTAATTTTACAACAGATAACTTTCTTTGGAAAATAGAAAGGCTTTTCTCCTGCCCAAAAATTTAGTATCAAAACACGAATATACAACCTTAATAAAATTGACTTTTATAACTGAACTGGTTTTGCGTTCCTTGGTAGCGCCCTCTCGATGCTCTCCAACGGATACCGAGGAGTTAGACGGGCGCCGCTTCCGGGTCGAAGGCTGTCGTATTGAAGACGGGCACCTGATCGATCCGGCTGCGACTGTTTCCTCCTGGCGGCGGTCCGCGGCGGGTCGAAAGACGCCGGTTTCCTTTCCTGCCGGCTATTTAACCCGGCGGCTCTAGTCTTCCTACGTGGATTCCGTCGTGAAGATTGGCAGCCGTTGGCGATATCCGATTGGCGGATGGTGATGTCATCGTATTACCATCCGCGTCGGAGAAAGGAGTTGCGCGCCTGCGTATTGCGCGGCTGCTTTCATGTTTGGCGGGAAACGCCTCTAGTATCGGCTGGCGGAACGCGCCGGAACTACGTTGCAGGTGCGGCTTATTCTGCAGCGGTAGCCGCCCGTTGTATTGCCGTGGTTGTGCTGTCCACGGCAGTGTCATGGATGCAATGAGGCCTTGGTAGGTCGTTGGAGAAAGCTGGCAGGGCATCTGTACCTACAAGTCCCCTAATTCCCGAAAACCCCTGGGAGGGGGGGGGGGGGGGGCGATGAACTCTGATGCCACGTTCAATCACATCCCGGATGTGTTCGATCGGGTTCAGATCTGGCGAGTTGGGAGGCCAGCACATCAACTGTAATTCGCCTCCGTGTTCTTCGAACCACTCCATCATACTCCTGGCCTTGTGACACGGTGCATTACCTTACTGAATAATGCCACTGCCCTCGGGAAACATGATCGTCACGAACCGCTGTACGTGGCCTGCAACCAGTGTACGATTCTCCTTGGCCGTCACGGTGCCTTGCACGAGCTGTACTGGACGCATGGATGCCCAAGTGAATGTTTCACAGAAGATAATGGAGTCGATGCCAACTTGTCTCCGTCCCACAGTACAGATGTCAAGTAGCTGTTCCCTTGGAAGATGACGGATTTGGGACCTCCCGTCAATATGATGGAAAAGGTATCGGGATTCAATAGACCATGCAACGCTCTGCCTCTGGGCCAATGTCCATTGCCGAAGGCCACGTCCTCATTTCATTCGTGGCTCCTGATGTCGTCGTGTTCAAAATGGTTCAAATGGCTCTGAGCACTATGGGACTTAACTACTGAGGTCATCAGTCCCCTAGAACTTAGAACTACTTAAACCTAACTAACCTAAGGACATCACACACATCCATTCCCGAGGCAGGATTCGAACCTGCGACCGTAGCGATCACGCGGTTCCAAACTGACGCGCTTAGAACCGCACGGCCACAACGGCCGGCAAGTCGTCGTGTTAACAATGGCACATACATAGGACGTCATTGCGGGGGGTGCATCGTTAGGAGTGTTCGGTGCACTGTGTGTTCAGACACACTTGTACTCTGCCCAGCATCAAGGTCTGATGTTAATTCCGCCACAGTTCGCCTCCTGTCCTATTTTACCTGTCTGCCTAGCCTACGACGTCCGTCATCTGTACTGAGGGGTGGCCGCCCATCCCCACGTTATCGGGACGTGGTTTCACCCTGGTTTCACCACGAGTTGAAGCTCACTAGAGCACTTCTCGAACACCCGGCAAGTCACGGAGTTTCCAACATGCTCGTGAAGAGCCTCTCGGCCATTACGGTCTACCCTCTGTCAAACTCATACAGATCTCACGCCTTCCCCATTCCACAGTCCAACTGCAGACTGGACTGCCGTTGCCCCTTAGCTGTAATCAGTTAATATGCCAGTCAGCAAATTTACGCTTTTCTGCAGAACCTAAGGACCATATGGATAAAGTACCATATCATATTAACCACTCAGTGGATATGAAGCATGTTTCCAGAGACCTCGCATTCGTGCTGGACGCCACGGAAGACGAAGTACAGGCCAACGATAGAACATTCAGAGAATAGATGTAACATGTGTCGGATAAGTGTGGGATACGTATTGCAGCACGTCCACATGCCCCAACCACCACCTAGTGGTTTTCGACCCTACCACAAGAATTCCTTACCAACCTTGTAGCCAGCCTGGAGCACGTTGTAGAGGATACATTGCATCATAAATCGCTGTGACTTCGTGTACTTGTTGCCCGCGAATAAAAGTGTCGTTTCTGTCTTCCTCATTGCTTATTTATTCCAGTTAATTTCTGTACCATACTGTAACAGCTCTTTCCCTGTATGGTCCAAGTTTCATAGAGCTGGAACTCAACAGTGACACATCCTGCCAAAGTTACTTTCATCCTTAACCTTTGCTCACCAGTGTACTTGACAAAGCAATGTGACGATAAAAAAAACCACTTGCTACAAACACGTGTAGGAAGTGTCTTTGTGATCACACAGTGCCTTTAATGTGCTGTGTTTCCTTCTGTTCCATGAAGAGTGGAATCGTATCACAAACCGAGCATGAAGTACAGGTACAGTTGTCCGCCGAGTTTATGAATGCTGTAGCGTGGACTAAGCAGTTCCCGAAGAAGATGTAATAATATCATTTATGGAAGAACACTAGTCAGCTCACCACTGAAAAATAATTGAGCTAATTACGAGTAATATATGCACCTTTTCTGGCGTTGTCGTCTATTAGCAGACGACTACTTTCAGCTAGCAAACGTGATCATTTTCCTACTTGAGAATGCCTCGTTAGTAGGTAATCAGCTAAAAATAATTAAATCTACCAGTAGTCACCAGTCTGCGTGGCTCAAATGGTTCAAATGGCTCTGAGCACTATGGGACTTAACATATGAGGTCATCAGTCCCCTAGAACTTAGAACTACTTAAACCTAACTAACCTAAGGACATCACACACATCCATGCACGAGGCAGGATTCAAACCTGCGACCGTAGCGGTCGCGCGGTTTCAGACTGAAGCACCTAGAACCGCTCGGCCACTGCTGCCGGCCAGTCTTCGTGGATTTCAGTTTTGATTCAAACAACAGTTTTTGAAAAGGGACAAAACTGTAGCCAACAGCAATGGAACAGTTTAGTCTTGGTGGAAGAGATTACAATTTGAAAGATAGTTATCGATTTTTCTAGATGAAACTAAACTAGAACGATAAACAAGGAATCTGCCCTCAGATAAAATTACATAAGTCAAATAATGGTCACTTGAAGGCTATTACGAACCTACTGGGCTGTAATTCAGTTTACAAATAAATCACTAAAGTAAGCTCATGTCAAACTCTTGAAAATCTGTTCAAGAGCTTGACAAATTTACAACGCTAAATAATTCTCAGAGAACAATTTGCACTTGCCTTTTGTATATTTCTTTTTCATGCATCATTCATTTCTCTCTTGCACTAAAATGTATATGATTTTCGAACTGAATACTTTCCTAATGGAACAGGTGGCATTTACGACTCAATATTTCTATTAATTTTGTTTATCTAAATCTGTATCTCTTTTAGAACATATAGTTTGAACATGATACAAAACAAGCCAAATTTGAAAATATTCTTTGCTGTAACATGAACTTATTTGTGATACTGTACACAATCAAGCTGTAAGTGTAAATATCGACCTAGCAAAACTCATGAGTGCGCTTGTTCTGTAGAATTGAAGGAAAACTATAACTTCAAAAAGAGTTTTGTTGCTCATACTATAGAAAAGAATTACGCATTGTGAAAACTCTGTCGTGAAACACCTGTTAATGGGATCTTAATAAAACCTGTAACAAATCAACTACACGTTTCTTATTGAATGGACATAAATACACAAAGAGTGGGATCTGCAAAGAGAAACTAAGTCATTTAAGCACTTAAAATAGCAAATTCATCGTATCGCCATTTCTCCAAAAAAGACAATTCCAATATTCAAAAAGCAAATGATAAATGGGAATTTAGTAAGACAATGTATTGTTGTAAAAGCTGCGAGATATGAAAAGGAATAAAATTTTGGTAACTTTCCTTGACGAAGGTGACGTACAGCAAACCAAATCACGTAAGCACACCTGCGAAAAGATAGTCTATGCTATCAAAAACACACTACATAATAACATAACACGTGTAAAGAAACTAAAAATGCCGTTAATTGCTTCAAGAGTTCAGTGCTAAAGGTAAAGAATACAAAGCAAAAAAAAAAAAAAAAAAAAAAAAACTATCATAGACAGCTCTGTCAATTTTATCAAACGTTGCAGACGCAACTGATGGAACAAGCAGTGAGTGATTGAAGGCCATCGTTGGGGAGGACTTTCTTGTCGTGGCACTGGGAAATCAGGTGCAGTGAGGGTGTCCTCAGTTCACAGTTTCGGAGGGCACTGCGTTCTGAGAGAGATCTGCTGACGACGAGAGTATCGAGTGCTGCTGCCGGAGTGAGATGGGGAGTTTAGTTTCCGGTTGTGTGGCAGCGCAATGTTGCGGGAGAGCTGGTATAACGTCCTATGAACGCACGAGATTGCTACGAGCGTGTGTACTCGGGACGGCGGCAGTCGTTCCTGACGGGCTGTGTGATACGGAAGTTCGGCATGGCAACTGTTGACGCGGCGTGTCCGCGTTGCTATGGCGGAACTGGAGTTGGTGCTATTTGCAACCTGTCGCCGAATGCTTGTCTGCCTTCTGGACTAACGGTGAGAATTTCTTGACTTGATGTGTCTCACTCAATCTCTGCCCGTGTTGTCGGGTGTGTTTTGCTCTAAGGTCGTGTGCCATCGTATTTCGCAATTTAATAGGCTCAGGCGTGCCCGAAATCCCGATTCAATGATCTTCTGTTATATTGTCTCTTCCTGCCTAGATAGGCGTTATATTTTGAACCATGTGTTTCAATGTTTAGCAATTTTTATTTTATGTGTTATAGAGAGTTGCTGTCATGCCCTAAGTGGACGATTCGCCACGTTGGTGAAGTTTCTTTTTGTTCTGCTGGTCTGTGCCATATTGCTAAAGCAGGCAGTCCTAGCACTGCTGATTGTAAATTTTTCCTGGTGGTGAGGAGCAAGGGCTGGTTTTAAGTGCTAACTCACTAACTTCAGCCATTCTCAAATATTTGTTACTACTGATATTCAGGCTCTTCAGGCCGAGTGGCGACGTCACTACCCCTTTTGGTTATTAATTTTATCTTGTTAGCTTGTTTCATTACAGAAAAAAAACCTTTGATATATGAATTTGTCTTTACTGCTCCTTTGGACGAAGTAAATTAACTGTTGGTTTTGCATTCTTGTAGCAATATCAAAACAGTATTTGTGGTTATATTTGATTGGCCCTTCTGGCCGAATGATTAAAAGTCATTCCTTTCAGTAATTTATTGTATTGGTCAATAATTAATCAAAGGTCCTTCAGACCGTGATTATCTCCTTATGTTGAAAGTTAAGGGTGTCATTCTGACACAGTTGTGAATGTTCAGCGGCCCTTCAGGCCTGGAGTTTATCACAAAACACAATAAAAATTTTTTTTTATATATATATATATATATATATATATATATATATATATATATATATGGTATGGGAAAACTTAACCAAAACGTAAGGTAAGCAGAGCTCAAAGGCTGCAGGGAGTGAAAGCGTAGACCTAAATGAGGTTACAGTTTCAAACACAATTTAGTTTTATTGAACATTAAAAAACACTTGTACCCTGCAGCCTTTCAGCTCTGCTTACGTTACGTTTTTTTTAAGCTTTCCCATACCACGACGTATCAGTTCCTTACTATACAAATGATTTAGGAGACAATACGAGCAGCCGTTTTAGGTGGTTTGCAGATGATTCTGTCGTTTATCGTCTAGTAAAGTCATCAGAAGATCAAACCAAATTGAAGAACGATTTAGAAAAAAATATCTGTATGGCGCGAAAATTGGCAATTTACCTTAAATAACGAAAAAAGTGAGGTCATCGACATGAGTGCTCAAAGGAATCAGTTAAATTTCAGTTAAACAAAAAATCAGTCAAAAGCAAAGCCTGTAAACTCAACTAAATACCTAGGAGCTACAATTCTGAAAAACTTAAATTGGAAGGAACTCATAGAAAATGTTGTGGGGAAGACGAACCAAAGATTTCTTTTTATTGGCAGAACACTTAGAAGATGCAACCGATCTACAAAGGAGACTGCCTACACTACGCTTGTCCGTATTCTTTTTAGTACTGATGTGTGGATCCTTACCAGACAGGATTAACGGAGTACATCGAGAAAATTCAAAGAAGAGCAGCACATTTCTATTATCGAGAAATAGCGGAGAGAGTGTCACTGACATGACACGGGATTTGGGGGGGGGGGGGGGGGACATTATTAAAACAAAGGCGTTTTTGTTGTGGCGGAATCTTTTCACGAAATTTCAGTCACAAAATTCTTTCTCCGAATGCGAAAATATTTCGTTGACGGCGACCTACATAGGGAGAAACGACCATCATAATAAAATAAGGGAAATCATAGCTCGCACGGAAAGACAAAGGTATTCGTTTTTTCTGTGCGCTGTTCTAGATTGGAAGAATAGAGAATTATTGTGAAGGTGGTTCGATGAACCCTTGCCAACCACTAAAGTATGTTTTGTAGAGTATCCATATAGACGTAGATACAGAGCTCCAAGTCCAACATCAGTAATTTCTCTGGTTTCCGCTTTTAAGGAAGAATGGGCTGCAATTCCTCCACATTCAAACACGTCACAAAGTGTCCTCAGTAGCCTTCGTAATAAAGGCTATTTACCTGCACACCCCATATTAGTAGAGCTTAATAGATGTCCAGATACTTCAGATGGAACCGATCTGCTTCATGAGCTTGGAATGCGTTGGATTTGATTGTTAACGTCCAATTGCAGCCCTCAGAAAAAAAATCGAACGCAGTTCCATCTTCCGGATGCCAAAAAGAGGTAGAGCAGTTTTGCCGTGTGAAATGTCATAAATTACCCCCAAGAGGATCGATGCCGCTTTGTTTGTCAAAATAATCCTTACACCATATGAAATAGGTTACTACAAAATTTCGTTAAACTATTGCACCGGTGTGCATTTTTCGCTTTTCATTCTGAACTGGAATTTTGAATCAGAAAGCGGATCGTAGATCCTACTTAATAGTATTAGTAAGATTTATCTTCACAAATACGATTATTCTGAAATGGCTTAAGCGCAGAGCTTCGCGCTGCTCAGTTGCAAGCTTTTGAACGACACGGAACGCCAGGTACAGGAGACAGTTGTTTCGTTTGATGTGTTGTCCGATGTTTGATGACGTTCTGTGAGTCCATCAAAACACAATATCGTAAAAACGTCGTTGCCCGAGGAGCAGGCAGCTCCCGCTCGTGTTTGGACGTGTGATCTGCGACTCGTCGAGCCAGCGCGCTGACGGGTCAGCTGCGACTGCCAGCAGCACAAAGCAGGCGCACTCCTCGCCCAGTAATTTGCAGCGCCAAAGACTCGAAAGGTAATTTCTCTTCCCCGCGGACATGTCGAGTAATTTACGTGTGCAAACCCTCGGGGAATGCATTAATCTAGTTGTCACTAGCGCTAATGCCACGTGAAACGTCAATGCTTTTTCTACTTTTCATCTCTCCAGCGTGCGTGTCCGTTGAAAGGCGTTTCTGACACTGTGGAGCTACAACTTTTTCACAGCGCTGGGCTTCACGGTTTCCGGATCTCGTCGCCGGATTTCGTAATTAAACACGAGACACTAATTAAATTTAAAAGTTTCAAAATAAATTAATTTCCGTGCTACGGACGGGAACGTCCTAGGAAGTCATTCGACACCGCACACGTGTCCGCTGTGTGAGGTCCCGAATAAGAACTAAATATAACCCAGCCACCTGATGCTACATGAGAGCGACTGCGGTTTTGTCCATTTCCTGAATTGTCTGAGCAGGAACACTACTGGATACGTGATCGGCACAAAACTCTTTTTGGTCGTTGGTGTCGGATTTTTTCACGCATCCACTACGCTTTCCTCAACAAGTTCTTTATCCATTCTCAAGTTATAGTATTAATAGTAGTAGTTTTATTCATCCGTCGATCATTTTTATAACGATATTGGATATTCTGTGGTATTACAGTTTAAGAACGAAGAAACTACTCACTATATATGGAAGGCAATGTCCCGACTGACTCATTGACTCACCATCGGCCAGATCAATCCACCTAAGGATAGAAACTTGAAATTAACAGAGGGTATTGATTTTATAGTTTAGGCGTCAGTTAAGAAGTATTTTTTCTAAATTACGCCCTTAACGGGATGAAACATGGAATGAAAGGTTTTTGAAAATATGTCGATATTAAAGCAATTTCGAAGCTAGATCAACGAAAGCTGCTATTTGGTTCTTCGCTCAGAAATTAAGAAGCACCTATTTCAGCATTTTAGGAAATATAACAGCTATGGGGTGAAAAGTTTTTGAAAATAAATCTTCATTAAAGAACAACTAAAGTATTTTTTTAGTTACATCTATGAAAATTGGTATTTGCTTCTCCATTACAAAAAAAAAACAGTTTTCAGTGTTTTTGGAAATTCATCCCCTAAGAGCATCAAATCGTTCTACGAAAATATTTTATTATGAAAGCATTTTTAAAGGGAAATGTATGAAAATCTGAATTTTGCTTCTAAGTTAGAAATGAAAAAAATACATGTTTCATTGTTTGTGGGAATTAAACCCCGGTGTGGGTGAAATAGGGGATGAACGTTTTTATCAAAATATTTCATTACTCAATCATGTTTGAAGCTAAATCTATGTCAATATGTATTTGGCTTTTCTGTTAGAAATGAAGAAAATTCCCATTTCACTGTTTTCGGAAACTCAATCCCTGAGGAGGTGAAACAGGGCCACACTGATTCATTGATTACTGATTCACTGATTCCTCATCGCTCAGCCCACACTGCTATGGACAAAAACGTATAATTTGGAGAGTGTATGGTATCGTTTAACAAAAGTGTCATATAAGGGGTGAAAAGCTTTTGGTAAATATATTGCTATTAAGGCAATCTTGAAGCTAGAACTACGAAACCATTATTTGGTTTATCCGTTGAGAAAAAAACGTGTTGTAGTATTTTTTAAATTCAGTTACTAGGGGAGTAGAGTAGTGGATGAAAGTTCGTTTGATAAAAAAGTTATTAAAGAATTACAAAGCATTTTAAAGCTACGTCTATGAAAACTGGTTTTTGCCTTCTCGGGTAGAAGTTTAAAAAGTACGTGTTTCAGTGTTTCAATCTCCTAATTGAGTAAAATGGTGGATGAAAAGTTTTATGAAATTATTTCATTATGAAAGCGTTTTAAAAGCTAAATCTATGACAATTTTCATTTCACTTCTCTGTTAGAAATAAAACAAAACGTGTTCCACTGCTTTTGGGAATTCAGACTCTAAAGGAGTAAAAGAGGGATGAAATTTTCTTAGAAAATATTTTGTTATGTTAAAAAATTTTAAATCTATGGAAACTGGTGTTTCTGTTCTCGTTAAAATGTAAAATAATATGTGTTAGTGGATGGAAGTTTCAAGTTTCAACGTAAAACACTACTTCTGCACCGTTCATTTATTTGTCTCTACCTACCACCACACGCATTAAACAAACTGTCCACATATTATTTCGCAGTGTAACGCTACACACACCACTAGATAACTTCACGGCCATGTCGACGACGTTTTGCTCCATTTCACAAAACGCAATTTTCTATATGCTAGCCTGAAAACTGATTCCTCATCCTTCGTCGATAACTGGCATTTTGAGCTCATAAATACGATAACGTATCAATATTGTCCATTGCAGAACTGTGGAATGGCGTTTCCACACACGAAAACGAAAATATAAAGCGAAAGCATTGTTCGACATAACACAGACGATCTGTATTTATTTAGTTGCGTTACACATTTGACTAAACAATTACTGTGTATGTATTATCTAAGTAATCCTTCATTGTATAGAATATATAGCTTAAGAAGTGCTTTTTAACTGCCTTTTTAAATAATTTTTTTTTTCGGTAATGTCTTTAAGATGCACTTTGACTTTTTGTTTTTGCTTTTCCACAATCAAAGTTTCTACAAGTACTATGGCATTTATGTCGTGCGACTGCACAACACTTCATTTTGCTAAGATGTGGTTAAATTTAGTCAAAAGCATTATTCGTGGTCACTGGAACAATTGTGGTTGTGTTTACGTGTCGGTACAACAAGATCACAAACTGCTCTCATGTTTAAAGTTACTATTTAGTACTCACGTGTATTTTTTTCTTCTTGTCTTATTACCATTTGCTCTCTTATACACAGGCACCTGTTTTTGACAGTGATATTGTGGCTTAGTTCTACTACGATGATTGAACTGTTTACGACTGCGTACTCGTATAACGTTAACTGGCTGTAACTACGAAGTCCACCCACATTTCGAAGTCGCGGCGACCGCTACAGACTTCATTACCTGAATTTCGAGAACTGCCAGTTGAGGTACATTAAGTCTGCTATATTTCAGTGTTACATTTTGTAGTGGTACTGCAAACCAAATAAATTTGACCGTGGGGAAAGGCAGATGCCAGACTAAGATTCACTGTGACGACGAAGTACAATTTACGGATGAAAGAAGTTACTTAAAAATGCTTTTTCGACCAATTCTCCAGTATTATTCATTGGTCTCGTAAACTTAGAAAGTTTGATCAACCGAAAAGACAGAAAAGAAATGTCCGTCAAGATCCGAGCTCTAAAAACATGGTTTCGACATAATGTAGCAGCGAGTGACCATTTGAGTAAGCTGACAGAAGGGGGCTTGAACACAAAGTTAATTTTAGATATTCCAGCAATATGCAGTAGAAAATATCATTATACGATACGAAGGTTCTTTAAACTCGCGCTCATTCTTATGTCGTTATCATCACGCATCGTTCAAATCTGCATGTGATCTCAATAAGGGAGTTGCAGTACCTCACAGAAATCCTGGATGGATCAAAAGAAGAACATGTTACCAACGTAATTTTCTTAAAACCAATAGAAAATAAGTTTTGGAACTTCCACTTCTATTATTTGTGATTCTTGAAGTTTTCCCGGCGGACATAATGTTCCATCATCTTTCGGGCGTGCACTCGGGACAGCGACAATTCTTCTTGCGATATTTCGGTTAGAAACCTCCCAGCCATCTTCAAGGAGAGTCGGAGACTGAGTTCTTAGCGTTTGCGCGTGCCTATTTATACGGAGAGTCACGTGATACAAAGCTGCTGAGGATTGAAGGCGCATGCGTCAAAGATATCAAAGTCGCCACTACAGCGCTAGTCATAGATAAGATGTATATAGCAAAGATAAACATATAAGCGCAGAGTGCAAACAAAATAGTGCTGCTGCGAATCCAAAGTGTACTGTCACCGTCAGAGGGTGGTACGGGACTACAAGTCCCACCGCCACACCTCCAAAGTGAATTGCAGTGACGCAGTCACTGCCCTGTGGAAATTTACTGCCTCACCAACACAGTTAGACCGCAATAGACCGGTCATGCTGTAACTTCAAGAATCACATCGCAGTCCTCTTCGGGGAGGAGATGGCTTTAAATGTCCGGAGGTTGGACAAGGTACGAATTTTAAGAGCAAGATTATTGAGTTCCTTGAACTTTTTTCAAAGATGACGGAGCTATGATATTATACCTAAATTTGCGAAAGTGGTACATTTTATCAAGACTGTTGCAGCTAATAAGATTACTCGTACAGCGAGTTTGGCATTGATTAAGGAGAGAATTAGGTATACTCGCAGGAAGTTGGATTTGATCTCGGCAGAGTTGTATCATTTTCATCTGAAGATAGCAGCTAAACTCCCACCTATTTCTTGGGAATGGACTGATGGCATAACATGGGCAAAATCGGACTGGACTCATCAAGATTCCACAGCAAGACAAGTGGCGAAATTCGACCGTCTGACTACTCAGTCGCAGCAAGATGTGTGTTTTAAATCTTCTGTTTTTAATTTTACAGATAAGGACTTGGACAATGCGACTATGTCAGTTTTAGAAAAGGATCTGAACTTCGCTCCCACGCCAAAGCCCCTGCCGTTAACATCTTTTATCTCAGGTATTGAAGAAGCTGTCCGAAAGTTACCTGGTGATTCCGCCGAAGAAATAAGACGTGAAGTGTGCCGAACTCTTAGAAGATCTCGTCCACAAAAAAGCAACTTATCCTCATCTGAGAGAGCTCCACTCCGTAATCTCCGGAATGATTCCAAGTCTTTGGTCCTTCCTGCAGACAAGGGTAATGCCACATTTTTGCTTCCGAGAGACGTCTATATTGAGAAGATGCACACCTTACTGGATGAGTCTGCATACCGTAAGATTGACAAGGACCCCACATCTCGGGTTGAGAGGAAAGCTGCATCGCTTCTGAACTCCAGTTCTCTGCCTAAAGAAGTCGCCAATAAACTGAAGGGACACAGCTCTGTCCCCCCCCCCCCCCCCCCCCCGACCCCAGATTATATGACCTTCCCAAGGTAAACGAAGTTCTACGAACGTCCAGTTCAGAAGAAACTGAAAATCTTAATCCATGTTTGGAGCAGATTTTAAAAGTGCTGACTTTTCGACCAATCGTTAGCAATATAGGTGCACCAGCGTACTCATTGGCAAAATATTCAGCCTCTCTGTTGAGACCGTTTGTGGGGAAATATGAACATCATATCCGCAACTCGTCGGATTTTATCAGTAGGTTGAAAGGTCTGAGGCTCAATAGCACAGATTTATTAGTTAGTTTTGACGTTGTCTCGTTGTTCACCAAAGTACCTCTGGCTGACTCCCTGTATCTCATTAGCAGCAAGTTTGAGGATGATATAACAGCTTTGTTTAAGCATGCATTAACCTCCACTTATTTTTTATTTGATGAACAATATTACAAACAAATTGACGGTGTCGCTATGGGGAGCCCTCTCTCTCCCCTGGTGGCTAATTTGTTTATGGAGGATTTTGAAGAGAAAGCCCTCAACTCAGCAGTATTAAAACCGACAGTCTTCCGGAGATACGTGGATGACACCTTCATAGCGTGGCCCTACGGAGAGGATAAACTGATAGAGTTTTTGGAACATCTCAATTCCATTCACGGAAACATGAAGTTCGCTATGGAGCGAGAGAAGAATGGCTGTTTACCGTTTCTGGATGTGCTGGTTCGCCGGAAAGAAGATGTATCTCTAGGTCATTGCGTATACCGTAAGCCCACACACACAGACCTGTATTTGCAGGCGTCTAGCTGCCACCATCCGTCGCAAATTATGAGTGTTCAGAAAACTTTGGCCCACAGGGCTCATGTAGTGTCTGATGTTGACAGCCTGCAGGATGAGCTTGTACACCTGGAGGCAGTTTTTAGGAGAAATGGCTATTCGCAACAGCAGAGTAAGAAAGCCCTGCAAATAAACACTGCAGAAAAATCACAGGAAAAGGATGAGGAAGTGGAAAGGGAAGTGAAATCTTCAGCCTTTTTCCCGTACGTGGGTAATGTTTCTTCTAAAATCGCTAGAATCTTGAAGAAATATAAAGTGGATGTGATATCTACATCTACATCTACATCTACACGATTACTCTGCAATTCACATTTAAGTGCTTGGCAGAGGGTTCATCGAACCACAATCATACTACCTCTCTACCATTCCACTCCTGAATAGAGCGCGGGAAAAACGAACACCTAAACGTTTCTGTTCGAGCTCTGATTTCTCTTATTTTATTTTAATGATCATTCCTACCTATGTAGGTTGGACTCAACAAAATATTTTCGCATTCGGAAGAGAAAGTTGGTGACTGAAATTTCGTAAATAGATCTTGCCGCGACGAAAAACGTCTTTGCTGTAATGACTTCCATCCCAATTCGCGTATCATATTTGCCACGCTCTCTCCCGTATTACGTGATAATACAAAACGTGCTGCCCTTTTTTGCACCCTTTCGATGTCCTCCGTCAATCCCACCTGGTAAGGATCCCACACCGCGCAGCAATATTCTAACAGAGGACGAACGAATGTAGTGTAAGCTGTCTCTTTAGTGGACTTGTTGTATCTTGTAAGTGTCCTGCCAGTGAAACGCAACCTTTGGCCCGCCTTCCCCGCAATATTATCTATGTGTTCTTTCCAACTGAAGTTGTTCGTAATTTTAACACCCAGCTACTTAGCTGAATTGACAGCCTTGAGAATTGTACTATTTATCGAGTAATCGAATTCCAACGGATTTCTTTTGGAACTCATGTGGATCACCTCAAACTTTTCGTTATTTAGCGTCAACTGCCACCTGCCACACCATACAGCAATCTTTTCTAAATCGCTTTGCAACTGATACTGATCTTCGGATGACCTTCCTAGACGGTAAATTACAGCATCATCTGCGAACAACCTAAGAGAACTGCTCAGATTGTCACCCAGGTCATTTATATAGATCAGGAACAGCAGAGGTCCCAGGACGCTTCCCTGGGGAACACCTGATATCACTTCAGTTTTACTCGATGATTTGCCGTCTATTACTACGAACTGCGGCCTTCCTGACAGGAAATCACGAATCCAGTCGCACAACTGAGACGATACCCCATAGGCCCGCAGCTTGATTAGAAGTCGCTTGTGAGGAACGGTGTCACAAGCTTTCCGGAAATCTAGAAATACGGAATCAACTTGAGATCCCCTGTCGATAGCGGCCATTACTTCGTGCGAATAAAGAGCTAGCTGCGTTGCACAAGAACGATGTTTTCTGAAACTATGCTGATTACGTATCAATAGATCGTTCCCTTCGAGGTGATTCATAATGTTTGAATACAGTATATACTCCAAAACCCTACTGCAAACCGACGTCAATGATATAGGTCTGTAGTTAGATGGATTACTCCTACTACCCTTCTTAAACACTGATGCGACCTGCGCAATTTTCCAATCTGTAGGTACAGATCTATCGGTGAGCGAGCGGTTCTATATGATTGCTAAGTAGGGAGCTATTGTATCAGCGTAATCTGAAAGGAACCTAATTGGTATACAATCTGGACCTGAAGGCTTGCCCGTATCAAGTGATTTGAGTTGCATCGCAACCCCTAAGGTATCTACTTCTAAGAAACTCATATTCCGCCCACCAGCTAAGACTGAAGCCTTGTTGGGAACCGTTAAGGATGATCTGCTCTTGCGAAAGGCGGGAGTTTACGAAATCCCTTGTGAGTGCGGCAAACGCTACATAGGGCAAACCACGCGCACTGTACAGGAACGATGCGTCGAACACCAGCGGTACACACGTCTTCTTCAGTCCAACAAATCAGAAGCTGCCGAACATTCCAATTCTACTGGCCATGCCATGGATTATAAAGATGTTAAGATTTTAACTACTGCTTCATCTTTCTGGGACTCAGTTGTTAAGGAAGCTGTAGAAATACAACTAGCCGACAACCTGCTAAACCGTGACGAAGGATTTCATCTTGACAATGCTTGGAAACCGCTTATTTCACACCTTCGTTCGGAAAGAATTTCTGCATCTTCACTTTCGACAGATGTTACCACTTTTAAAGATTAATTATTTATTTACAAGCACTTTGGATTCGCAGCAGCACTATTTTGTTTGCACTCTGCGCTTATATGTTTATCTTTGCTATATACATCTTATCTATGACTAGCGCTGTAGTGGTGACTTTGATATCTTTGACGCATGCGCCTTCAATCCTCAGCAGCTTTGTATCACGTGACTCTCCATATAAATAGGCACGCGCAAACGCTAAGATTTCAGTCTCCGACTCGCCTTGAAGATGGCTGGGAGGTTTCTAGCCGAAATACCGCAAGAAGAATTGTCAGGCAGAAAAATTTAGCCGAACATGGGCAGGTATGATTGGAAAGTATTGGACGTAGAATGGGGGCTAGTCCCGCCAAAGGATGCATCCGTGGTGGGCGTGCCAGACCTATCGTTAGCCATGGTCGGAATCCGTTTCCTCTAGGATGGTTAGGGGAACCGGATGACGATGCCAGCGGTGTGGAAGTGTGGTCCCAACGTGGCGTAACCCATGGACAGTGTCCCGCAAGGCATCCACTTTCTCATAGAGCCGCCGCGCGTTGTTGCGTATGGTCGTTTTTAGGGGGACGATATCCGCTTCCTCGTGGAGAGTGACAATTCTCGTGAGTGGCGGGGCGTGCAGGCTCCACCTGAGCACCTTGTTCTGCAGGCGCTGCAATGTTCGCATCCTGGTGACACTAATCGTGGCCCATGCAGCAGATCCATGCGTGAGGGCAGGCAGGATAACTGTTCGGTAAATGCGGAGTTTGGTATGCAGGTTAAGTTCCCTACTGCGAAAGAGCGGGTACAAAGCCCTGGTTAGCTTTTGCCCCTTGTTGGTGACATACTCCGCATGACAGTGGAAGAGCAACTTGTGGTCCATCTGGACCCCGAGATAGGTGATTGTCGGGGACCAGGGCACCTGCACACCTGCAATCGAGATATTGCGGCGGAGGACTGGGCGCCGTTTCGTGAAGTAAACTGCCGTAGTTTTGGCGGCATTGAGAGCTATTTTGTTTGTCCGGCACCAGGTGATAGTGGCGTTCGCCTGTCGCTGGAGGCGGGCGACGACGGCGTCAGTAATGCGGCCAGTGGTGTATAGTGCTGTGTCGTCAGCGTATTGTGCAAGGTGGCACTCGGGGATGACCGGCATATCATTGACATAGATATTAAATAGGATGGGAGGTAGCACCGATCCTTGCGGAGTGCCTGCCGACAACTGGCGAATGCCAGAACGCATTCCCCGTTGAGCCACTAGGAAAGTCCTACCACGGAGGAAGTCATCCACGATCTTGACATAAATATCCGGTATAGGGGTCTGTGTCAGCATCTTGTGTACGAGGTTGTCTTGCCAGATCTTGCCGTAGGCGTTTTGCAAGTCCAGAAAAAAGGCAGCTGTCGACTTGGCAGTGTTGAAGCCTTTGCTGATGTGTTCAGTGATCCGCAGGACCTGAAGTTCAGCAGAGAGGTGCGAAGTGAATCCAAACTGTTCAGGACGGATCGTCCCAGCTGCTGCAAGAGGTTGGGAAAGTCGGTGAAGGATCACAGATTCAAGGACCTTCGCCATAGTGTTTAGGAGGCTGATGGGCCTGTTGTTGGTGGGGACTGTAGGGTCTTTGAATCTCTTGGGGATCGCAATCAGCTTGGCTTGTTTCCACTGAGGGGGGAAAAGGCCAAATGTGAGACAACGGTTTAAAATCTTGGTGAACACGATGAGTGGTGTGCGGGGAAGGTGGCAAAGATGTTCATTTAAAATTCCGTCCAATCCAGGGGCCGACCGGCCACGTTTCCGTCGAAGGATGCGCTGAATTTCTGCCATGGACGTAAGAAGGGGAGCAGACTGGGGTGGGCGGTTGCGGAAAGCAGCAACAGCTGTCAGGACTTCATGTTCTTCCTGTAGTTCGTTCGGAGAAAGATCCTGGACCAGAGGGCGGTTTTGGGCCTCGAACGCATCTGCCAGCGTTTCCACAATTTGCAGGGTATCATATGACAAGCCCGCTGCTGTGCGAATAGGGTGGACAGTCGCTGGCTTAGAACGCCACAGGGTGCGAATGACAGCCCAGTCAGATTTTTGGTGGAGTAGGAAAGTGGACATCCTGTTCTCCCACTGTTCAGACCTCCATTCGGCGAGCTGGTGGCTGAATTCGCGTTGGAGGCGTCTCATTTGGCGTTTGTCCTGGGGGTCTCTAAACTGCTTCCACCTCCGGCGATAGCGGTTCTTTTGCACCTTCAGCTCTCGTAACAGAGGGGGCAAGTCGTCCAGGGATGTTAAATTTCGAGGTGCAGTGGAGGTGGAGAGTTTCACTGCTTTCTGTATTTTGGCGGTAAGGTAATCCACAGCACGAACTATATTGGCCGGTGTTGTCAAATCGAGGTCGTGTCGAGTGGTGTTATTAAGTACCCTGGTAAACTTGTCCCAATTGGTGAGGGTCGCAGTGGAACGAGCATCAAATGAAAGGGCAGCATTGGTGAGGTGCAAGAGTACTGGCTCATGGTCAGAGGCCAGTTCGTGGAGAACTTCCAGCGAAAACTGAGCGGTGATGTTTTTGAAGATGGCCACATCCAGAACGTCTGGCTGGCAGTTAGTACAGACTGGGGTTTGGGTAGGTTCGTGGGGGCCATAGACTGATAGTGCTAAAGTATCCTCCAGGTCAAGGAGGAGCCGGCCTTTGGGGTTAGACACGCGAGAATGCCAAGCTGGGTGCTTGGCATTGAGATCTGCCCCAATGATGAGCCTGTCAAAGGATGACAATGTGCGGAGGTGTGCTTCCAGCAGTGGCTTGTTTGGGCTCAAATACGCTGCTGCAAAGGTAATGGCACCAAGGCTTGTGGAGATGGTAACTGCTGTGGCCTCTATGTGTTCCATTGGCTGGAGAGTCTCTTGGGTATGGACAAAAGCTTTGTTGAGGAATACAGCTGTGCCTCCACCACGGCGGTCGAGGCGGTCAGAGCGGTAACACACCATGTTGCGAAGGCGAAAATCGTCTGCCGGTTTGAGGTGTGTTTCTGTGACCAGTAAAACATCCACACGATAGTCATGGAGGTAGGTGTTCAATTCCGTCTTCATATGTTTTATGCCATTGGCATTAAAAATGCAAGTGACAAGATCCCGAGGGGGCTGGTGGTGGTGTGGAGGTCCATTCGCCATTACAACAATATTTGACTAAGCCCCTCCGCTAGGGCGATGACCATGGAAAGCCCGTTCTCCGACTGACGGATTTTTTGTGCAGTGTCATGAATAACAGCCCGGATGTGGGTTTCGTGAAAAAGGAGATGACCTAGAGGATTTCACGCATGTCTGCCCGAAAGGACGTATCAGTCTTCACCACTGGGGCAGGGTCCCGGGTGGTCTGCTTGCCCGTACAGCGCGCAGGAGCAGGTGTAGTAGTAGGCAGAGTGGGGGTAGGGGCAGAGGGCTGAGACAGAGCCACAGATGGACTGGAGGGAGCTGCAGCTGGCTCCTGTAGTTGGTGAGCAGTGGGAGCCGTCACGGAAGACAGACAATGAGGAGGAGACCGGGCTGCAGCAGCAAAGGATGTCGTGGAAGTCTGGGCAGGAAGGGGCGCAGGAGCCACCGAACCATCTGGTGCCTGAGTGGCTGCTGAGGACAGTGCACCAGGCTGACCCCGCAAAACAGGGTAGTTGGTCATGTCCCGTAGCGGTGGGGGAGGTCGATTTGTTCTTGGTTTCTTTTTGGGTGGACGAGAAGACTTCAGTGCCTTCTGGTAAACAGGGCACCCCCTCCAGGATGCCATGTGATGGGGATCGTGAGTCGTTCCCAAACATCTGGCACAGGTAGGTTTCTCCAAAGCAGGGAGTGTGCAGTTCTCCATTAAATGTGGGCCAGCACACTTAACACACCGCAACGGCAGGGAGCAGTAATTCCCAGTATGTCGTAAACGTTGGCATTTGCGACAGATGGCTGGCCCGTTGCAGCCCTCGCACGATTCAATCCGGACTTTCGTGTACAGAAGATACCGGATTTGGTAAATCCGCTCTATGTCCTCCCTCTGGGAAAGGGAGACGACGTGGGTACGGCAGGGGATCAATGCCCTGGTCTCAGGATTCCTCTTGCTATACTGGTGGACCAAAGGATCTTCGAAATCGAGTCGAAGCAGTTCCTCCTTGACCTCCTCTGCCGTAACCTCTGGTGGCAAGTCCTTGATGACGATTTTGGTGCGGCGATTACCCGACGTCTGGTGGGTAAATTAAAGCATCGCCTTTGATTTTACGAAATCGAGAATGGTAAGATAGTCGTCCCTACTGTCAAGCAGGTATTTCACATGATCTTTTTGGTAAACAGCTCTCAATTGGCCGACAATGAGCCGCTGGAGCTCAGTGTTCAGTTTCGTGTAATTAGTGACATTATATACCACAATGGGGGGTATCCTCTCTTTCTTCAGAGGGCTTGACGGGATCTCTTGAGAAGGAGGGTCGGGAGCATGAGTCATTTCCTCATCCACAGGACCATCCGGTGCGGCTTCCCTTGGCAGGGGGGTATCGGAACACGATCCGCTGCCACTACAGCCCGCATGGGCGGAGGGGCGTCTGGAGCGACGGCCAGAGGACTTTCCGACTGGGTAAGGGTGTCCAGAAGACTCGCCACGGTGGCGGGACGGCGTAGAAAGAGGTGCAGGTACAGCCGGGTGGTGGTCAGACAGAGCCGATGTGTTCGCCGCCTCACTACGAGAAAGATCAATTACTAGGCGGTCAGGTGAATCGTCGGACGACGACGACGACGCAGATGAACGGACCCTGACACGCGACGGTGGACAGTCTTCATGATGATCGGTTTCAGTGCCGGTGATGTCCACCGGTGACTTGTGGCGGTTGGCGCGATTCAGGCGATCCTTCGCCAGTTGCGAGGTGGGCAGAGCATTATGCGCGACGGGAGGCCGGGACAAGCGGCGTTTCCGACGCGGTTCTCCACGAAGGGCGGCGGTGTAGGAGTCGGAGGGTCGCGAAGGCTGCTCCGCGAGTTTCTCCATAGTGGACGCAGGTCCGCCTGACATGGCCAGGGGCCCGGCACGAGGGGACTGCGCACACCAAAAACTTCCCAGCTATCCTGGAGTAATAACTACTAAGACACCAACGCCGAAATAGTAGACATACAAACGCTGTTAGGTGGTGCAATACTATAACGATACGACGCGGTAACGCACTCGTTTAAATAATAACACTTTCAGGGATCCAACCTGAAATACGTGAGTTCATAGCGTTTGCGCGTGCCTATTTATACGGAGAGTCACGTGATACAAAGCTGCTGAGGATTGAAGGCGCATGTGTCAAAGATATCAAAGTCGCCACTACAGCGCTAGTCATAGATAAGATGTATATAGCAAAGATAAACACATAAGCGCAGAGCGCAAACAAAATAGTGCTGCTGCGAATCCACAGTGCTTGTAAATAAATAACTAATCTTTAAAAGTGGTAACATCTGTCGAAAGTGAAGATGCAGAAATTCTTTCCGAACGAAGGTGTGAAATAAGCGGTTTCCAAGCATTGTCAAGATGAAATCCTTCGTCACGGTTTAGCAGGTTGTCGGCTAGTTGTATTTCTACAGCTTCCTTAACAACTGAGTCCCAGAAAGATGAGGCAGTAGTTAAAATCTTAACATCTTTATAATCCATGGCATGGCCAGTAGAATTGGAATGTTCGGCAGCTTCTGATTTGTTGGACTGAAGAAGACGTGTGTACCGCTGGTGTTCGACGCATCGTTCCTGTACAGTGCGCGTGGTTTGCCCTATGTAGCGTTTGCCACACTCACAAGGGATTTCATAAACTCCCGCCTTTCGCAAGAGCAGATCATCCTTAACGGATCCCAACAACGTTGCAGTCTTAGCTGGTGGGCGGAGTATCACATCCACTTTATGTTTCTTCAATATTCTAGCGATTTTAGAAAAAACATTACCCATGTATGGGAGAAAGGATGTAGATTTCACTTCCCTTTCCACTACCTCATCCTTTTCCTGTGATTTTTCTGCAGTTTTTATTTGCAGGGCTTTCTTAATCTGCTGTTGCTTATTTGATGAACAATATTACGAACAAATAGCAGCAAGTTTGAAGGTGATATAACAGCTTTGTTTAAGCATGCATTAACCTCCACTTATTTTTTATTTGATGAACAATATTACGAACAAATTGACGGTGTCGCTATGGGGAGCCCTCTCTCTCCCCTGGTGGACCAGCCATAGCTCTGAGGATGTCCAACGTACTATTGGGCGAAACGTTAGGAATAGAAGAATTCCATGGACCATGGCCATATAACCCGGAAGAATTATCAATAACAGTACCATCCGGTCTTGAAAGCCTTCATTGTATGCCCTCCTTTTGCCCGCCTTAGTCCAACAACTCTACAGGCATGAACTCAAAAAGTCGTTGGAAGTTCCCTACACAAATACTGAGTCGTGCTAATTCTACAACTGCTCATAGTTACGATAATGTTACCGGTGCTGGACGTTGGGTACGAACTGACCTCTGTATTATGTCCCATAAATGTTCGATGGGATTCATACCAGGCGATCAGGGTGGCCTAATCATTCGCTCGAATTGTCCAGAATATTCTTCAAACTGTGGCATCCACCATTGTTCAATCTCCGCACAGAGCAGCGGCGCTCTCCATTACGCGTGGCCGAGAAACGCATCGTTGGCCGCACTTCTTAGTACATGGCCAGCTGCTGGCATCGCAGGGCGCCTTTTCGCGCGCTGCGTGCCCTTCAAACCATAGGTAATGGCTGCCCAGAACATACAACGTCCGCAGCCGCCAGCTGCATTAACTGTGGAGCCTCTGTAAACTTTCCGGGCGTAATAATTGGTAGTATTCACGTCGGGTCTCCAGCCGGAACATATAGTCATCTGGACACAACATTTCGGCGATCCACCTGGCCGCCATCTTTCGATGGCTCTTCATCAAACACACTGCGGCGGTTCCATTATACACCGACCGTGGGTCCACCGTGCGTGCGCGAAAATAACTGCCCTCTAGCGCAAGGCACAGCAGCGCACAGGTGGTGAAAGCTCGCGGAAACGATAACCCGATATCAGACACTATTGACAGTTTTGATGACCGAAACAAGGACAGTTGTTTCTTAATACGAAACGGAACATGGTTCTAACTCTTGCCGCGCGGGATTAGCCGAGCGGTCTGAGGCGCTGCAGTCATGGACTGTGTGGTTGGTCCCGGCGGTGGTTCGAGTCCTCCCTCGGGCATGCGTGCGTGTGTTTGTCCTTAGGATAGTTTAGGTTAAGTAGTGTGTAAGCTGAGGGACTGATGACCTTAGCAGTTAAGTCCCATAAGAATTCACACACATTTGAACATTTTTTTTCTAACTCTTACTTGAAGGGTACCCCTTATCTCTGTTTACAATATTGTCAGACAGCTAGATTTCAGTGACCTCTTTCATTACACAGTCCCAATATCGTAACGCATAGGCAACCACTTGTGTCTCACCGTACAATATTTTATGTCCTTCAGTAAGACAATGTTCTGCCACTTCAGATTTTTCTGGCCCAAATCGCCTGTGGAGATGATTCTCCAGGAAACGACCCTGGACTGTACGAATCGTTTGACCGGAGTGACCGCGCGGTCAAAGGGCGCCATGTCACGGAGTGCGCAGCACCTCCCACAGCAGGTTCAAGTCCTCCATCGGGCATGAGTGTGTGTGTGTTGTTCTTAGCATAAGTTACTTTAAGTTGTGTGCAAGTCCAGGGACCGATGACCTTATCAGTTTGGTCCTTCAGGAATTCACATACATTTGTACATTTTTTTCCAATATAGGCTTTCCTGCAATGGCAGGAGATCTTGTAGACCCCGGACATTCTCAAAGCCAAGTCATCCATCACTGAGCCCAGCAGAGATCTGCTCTTAGCTGGCAGGAGAAATACACATTTAATATCAAATTTCTTTAAATCTCTTCCTATTTTTGAAAATATGCTCCCCGCAAAAGGTAGGAATGCCACTGATTTGCTTTGTATCTTCTGTTGGTTCCCGCGAAGGACCAATCTGTGGAGTGCGACGGATCTGATTGTCAATATAACCATTCTGCTTGAGCACAGCTATTAGATGATGCAGTTCTTGTGTCAAACTATCTGCATCTGTGGCTCAAATTTCTCTGAGCACTATGGGACTTAACTTCTAAGGTCAACAGTCCCCAAGAACTTAGAACTGCTAATCTAACTAACCTAAGGACATCACACACATCTATGCCCGAGGTAGGATTCTAACCTGCTACCGTAGCGGTCGCGCGGTTCCAGACTGAAGCACCTAGAACCGCTCGGCCACTGCGGCCGGCAAGCTATTTTTACCGATGCGCGTAGAACCCCATTGCATTGGTACGATGGATGACAACTTGATGCATGAAGATATCGGCCTGTATACGTGGGCTTACGATAATGTCCCATCATCCCTTCTGTGGACCAAGACATCTAAAAACGAAAGTTTTTAATCCTTTTCAGCTTCCATCGTGAACTTAATATTGGGATGCAGACAATTAAAATGATTTACAAAACGATCCAGAGCATCCCTCCCATGTGGCCCTACCAACTAAGCTTCGTCGCCATGTGTTGACATCGATGTATTTTTGTTTAATGTCAAATACTTCGAATAAAGTGACGGAGTGGCTATGGGAAGTCCGTTATCCCCCATAGTCTTCCCTCGGGCATGGATGTGTGTGTTGTTCTTAGCATGAGCTGGTTTAAGTAGTATGTAAGTCTAGGGACCGACGACCTCAGCAGTTTTGTCCCTTAGGAATTCACACACATTTGAACATTTTTTTTAAGAGACTAGTCAGGAAGAGTCGCTACGCAAAAGAGTCGAATACGAAAATACTAAGGCATGAAGAGAATTCCTCTAAGGCTATAGACCCTGCGATAGAGAAGAGCTCAGCAGGCATTTCAGTTGAAGAGGAATTGACATGTCTGAAAAAAGCAGTCACAGAAGTTGGAGAGAAAAACGTAGGTACAAGGACGGTAAATGCAAAGAAACTATGGGTAACCGGAGAAAACTTCAGGTGATCAACGAAAGATGGAACTACAGGAATCTTCAGAGAAATTCGGGATCACAGAAACACTAGTCGCTTAAGAATGAAATAAATAGGAAGTGCAGGTAAGTTAAAGTGAAACGTTGCATAAAAACTGTGAGGAACGGCTGACTCAGAATATAGAACAGTGATAGAAGCAAAAATGGTAACATCAAAGGTGCAATGGGAATTCCACTGTTAAATGCAGGGCAGAGAGTGGATAGGTGGAAAGAGAACAATGAAGGCCTCTATGAGGGAAAAATTCGTCTGATGAGATAGACGAAGAACCAGTAGTCGGTACAGAAGAGTCAGTGGATGTACTAACGGAATCAGAATTTAAAATAGCTCTGGAAGTCTTAAGATTAAATAAGGCAGAAGGGATAGGTAATAGTCCCCCGGAATTTCTAAAATCATTTGAAGAACTGGCAACAAAACAACTATTCACGTTGGTTTGGAGAATGTATATGTCTGGCGATATACCATCTGAATTTCGAAAAAATATCATCCACACAATTCCTAAGAGAGCAAGAGCTGACAAGTGCCAGAATTATCGCACAATCAGCTTAACAGCTGATGAATCCAAGCTGCTGACAAGAATAATATACAGAAAAATGGAAAGGAAAACAGAGGATGAGATAGATGACGATCAGTTTGGCTTTAGGAAATGTAAAGCCACCAGAGAGGAAGCTCTGGCGTTGCCGTTGATGATGAAAGCAAGACTGAAGAAAAATCAAAAGGCTTTCCTAGGATTTTTTGATCTACAAAAAGCGTTCGACAATGTCAAATGGTGCAAGATGGCCGAAATTTTGAGGAAAATAGATGTGAGCTATAGGGAGAGACGAGTAATATACAGCGTGTGCAGGAGCCAAGAGCTAAGAATAAGAGTGGAAGACCAAGAACGAAATGCTCGGATTATAAAACGTGTAAGACAGGGATGTAGTCTTTCACCTATATTTTTCAATCTATACATCGAAGAAGCAATAATGGAAGTAAAAGAAAGGTCAAGAGTGGAATTAAAATTCATGGTAAGACGATATCAATGATAAGATACGCCGATGACATTACTTTCATCAATGAATTACAGAATCTGCTAAATGGAATGAACATTATAATGAGCACAAAACATGAACTGAGAGTAAATCTAAGGAAGACGACGGTAATCAGAAGTAGCAGAGATGGAAACAGCGAGAAACTTAATATGAAGATTGATGGTCAGGGAGTAGATGAAGTTAAATCTGCTACCTAGACAGCAAAATAACCCATGATGGATGGAATAAGGACATCAAAAGCAGACTAACATTTTCAAAAAGGACATTCCTGAGCAAGAGAAGTCTACTACACCTTAATTTGAGGAATAATGTATTGCTAAATCGACAGGAGATGTGGCCTATGATTAATGGAGTTAACTACCAAGAGAGTGGTGAGTAAGTGAAAAATATTGAAGAATTTACGCTATACCAACTGCATCGACCTGAATGACTGTCCCTTGTACATGTACGTAAGGTGTCTGCTCCTTGACTGCAAGAGAAATTATAATGTTTATTCTATTAAACTCAGACTATAGTTTAGTCGGTGTAAGAAGATTAGTGGCAGTTGCAGTAGGCTGGGCGCGGCTGCTTCGTATGTCTCCAGTAACCAGTTACGTAAAGCGACTTTGTGAACGTATCTGCGTCAATGCGTTGGTGTTGCTGGACCTCTAAGGACGTTTGTTGGTTTCCTTTGCAGCTGTTTTCACCTTGCAGTTAAAAGCTGGCAACCGCTCTGCCAGCTCTCAGGAATCATCTTATGCCGACTATAGCTTTTTCTAAAATGATGATTACGACGTTCAGAGTTGTAGTAAACATAACTTTGTTGTCGTTTGTTGGTTGCTGTCAAAAATGTGTTTCAGATAAGCTGCTACGTCTTCCCGAAGACCGTTGGCTGTTGGTGTGGGCCGGCCGCTGTGGCCGAGCGTTTCTACGCCCTTCAGTCCGGAACCTGGCTGCTGCTACGGTCGCAGGTTCGAATCCTGCCTCGGGCATGGATGTGTGTGATGTCCTTAGGTTAGATTTAAGTAGTTCTAAGTCTAGGGGACTGATGACCTCAGATGTTAAGTCCCATTGTGCTTAGAGCCATTTGAACCATTTGTTGCTGTGGGTGGCTGTGTTATCTCTGGCCTCTTGGCCGTGGCTAATACGTGCTATGTGGTTGATAAAAGGCGATAACCCCGCCACTAAAATCAATAAAAATTAGCCGAACATAATATTTCGCTCCAGATAGTTGTTCGATGTTAATTGAACGTCTCGCAACACACAGAGCAGCATCCGGGACTGGTTTCAAAGAGGTGTTTTGTAAGCACACCAGTGTTAATGGTAACAACGAACACCTGTTCTATTAAGTGTATTTTATACTCGGGGCGCACATTTATTCCAAACTTCACTTTTTACTAAGTCCGTACTATGCCCTCAGAGTGATCAAACCTAATTTGTCCATCGCATATGAAAACAGTCAACGCAGTAATCACTGATTCAGACAAACAGGTCATTCATTCGCCAAAATTATAATTCTGTAAGTGTTCACTGACATCAGCTTCTGTCAGTCGCACTTCATGGATCGGCGTTAAAGGATTCGTGACATTCTTCTACTCGATGTAACTCTGGTCCGCCGTTCAACAGCTCATAGATATCTTCGGCTCTTCCCTTCCACGTCATGAAGTTGCTCCCACAAACAATTACCGTTCTCTCTTTCACCTTCCCATGCTCTGTTCTACCCTCTGGACACGGTTCCACCGTCTTTAAATGTCTCCTACGTTGCGATGTTTCAGTGTACAGTTCGACACCGTATACTTATGCGACATCATGACTGTCCGCGAAAGTACTCTTCGGTTCAACGGCAATTTCTCCAAATAGCTTCCTTTTCACACCTCCTCATTAGAGTAATTGCTTCCACACTCTTCACCACACGTCACAGTCCAATGATTACTTCAAATTATTTGTTCTTCACCACATGACAGGACTATCCCCGCGCTAACTTCCATCATCGTGAGTGTTGACTGTCGTCTGTCTGCCGCGTACTATCTCGATTACGAGACACGGACGTTAATTTTGAGCTAACGGACGTAGTGTAAGACTACACACATCACAAAATGTACATTGCATACATCTACAAGAAAAGAATACATTTATAAATGTTTTAAATAACAGGATACATTTATTAATATTTTATGGTTCAAAATGGTTCAAATGGCTCTGAGCACTATGGGACTTAACATCTTAGGTCATCAGTCCCCTAGAACTTAGAACTACTTAAACCTAACTAACCTAAGGACATCACACACATCCATGCCCGAGGCAGGATTCGAACCTGCGACCGTAGCAGTCCCGCGGTTTCGGACTGCAGCGCCTAGAACCGCACGACCACCACGGCCAGCAATATTTTATGACTGTATGAATTAAAGTCGGTAAATAAACATGTAATAACTTGACCGTGCAAATAAAGACAAGTAACAACAAAGGACTACTCTCGAATGAACGCGTAAAAATTACGTAAGACGAAAATCTCCGTGTAAATACTTGAGATAACGTTCAAAGCTTTCTATGCAGGCAGACAAATTAAATATTACTTATGATCACTTCACTGTTAGAGTCGCTCAACACTTTTAAAAACAACACCTAAGCCTCCCAGGGCTACCACTCACTCCCTACATACGTAAGTGCTGCCAACCGATCCCTGTTTTAAGACATCCAACCATTTCATCGAAATTATTTTACACTTAGATTCTAGTCTACCTGAGGAGTACAATGCAGTCAGTTTCATTGGCAGTTTCCGCTCGCACTGGTAACCGTCCTCTGCAAAGTACCACTTCATGCCAGAGCTTTGCAAATATTCATTTGCAACAACTACTTTAAAACACTTGCTTTCTTGGGAACAGCAGTCTCGGTGTAGCCACGACAGCAGTCTCAGATCACCATATATTTAGGAGGATTGTAGGGAGACTGATACAATACGAGGTGCATTCAAGTTCTAAGGCCTCCGATTTTTTTTCTAATTAACTACTCACCCGAAATCGATGAAACTGGCGTTACTTCTCGACGTAATCGCCCTGCAGACGTACACATTTTTCACAACGCTGACGCCATGATTCCATGGCAGCGGCGAAGGCTTCTTTAGGAGTCTGTTTTGACCACTGGAAAATCGCTGAGGCAATAGCAGCACGGCTGGTGAATGTGTGGCCACGGAGAGTGTCTTTCATTGTTGGAAAAAGCCAAAAGTCACTAGGAGCCAGGTCAGGTGAGTAGGGAGCATGAGGAATCACTTCAAAGTTGTTATCACGAAGAAACTGTTGCGTAACGTTAGCTCGATGTGCGGGTGCGTTGTCTTGGTGAAACAGCACGCGCGCAGCCCTTCCCGGACGTTTTTGTTGCACTACAGGAAGGAATTTGTTCTTCAAAACATTTTCGTAGGATGCACCTGTTACCGTAGTGCCCTTTGGAACGCAATGGGTAAGGATTACGCCCTCGCTGTCCCAGAACATGGACACCATCATTTTTTCATCACTGGCGGTTACCCGAAATTTTTTTGGTGGTGGTGAATCTGTGTGCTTCCATTGAGCTGGCTGGCGCTTTGTTTCTGGATTGAAAAATGGCATCCACGTCTCATCCATTGTCACAACCGACGAAAAGAAAGTCCCATTCATGCTGTCGTTGCGCGTCAACATTGCATGGCAACATGCCACACGGGCAGCCGTGTGGTCGTCCGTCAGCATTCATGGCACCCAACTGGATGACACTTTTCGCATTTTCAGGTCGTCATGCAGGATTGTGTGCATAGAACCCACAGAAATGCCAACTCTGGAGGTGATCTGTTCAACAGTCATTCGGCAATACCCCAAAACAATTCTCTCCACTTTCTCGATCATGTCGTCAGACCAGCTTGTCCGAGCCCGAGGTTGTTTCGGTTTGTTGTCACACGATGTTCTGCCATCATTAAACTGTTGCACCCACGAACGCACTTTCGACACATCCGTAACTCCGTCACCACATGTCTCCTTCAACTGTCGATGAATTTCAACTGGTTTCATACCACGCAAATTCAGAAAACGAATGATTGCACGCTGTTCAAGTAAGGAAAACGTCGCCATTTTAAGTATTTAAAACAGTTCTCATTCTCGCCGCTGGCGGTAAAATTCCATCTGCCGTACGGTGCTGCCATCTCTGGGACGTATTGACAATGAACGCGGCCTCATTTTAAAACAATGCGCATGTTTCTATCTCTTTCCAGTCTGGAGAAAAAAAATCGGAGGCCTTAGAACTTTAATGCACCTTGTAGAGCATGGAATGAGCCTAGGGGCCTGTGAGCAAGAGTGGTATGTTATAATCCTTGTAATGAATGTAAAGCGAATCCACTGTCGTATAGCAGTTCATATACAACGCTGCTTACAGAACAGGCTTTTGTAACTAGGTGCACCCCATTCAGTATCTCAACACGCCTCCTGCGGTATCGGCTGCAACCCGGGCGGCCGCACTATCAAATACGCACGCCGCGAGCTACGCCACCGCGCTTCCTAAAGCCACCACTGCTGCACGAGGGCGCTGCCACCAACGATTGCAATGAGATGCAAGCGCCTCCAACCCCCCCCCCCACCCCCCCCCCACCACCCCTCCAACCGGAGGTCCAGCGGTGGGTGTACTTTACTTCGAAAATTCACTGACTGACTCCGTTTCGTACGTTTACCAGTTGAATAACATTTACAGACTTTCACAACGGCCAGGACTCGACATCTTCTGAATAGTCGTCGTATTGAAGAGTGACATAGTTTTCAATCTTTTGTACCTGTACATATTTCTACGTTCAAATCTACTGTTAACAACTGATGCTGCCAGTACAGGAGCAAAGGTATGTATTACTTTTACTGTTTGATAGTAGATGTAGATTAATTAATATCTGAATTCTCTGTTCATGAACAGCGTCTGTTCCTCGCGCCATTAAAGAACCCCACAGCGTTCAAAGAGAGACGTAAGACCTCTGCAGGTCGTTTCAAGCATAGATTATGAAAGCACAGATATTTTGCCACAAGAATTTTTTGCGAGGGGTGAGAGGAGGAAGTGGAGGCGTGGGCCTCTGAGAACATCAATACAGCCGTCCCAAACTTACAGCGCTGTTTATCTCCGTTGAAAGCGTCAGTCTACCTTTTATATAATTTCTGAAGAATTTAAATATAAATTTCATTGACAAAGTTAATAACACATTATTAAGTACAACGGCCTCTTAGGATAACCGACAGGTATCTAATTATGCGAAATAAAGACTAACGTACACACACACACACACACACACACACACACACACACACACACACACGTCTGATTTTCTTCTGCGTATAGGGCATTCGAAGTTCCAGGTGATCAAAAAGTGAGTATAAATTTGAAAACTTAATAAACCACAGATTAATGTAGATAGAGAGGTAAACATTGACACACATGCTTGGAATGACATGGGGTTTTATTAGAATCAAAAAGAAACACCCCATATTGCTAGACGCTTGAAAGATCTCCTGCGCGCGTCGTTTGGTGATGGTGTGCTCAGCCGCCACTTTCGTCATGCTTGGCCTCCCAAGTCCCCAGACCTCAGTCCGTGCGATTTTTGGCTTTGGGGTTATCTGAAGTCGCAAGTGTATCGTGATCGACCGACATCTCTAGGGATGCTGAAAGACAACCACCGAGGCCATTGCTCACCATAACTACGGACATGCTTTACACTGCTGTTCACAACATTATTCCTCGACTACAGCTATTGTTGAGGAATGATGGTGGACATATTGAGCATTTCCTGTAAAGAACATCATCTTTGCCTTGTCTTATTCTGTTATGCTAATTATTGCTATTCTGATCTGTCGGAGTTTGGTTTGTATGTTTTTGGTTATAATAAAACCCCATGTCATTCCAAGCATCTGTGTCACTTTGTACCTCTCTATCTACATTATTCCGTGATTTATTCAGTTTTCAAATTTATACTGATTTTTTGATCACCCGATGTATTAGTTGAAGTCCTGGGTATCGACACATTCGTGATGGTTTTGCGTGGATGGTGTAGAAGTGCTTTTGATAGCAGTTGTAGTTGAATTTTGTTCTAGGAATGGTTATTTACCAGGTACCTGGTCCGCCCCGGTAGCTGAGTGGTCAGCGTGACAGACTGTCAATCCTAAGGGCCCGGGTTCGATTCCCGGCTGGGTCGGAGATTTTCTCTGCTCAGGGACTGGGTGTTGTGTTGTCCTAATCATCATCATTTCATCCCCATCGACGCGCAGGTCGCCTAAGTGGCGTCAAATCGAAAGACCTGCACCAGGCGAACGGTCTACCCGACGGGAGGCCCTAGCCACACGACATTTCCATTTACCAGGTACCTTTTATTCCCATTCTCATGTGAGATACATTTCATAGCCCACTTTTCAGTGTACCATTGGACCTTCGGTAACTGTGAAATTAATTTGTGCCAGTTGTCCTTATTCACATCTGCAGTCTCCCACGCCTTGTTCCAGTGGTTTTGACCACGTTTATGAATACAGCAGCTGGATTTTTTCTGATATGAATCACTCTTGTACTCCATTCCGCGTTGTGTTCTTTGTCATTTTGTCGCTTTCTTATGCCCAACAATCACAATATGTTCATACCGATGATACTTCCGTACCACTGATTTGTAGCTCTGATACAACAACATCTATGAGGTATGGTAAATGGCAAATCCCATTGTCATCGGGGAAAGTTGTCCTCCGCATTGCCATACAGAATTATTCTGAAGCTCGAGTGCTATAATGAAGAAATCTATCTACATCATACTGCGCTAGCCACTTAATGATGTATGACGGAGGGTACTTTTTGTACCACTAACTGAGCCCTACAAACCTGTTCCACTCGCGAATAATTGCGGTAAGCCTCTGTATCGGCTCTAATTCCTCGAATTTCCTCCTTATAGTCATTATGCGAGACGTATGAAGGGGAAAGTAATACGTTGTCCGACTCTTCCCGGAAAGTGCTGTCTCGAAATTTCAACAACGAATCTCTCTGTGATGCACAACGCCTCTCTTGTAACCTCTGCCAATGTAGTTTCTTGAGCGTCTCCATAGCGTTCTCGAGCCGACTAAATGATCCCTTGACGAAACGTGCCGCTCTTCGTTGGATCTACTCTATTCCTTCTATCAGTCCTATCTGGTAGGGATCTCAGATAGATGAACAATACTTACGGATGGGTCGAGCAAACGTCTCATAATCCACCTTCTTCGTGGATGAGTTACATTTCCTTAAGATTCTTCCTATGAATCTGAGTCTGGCATCAGCTTTTCCCACTATTTATTTTACATGGTCATTCCACTTAAGTTCGCTCCAGATAGTTACTCCTAGATATTTTACGGGAGGTACTGTTTCCAGTGGTTTGTCATCAATAGTGTAGCTACACAGTAGTGGATTTCTTTTCCTATGGTTCAAATGGCTCTGAGCACTATGCGACTTCTGAGATCATCAGTTGCCTATAACTTAGAACTAATTAAACTTATGTAACCTAAGGACATCACGCACATCCATGCCCGAGTCAGGATTCGAGCCTGCGACCGTAGCGGTCGCTCGGTTCCAGACTGAAGCGCCTAGAGCCGCACGGCCACTCCGGCCTCTTGTCCTATGTTCGCGCAATACGCTACATTTATTTACGTTAAGGGTCAACTGCCAGGGCCTGCACGAAGTCATCTGCGAGCAGCCTTGGAGAGCATCCCACGCTTTCTACTAGATTGTTTATACTGCGAGCAGCCTTAGAGAGCATCCCACGCTCACTTCTAGATCATTTATACATGTTGTATACAGTTACGGTTCTATCAGGCTTCCTTGGGATACACCGGAAACTATCTTTCCATATGTAGATTTTGTTCTTTTAAGAGTGACGTGTTGAGTTCTGTCTGCAAGGAAGTCTTGAAACCAGTCATAAATCTTCTCCGATACAAAATACATCAAGGACCCGTCTGGTAGTTGGTTAACAACATTTTCTCAACACTACTACGTAAAAAGGACTGCTCGTAGATAGGTCCGAGGAGAATTCAACAGGTGGCGCTCCCTTTATGAGCAATTTGTAGAGTCATGTCAACTCAAACAGTACGCAACGTCTTTACAAAACCAGTTTCGCCTCTAGGCCTATCATACAAACAACAGCAAACAGCACACGCCACCGGGGTACTGACGAGTACATGGTTCCTGTGATGACTGATGATATTCGTGAAAAATAAAATGGAGGCGGCCAAGTGTCAGTGCATATTGCAGGCATTCTCTTCCATAGGTTCAGTTGAGGGATAGGAGATGATGCAAGGATGCCAGGAAACTCTGGTCACTACTAAATGTAATTTGAGGACTGTGGAGTATCAGCGCTCTACACACAGTCCCACCGTTAGGCCAAAAGTCAACATTTCGGTGAAGGATTCGTCTTTCAGGGTGGTAATGAACAAGCGGAAGGAATCTACCGAGTGGAATGGTCTGCGGTATTTGTTGACAGGAACCCGATGGGCACGTTTGGAACCAGTCGATACCTACAGTACGTCATTGCAGGAATCCTCTTCACGCACTGGAAATCCTCAGCAACGCTGCTGTTGAAAAATGCGATAGGCTTGATCAGTAACTGCTGAGTCACCTTGTGGACGACATGTTAAGGGGTACCCTAGCAAGCTACTTTGCAAAGGATGAAGCAACACGGTTACCCAGCTGCAGGAACGTTTGTTTCATTTAATTTCAAGAGGCTTATTCTCAATTCCTTGATCCCCTTAAATAGGGCCAGATACACCAGTCGTCTAAACTTCTTTGATCAGTTTATCTCTCTTAACGGCCACGAAGCAATAAGGTGACAAAATTCTCCTTCATACACTAAAAGTACTGCTAATCATTCTTCCTGTCCACTATGCTTTGAGCATTTCAACAACTGGATATTTCCCAATTTTTTGCTTTGCAGAAATTCAGATGCCTGACTGGACATAATTGTCTCTACTAGTAGGGTACCATTCCGTAACCTAGGTGTCCCAGAAATTCCCTTTGTTCCGTTTTCTATACAGACAGGAGACATTCTTTCGGATGTATCCTATTCTGACAGTGAATGCATTAATAATATTGACATCGTTTCGTTACTGTATGGCGTGGACAGCACTGTTGTCTAGGCCCACATCTAAGTTTGGTATACTCCCTGGTTCTTTGTGGTCTGCTCTCTCTGGTTGCGGAATTTTTAATTGGCCCCAGCGGGGACCCCAAGTGGTCGGTCGGTCGTTGCACGGAGCCTCAAGGAAACCCTGCTAATCGCTCCGTTGTGAGTGCTGTTTGTTTATGGAGCTTGCCGCACCCACTGAACAATCTCGAGCCTGCTGTTTGTGGATTCTGGAGGCGGTTGTACCCTAAACTTACGGCAGCAGTTATAGTGTGGCAACCCAAGTGGGATGTACAGAGTTGTGGTGCGAGTATGCTTCAAATAAAAGAAGTTGCTGTGATTTGATGTGGCTATATGAACTCTTTCTAGAGTGTGTGCCCACAGTGCGTTTAACCTGTGCTCATAGATTTGGTCACACGCTGTATTCATGTGATTCAGTTTAGAATCAGCTGGCTTTTTACGCTTGTAGAAACCACTGCTGCTCTGTATGGCTACGCTAAGAAGCCGCGTTTTTTTTTTACATTACATTACTTTTTTTTACATTTTATAGCAGAATGAGCACTTGGATCGAATGGACTATGCCAGGTAAGTTGTTATTGTCCTCGTGGTCCAATGTAAATTCAGATTTGGTATCGATCTCTTTGCAGGTTGTTAAAATGAGCATGTCTTTCTCTGAAATACAATTAAATTGAAATTTTATTGAACTCCAAAGGAAACTAGTGGTTCTCATTTTAAGGAATTCTATTAGAGAGTCTTTTTGTAAATATTTCATTTTTTAAACTGAGTGAAACTTCAAATACATGTTCCACTGGTCGTTATGCTTACGAATAATTAGTTGTGATACTAATTTTATTGAGTCAGAGTGTTTAAAATCTTTTGCTGTCCTCAATTTGATTTCAGTTATTGGGAGAGATGTATTGGTCAGTTAAAATTGTCCTTTTGTATTGATCTTGGCTCAAGTTATCAACATGTGAATAAGTTTTCAAATTACCCTGAAGTTGTCACATGGCCAACCTTTGTATCTGCCCAGTGAGTGTACTAATGTGTGCAAACTTAGCTTACCACTTAGTGCCCAAATGGGCAAAACATCTGAACTGTCTTCTCAATCCCAGGTTGTCAAACAGACATTCTAAATAAATATTACCTTGGCCCTGTTAGGCAGCTAATATCAGGTGCAGATCGTAAAAAAAATCATTAGAAATGCTGCTGTCAAGCACCTAGAATGCATGAATTAATAAAAGTGAAAGTTTGGGGTCTATTTCCGAAAGACAAAACACCTATTCCCTTTTTTATTCTACATATAATTTATCAACTGTTGCTTTCAGGGGTCAAGTGATAAACAACAATCATATTCAATTACTTTTGATAATCGATATCAAAATATTTAATTGTTGGACATATTGAAATGACGATTATTAAAATCGTTATCTCTACAAATCAACCATTTTTTATCACAGGAAAGAATGAATATTAAAAATCCTCATCCACTCATTTAAATCTACATGATCGTAGCTGGTCAATGCACTGATTTTATGGAGAATAAGTTTACTTTTTTTAAACCAATGAAAAAACTCTCATGTACTCAATGAGAGGGTGGGTTGGTATCCTAGCTTTTGGTATTCAGTGGTCCATCAGTCCCCTAGAACTTAGAACTACTTAAACGTCACCAACATAAGGACATCACCCATATCCATGCCTGAGGCAGGATTCGAACCTGCGACTGTAGCGGTCGCGCGGTTCCAGACTGAAGTGCCTAGAGTCCGCAGCTCGTGGTCGCGCGGTAGCGTTCTCGCTTCCCGTGCCCGGCTTCCCGGTTTCGATTCCCGGCGGGGTCAGGGATTTTCTCTGCCCCGTGATGACTGGGTGTTGTGTGATGTCCTTAAGTTAGTTAGTTTCAAGTAGTTCTAACTTCTAGGGGACTGATGACCATAGATGTTAAGTCCCATAGTGCTCAGAGCCATTTGAACCATTTGAAGTGCCCAGAACCACTCAGCCACAGCGGCCAGCTTGTTTCATGCCACTGCCTATATGTTGGTAGAGATTGTTTTGTTAGTTTTCGGGTGCATGAGATGAACTGCAATTGCCTTTTGTTGATATAATGTAATTACTATTTTCTGTGGGTCTAATACTGTATCTAATGTCGTTATGGATAAAGTTCATGTAAGGTCCGTTGTAATCCGGATGCCTTACAGAGTCAGTCACCCATTTCCACCCTTTAATCTGTCTACCCAAAACAGCTATATTTCAGTATTGATTCTGAGAAGGTGAATACTTTGTTCTGCAGCAAGGTGTTTTCCTGTTTACTTATACTGTTGTTATTTCTCAGAATGCGTCACACTGTAGAGAATATGGCTTTTTTGAGGCGAGGAGAATTAAATTATTAATTACGGGGATAAAGGGCAGGATGCATTAACTGTTGGAATCAGTTCATCAAAGTAGACATCTGCCTGTGGTGCGATAAATTAATGAGCCAACGATGTAAGTATGTAAGTTTTGCTGATGCTGCAATTTGTGCTGATGTAGGTCCAACAGAGTGAGGATAGTAGGACACCAAATCAAAGAAGGATCTTGCAGGCTCGTTTTACCCAGTATGTGGATAGAGTGAATGATGTAGTGAGTGTGAACAAGAAGCAGGAAAAGAGTTTATTGACTCAAAGTAATACTATTCAAAAATGGCTCCAGTCCAGTAAGATTAAGAGTTTTTGATGGTGAAGTTAATTGTAGGGATCACCATAATGTGACAAGGCGAAAGATCCATGATACTGTTTGCAAAACTGCAGAACCCTTTACATGAAAACTGAAGTGAATTTTCCGATTTTGCATTAATTCAGTTGATCACAAAATGAATTTTTTGTGTTTTACAGTGGATTTTCAGTATAGGCCGTGGAAATGAATGATTTGGATGCTTTGAGATTCTAACTTCTAAACTAAAGAATAAGTTACTTAATCAAGTTCTCCAAGTCACCCAATCAAGTAGTACATCGAAACATTACAGGACTAGAATTTGTAGGTTAATTCCACTCAGAGCCTCGCAAGAATTAATTTACCGTCACTGTGGATGTCAAATGGGAACTCGCCAATCAGCAATAAAGTATATGGAGCGAGTTTAATGTTAGTCTTGGATCTCACATATACCGAATCGCATATAGTGACATATTTTAGGGGAGCCCTGAGAGTGGGCAGTGCGCTGTTATTTTGTCAAATTTCCACCACACTGAGTCAGTTACATGAAGTAGTAAGATACATGCGGGCCAAAGAATTTGTGGATTCGGCAAGGGGTAGCCGCTGTGTAAAAGGAAGTACTTGGGGGTAAAGATTTAGAGGCGTGATAAAAGGAGGAATGCTTCAATAGAAAGGGACACAAAGGACATAACAATTCACAAGAGCAGGTGGATGTGGGCTGACATAAGATATCTTGTTGGAGAGGTGTCAAGCAGTGACAAATAAGAAGAGAATGCATGGGAAAGGAAATCTAGGAACAATAAGTGTAGCTATTACAGCAAGGAGAAAGAAATGTGATCAGTGTAATTAAGGATAAAGGGATTCCAGACTTGTAATTTGTATGCACAGCATTGAATAATGAATCTCTCTTCACTCTGCTGGATGTAGGCAGTACGATTTCGGCAGTTGATTGAAAATGATTGTTGGAGCATCAAGTTACCTGTAAGTTGGGGAAGTTGGTAGCAGATACCGGAAAATATTAGATGGCTGACAGATCGAGTTTAATAGTGGAAGTATGTTTGCAAATCAATGTGTTGATTGGTTAGTGTTTCTGGAAGGGTGGATGGAAGTCATTGAAAATTTAGCCACTGGCTGTACTTTGGGGTTGCGAGGGTGGGTCTGATTCCCGATTGGTCAGGGCAGCAGTTTAATTTCAAATTTATGTCACAAAGATTTTTTCAGTTTCGCCGGCATGCACAAGCAGACACGATGGTGTGACACGGTGGCATGTGATGAATTCAGTGTGGAACAGGGTAGTGAGTGCAGTCAGGTTTGTTAGATGACCAGTTAGCTCATTCACATTTATTTATCAAAGGTAATATCAAAGTTGTGTGTCCAGTATTCCCAGATGTGTTAAACGACGAATTGGGAATTACCGCAGTGCCAGAGTATTGGATCACATTACTCAGGTTCCAGTTAAGAAACCACAACACAAATTGTCACCACCAAGGATGAAAGTGTTAAAGGAACATGTGGAAATGATGGTGGAACAGGGTGTGATTCGATCACCTAAATCCATTTGGTGCTCTCATGTTCTTGGTTCCTAAATGTAATGGCAAGCACCATCCAGTAGCGGAGAACCTTGAATTAAACAAAAACGTGATACTCAGATCAGTGCTGCTACCAGATTTTCATTCATGTTTCGGGTGCTTTAAGGGAGCGTAGCTATTTATCACATCACATCTCAACCAGGCTTGTAGTCAAATACCTTTAGCCGAGACTTCATAAAAATTAATGCGTCCATGAAGGACTGGAACTTATTTCAGTTTAACTGTACACATCTTGGATTGGCGACAGGGGCGGCTGTTCTTTCCCAGCTCATCCGTGTCATGTTTAATGATAGAAGATTTAAGTATGTTTATCACTATCTGCATGATCTGGTGGTCTACAATAACACGATTCTTCAACACATACAGCACTTGCAGGAGGCGTTCGAGCGGTAAAGGAAAGCTTTGCTGCCAATCATTTCTCCAAAGGTTATTTTTGGGTGTTTTTCTATAAAGCTACTAGGACACGTACTTTCCTGAGATAGAATCAGTATTGACCTGCAGAGGATTGAAGCCATCGGGGAATTAACACAGACGGGGACTGTCAAGCAAGTTGTCAGGTTTCTCAGGATGGGCTATTCATTTAGGGAATTTATTACTAGCTTAATGAACTACGTAAAAGGTATGTAAATTTCTGTGTGGGCCTTCACAGGAAGCTGTGTTGATGGCCATTAAACAAGTGTGCAGGTCAGCACTGGTATTGGCTCTACCAGATTTCAGTGTTGAAGTTTTTTGTCAATCGATATATCAGCTCTGGGGGTAGGAGCATTTTGTTGCAAGGACACAAAAGGGATAAGAAAGTAGTTGTCTACACGGCAAGAGGGTAAGTGAACTGAAGAAAAGATGTTATACACATGGAGTTGAAGCCATAACAGTTTTGTATGGCATAAAGATGTATCTGTATTACATTGAAAACCGTAAGTTTATCTTGGAAACCGACAATCAAGCTCTCAGCTGGGTGTTATCCATTCAAAGGTCGCTTTGCCAGGTGGGCTACCAGGTTTGTAACTGTCAAGTCGATAATCCTAGCGGCTTGGAGAATTTGTGGCTGATGGGCCAAGTAAGACATTTGACGGGAGTGAGAACAATTGAGGAGATAAGCAGCTGCTGGAAGATGGTGGTTCGAAGCTCTGGTAACTCCGATCCTTACGCAGTTTTCTCACCTTCTTCGTGATTAGGGAGTTCCAGGATCAGTGCCTTCGTGAAATTTGAGAGAGAAATTACAAGAGAAACCGTATAACCATATGAGCTGGAAGATTAAGAGGTACGGTGTTCATTATAATTATCCGGGCTGTTATGCCGTGGTCGGTTGATGAATTCTGTGGTGATTCCCAACGTTTCGTCTCCGACAGCGGAAGACATCTTCAAGGGGGTCCGTAGCTCGATGGAAGGTCCAACAAACACACTGGCTCGCTACTGACTGCCGCTAAATTCCGTGTCCGCGCGCCCCCGCGCCGCGGCGTGACGTCACGTGTTTTGGAAACGTCAGTGCAATTGGTCGCTGTCCGTCGCCGTCGTTCGCCGTTGCCATCACCCAGTAGTGGACGGGTGGTACACATCTTCTTTAACACTGGCACCCATATACCGTTTAATTTGACGCCCTCCTCCTTTCGGTTGAAATTATTTGGGTGTTTAGCGATTTCGATTGCCTCCCTGTAGAGCCTTTCGTAGTATCCGCTCGTGGCCACTAGTACTTGCGTCTCCTCGAAACGAATATTATGGTTCCCTGGCTGGAAAGCATGCTCCGCAACAGCTGATCGTTCCGTTTCTCCTCTTCTACAATTTCCCTTGTGCTCTTCCAAACGTTTAGAAACAGTTCTTTTAGTGGTACCCACATATACATCACCACAGCTGCATGGGATCCTATACACTCCAGATTTTTCCAATGGTTTGCGAGCGTCCTTGGCAGGCCTAAGGTATTCCTGTATCTTCCTGGTGGGCTTGTAAATTACGGTAATATTCCGCTTCGTCAAGATCCTCCCTATTCTTTCCGTTACATTTTTAACAAGCGGCAGGAAAACCTTAGATTTTGTAGTAGCCTGTACGTCAGTATGATTTCTGCGTGGCTGCCTCAACGCACGTTTTATTTCGGCGGACGAATATCCGTTCTTCATTAGTGTATTGTGGAGATGTTCCATCTCAGCGTCGAGTAACTCAGGTTCACAAATGTTTCTAGCTCTGTCCGCTAACGTCTTGATAACACCCCGCTTCTGTTGTGGGTGGTACCGCAAACCCACCCACACGGACCGTTATTTGCACCGGGATTCGAACCACCACCCACAACAGAAGCGGGGTGTTATCAAGACGTTAGCGGACAGAGCTAGAAATATTTGTGAACCTGAGTTGCTCGACGCTGAGATGGAACATCTTCACAATGCACTAACGAAGAACGTATATTCGTCCGCCGAAATAAAACGTGCGTTGAGGCAGCCACGCAGAAATCATACTGACGTACAGGCTACTGGAAAATCTAAGGTTTTCCTGCCGTTTGTTAAAAATGTAACGGAAAGAATAGGGAGGATCTTGACGAAGCGGAATATTACCGTAATTTACAAGCCCACCAGGAAGATACAGGAATACCTTAGGCCTGCCAAGGACGCTCGCAAACCACTGGAAAAATCTGGAGTGTATAGGATCCCATGCAGCTGTGGTGATGTTTATGTGGGTACCACTAAAAGAACTGTTTCTAAACGTTTGGAAGAGCACAAGGGAAAGTGTGGAAGAGGAGAAACGGAACGATCAGCTGTTGCGGAGCATGCTTTCCAGCCAGGGAACCATAATATTCGTTTCGAGGAGACGCAAGTGCTAGCGGGCACGAGCGGATATTACGAAAGGCTCTACAGGGAGGCAATCTAAATCGCTAAACACCCAAATAATTTCAACCGAAAGGAGGAGGGCGTCAAATTAAACGGTATATGGATGCCGGTGTTAAAGAAGATGTCTACCACCCGTCCACTACTGGGTGATGGCAACGGCGAACGACGGCGACGGACAGCGGCCAATTGCAATGACGTTCTCAAAACACGTGACGTCACGCCGCGGCGCGGGGGCGCGCGGACACGGAATTTAGCGGCAGTCAGTAGCGAGCCAGTGTGTGTGTTGGACCTTCCATCGAGCTACGGACCCCCTTGAAGATGTCTCCCGCAGTCGGAGACGAAACGTTGGGAATCACCACAGAATTCATCAACCGACCACGGCATAACAGCCCGGATAATTATAATGGACATGATATTTCCGGCCGTGAAAGTCTACATTTTAGTATAAGAGGTATGGTGTGAGGCATGCAGAAGTAATAAATTCAAGATGGTGCTGCCCAAGGAATTGGTTCCCTTACTGTTCCACTACTTCCATGAAACTTCTGTGGACAGAAATTTAGGAGTGTAGAAGGTGTCGGAGATGACCAGGCAGCTTGTCATTTCGCCAGGAATGGAAAACGAGATTTGTTGATGGGTAGCGAGTTGTGAGGTGAGTGCTGGCAGTAAAACAACAGCAAATAGCAAGATCGGGTATTCGGCGTCCAAGTTAGTAGAAAGACTCTTTCGGCGAATGTACGTCGATTTAGTGGGCCTGTTGTCTAGATCAAAAGCAGAAAACAAATTTATGCTACCAGAACGAAATTTTCACTCTGCAGAGGAGTGTGCGCTCCTTTTGAAACTTTCTGGCATATTAAAATTGTGTGCTGGACCGAGACTATAGGTCGGGACCTTTGTCTTTCGCGGGCAAGTGCTCTGCCAACTGAGCTACCCAAGCACGACTCACGACCCGTCCTCACAATTTTTACTTCCGCCAGTACCTCGTCTCCTACCTTCCAAACTTCACAGAAGTTCTCCTGCGAAACTGGTGGGAGTAAAATTGTGAGGACGGGTCGTGAGTCGTGCTAGGGTAGCTCAGTTGATAGAGTACTTGCCCGCAAAAGTCCCGAGTTAGAGTCTTGGTCCGGCACACAATTTTAATCTGCCAGGAAGTTTCAAATTCATGCTAGTTTTTGTGTATGCCTTTTCTCAGTTTGGTGGTTGGTACCTACCAGGGCCGCAGATACTCAAGCAGTGATTAAAAATTTTCAGGGAATTTTCGGAACCTTTGGTCCTCCAGAATCTGGTGTCTGATAGTGCGGCCACATTTAACGCACATAAATTTAAGCACTTTTGCCTAGGTATGGGAGTGTGGCATACAACAACACTTTCTTATCTGAACCTGTCATATGCGGAATGCATTACTAGAAAACTTAGGTGAGCCCTGACAGCCTCATGGGATCGTTCGCTCCCCTGGTTAACAATAGCGTTTAACACCGGGCACCATGAAAGCCATCAGTCAACAGCTGCGAGTTTACTTCTGGGGTATCGGATAGCCACTCCGTTGTGCAATTTATATTGTATTGATGACTGCTTGCCTGAGGAGAGAATTGCTCAACAGGTGGTTGCACAATGGAGGTAGGCAAAATCAGGTAGGAATATCAAGGGAGGCATATAACGGGGATACCATGCACTATAATGCTGGGAAGCAGCCAAACAATTACTAAGTTTTTTTAAAGACATCATGTCAACGCCAGTGACTGTTAAACTTTTTATTTCCACTATTGAAATTTAAGCCTTGGGCCATTATCAAGTGCAGATGTTTTGGCTTTAAGCCATGTCAACTTTATACACGCTGACACATTTATACGTCGTTGTCATTTACTGTTATATACATTCGTAACGCTGCTAAGTAGTGCGAGGACACATGTCCATCTATCGTAAAACAACGCGGTCTGTACATACACGTGTTTGTTTCACCATCACTAGTATCTTTTGCACTAAACCACAACAGCGAACGACTGTTTACAGTCTACTCAGTCTGGGTTGGCTGACATTCAAACGCTGGAGTACATTTTATGACAGAATGAGCACTTGTGATCTAACTGACTGTTCTCCTCATAGCTCTATGTAAATTCGGATTTGGTACCGTTCTATTTATAGTTTGTTAATATGACGATATGATTTTCTAAAATAAGGTTTAATTGAAATTTTTAGTAATTCTTCCAATCCATATGTGGCATACAGCAAACCAGTGCTTAAGTTTATCGTTCAAGTGAAACTGCACTTTCGTATCGATCTTCACTAAAGTAAGTAATAGATGAATGAGTTTGAAACGGTTACCAGAACTCAATCACTCAATCCCACCATTTTATCCTGTCCACGAAAACTGTACGCTACAATTGTTATTCGTTATTGATATAGAGTTTTTTAGGTGAACAGTGCGCCTAAGGTTACTTTGTGGAGTGGATAGGTCATGGTGTCGTGTATAGACTCCTGATGAAAGCTAGCCCATGTGTGCTGGTGATAAGGATCCCACAGTAAATGCGCCAAGGAAATCAAATACTCTTCTCGCAGTGGTGGGGCCTGACGATGGCGGTAATATGCCACCGAAACTATTTGTGTGTTAGAATAAAGATATTCTCAAGACACAGCTGTGGTGGTACTATTTCTCACGGATAGGCAAACCCTCCAGTGTACCCAACCTCTCCCCTTCCATTGTGAGTCCCAAATTGTTTGTTGTGGACCATGCTGGTCACACGTGACACTAGAGAACAATTCGTCCACACAGAGGGAAGCCTTTTATAAGTAAGGTGTGCCAGATGCCTCAGAGATCGCCTACTGACGACTGTTACAACTAAACAGCCATGCATCTCATCAGCACGCAGCATATCTTAAGACTGAGGATTTTTTAAAAGGGGTTTGTACCGTACTCGCTATCCAAGCTGTTAGGCTAAGATCTAAGATCCTCATCCCCTGTAGCACACTACGTTCCACCGCAGCACCACAAAGCCCAAAGCTTGCGGTGACTCCAGCTCACGATCATTTGAAACGACCCAAGGGGACATGTGGCTTGTCGAATGCCAAGGACGCACAAAGATATATTCCCCCCCCCCCCCCCCGACGCTCCCCCAAATCCCTCATCCTTTCCCCCTCTCGCCACAGGCAGACTTATCAACTATCAGTTTGCAGAATGGCAGCCATTTATCGTGAAATCTTGAAACTATTTCGCCGTCGTCGCACTGCTTGCAGTATGGACTTCTTTTGAGATCTTGTGATGGCCACTGCGCGTACCTCCCTTTCATTCACTACTGATTTCTTCGTGTCACATTGCCCCTTCCTCCGATCACGCACACTACCTTCCCTCTCATATTTCTCGCGTGAATCTTACACGTGACGGAGGCACAGTATCAAATTCTGCCCGTCGTCATCTCTGAACTCCTTCCATGTTTTCACATTTCCACTAATATTCTAAAATCTAGCTTTTTTGCTCCAAGGACAAGTTTACAGCCATCTTCTCATTTACGTGTAGTTTGAAAGTAAACAAAAGAATAATTCATGAATAAGAAATGGCTCTGAGCACTATGGGACTTAACATCTGCGGTCATCAGTCCCCTAGAACGTAGAACTACTTAAACCTAACTAACCTAAGGACATCACACACATCCATGCCCGAGGCAGGATTCGAACCTGCGACCGTAGCAGTCCCGCGGTACCGGACTGAGCGCTCGAACCGCTAGACCACCGCGGCCGGCAATTCATGAATAGCTCCACACAACAGTCATGAGAGCACTTAACGGGGTGGTCAAAAATAGTCTGGAAAGCTAGTAAATTTGTTGCAGGGGAGCTTGACCTCACAAATAACTGTTAAGAAAAATAAAAAAAAAATTAATTGCGCCGTTTCCGTGTTACTTAGCAATGACCTAAGGTAATCAGGTGATTGCATACGCAAATTCAAGCACTTGCACACGCTAAAATACTGGAATATAACAGACTTCCGTGAGTTCGTGAGTTACCATTTGTTGAAATCACAAAGTATTTTATTTTCTGAGCATGATGTTAAAAAAAATTTCACTGACAACTACAAAAATTGTTGTCTATTAAGACACAACAGGTTTCGCACTCTAAAGTCGCATTGTAATGTGCAACTTACACGTTAATGAGTAATATACAATGCTTCGACTTTGTGGTTTACTACAACAGATAAAGGTAGTATCTAAAATATACTCACAAAATTAAAAAGTTATAGGTCTATCTATAGCTCCTAGTCAAGACGTGTTATTCAGTGAATATTTTCTTCATTACATTGGAGAAAGAAGGGCAACCAAGACAAAATCGATTAATTTAGTTAAATATTGCTGGTGTGTCGGTCATGTCGTCATAGATCCTTGTTTTTAGGGTTTAATTGCATCTAAAAATCGAAATAACAGGCAGATGTATCAGACTTAAAAATATCGTTCAGCATATTTTACTGCTTCGAATCTAGATAGTAAACTCAGACGGAAGGAAATAATTGTTATAAAAAAAATGAATTGCAAGCATGCTGAATTACATGCAATGCTTGTCCTAAGAAATACGTAGGTCAAGCCATAGCTCATTGCGCGAAAGATTTCAAGATCATCCTCGATCTGCATTAACAACGCACTTACGGGAAGCAGAGCACAGCATTAGGAGGCCTTCAGAAAATTCAAAAGTACTTTCTAAAAAACTAAAAAAGCTCTCTTATGAATATATTAGAGGAAACAGAAAACTTTAGATACAAAAAAAGAAAAAAACAAAATGTGCAGTCTATTAAAATTAAAGCACCATAGGATTTTGGCAAATTTTGATTGTTTACACGACTAAGTAATGAAATTCAGTATTAAACTGGCTTGTAAAGAGAGCGACCCAGAACTCCTAGTCGTGAGAAAGTACATGCCCTCACAGTGTCCACAAGATAGTCTCGGTTCCGGCAGCCTGTTAGTCCGTCTTAGTCGCTTGTACGGGCCGCTTCTATTCTTTCCAACACCGGGGTGCCGTGACGTCACACTGCTAAGAAAGTGCCACCTGATAACATTCCACACAGTAATTTGCACTGTGCCACAGCTAATTACGTTAGTAGCGACTGTGTTATACCAAATTAGACTTTAAAAAAATTTTGAGCGTCCTGCCAATATAATTTTTTTTCTTTTAGGTACAGGAAAATCTTGAAAAAGAAAAAAAAAAAAGCCTGTAACTACATGATCTACACATCAGAAATCACAAGGAAATTAATGAACCATGTCTTGGTCACCCTCGATTCGCCAGTGTAATGTAGATAGTATTCGCTCAATAATATATTTTGACGAAGAAGAGACATTGTATATTACTCTTTACCTTGCAGGTTGCGCCTGGTGGTTTAGGCTACGAAGCCGGTTGTGCATCAGTAAACAACAGTTTTTCCATCTATCAGCGGGGTTCTGGTTAACATCACGCACATGTTGAAACTTTCTTTGCCTAATAAAATGAACATTTCTCGGAAGTAATAAAACTAAGCTAGGTGAGCAAAAGTTACGTTTGTTCGGTTTGAGGAAACTATTTGAAGAACACGTTTGGCATCGCCAACCCTGGTAAGCTGGTTGAATCTGCGCACGCGACGACCTTATGGGCTAACTTAAATGCTAAATGCCGGCCGAAGTGGCCGTGCGGTTAAAGGCGCTGCAGTCTGGAACCGCAAGACCGCTACGGTCGCAGGTTCGAATCCTGCCTCGGGCAAGGATGTTTGTGATGTCCTTAGGTTAGTTAGGTCTAACTAGTTCGAAGTTCTAGGAGACTAATGACCTCAGCAGTTGAGTCCCATAGTGCTCAGAGCCATTTGAACCATTTTTCAATGCTAAATAACTCAGAAACGGAGCAGCCGCCACTGCAACACCCTTGCAAGATTGTACCTGGCTGCCCTGTATAATTGAAATTAGATGTTATCATTAATAATGTCTTAGTTATTGCATTTCAACGGTGTAACCACTTTCGGGGCCACCCTGTGTTGGCTGGCAGCTCTAAGAACATGTGATTCGGAATTTTAACTGTAAACCACACAGTGGTGCCCAACGTATCACCTGTTGCGGCTGCCACCGGAGTTTGATGAGCATCTCCGTGACACTTCCGCGCTTACTAAACGAAACTGTTATGAAAGGTGTTGCTCTTCTTTGGATGTTTTCTGTAGGATCTTCCACATAAGCAACTCTTAAATTGAGCGGTAAAATTGTGTTTTCAAGTTTATAATACTGTATTTATAACTTTTAATATAAATTGTTATTCAAATTACTTGATCGGTAGTTGCTTGTGTGATTTTGGATCTCATTTGCCACTGATAGATTAAGAGAGAAGAAACTTGTTATCATTGTGAAATCACATTATAGAACCGGCGACTGCTGTGCGGAAACTGTTCGTAGACGCCGGCCAGTGTGGCCGAGCGGTTCTAGTCGCTGCAGTCTGGAACCGCGCGGCTGCGACGGTCGCAGGTTCGAATCCTGCCCCGGGCATGGATGTGTGTGTTGTCCATAGGTTAGTTAGGTTTAAATAGTTCTAGGGGACTGATGACCCCAGAAGGTAAGTCCTGTAGTTCTCAGAGCGATTTGAACTATTTGTTCGTAGACTTTGATGGATCTAGAGACCTAATAATGGAGGAGGAGGAGATTAGTGTTTAACGTCCCGTCGACAACGAGGTCATTAGAGACGGAGTGTAAGCTCGGATGAAGGAAGGATGTGGAAGGAAATTGGCCGTGCCCTTTCAAAGGAACCATCCCGGCATTTGCCTGAAGCGATTTAGGGAAATCACGGAAAACCTAAATCAGGATGGCCGGAGACGGGATTGAACCGTTGTCCTCCCGAATGCGAGTCCAGTGTGCTAACCACTGCGCCACCTCGCTCGGTACCTTATAATGCTTCTAAAGCATGCACGGTTGTCCGGTTGAAGGAAAGCGGGTCTGATGCAAGCAGGCCGAAAGCGTTCCGTACGTACGAAACAAAACATTGCATTGCTGCAGTACAGTGTGACTATAAACCCTAAAAGTGGCTTTAACGTCTCAACAATGGGGAATTTCGACAGTCTCTTTGCAAAGAATTTTGAAAGAGGATCTTGATATGTACCCATACAAGAATTTTGAAAGAGGATCTTGATATGTACCTATACAAGATTCAGTTGAATCTTGAACCCACACATTATTTGAAACGAACAAATTTCGGAAATCGGACCCCCACAAAACAGGAAGAGGACAACAGTTTTGTTAAAGGAAGATACTTCAGTGACGAGGCACATTTTCATCTCTGTGGGTTCGTTGGCCGACAAAAATGCCGTATTTGTAGTAAAGGAAACTATATCGTGAACCAAGAGAGTGTCATGCATCTGCTGCGAACCTCAGTCTATGTGGCTGATGGGCAAGTGATGTGGTCGGCTGCATCTTTTCTTCTGTCCTGCTCTGGATGAAATGGATACAGCCAATATGTGGTTTCAGCAGGACGGGGCTACGTGTCATCCAGCCCACGAGACAATAACCCTGCTCCACGAAAAACACCCTCAGTCTGTGATCTCACCTCGTAGCGACTTGTAATGGCCTCCCAGATCTTGTGACCTTACTCAAAGTGACTTCTTTTAATGAGGTTATGTGCTGTCCAAGGTCTACGAGAACAAACCAAAAACAGCCCTCCGACATAAAGAAGAAATTCGCGTGTCGGCAGCGACATTAACAGAGATTTCTTGAAACAGTCTTCATAGACCAAGTAACTGCCTGCCGAGACAGTTGACATACGCCTGATATAATATCCCGCACTTTAATGCGAGTGTATTCACATGAAAATAAGAAAGAATTTTTAATTTCGGTGCATTTTTGACTTAATTCATGCATTTTTTAAAGTTGTAAAAATAACGTCGTGTGACTAGGGCCTCCGTCGGGTAGACCGTTCGCCGGGTGCAAGTCTTTCATTTTGACGCCACTTCGGCGACTTGCGCGTCGATGGGGATGAAATGATGATGATTAAGACAACACCCAGTCGCTGAACAGTCGAACCCGGGCCGTTAGTATTGACAGTCTGCCGCGCTGACCACTTTTTTTTTTTTTTGTTGCTCTCAATTTGTTCTATGTTGTTCGTTGTATTTGTTCGTGGCGGATGTCCGATGACACCCGTTCAGGTTGTTCATTGATCTGTTGTTCACTCAGTTTTTTATTACGGAGGGTAGCTAAACCCTCTGACCAAACACGCTGAGCTACCGTGCCGGCGCCACTCAGCTACCGGAGGCGAACTTTAAAATTGTGTAATATAAGCAATATCCTATATTTCATCAGTGTTATCTGGTGGATTTTTGCTTCATTTCCTACTGTACATGCCTAGTGCGTAACCAAGGACATAAACTATTCATGTACACGTAGCCTTTTAATTTATTTGTTCCTCATCATTTAGAAACTTTCCAAAAGATGAACTACGTAATTTAGTTACAAAGTTAATGGTTGATGGATTACCTCGACCCAGTGAAACGCTTCACTGCGGCAGATAGACCGTTGCGCGTGCTGCCGCAGTTTCACGTCACATTTTCGCACCTGCAAGCCCCGCAGCCAACGGACGCTCGCTGCGTGCGAGTGGGCCACGTCTGGTGAGCGTCACGGCGGCCTGCGGCGGGGGAGGATAGGTGGAGCAAGAAGGGGGCAGGGGGAGGGGAAGGCGTCCGCTGCGTCCGCGGGCGGTCCCGGGGGTTCCCCGCGCCTTGGGAAATTAAAAGTTGGCCGCCTTGAGGCGGTGCGGGCCGAGGCGAGGCGAGGCGAGGCCTGCGGAGGAACAGTCAGTGGTGCGGGCTGCGCGCTGCGCCGTGCTGCGGACACAGATTACTTCTGTTTAAAGAAAGCAGCGCCGGGCCGCGTGTGGAACCGACAAACACGATTAGAAAGAGACGGCAGCGGGAACAAGGGGGACGGGGCAGCCGCCGCAGGCAGCAATGTTTCCCGGACTGGCCGCCGCTGGCGCTGCTGTTCCGTCTCCTGAGGAGACGCCGAGTCGTGGCCTGGCAGGTTTGTTTACTCGCAGCGCGAGGTACTTACAGGCGAGCGCGATTTATTTTCCTCGGAGAGGAGACGTGAGACCACGAGCCAAGTAACTGTCGTATATTCCAGCATTAAGACAGGATAACGACTAGCTCACTCTAATTACACTACAAGAGAAAAAGTGTCCAGACACCTATTGTGTATTGAACCAGCGACCTAGAAACGACGGAGAGACTTCGTCCCTCCGTAGTCCTCAGTGGTTCACAACCCCACAACAGGCCACAGCAGTCCACCCATCCCATCGCCGCCCCACACCGAACCCAGAGTTCCAGGGTTATTGTGCGGTTCGGTCCCCAGTTGAACCCCCGCCCTCATCCCTGGGAACATCTCATACCAGAGGAGTGCAGCCCCAAATGTTTGTGTGCTAGAGTAATTATGGTATACACATATGTGGAGACAGTGTTTGACAAGCAATCGCCGACATAGTGTAACTGAGGCGGAATAAGTGGAACCAGCCCTCATTTGCCGAGGCAGATGGAAAACTGCCCCAAAACCATCCACAACACACCGGACCTCCACTCTAATCTGCCGGGAGAATTCGTGCCGGGGACCAGCACACCTTCCCACTCAGGAAGCAGCGCGTTAGACTGCGTGGCTAGACGGATGGGTGGACACCTATTACTGTGCACTGATAAAGGGTGTGCCACATCATTGACATTTATGATGGCTTGAACTCTTGCTGCAAACACTTTCAATGAAGTGTCTGAATGACTGTGGAGGAATGGCAGCCCATCTTTCCTCAGGACCCTAAATCCGAGAAGGTGATGATGTTGGACACCAAGGTTCAAAATGGTTCAAATGGCTCTGAGCACTATGGGACATAACATCTGTTGTCATCAGTCCTGTAGAACTTAGAAGTACTTAAACATAACTAATCTAAGGACATCATACACATGCATGCCCGAGGCAGGATTCGAACCTGTGACGGTAGCGGTCACGCGGCTCCAGACTGAAGCACCTGGAACCGCACGGCCACACCGGCCGGCTGGACACCAAGGTTTGGACTGAAGTCGACGTTGTGACTCATCCCAAATGTACTACATTACGTTCAGCTGAGGACTTTGGACAGATCAGTCCATTCAGCGACCTGCCCACAAACCATTGCCTCACAGATGCTATTTTTTGATAGGGTGCACTTTCATACTGATACAATCATTGTCTTCAATGCTTCCTCTACTGTATGTACTAAACAATGCTTCCTTTCTCAGTTAAGCACGTTTTCTTAATCACGCTAAGGGGAACATGCCCTGGCGACGATAAACAGCCCTGATCTGTAAAACCACCTTCTCCATACTTTACAGTGTTCTCTAGGCATTCAAGAAATCCAAATGTTTCCGCCGGAATACCACTGGCGATAGTCCAAATAACCTGTTTACAACAATCCACTGTCCAGTGATGTCACTCTTTACATCACCTCAAGTGTAGCTTAACTCTGATTACAGGAACATGTAACTCGTGAGGAGCTGCTCGAACGTTGTACCCCATTCTTTTTAACTCTCTACGTGCAGTCATTGTGCTAGCTGGCCTGTTGGTACCACTTTATAACTCAAGGGTGATTTCTTCAGCCCATTTCATGGGACGTCTTAAAAGTGCCTTCTGTAACTCTCAAACGTCCCAGTCCGTTAGTACACGAGGTCTGCCCAGTGATTTTTCTTTGCACTTCCACTTCACAATCAGATCACCAACAGTCAATGTGAATTGAAATGTCGCTAATGTAGTTATCACAAAGGTGGCATCCAGCGACTAGTCCATGTGGGATGTCACTGAGCTCTTCTTGCCGATCAATTCTCCACTGACAACGCAATACTCCCCTACTGCTTTTACACTCGTATATATGAATGCGAAAAGAAAACCCATCCAAAATTTATTTCATCAAAGAAGTAAAACTAGGTAGGCAATCATTTACGGCACATACGGAATTTGTCCACTGTCAATAAAGCCCCTATATCAACTGGAATAATTCACAGTTTTTCTTTTTGGCATCGACAACTAAGGTACAACGGAAGTTACATGTTTTGTTTCCGGTGAATGAAAAGATCTTAATGGTGCAAGGGATGTGGTATATTTCAGATAAAGTAGTCAAAGACAGTATTGAAATTCTGTGCATTCTTGGGGGCATTTGCGGAGTGCAAAAGAAAGAACAGTAAATTGATATGACTAATGGTGGCACTTCGTGAAAAACCAATTTTCAAACAAATTAAATTAATTTTGTATCTTTGGGGGCATTCGCTTATGTCCAGTGATACGGATAGGCACCATCAGGAGAAAACTGAGAAAATAGAAATGATATTACATGGTTAGTGAGGCGATAGACTTCATATTGGAGTCTTCGCAGATGATAGGCAAACCTAGTGTTCTTTTCATGAAAACAGACGATTTTACAGACTATAATACTTGGTCACTAAAATTTAACCGAAATTCTCTTTGGTAATGATTCTTACGGAAAAGTGTTGCAAAGAAGCAAAATATTTCTTTTTTCCTAACCAAATATCATGAATTTAGTTTCAGCAAAGAATCGCCACAGGCAGCTCAATGTGAGGCAAACATCAGTGGCCTGCTATTTATTACCTTTTAATGGAATACTTAGATGAATTCAGAACTTCCCAAGCAATACGCCTACAAAACTACATGATCAAAGACGATCTTACAAAGTGATGATATTAAAGAAACTAGTTCACATTCCGGAGGAGAAGTAGCGATTTCGGAATGACATTTTGACGTATCCGACGACAGAGAGACATGAAACTAAGGAAAATAGGCCTTTGCAAGTGCATGAATTTTTTATATAATAATGTTTAAAATGTTTTTAATTTGAGGAAGATGTGTAAAATACACTGACGAAAATGTCGCTACACGAAGAAGGAGTTATGCGACATAAACTAAAGTCAGAAAGAGATTTTCACTGTGCAGCGGAGTGTGCGCTGATATGAAACTTCCTGACAGATTAAAACTGTGTCCCGGACAGAGACTCGAAATCGGGACCTTTGCCTTTCGCGGGCAAGTGCTCTACCAACTTTTTTTTTTCTCCGCAAGCCACCCAACGGTGTGTGGAGGAGGAGGGCACTTTACGTGCCACTGTCATTACCTCCCTTTCTTGTTCCAGTCGCGTATGGTTCGCGGGAAGAACGACTGCCGGAAAGCCTCCGTGCGTGCTCGAATTCTCAGATTTTACATTCGTGATCTCCTCGGGAGTTATAAGTAGGGGGAAGCAATATATTCGATACCTCATCCAGAAACGCACCCTCTCGAAACCTGGCGAGCAAGCTACACCGCGATGCAGAGCTCCTCTCTTGCAGAGTATGCCACTTGAGTTTGCTAAACATCTCCGTAACGCTATCATGCTTATCAAATAACCCTGTGACGAAATTCGCAGCTCTTCTTTGGATCTTCTCTATCTCCTCTGTCAACCCGACCTGGTACGGAGTGTTTTGTAAGCCACCTCGTTTGTTGATGGACTACATTTTCTAAGGATTCTCCCAGTGAATGTCAACCTGGCACTCACCTTACCGACAATTAATTTTATATGATCATTCCACTTCAAATCGTTCCGTACGCATACTCCCAGATATTTTACAGAAGTAACTGCTACCAGTGTTCGTTCCGCTATCATATAATCATACAATAAGGGATCCTTCTTTCCATGTATTCGCAATACATTACATTTGTGTATGTTAAGGGTCAGTTGCCACTCCCTGCACCAAGTGTCTATCCGCAGCAGATCTTCCTGCATTTCGCTGCAATTTTCTAATGCTGCATGGAACTTGCGACACAATCTACTAGGTCATTTATATATATTGTGAAAAGCAATGGTCCCATAACACTCCCCTGTGGCACGCCAGAGGTTACTTTAACGTCTGTAGACGTCTCTCCATTGAGAACAATATGCTGTGTTCTGTTTGCTAAAAACGCTTCAATCCAGCCACACAGCTGGTCTGATATTCCGTAGGCTCTTTTTGTTTATCAGGCGACAGTGCGGAACTGTATCGAACGCCTTCCGGAAGTCAAGGAAAATGGCATCTACCAGGGAGCCTGTATCTAATATTTTCTGGACCTCATGAACAAATAAAGCGAGTTGGGTCTACACGATCGCTGTTTCCGGAACCCATGGTGATTCCTACAGAGTAGATTCTGGGTTTCCAGAAATGACATGATACGTGAGCAAAAAACATGTTCTAAAATTCTATAACAGATCGATGTCAGAGGTATAGGCCTGTAGTTTTGCGCATCTGCTCGACGACCCTTCTTTAAAACTGGAACTACCTCGTGCTCTTTTCCACTCATTTGGAACCTTCCGTTCCTCTAGAGGCTTGCGGTACACGGCTGTTAGAAGGGAGGCAAATTCTTTCGCGTACTCTGTGTAGAATCGAATTGGTATCCCGTCCGGTCCAGTGGACTTTCCTCTGTTGAGTGATTTCAATTGCTTTTCTATTCCTTGAACACTTATTTCGTTGTCAGCCATTTTTTTGTTAGTGCCAGGATTTAGAGAAGGAACTGCAGTGCGGTCTTCCTCTGTGAAACGGCTTTGGAAAGAGGTCCGTTACGTTTGGTCTGGACGGACGTTACAAGACATCCGTTAAAGTTGATCGTTGATTCCTTAACTCAGTTTTTTTATTACAGAGAGCACGCAGCTCTCTGACCGGACACGCTGAGCTACCGCGCCGGCACCAACTGAGATACGCAAGCACGACTCACGAGCCGTTCTCACAGCTTCAATTCTGCCAGTACCTCGTCTCCTACCTTCCAAACTTCACAGAAGCTCTTCTGTGAAGTTTGGAAGGTAGGAGGCAAGAAACTGACAGAATTGGAGCTGTGAGGGCGGGTCGTGAGTCGTGCTTTGGTAGCTCAGTTGGTAAAGCACTTGCCCACGAAAGGCAATGGTCCCGAGTTCGAGTCTCGATCCGGCACACAGTTTTAATCTGTCAGGAAGTTTCATAAACTAAAGTCGTTAGCCTTGTTTCTACATCTGAAAGATGATGTCTAATTAAATTTCGCTCGTGTGGCAAAAGAGTGGTGTTAGTAGCGTTTCTACGAGGATGCAAACCAGGTCTTATGAAAAACACGCCGTAACGATCGAGAGCGTTAGTTACATTTCAAATTTGACGTGGTAAATTGATGTTAGCCAGGAATGCGTTTAAGGTGGCGCAGACGCCATTGTAACCACCTCTCTGAGGGTGAACGAGGTCGTAAAATAGGGCTACGAGAAGCTGGATGTTCCTTCTGCAATATTGCAGAAATATCTGTCAGGAATGCAGCCACTGTACATGATTGGTGGCAGCGGTGGCCACAAGGATGTACTGTAACTGTCCATATCTATGAGCTATACACACTGGAAATACACCTCTAGTTATGGTCAGGTGTGCGATTTCATATGACAGCAGGAACACTCTCGTGGTTATTCCACCATCCCTAACTGTAAATTTGTCCGTAAGACTGGTGATTCGACCTGTTGTTCTCCCATTCATAAACAGCATTTCAGGGGATGTTTTCCAACAGGATGACGCTCGCTCACACACTGCTGTTGTAAGCCAACATGCTCTACAGAGTGTCGGCATTTTGCTTTGGCCTGCTCAATCATTATATCTGCTTTCAGTCGAGTACATATGGGACATCTTAGGACAACCTCTGCGTCATCCACAATCAGCATGAACCGATTCTTTATTGGCCGACCAAGTGCAACAGACTTGGCACTCCATCACACAAACTTATATTCGGCACCTGTCCAACACGATGCATGCACAATTGCATACTTGCATTCAAGAGTGTAGGATTTACACTGTTTATTCTGTACCAGCGTTTCACATTTGCAGCGATTTATTTTGCGCTTACAATAACATTAACCTGTGGTCTTGTGATGTTAATCACTTAAATATTTCACCAAGAGAAATGTATTCCCGAAATTACATTGCTCAAATACATATGGGACAATACACAGAACAGAAAATTTCAAGAAGCTAGGAGAAACAATACAGGTTACAGGAAGAAATACGATATCTAATGGTCTAATGAAGAGATATGAGCGAAACCACAGAAGGCCTATAAACTGACTTGGAATCGCTACGTAAGAAAGTTATCTCACGAAAGGTCAAGCTATGACGGTGGTGCTATCAGAAGCACTATTCGTTGCCGAGATTACAGTAGTACAAGGACAGACACGAATCAAACAGATAGCGAAGATGGAACGAGCAATACTCAGGAAAATATTCGGGGCGACGCAAAAAGACGGGGTATGGATAAAGACGCCACAGAGAAAATAACAGATCAAATCAGGAAATGAAGACTACTGTTTTACGGATATCTCAGCAGTATGGCAGCACATAGGATAACGAGACAGATATTGGACTAGGTTAGTACAAGGAAAAATAACAAATGGATGAATGAAGTAAGAAATGACATGGAACAATCCAACATCACACTGGAAACATTACAAAACAAAACACTTCTTAGGAACCTGATCAGAAGAAACAAACTACAAGAGACACCACACAACAGACGAACACAATGGAGAGAACAGAGACGACAAGAAGACAACCAGAGGATGAAATAACACTGGGCGAACAAGAAAAAGAGTAGCCAAAGAGAACACAGGACCTAAAGTGGACCGAAGAACGGTAGCAGAAACACAGTACACGAATGAGGGAAGTGTGGGCAGAACGTAAAGCGAAAACAACAGGGAAATAGACATGTAGTCTAAATGCGCTCTCGGCTTGCTGCTGTCGGTAAAATATCTGCAAACAATGAAGCATACAATTTTTAAATTATAGCTGAACTTATTATCTAGACACTGGGCTGCCCTTTTGAAATTGACTGGCGAGCATTTTAGGAGGGGCGGCGACTCTATCTTCACTTACTGAAAATAATTTCCTACATACTGTCTATTACTCTACAAAAATTCTATACTTCTATCTGAAACGCCAAAGATAAGCTCAGTCAATAGACCTGGCAATCACAGACAACGATTTCTTTTACAGTGAATTGAACTGAGTAACATCGAGTTGTGTTGTTAGTGTAGGGCTAGACGTGTGTCGATAAATAGCGTAACAACGTTCTTGGTGGGCTGTTATCGATGTTATTGTGGAGTGGAGAGGAAAAAACACAGTAATCTCTATGATAGGTGTAGTGAAATAACTGTAAATGACAGTGTAAAAACCAGTCTTAAGACGTGTTGATCAAATGCTGCAGAGTATTTGCGTTGTAGGACATATCCAGATGTCGTAACATGGCGATGTGACGAGAGGGAACAGGATTCGGTTTCATGATCGTACTGGTACTCAGAACTACCCATCTGTCCAGTGTCAATTAGACTGGAACAGAAATGTCGTTACAGGTCTGGAGTGGTACAAGGAGATATCACACCAATACCGCGTGCCGCCGACCCTGTGCTTGACAATAGTCTCAGCTCGGCGACGAACAGACCCCATATGTGTCTTCAGGTAAGCCTTATCCAGCTGAATACACCCTCTGGTGATTAAAAACCTCTACAACAACCGAATTGCGAGGATTAACACTATATTTCACCCATTATTGCATAATATCCAAGGTACATTCTATGAGATCAATACTGGGCGATGTAGAGCTCCAGTTACGGTGCTAGGGGGGGGGGGGGGGGGGGAGCTGAATGTTCGTAAGACCGAAATATATGATATGCAAGCAGCCATGTGATCACGATTGTCGAATTAGAGGACAAGACTGTCACCAATACACTAATCATGAAGATGTAGAAAAAATGTTGTAAGGAATATGTCATAACTCTCCAATACATTGAAAACAATGTAGCTACTAACATGACGCTTTTCTCTGCACTGTGCACTGGAAATAAATTAGCACTCAGATATCGATAGTAACAGTTTGAGAGCGCAATATGGGAGCGCGATTCTAAGCATTGTTTTGAGACTAGTAACCATCTGAGAGCGAAATACGGGAATGTGATTCTAAGTAGTGTCGGTCGAGAGCTAGGAGACAGAAGATGTGTCACGCTGCGCTCACGTCGGTGACGGCAGATCTTACCACACTCAAGGCCTGATTTCTTTTATATGGTTAGGAGAGATTTAGATGGCTTGACTACGCTTCAAGATGGAATTCGAGGTAAGATTCGCAAGTATAGCGTAGAGCGCAATTACAGGGTTAAGCTAGTGATTGTTAGTCCGAGTTTGCAAAAATCCCACGTTTTGCTTGTCAGATAAAGAAGCCTCCTAATCCTCGAAATAAATATGCTGTGGTTTTAAAATGTTAATGTAACTTTGAAATTGAAATAATTTGTTAATCTGGCACTCAGCCATTATTGATACTTACGTCATTGTCAGGCATTTCGACATTATTAATATTTGTCAAACTCTTATTCGTCATGATGATTTATGAAGTTCTAAATAGACTTACTTTATGAAATCCCTTCTTACAAGTTACTTTGTAGTTAAAAAGACTCAAGCAAACTTCTTTTTATTTAATTCATTCTCACTAACAATAAGCTATAGCCGCTGCTGCTACACGCTGCTGCGAATTGCTGTAAACCACTTGGAAAAAGGCAGTCATCTAAAGAGGTGACTGCAAAACGTAGGGCTTAAACAGAGACACTGACACATCACAACATATCATGTACTCTGATCCTGTAAATTCCGTTGTGCAAGTCAGATTCTGTATCACTTGTAAATTCTTATTCAAAAACACAGTCAAATAGCTTAGGTATTCATTGTTACAGGTTCATTTGTGAGACATGGTACTTAGGGAAAGGCAAGATTCAGTGTGAATGGGGCTGTACTCAGTTACCCTTTGTTTCTCAGTTTTTCTAAAATCACGTACACTTTATTTGAGAACAATTGCAAATGAGGTTGACAATAAGGAACAATTATAAAATTTGACTGTTAAGACACAATGTGTAATAAAAAATTTCTTAATCAAGTTGCACTCACGGCTGAAGACCTTATTGACCAGAAATTCAACTCATTTGTCAGCTGAAGGTCCCAGTAGTAATACCTCAAGAAAAGTTTAACGGCTGTAGGCCTAGATAGCAAGTTCTTAAGAACGAGTTAACTTCTCCAAGAGATACTAAAATATTATAAAAAGGAACAATCATCAAATTTTCACTATTAAGAAACAAAATCTAATTAAAATTCTTAACACAAATTGCATTCACGTCTGATGGCTTTATTGACAAGAAATTGAAATTATTTGTTGGCTGGAGGCCCCAGTAGTAGTAACCCAAAAAATACAATTTGACGACTGAAGGCCTAGATAGCAAATTATTAAGAACGAGTTAATTTCTCCAAGAAATACTAAAATATTATAAAAAAAGGGCAATCATCAAAATATGACCAAATCAAGAGAGAAGTGGGCCTTAGGCATTGCTCCAAGGATCGACCTGGGAAAGTCGCTCAACTTCGTAAACGGTGAGACAGGCAGCCATGAGCTGTATTCACTTGACCGGATGGCAACTCAAACAAGCGACAGTTTAAACGCAGGCCAACACTCTTGCAACATCTGCCTAATGTCTGATAACCAACACAATGATGGAATAACCCAGGCAAGACGGAACCGGCGGACAGCACTGCGTCTTCAGAATCCGGTGTTTAGAATATCCAGAAGCAGGAGGACCAACTACGATCGAAGTAGTCCAAAAGAAACCAATATCCGAACCACAATCAAGGAGGCTGTCGAACTACACGCCTTATCGGTCAGCAGAGGCAAAGCGGGGAAAGGTATACTGCCGTGAAAATACGCTAACCTCCAGGGCAGGTAACTAGGGCGTTAGCGGCCACTAAGCAGAAATATACCGCTGGTTGAACTTCATCAATAAACACAAGGAACTCAATGATTAATAATAAAAGGTGGTGGGCGGCTAATTAATTTCGCCAACTCCAAACACTGCACTCGTTGCTCTTCGTCTCAGCGACCCTGCGAGCAGCAATGCGTGAACAAACGGTGTGATCTCAAAATAGAGGAGGTTTCACTACTGGGTTAATGTTCACTTAACTCAAACGTCCTGGGTCTGGTGGAGAACGAGGTTGTCGCCCTCACAACTACAATCCCTCTATCCGGTAGTGCCTGCGTGCCGTCAGTGGTCCCGGCATGTTATCGCGCTGCCGGACCTCACTGCTACTCCGTCCCAACCGAACTACCCGACACATTCCACCCCGGAAAACACTTGACGCCCTTCCAAAGATAGTACTAGGGTACTAGATATCAATAACCACTGCTGCTGCCACTCGCGGACAGACAACGCTAGCAAACGTTGTGGCGCCAGTAAACACGAGAAAAAAACGAGACGCCACTATCCTTATTACACGATGCCAACTTACCAACGGCACCAACGCGAGCCACAACACAGCCCAATTTGTTCATGTAGTTTTTCATATTCAAATACGCTGTCAGATATCTTATCCAAAGGTTACTTTAAGGTTTTCATGTAACGTTCTGTTGAGGGCTTAAATGATAGTGCAACTGACACTCATACAACAAGCATACAGTTGGATCGCGATTACTGATAGCTCAGATTGATTATCGCGTCCATTTTCACAGGCAGACATACGCTGTATTTGTTGTAGCTCCGTTACATATTAGTTGTAAGTACGTTACAGTGTCTACTACTGGTTACCGAGAATGTTTAAATAAACGTATTGGTTCGCGTTCACGGTAATCTGAATGAGTGGGCCTAAGTCATAATAAGAAACACACCCCTGATACACCACGGAACGCTCTCTGCCATGAACTACAAGATGCATACAATTTATGTTAAACTCGTCCATTCACTAGACATCTTTCATCAAAGAGGCAAGATTGCTACTCGTCAGACCTCGTTACATGGCTCCAGTATGCTAATCCGAGTTATGTATTGTTTGACCTACTGAAAATGTGTGCCGCTGTGAGCAATGGCCGTCGACGCACCAACTGCAAATTTCCTTGAACAGTGCTCTCACAGTGCACTGTAGATCCAATGTAGCACTGCGAACGGTTCTAGGCGCTACAGTCTGGAATCGCGTGACCGCTACAGTCCCAGGTTCGAATGCTGCCTCGGGCATGGATGTGTGTAATGTCCTTAGGTTCGTTAGGTTTGCGTAGTTCTAAGTTCTAGGGGACTGATGACCTCAGAAGTTAAGTCCCATAGTGCTCAGAGCCGTTTGAACCATTTGAACTGCAAACGGAATTAAAATATCTAAATTCCGAATGCAAATGAACAGCTTTAATAGCTACATAGTCAAACTTTTTTTATCTTTATTCAAATTTTTTCATTCTTTGATCGATACGGATAAGTAAGCGTAGTATGTGGGATGCTGTTATAAACGGATGGAGCCGTTACGGTAAAATGTTTGGGAACTGCACTGCACTGATGGAATAAAATTTAAAACCCCACGAAGCGACGTGACGCAGAGTCACGAAAAAAACACTTTGGGGGGTGGGGTGGTACGGGGGGGGGGGGGGGGGGGAGCAGATGTCGGGAAATGTCCCAAAAGTGGATGACAGATGTTGTACATTTGACATTACCATATGTGACAAAGCAAAAGCTGTTCTCATTTTCTTTCCTTTTATCCCTACTTTTCTTTATTTACAGCGTTACTTAGTTAAGAAAACGTAGGTCAAATAGCTCTGAGCACCATGGGACTCAACTTCTGTGGTCATCAGTCCCCTAGAACTTAGAACTACTTAAACCTAGCTAACCTAAGGACATCACACACATCCATGCCCGAGGCAGGATTCGAACCTGCGACCGTAGTGGTGACGCGGTTCCAGGCTGAAGCGCCTAGAACCGCACGGCCACACCTACAGGCAAACGTAGGTCATTTAATAATGTCCTCATAGCCAGCGGTTCATTTGAGCAGAGACGAAAAACAGAGAGCGAAGTCTGGACTGTATAGAGGGAGCGGACTGTATGGTAGGTGATCAAACACTTCTTACCGAAAACGCTGCAGGAGTGTCCTCATTGCTTCGGCAGTGTGTGTCAGAGTACCATCTTCAAGAGAGAAACGTATGACAGTTATGCTATGTGGGGTTGCACGAAATCAGGCGAAATATATTGGGAGAGACACATCCTTGGCGGGAGAAACTATTTTCTAGTCATCTTTACGCGCTCACTGTGCGCTCAGAACCGAGAATAGCGATTTGATGCTACCTATGGGGAGACCGGAGACGCTCCCCAACACATCTGTGGAAAGCTTCATTGGTTTTTCACAGTGGTCTCCATTTCATGACCGATTGTTCCTTTCTATATATAGGGCGACTCACCTAAAATTCCACAGCAAATATTGCGGAAATGGAAAGTGCTACTGCGGTAATGTCAACAGGCATTGTTCCATTTAAAAAATGTATGTTCCCACAAAAAATAGTTTCTAAATATTATTGCAGTCCGTTGGTTGGCTAACAATACGAGTCCCCTGACTGCCAATCCCTTCTGTGAAAACAGCACATTAACAGCTCTTTCCATCTCCGCAGTATTTGCTGTGCAAGTTTTAGGTGATTCACTATATAGCCGTGTGATCACAAACGAGCGAATCGGAGCCACCTTATCCTCAGTCATTGTCGTCATAAGGATGCCATATGGAGGGATGGGTGTCAGCACAACTCTCGTATGATAACAAGATGTGCAGACGACATGTAAACATCTGACGCCACATAGATCAACAAATCGATAGTAAAATCGAAACCAGCTGTATTTCGACAGCCATCTTGTCCACTGCACTACAGAACTTTTTGTGATCGTGTTTCCAAGTTGCAGATATATTAGTGACATTTTGAGAACAGTAACCAAGAGAGCCACGGAAATGGATACATCGCAACACATCACAACGAGAATGGCACGACAGAAGGATAAAGTGAGTGACTGTTACACAACATATTCGTGCAAACATCAGTCCAGCTTCCAAAGTAACCTCTTATTAATTTTTCTCTTCTTTCACAGGATGATCACAGCATTTATGAAAAGACTATGTAATATTAGTATGACCTCACTGTAAAGTTGTTTTTGTACTTCCATTAGCCTGAAGATGAGGTTTAACCCTCGAAATATGTCGCAAAATAAATAAGTAATACAATAGTTGACAAAGTTTGCGACTGGTAGCGGTAATTTAAAAAAAACCTCTACATATTTCTTGAGACAGTCACTGCCGAAAAATAGTCAAAATGGCTTCAAATGCACAAATAGATTCTTGTATTCGTTGTGACGCGGAAGTAAACAGAGTTCAAGTGTCATCTTAAGGAATATCTTGTTAAGACTGAAACACATGCTCTGTTAGGTCATGACGCTTGCTGTACAGAGGAATGTCTGAAAGTATATGTCTTTCAATCCCATCCCCGTGGGCGTTAAACAAGTTGAATGAGAAGGCCACCCAATAACTTGTTCATTCTTCAAAAGGGTTAGTGGTGTAAACTGCAGAAAGAGGTCTTACTTTTCGCTGCTGGAATATGACATTTGATACCCTGGTCTGTAATGCCATTAATGACCAGGGCATAAAATGTCATAGTCCAGTGTTAAGCATTCTCGCCACGTACTGGCGAGTTTTCTGTCTCCCTTCAGTCATTAAATTATCACCACTGTTGTTGTATCAGACTGCTCCCCACACCATGACTTCTGGAGGTGCAGAGGTATCACAAGTAGAGGCAAGACATATTGCTGAACTATACAGTACGCCACTCAATGACCGAATTGACTGGCTCTGCACCATAGAAGTCTTTATATATACTAAGATGGCATCTGTTCTTTCGTTTTAAGGTTGTGGTACTCTTCCATAATATACTGTATGTACTCATCTATACTCCCATGTGTATTCGTAACTGCAAAACATGCAAAGTGGCCGATAATCCAAGTGTAGCTATTGTGCTTTGTTGCAGGAAAGAAATGCCAGTCTGGTTGAAGTACATCTTTAAGTGTTATAGCAGAGTCTGTAGTTCTAGTAATTATTGCGAGTTTTTTTCTAGTCCAGTTCCATATGTGGTATTGATGAGAATGTGTGCCAAGGTATCTACAGTATGTCAATGATCGCAGTACGGACTAAGCTTCATTTTGATATTGTGCGGCTTTTCGCCTGCGGGGATCTTCTCGTTTACAATATCAGTGACCATGCAGCTCGTTAGAATGAAATTACAATGAAATGAACACCCTTAGCTGCTTACAGGCGTTGACACACGTCAACGGGGACAGATGAAATGTGTGCCCCGACCGGGACTCGAACCCGGGATCTCCTGCTTACATGGCAGATGCTCTATCCATCTTTTTTTTTTCACCCTAAACCACTTTTTTTAATAAAATATAAAGAAATTGAATAAATCTTTCCGTGACAAACTGTCCAATACCCGTGAAACAGAAGAACACGAAATCAATCAAGCACTTCTGATTTGTTTTATGTTACGGCTTCTGGCAAAATTAGTTTTCCTGAGGCACTTTGACTTGCCGTACTATAAAAATAAATAAATAAATAAATGCCAACTTAATTATAATGAAGCAAAATTAGTATCGACTCGCTGTAGTGTTGTGCACCAACCAAAAATTACCGCTTCATTATGACAAAGTGCGAAGTAAGAAATTTTGAAACAAAGTTTTGTATTTCCGACTCGTTTTAAGGTTGTGGTGCTCTTCCATAATATACTGTATGTACTCATCTATACTCCCATGTGTATTCGTAACTGCAAAATATGCAAAGTGGCCGATAATCCAAGTGTAGCTATTGTGCTTTGTTGCAGGAAAGAAATGCCAGTCTGGTTGAAGTACATCTTTAAGTGTTATAGCAGAGTCTGTAGTTCTAGTAATTATTGCGAGTTTTTTTCTAGTCCATTACCATATGTGGTATTGATGAGAATGTGTGCCAAGGTATCTACAGTATGTCAATGATCGCAGTACGGACTAAGCTTCATTTTGATATTGTGCGGCTTTTCACCTGCGGGGATCTTCTCTTTTACAATGTCATACCATATGGACACTACTGTTGAGGATGGAATTGTTAATATTTTTCCAGATGTTACTCCAGTTGACCGCTGGATGTTTCGCTTCCATTGGGTTTTGCCTATGGTGTCTCGTGAGTTGGTAATAGGTCGTTCTGGCGCTAAGCAGCTGTGAAGAATCTTGAATATAGCTCATTTCCAGGTAGTAAGTCCGGACGTGATCGAGTTGAGCGCTGATGCTCGTCGGGGCTGACCTGTTGAATAACGTTTTCGTAATTGTCGGATGGGGTGTCTGCAGTATTTTGCGGATTCGGTCCATATATATGGCATTGCATTGGTTCTTGATGTCTTTGACACCCAAACCACCAGCGGCGCGGGTTCACACGATGGTTGACATAGTGACTTTAAAGATGTTTCCACTCCATATGAACCAATTCGCTGCAGCTAAAAGCTTTTGCGCTGTATCCTTGGGTACTGGTAACACTGCTGCGATGTGATATATTTTGCTTAGCGCATAGCTGTTAATCAAGAGAGCTTTCTGTATCCGATTGAGCGTTCTTGTTTTGTGTTCACGGAGAGTAGCCCTGAATATATTTAGATTATGGTCCCAGTTGGTTACTGTCATCTCTCTTGGGTTGGACATTAGAATATATACCTAAGTGGTTCGTCTTCTCTGTCCTTTGTAGCCATGTTCTTTGAATGTTCTCCATATGGGGTCCGACAGGTAAAATTTTCGATTTGTGTTCATTGAGTTTGGCTCCGGAAGAAGTGGCATAAGCGTGGATTATTTATTGAACGACTTCAATTTCTGAGTGCGTGTTAACTACTACACTGATGTCATCAGCATAAGCGTGACCCACGGTTTTTGTACCCAACACCTGTACACCTTGTAATCTGTGATGCAGGTTAACAGTAACGCTTCTACGGCTATTGCGTATAGTGCCATAGAAAGGGAGCAGCCTTGTCTCACTGATTGCTTGATCGGGACTGGTGAACTTAGCTGACCATTAATTTTGATTCGAGAGGAAGTTCCGACTATGCATTTGCGTATGATCTGAATAAAATGAGCACTGAATCCCATCCATTGCATTACAGTTAGTACAAAGTGGTGGTTCATGCGGTCAAAAGCCTTACCGAAGACTAAAAACATGAGTACAACATTGCATTTACATAGCCACGACAAATATATTATGTCCCTATACTCACATAATGCATTCGACGTAGATCTCCCTGGGACAGCACCCATTTGATAAGGGCCAAGTACTTTCGGCAGTACCGTCATCAGTCTTCAGTTTATGAGTCGTGTCGAGATTTTAGAGTTGGAATTGAGCAGAGTTTGTGGTCGAAAATCCTTCAGCGTAGGGCTACGTAGTTTTTTGGGGATCAGGACAAACAGTCCTTCGGTAAACTGAGATGGCATCTGCACATCTTCCAATAATTCATTGCATATTTTGGTGAATTCCGGTCTTATGATGTGCCAAAAACAAGCCTAAAATTCTGTGGGTAGGCCATCTAAACCAGCAGATTTCTTTGTAGGCGAATCTTTGATTATGGCACGTATTTCTTCCTCAGTTAAGTTGGCTACAAGGTCGGCGTTGTCAGTCGGATGGACCGTGGATTGAATGCAGGATAAAAGCGGCTCACTTGCCGTCGAATCAGTCGCCACGGAGTAAAAATCTGTATAACGTTGCACCACGTAATTTTGTACTGTGATTTGTTGATCGTATTCGTTCCCCTGTTCATCGCTGAGAGTATGGAGTAACCTTTTTTTTTACCTCTCTTGGCTTCCCGTATCACGTGATATACGGACGTATTCTCCTGCGTCAGTTCAATCGGAGGACGCGATCGAACTTTTTTCTCCTTTAGTGATTGTCGTACCAACGCCGTTATTCTTGCTTTAGTGCGTTTTATTCTAGAGCTGTTTGCTACTAATCCCATGGGGTCATCATATAGTTCGCAGAGGCAAAGAAAGTGATACTCCAAGGTGCGTTTTCGCCAGTACGCTTTCATGCGTCCATATTGTGCGATGCATTTTTTTATCTGCGGTTTCGCAGACTGTAGCCACCACATGATGCGTGTTAGATATCTGGATTGCGTCCAAAGACAACGCTGCCATGTATCATGGATCTCCTGTTTCAGTACTGCGTCCTCCAAAAGTGACGCGTTTTGCTGCCATACGCCCCTTCTCAGGAATGTTTTTTGTTTAGTGCTGCGCGGTTATATGAAATGCGCAGTGATCCGAGAAGTTAAGAGGCCAAATTTCGCATTCAGTTACATTATGGATAAAACGTTTCGTTACGTACAGCCTGTCTAGTCTGCTTGCCGAATTAGTGGATACGTAAGTGTATCCTCGGGTGTGCGGGCGAAGATGGCACCAAGCAAGTATCATTTCTAGTCCGTTAGTTAACATCAACAGCTCCTCACAAAAGTTGATGTTCGGGACTTGATCTTATGGACGCAGTACGCAGTTAAAATCTCCACCCAAAATAATGTGCAGTCGAGGATCCGCTATTAATAGGACAATTTCGTCCCGGAACAGATTGCCCCTTGCTCGTTTTCCGCTGGATCCAGAGGGAGCATATACACTCCTGGAAATTGAAATAAGAACACCGTGAATTCATTGTCCCAGGAAGGAGAAACTTTATTGACACATTCCTGGGGTCAGATACATCACATGATCACACTGACAGAACCACAGGCACATAGACACAGGCAACAGAGCATGCACAATGTCGGCACTAGTACAGTGTATATCCACCTTTCGCAGCAATGCAGGCTGCTATTCTCCCATGGAGACGATCGTAGAGATGCTGGATGTAGTCCTGTGGAACGGCTTGCCATGCCATTTCCACCTGGCGCCTCAGTTGGACCAGCGTTCGTGCTGGACGTGCAGACCGCGTGAGACGACGCTTCATCCAGTCCCAAACATGCTCAATGGGGGACAGATCCGGAGATCTTGCTGGCCAGGGTAATTGACTTACACCTTCTAGAACACGTTGGGTGGCACGGGATACATGCGGACGTGCATTGTTCTGTTGGAACAGCAAGTTCCCTTGCCGGTCTAGGAATGGTAGAACGATGGGTTCGATGACGGTTTGGATGTACCGTGCACTATTCAGTGTCCCCTCGACGATCACCAGTGGTGTACGGCCAGTGTAGGAGATCGCTCCCCACACCATGATGCCGGGTGTTGGCCCTGTGTGCCTCGGTCGTATGCAGTCCTGATTGTGGCGCTCACCTGCACGGCGCCAAACACGCATACGACCATCATTGGCACCAAGGCAGAAGCGACTCTCAGCGCTGAAGACGATACGTCTCCATTCGTCCCTCCATTCACGCCTGTCGCGACACCACTGGAGGCGGGCTGCACGATGTTGGGGCGTGAACGGAAGACGGCCTAACGGTGTGCGGGACCGTAGCCCAGCTTCATGGAGACGGTTGCGAATGGTCCTCGCCGATACCCCAGGAGCAACAGTGTCCCTAATTTGCTGGGAAGTGGCGGTGCGGTCCCCTACGGCACTGCGTAGGATCCTACGGTCTTGGCGTGCATCCGTGCGTCGCTGCGGTCCGGTCCCAGGTCGACGGGCACGTGCACCTTCCACCGACCACTGGCGACAACATCGATGTACTGTGGAGACCTCACGCCCCACGTGTTGAGCAATTCGGCGGTACGTCCACCCGGCCTCCCGCATGCCCACTATACGCCCTCGCTCAAAGTCCGTCAACTGCACATACGGTTCACGTCCACGCTGTCGCGGCATGCTACCAGTGTTAAAGACTGCGATGGAGCTCCGTATGCCACGGCAAACTGGCTGACACTGACGGCGGCGGTGCACAAATGCTGCGCAGCTAGCGCCATTCAACGGCCAACACCGCGGTTCCTGGTGTGTCCGCTGTGCCGTGCGTGTGATCAGTGCTTGTACAGCCCTCTCGCAGTGTCCGGAGCAAGTATGGTGGGTCTGACACACCGGTGTCAGTGTTTTCTTTTTTCCATTTTCAGGAGTGTATATTGACAAGAAGTAGATCATGTATTTGTGCAGTTATGCCTCGTCCAGATTCAAGTATGGCTTTTGCTGTATATGGTATGCCGTGTTTGAACACTATTCCCGTTCCACATTCATTGCCTATGTTTAAGATCGCCTCATATCCGTACGCATTCGCTATTTTGGCCGCGACTACCTCTTGTAACATCCCTATGTCAATGTCGGCGGCATGTAAGTAGTCCTTCACAGATTGTAACTTTACGTCCGAAACTATTCTGTTTACATTGAGCGTGGCGATTTTATACGCCTGCGTCATTCGGTAGTCCAACTAAGCGCATTCAGTGTCGTCAGACCATGCTGTCCCCGTATCAGATCCACAGTGGTCAACAGTTTCCATTCGTTCTTGAATTGGATGGGCGAGGTTCGTGAGAGTTTTTTCTCCAGTTCTTGAACCTCTTCAGGGCTCTGTTTTCGTGTTTTGCGTTTAGGTTTCACCGGCTGCTGTCTGATATTGTCTTCCTCAGCATTCTTCAAATCTTCTAAGCGGGTGGTGTTTCGAGCCAAATTGTCGATCGCGCTCTTGGTGGATGATGGTGTCAATAAAGAAACGGGCTCACTATGAGATTGCTCATTCCAGGATGGTTATTGCAGGGCACTCTCAACAGCGGAGGAATCGGAAAATTCGCTGTGGCTCCCAATATCTTTCGGTGTCTGTTGTCTTGAAACCGTTACAGCTGTCACGATTTCCTTAGGTTCGGGTGGTCTCGCTTCTGTTGTGTCAGTGGTGGCAATCTAGGAGTCTTCTCGGGTTGGTTGGTTCTCCGTGTTCACATCAGGGCTTGGGGTCAGGACTTGGCCGCGGGAAGCCGTAGCGTAAGTCGCTGGCAGCGCAGTCATAGCCGGCGGTCGCGGCGCCTCGCCAGCCGGCAGCTGCGCCACTCGCCGCTGTAAACACTCAGCGCGGACGTGGCCGGGAGAGTTGCACGCCGCGCACGTCCTCGGCTGGCCGTCGTATATAACGATACCTCGGTATCCACAGACGCTGATGTATGACGGTACATGCTTGTGCAAATCGACCTGTAATTGTCTCACTCCGTTGAGAACTTGGAATTTGCGAGCGTGGGACCACCGTTCGGCAATATTACTGAGAAGTTTACCGTACGGCGCTGTCACTGCGTTTATTTGTTCCGCTGGTACTTCGAATGGCAGTTCGAATATCCTGATCGTTCGTATTCCAAACCCTGCATGTGTTACGGTGACTTCGCCTACGTTTCCATCACAATGTTTAAACTTCATAATTCCTCCGCAAGACTCAACTATTTTGTAACATAAGTCAGCATTCCTCAATTTCACAAATGCATCGCTGCTCACTATCGAATGATGCATTCCAATGACATCCTCTGAAACAACTTTCACTTCATATTCGAACCAATCTTCGATTTCGTGTAGTTTACGTGGGGCGTAATTACGATCAAACGAGAATTTCAAAGTATCTTGTCTGTTCAAGTGGGCCATCACGGATTCATATTCCAAATTTCAATATGAGTAGAAGTTCTGCAACTATGCAAGAAGCACTGCGACTTACCACGCCGAAGCACAGCAGACCACGGCGCATGAAACTCAGCACACGTCCGCACGGCAGGCTGACGTGGCGAGACTGCATCTGAGCCACCGAGGACACAGAGGATAGCGCGACTGCAGGGATTTATCTCTGGCACGCCCCCTCGAAACCCACATTCTCAACGTATTGTCCCGCACTACATTCGTAGTGTCCTCCCCCCCCCCCTCCCGCCCCCCGCATTATACTCATTACTCGTGGCGCGTTGCCGATTCCCGTAAGAGTACGGGCTCGGTTTGTGCATTCGCACAGAAGAAAAAGGTGATCAAGTGGCCGGTGAGGCTTTATATATACTAAGATGTTATCTGTTCTTTCGGACAACGCACCGCGAGTAATGAGTATAATGGGCGGGGCACTGCGAATGTAGTGCGGGACAATACGTTGAGAATGTGGGCTTCGCGGGAGGCGTGCGAGAGATAAATCCCTGCAGTCGCGCTATCCTCTGTGTCCTCGGTGGCTCAGAAGGATAGAGCGTCTGCCATGTAAGCAGGAGATCCCGGGTTTGAGTGCCGGTCGGGGCACACATTTTCATCTGTCCCCGTTGACGTATGTCAACGCCTGTAAGCAGCTAAGGGTGTTCATTTCATTGTAATTTCATTCTAACGAGCTGCATGGTCACTGATGGTATCTGTTCTTTCGGACAGTCCCGCTATCCTCTGTGTCCTCGGTGGCTCAGATGGATAGAACGTCTGCAATGTAAGCAGGAGATCCCACGTTCGATTCTCGGTCGGGGCACACATTTTCATCTGTCCCCGTTGACGTATGTCAACGCCTGTAAGTAGCTAAGTGTGTTCATTTCATCGTAATGGAAGTGTTTGTCATCAATGATACAGCTACAGTGGTGAGAAACACATGGTAACTCTAGGTCCCAACTCAGCCATCAAGACCCAGTAGTTCATGGTGACACTCTTCCTCTAATCTCAGCTCGAATTTCAGCTGTTGTCAACAGTCTTTTCGTCGGACACAGTCGAGCAACCTGTTCTCTTTTCGTGGTAATTGTAAATTTGTAAATTTGTCATAAGGTCTTATGAGATCAAACTTCTGAGGTCATCGGTCGCTAAGCTTAGGAACTGCTTAACCTAACTTAAACTAACTTACAGTAAGGACAACACACACACCCCTGCCCGAGGGAGGACTCGAAACTCCGACGGGGGAAGCAGCACGGACCGTGACAAGGCGCCTCAGACAACACGGCTGCGCCGCGAGGCACCTTTTGCCAGTGTAGCCCTTCTGCAAGGACCAGCGTTTATTCTTCTTACAACATGAAATACTCCCCTTGCGTTTTGCGTTTACAAGACCAGTGTCGCTCTCAGTTTGTAAGAGGGCAATTGTACGTGGTTAGTTCGTCGTTGGAGATATGTAGGCCCCGTCACATCTTGTGGCTGTTCATCTGTAATCGACTAACCTGCTTCATTCAGATGATGACCCCCTCGCTGCAGTGGAAGCGTTGGTCATGGACACCGATCTGGACTTAGAGGTATAGCTGCGTTGGTGAATTCTGAAGTCAGTAAAGGGCGTACACGAGTTGAAAAGGGATGCCATATAAATTCCATTTATCCACTGATCTCCTTACATACACGGAAATTTTGTCTGACTACATATACTGCTGCCTAACTCTGCTAATGGCGTTCTCTTGCGTGGCTGACGCTAAGCCATTTCACCAACGTGCTATGCTGTAAGTTGAATATCATCCGAAACTATCTTCCCTCCGTCTCACACACACAATAGGGTGTCAAAATATTGCACAACATTATGAAATAGTGTATATCCACTACTGCACATAAGTAACATATCGTCACCAATCCACCTGCAGTGATAATAGGAAGGAAGGAAGACTGGGTTTAACATCCCATCGTTGTCAAGGTCATTAGAGACGGAGCGCAAGCTCAGACTGTGGGAAGAATGGGGAGGGAATGGATGTGTCCTTTCAAAGGAACCATCCAGGAATTTTCTAGGAGCAATTTAGTGAAATCACGAAAAACCTAAAAGTGGATAGCCGCGGGTTTCACCGAATGCGAGTCCAGTGTTCTAACCACTGTGCCACCTCACTCGGTACCTGCAGTGACTGCACTACGGCTAACCGTCTGTCCAGCCTATCGATATGATGCTCTCACTTCCCTCTTGTCAACGATTGAGTCTCTCTCAAAGTCTGGTCGAGGGTGATAACGTGGAAGATCACGTTGCAAGTGCATGCTGTCTTGAGAACTCCACCTGAAAATTCCAGTAATCTTGGAGGTATACTATATTCATCCTGTACTCACACCGTTATTCGTCTATAGAGAGTATCCGACAGCCATTTAAATGGCACAGTCTAACTTTCATAGTGTTGATCAAGCTATTCATGGCATAACACATTCCTTTTCTGCCAGTGTAGGTACTAATGGTTAAACAAACCATGTAACTTCTTTCATCTACTACCTAAAACCATCGTTAAATTTTTCATCAAGGAACAACAATCGGAATTTAAAATGAGCTTCAATATCCCTGAAAATGCACACATCAAAAAAAGTTTTGCATCACCCCATTTCCCAGAACTCCTAAAGATAGACGTTGACTGTGGATATTGTGTCATAGACACAAACATTTTAACTGTTCAGAAATGTCACTAAATCTGCCCAAAAATGTAAACCATCATGCATGAGCAGCGCCTATTGGACAGAGTGGGTCCGACAGCCGATCAGTTCCAGTCATTCCGCCAGGAAGGACGTACACGGGTCGTGTTGTCTGTAGTTCAACCATGCGAAGACGGTCAATACCGCGGTTCGATCGCGTCAGCATTGTTACTTTGTGCCAATAAGGGATCTCAACAAGAGAAGTGTCCAGGTATCTCGGAGTGAACCAAAGCAATGTTAATCGGACATGGAGGAGATACAGCCAGACAGGAACTGTAGAAGAGATGCCTCGCTCAGGCCTCCCAAGGGCTACTACTGCAGTGGATGACCGCTACCTACGGATTATAGCTCGGAGGAACCCTGATAGCAACGCCACCATGTTGAATAATGTTTTTCGTGCAGCCAGAGGACGCCGTGTTACGACTCAAACTGTGCACAGTAGGTTGCATGATGCGCAACTTCACTCCCGACGTCCATGGAGAGGTCCGTCTTTGGAACGACGATACCATGCAGCACGGTACAGATGGGCCCAACAACATGCCGAATGGACCGCTCAGAATTGGCATCACGTTCTCTTCACCGACGAGTGTCGCATATGCCTTCAACCAGACAACCGTCGGAGACGTGTTTGGAGGTAACCTGGTCAGGCTGAACGCCTTAGACACACTGTCCAGTGAGTAAACCAAGGTTTCCTGCTGTTTCGTGGTGGCATTAGGTGGCTCCGACGTACGCCGCTGGTGGTCATGGAAGGCACAGTAAAGGCTGTACGATACGTGAGTGCCATCCTCTGACCGATAGTACAATCATATCGGCTGCATATTGGCGAGGCATTCGTGCACATCTTTCAGGATAACAACATTGCTCGGCTAGAATGGCCAACACGTTCTCCAGGCATGAACACTATCGAACATGCCTGGGATAAATTGGTAAGGGCCGTTTATGGACGACTTGACCCACCAACCACTCTGAGGGATCTACGCCGAATCACCGTTGAAGAGTGGAACAATCTGGACCAACAGTGCCTTGATGAACTTGTGGATGGTATGCGACGACGGATACAGATATGCATCAATGCAAGAGGACGTGCTACTGGGTATAAGAGGTAGCGGTGTGTACAGCAGTCTGGACCACCACCTCTGAAGGTCTCGCTGTATGGTGATACAACATGCAATGTGTGGTTTTCATGAGCAATAAAAAGGGCAGAAATGATTTTTATTTTGATCTCTATTCAAATTTTCTGTACCGGTTCCGTAAGTATCGGAACCAAGGTGATGAAACACTTTTTTTGATGTGTGTATTTCTTACTTTTTCACACAATTTTGTTAGTTTGAAATAACTGTTCGTCTGAAAATGCAGTTGGTAGAGTTTTATGTACAAAATGGAAACATTTATAATTTACGTTTGTTTGAATCGTGTACACAGGACACGCTATTATAATTAGTGGAAAGGAATAATATGTGGAATGGAGGTCAGCTGTTGACCAGAAATTTGTTTCAAACTTATAACCTGCATGTGACATGTGAAGTAATTATGTTTCTGCTGTTTGTTGAAAGCCCTCTGTTAATATCATAAGTGCTTCCGAAGGCATAGAGAAAATTGCAGCACTCCATGTATATTAACGTATGTTTCACTGAAAGAAACAAGGGCACATATTTCCTAGTTCGTTTAGTAACTGACATAAAACACGCAAAATCTGTCCGCTTTTTGTGTCTTATACAGTGCTGTCTCTGCAAAGTATTCTGAATCGGCAGTACACCTATGACTGTTGTCACGTGTCACTTCGATCGTTATAGACTCAGAAGTAATGGGCAAAATGTCGTTGCTTGCACACTTGTATCATACGTGCCAACATTCACGAATTTGTTTCGATACATGGATCTGCGGTTGAGTTCGTAGTAAAACTGCAAATTATGGAGGTGGATGAACAAAGAGACTGATAGAGACAGGGGTATTAAATAGGATTATTACCTTTAATTAGAAACGTAACAGCTGTGTTTTTTATGTGTTCATATTGTCCAATAAATCTGATTGACATGACAGTCCTTTATTAAATGAGTTGGTTGCACAAAAGTGTCTTCTCAGATAATGGGGACAGGTAATGACGTGTCAACAATTTACCTGTAGACTCCCTCTCCCCATTTTTAGGAACTTTTTGCACCTGATGATGACCAGGGAAACATAAAAAACTGTTTTGTTGACACTTTCAACAACAGTGGAGGCTCTGTAATGGTTTCACAAATCTTGTTATGGATTCGTCGCACTGAAAGGAAATATATGGTATAAGAAAGCACTTCGAGCACGCATTTTGTTTGTATGGAGTAGATGTTATTTAAAAATAAATAAATAAATAACGCCTCCACTCAAATGGCCTGACGCTACCAAGACTGATGAAAATCTACATTTTCGGATTTCTAACCGATCTGATCATACCTTTCCAAACCATAAACCGTCCGCAGCTCGTGGTCGTGCGGTAGCGTTCTCGCTTCCGCGCCCGGGTTCCTGGGTTCGATTCCCTGCGGGGTTAGGGATTTTCTCTGCCTGGTGATGACTGGGTGTTGTGTGATGTCCTTAGGTTAGTTACGTTTAAGTAGTTCTAAGTTCTAGGGGACTGATGACCATAGATGATGAGTTCCATAGTGCTCAGAGCCATTTCAAACCATAAACCACGATTTTCTGGCGAGGCTAGTGTAGTGTAACGACTTATAGATTTGTTTAAATGATTTTCATTTAACATATGACCATGTGCAGACTTCGTCACCTACGTCAGTTACAGCCCACTTCAAAATTATTTATATCCCTTTTAAATTGTCTCAGAATGGTTCTTGAACGAAACTGTAAAACATCATTTGAGTCGTATGCACAGAATTACGTCACTCGGGCCAATTGGTTTGCGTAAACTTTTTCAATTTCAGACGTCGTTTGTTTCTCCTCAGAATTTATATTGATACACGTTATCAGATTTAATCGATAATAGAACCACATTGAATAAGCTTTTTGAGATTCAAAGTCGCAATGAACGCTGTCAAAATCCAATAATCTTGTCAAATATATTATTAATTCATTCACATAATTCTTCATAAATAAATCCTCGGAACACGTATTTCAACTTTAGTAGCATCCACTAGTTTATTATCTTCCTATATACAGACCTGAGCCTTGACAAGACAAAACTAACAGTATCAATAAGATTAAACTCTCTACGACGTCACTGTTGTACAAAACATTACAAATTATTCATTTTCAATTTTTAGAAGCACGACGCAACAAATCGGTTTCAGAATCTTCTGTCGCTCTTTGGCTGTCGACCCGCGACGTATAGTGGCCAGCAATTTTCTCTCCGGTCCCGGCAACGAAGATGCTGTCTCCGTTCGTTGCGCCGCCCTCTCCGTACATGAAACATAAAAAAAAAATACAAAACTTTAGACACTTCACAACCATTACAAATATTACAAAAATACATAAACAAAACTAAACTAAACTTATATTCATCTGCAAACTGGGCTGACACTGGTGGATGGTTGACGCTTCAATTTCGTCCCACTACACTAGGTTACATATTATAGGATTCTCTTTCACAGTCGCTTTTTGTTCTTGTTTGCATGAATTATATACCTCCCTCCCTTTAATTTCACGGATGTGGTCGGATGCATTGTAATCGGCTTTTCGCATGTGACCGTTATACGTTTCCTCCTTTGCGGAAATGTCCTTGTTTTGTTGAATGTCTTGGATCACGGATATTAAGTGAAGTTTCGCTTATGTTCAACAGCTCCTTAGCTCAACATTATGTTCGTAAAATGAACTCTGTTATCTTTCGATACATCTCGTGTCTTAAGAACGGTAATTTGCATTTAACGCGTGAGATACGATTACTGATCTCGTTCGGTGCTAGCCGCCTGGCAAATTGGAAACTTTCTGTGACGTATTCTAGAAGGGGTAGCTACATAAAGTTTCTTATATTTAAAAATTTGCTGAAGTTTGGGCCAAGCAGTATTTGTAATAACAGTAACACGCCCAAATAGCGCACCGTAACACTGCTTCCGGGAGTCGGGGAGGCGCGCCAGCCCCATTGCGAATGTGTCTCACTGATTAACGACGAGGTCCGATACGGCGGCCAGCCTGGATGTGGTTTTTAGACAGTTTACCAGATCCGACCCGGTAATTCCAGGCTAGTTCACACATCTCAACTTAGTTAGAAAATTCGCAAATAGTTCGAAAAACGTTCTTATACCTTCGCATGGATAACACTAGACGCAAGCAGACGCGGTACACAATTACTGACTTGAGGGGGTGGGGGGCGGGGGGGTGCAGAAAAGTCGGCTGCCCTCCTATACCACAAACATTCTCAAATTCGAAACAACATGCCGACCCCACTGAAAGGTACGTGTGTTTGTGCTGAGGCATCAGTCACTCTCAGAGATAGTTATGCGCAAGCCCTGGTATTATAGTGATACGAAAAAGAAAATTTTAATGGGCACAAGAGAATTATTAACGCTATCTGACTCGGGGTAATAAGATGACATGGGTAATAAGATCATGCACTTATCAGTATAGGATAAAATGCATACGACGGGGTAGCCAAAAAGAAAAAAATTTTTTTTCCTGCTCGGCAAAAATGCTGCTGAAACTGTTTCAATGTTGAAAGTTTACCAAGCTGACGCTATGGTTGCTTAATTAGGTGGAGGGGACCAAACAACGAGGTCATCGGTCCCGTCGGATTAGGGAAGGAGGTAGAAGAAAGTCGGCCGTGCCCTTTCGGGGTAAACACCCTGACATTTTCCTGAAGCGATTAAGGGAAATCACGGAAAACCTAAATCAGTATGGCCAGACACGGGTTTGAACCATCGTCCTAGCGAATACGAGTCCATTATGCTAACCACTGCGCAACCTCGCTCGGTATGACGCTATGTGAAAAACCCAAGTGTGCGAGTGGTTTGCTCCATTTAAAAATTGCGACGTGTCGATTGATGACAAACGTCGTTCTGGACATCAGTCAACTGCCCGAATCGAAGGAAATATTGAAACATTAGGTACGGACCGTGAATCAAACCTTTTATTTGGAAGTCTTAAGAAGATTGCGCAACAGTGTTCGCAAAAAAAGACCAGATTTTTGGCAGGCAGGAGACTGGTTCTTCCACTATGACACCGCACCTGCATTCACAGCCGTCTCTGTTACATAATTTCTGGCTGAAAATGGCGTTGTTGCGCTGCCCCACTCACCTTACTCGCCTGAACTGGCTCTGCGCGACTTTTTCTTACTTCCATGCATAAAAAGGAGCATGAAAGGACACCGATTTGACAACATTGAAGATGTCGCGAAAAAAATAAGGGAGGAACTGCCAGTCATTTCTAAAGATGACTACAAAAAACGTTTCGAACAGTGGTGGGACAAATGCATTAGTTGAAATGGAGAGGATTTTGAAGGGGACAAGGTTGTTTTGTAAACAGTTTGAAATTCTATAGCTTTTAAAAATTGATATTATTTTTATGGGTATCTCCTAGTCAGTAAATAAACTCATGAAAGCAACATGTGGCACTAACTTGTGTTAGTTCATGCTACTAGTGATCCGTAGTACACTGAAGCTTTTTCTCCAAGTATGTACTCATCTGCATCTGAATAAGAACCATTCCACGGTACTTTCAATTTTCTCCTACATAAATGAACGTGATTCTATGATGTAGAGTTACCACGTATAACAGCCTGATGTTGACCAACAGCGACCCACAATAGCTTACCTTATTTGTCAGCTGAAAATAAATAAGTACTATGCAGAGATAGTGCATTAGAATCTGTTCTCGATTTCAAACTTGAGTCATAGTACATAACTTAAACAGAATACCTTCTTTCGGCCTTATCTTAGGTCGACGAGATAACGGTGCCGCAGAGATTGTGACAGTTATTCCGAAAGATGAAAGAGACCTACCAATACGAACACATTAAAGCGATTTAAAATAATGTATTTATGAAAGCAGAAAATGGATATACTGAAGGAGAACAGGATGATTACAATGAGAAAGGGGATATTAATGGTTGGAAGATGTTCGCCACAAAACCGTATCCAGATACCGACTGGAAAAACCTGGAGCGATTAGTTCCATGTCCTAAAACGTCTAATGTAGACACTTCCCCTCAATACTAAACAAATGTAGACACTTCCCCTCAATACTAAACCGTCTTGAGACAGCATTCACTCTTACAGTATACAAGTAATGGTACAAAAGAAAAATTGTGATCAAATACAGACACAGACGACGGTAATATCGACAATATGAAACAGGGAGATAATAAGCTCTGTTGACGTTATTGCTGTTATAATTCCGAATACTGATTTACTGCAACTCTCCGCATTACTGTATTCTGTGCAAGTCTCTTCAGCTCGGCATATGTACTGAAAATGCATCCACTAGCATCTTTTTACTGCGGTTCAGCGTTGGATTCCTACAGTTTTCAACCTCACCATCCTTGCCTACATTATGAAATTATCTTTTTCTTGATTCCTTTGTGTGAGTCTGGTCTTCCTGTCCTTCCTATTAGGTATATTGGATAAAAAATTTATTCCCGTTCCGAATCGATTCCGTACCTCCTCGTTGGATGTTTCATCTATTAAACTAATCTTTATTCTGCACCAGATTTCGGAAGTTTGTATTCTCTTCTTGTCTACATTGTCGCCCGTGGTCCACTTCCATATAACGTTACAGTGCTTAAAATGCTGTGAGAAAAGTCTCCCTAACAAATTCACTTTTATTCAGCGTTAACTTTTATTCCTATTGTCTCCTCCTACCTGCCTTCGTTAGTTGTGTTTTTGATCTAATAGCGAAAATCTGTTACTTTCATCGTTTCAGTTCCAAATGTAATTTCCCCATAATTCGACTAGACTCAATTACCATTGTTTTACTTTTATGTTCCTCTGAAACTATCCAAATCATTCCAATGAAGTTCCACGTCTTTTTTCGGTTCTAGCAGAAATACAATATCATCGAGATTTTTTTCTTCTGTATGAAAGTTTAATTCCTTACAGAATTTTTCCTTGGCCACTTTTGCTACTTGCTCAATATGGTTTCTATACATGTAGACAAGGACATAGCGAAAGGTAAGGGGTGGGGGGTGGGGGCTCCGAATCCACCCTGTCACCTAAATTAAATTACACACGACCTCGACGCCGTGTAGTGAAACTGAAAGATACAACGGGCGATCAAAAACTTTCCGTCTGAGAGCATTGCTGCAACGTATATGCAACGCAGCATGAGTGCGATGTCTTTCCGACGTGCATGCGGTAAATGCGAAAACGTGAACTATGGCGACTAAATGCGTCCAAACAGGACCATCGTTCTGTTATTCTTTTCTTGGGTGCCGAAGAAGAAACACGAGTAGACACCCACAGGAGAATGAAGTTTGCGTATAGTGCAGCATGTATGTCGAAAAGCAGCGTTGTGGATTTGTGGAACAAGGGCTGCTACCGCTTCAAGATAATGCCTGTCCTCCTACCGCAAATGTCGTAACGCACAAGTTTCGCTAACTCAAGTGGGAGACACTAGAGCATCCAACCTATAGTCGTGGGCTCTCTCCATGCGACTATCACGACTTCGATCCCTTAAAAGAAGCCACTGAAAGATCGACGATTCCTGTCGGACGAGGACGTGCGGCAGGCAGTTACCGACTTCTTCCTGCAGCAGGACACGATGTTTTACCAAATGGGTATCTTCAACCTGGTCCTTAGGTGGGATGATTGCCTCTACGCTCAAGACAATTTTGCCTGAGCGGCATAGCAGTACTGTACTATACAGCCTTCGAACGGAAACTTTCTGAAGGCGCCTTATATTTTGATTTTCGGTCATACGGTGACAAAGGATACGTGCTATCGATGGTCAGTAAGGTCACCGATTAGTTTAAGCTAGCGACATATCGATAGCACTGTCGACTATCGCTAATCCCAACTGCAGCCAAAACCAACTATTGTACTTTGTTGGCACTACTTGAGTTCCGTTGTTATTTTGTTAATGAGTTCATTTCGTACTTGCAGTTGAATTTAATGTAATTGTTGTCGTTTACTGTTTTTGTACTGTGTGCTGTTATGATAGTTCCTAATTATAGATAAGTTTACAGCAAAAAAGAAGAGGAAGACGGATTTTGATTTGTCTCTTAGCGTTATGATAACTTAAAAATATGTACGCACTACTATAATAGCCTAATTACTTACAGCTGTTTAATGTTAACAGTGAAACATCTATTTGGAGACATTTATACCTTTGCAGTTGCAGTATTTCAGTATTTCACAACTCAGTCAACCTGGATTTCCTGTCACCCAAGAAAACCCCTTGATCAACAAACGTATCGCCCATACTGCGATGGTTACATTTCTTTACAAACTTTTCTCAAAATTCTATCATTAATAGCCCAAATAGTAAACTATTACCCAATCTGGTAGCCCGGGCGGTACTCAGTTATGAAAACTGGTTACAATGCCGATCGATGGTGAGGGGCTTATGAAGAGCGGAAGGGGTCTGCGATGACTGTCCATTCTATAGTTTATTCGCTTCTAAAGGATTTCTTCAAAATTGACTGCACCATGCATCTTCCTCCCAGAATCTGTTTACGCTCTTATAATACTTCGACTGAAGCCACGAATTCCCTGTACAGTTAAATCTTAACATATTGATACCCTACTGGATGACGAAACATGTACAATGAAATGAAAAACATGCAATATCAGAATTCTATCTTTTTTGCGATGCATTTTATTTTATTTGGAAACAATGTACAACAACCAGTTTGTCACGGAGAGGGGTAGCTCTACGCCTTGAGGCCCTGATCTACTACTCTCTGGGTGCGGAAGTCGATGTAGTTCGAATCCATCCGTTGGCAACCTTCAGTGTGCTTTTCTGTGGTTTCCCATTTTTAATTTAGGCAAATGGTGGGTTTTGTTCCTTATTATGAGCCACTGCTAATAGCTTCCGAATTCCCTTCTTTTCTGACTGATTCCAATTCCCTTAAAGATGCAGCCTATCTGCTTAAATGAAAAGAGCTACATCGAAGGCGAACCGAACATCTCTTCGCAGACTCCCGTTACTGAAAGCCATATTTACATTGGAATGCTGCTAGCGATCATTATTATGTACTATGTATCTGTGCTTAAAGTCTCTACTTCAAGGATGTGTTCTTTGTATCAATTAAAGAGAAATGTTATCAGGACCAGAAGCCTTTATTTGCCTTAGTTGATTGAGTGCTTTGATAAAGTCGTTTAACTGGGCACTCAGGCATTTATATATGATATTCCTCTTTTAAGAAACGCTTTTCTTGTTTAATTTTATGGTCCAAATACGATTTTATGAAGGAGTCCTGCAAGCAAATTATGTACATAAAATAAATACATAAATATAAGGGCCTTGCGAAAAAAAGGAGAAACATTAGCCTTTTAAGGTCCTGTTTAACAAACTGGACTCCCCTTTGAGAAAATCCTGGGTTCGTCCTTGTTGTAGATAACCTCACGCCCCTCATAGTCTATCCCTGATAACCTCACAATTTCAGAGAGTGTATTTTAGTCAACGTTTTCTAAATCTTTTCCAATGTATTATAACATCAGTTACTATGAAAGCATAAGCACGTTAGGCCATTTGTGGCTGTCTGATCAGTATGGAGCGTATCAATACAACATTCAGAAGTGAGGCTGCTTCCTTTACTGTGTGTGGCGTAGGTCGTAACATAAGACGCAACTTTTGAGGGACTTACACTTTCTGTAGTCGTCTCGACTGTCTGCACAAATATGAGGTTGAACTTTCCCGCGTTCCTTTCTGTCGTCTGTTACGGAGAGACTCTAACTTGACAAAACTCGTCTCTTGTGTTAAGTCTTGTTAAAAGTTTTCCTCGCTCTCGGGTAGGTCACGAATCCGGCGTTTGTCGGCGGCACTTGGGTACCAGCTTACATCCTTGCTGGAACTTTGCGAAGAAGACGAAAAGCTAAACGCTGTAAGTGTGATCAACAGAGAGGCAATTCCGAATCAATAATATCCTATTACTGGAAGTAAATAAGAGAAATAGATTAATATTGAAGAGACAACACTGATAAGCGAGTCTTTTCATATGAATGAAGTAATTTTGCTCTATTTGTCACATGCCTTGGAAAATTTTCTCCAAAAAAATTTTGTTTACTCATAAGATTGTACTTTGATTGCACTGTATTAAGTGTTCCGGCTATCACATTAACTGTTGTCCGACCTATGAATAACAAAATAAAAATTCTGATAAATGGCACACGTCCAAGCTAGCATTAGGTGGTGCAGTGGTTAGCACACTCGACTTCCATTCAGCAGAACACCCGTTCAACTCTCATCCGCACATCCATCATCCTCATTTAGGTTTTCCGTGATACTCCTAAACCGTTGCAGGCAAATGCCGGGAAGATTGCTATGAAAAGGACACGGCCGATATCCTTTCTCATCCTTCCGTAATCCAAGCATGACGGGACGTTAAACTCTAACCTTCCCTCCGTTTTTGAAAAATAAAAGTCATCACAACAAATCTTCAAAAACATGGGTAATAAATAAGACTTTTTGATGTTCAAATGGTTCAAATGGCTCTGAGCACTATGGGACTCAACTGCTGAGGTCATTAGTCCCCTAGAACTTAGAACTAGTTAAACCTAACTAACCTAAGAACATCACAAACATCCATGCCCGAGGCAGGATTTGAACCTGCGACCGTAGCGGTCTTGCGGTTCCAGACTGCAGCGCCTTTAACCGCACGGCCACTTTGGCCGGCCTTTTTGATGTATTCTAGGCATAAACTGAAGAGAAATTTCTTAACATCGAGTATAAATTTAAGTCTCAGGAAGTCGTTTCTGAAAGTATTTGTATGGAGTGTAGCCATGTATGGAAGTGAAACGTGGACAATAAATAGTTTAGACAAGAAGAGAATAGAAGCTTTCGAAATTTGGTGCTACAGAAGAATGCTGATGATTAGATGGGTAGATCACATAACTAATGATGAGGTACTGAAGAGAATTGGAGAGAAGATAAATTTGTGGCACAACTTGACTAGAAGAAGGGATCGGTGGGTAGGGCATATTCTGAGGCATCAAGGGATCGCCAATTTAGCACTGGAGGGCAGCGTGGAGGATAATTATCGTAGAGGGAGACCAAGAGATGAATACACTAAACAGATTCAGAACGATGTAGGTTGCAGTAGGTACTGGGAGATGAAGAAGCTTGTACTGGATAGGGTAACATGGAGAGTTGCATCAAACCAGTCTCTGGACTGAAGGCCACAACAACAACAACAACAACAACAACAACAGGCATAAACTGATAGTAAATGTGGAATTCATTAAAAGTTAATTATAAGAAAATTAATCTGTCATACCTTATTACTGACTGCAGGGAACAGTAATAAATTATTGCATGTCCAGGTACTTGTTACGTCAAAACTAAAGTGAGTGCATTTGTGTTACTACATGATCTCAGAAGGATCCGAATGTTGTGTGAAACTGATAACGTCATCTGTTACCTGGTGAGACCAAATGCACTCATTTAGCAGTGTTGTGATTAGATGGAGCTTTTAGTGATGAGGGGCCGGCCTTTTCTTAAAAACAATGTTATGTACCAACAACATAAAAACAATGTCACGTACCAAGTACATGACAGCTCGAACAATGATCACTATCTTAGGGGGTGTATAAACAAAGAAACAGATGAGATATAAAATATTGCTCCGTAACTAACCTAAAGAAAAACTACTTTGTGTAGTAACTGCATACGAACAGGCCTCGAAAGGTCCAACGGTACCGACCGACCGCCTTGTCATCGTCAGCCGCCAGGATGCGGATATGGAGGGGCAAGTGGTCAGTATATCGCTCTTCCGGCTGTTGTCAATTTTCGTGACCGGAGCCACTACTTCTCAGTCAGGTAGCTCCTCAATTGGCGTCACAATGACTGAGTGCACTTCGCTTGCCACCAGCGTTACGAAGAGACGGACAGTCACTCGTCCTATCGCTAGCCAAGCCGACAGCGCTTACCTTCTGTGATCCGACGGTAACCGGCATTACCACAGCGGCAAGGCTGTCGGCAGTTTGTACAGTAAGGTATTTAGGTTTAGATGCAAATGTTCTAAAAAGCTCCTTTTAACTTTTATGGAAATGCTGGAACTATTACCACGCAATTAAAGCTCAGCTATGAGCATCTGGACCAGATAAATCTTCCTTTATTTAAAATCACACAAAAATACGGACACTTCGTGTATACTGTTATTCGACTGTTGAATATGATGTGAATAAAAGCTAAATGAAGAATCGAGAGTCCATTGGAGTAGTGACTACATTTATGATAAAACAGTATGATTTTTTTTGTTCAATAGAAAGAATAACATCACGGTAGATTACTCCATTGCTACGCTGAGCCATGCTTTAGAAATATTTTATTCCGTTTGGAAAATACCCCCTCACTATTTAACATCATGCTTTAAAAACATTTTATTCAAATTTGTAGTAAATAAAATAACAGAGGAGATGTCGAAAGCACAAGGTGAACAAAAGCAGTGTGTACTACGGAAATCCCCCCATGAACCATGGACCTTGCCGTTGGTGGGGAGCAGTGCGAGGTGGCCGAGCGGTCTACGGCGTCTTGTCACGGTCCGCGCGGCTTCCCCCCTCGAGTCCTCCCTCGGGTATGGGTGTGTGTGTCGTCCTTAGCGTAAGTTAGTTTAATCTCCGTACATCCATGTATAAACTGGATGATGGTGGGACATCAGCTGGTGTAATTTTAAATAAAAATGAAACTCCTCCAGCTGTACTTACGATTTCATGGAGCACGTATTGGTCTCACAGCGGACTTCTAGTACCCAACCACACACAATTGATATCATCGAAGTGTACGGGCCTGAAGATGGCGTTGACGCAACGTCGAAACTAGTAGCCAAATAAATATGAAATCTTAAGTACAGCTGCAGGAGTTTCATTTTTAATAAAAATAAGTTAGTTTAAGTTAGATTAAGTAGTGTGTAAGCTTAGGAACCGATGATATCAGTAGTTTGGTCCCGTAAGACCTTACTACAAATTTCGTTGGTGGGGAGGCTTGCGTGTCTCAGTGATACAGACAGCTGTATCGTAGGTGCAACCACAACGAAGGAAAACCTGTTGAGAGACCAGACAAACGTCTGGTTCCCGAAGAGGGGAAGCAGCCTTTTCAGTAGTTGCAGGGGCAACAGTCTGAATGATAGACCGACCTGGCCTTGTAACATTAACCAAAACGGCCTTGCTGTGCTGGTACTGCGAACGGCTGAAAGCAAGGGGAAACTACAGCCGTAATTTTTCCCGAGGGCATACACCTTTACTGTATGATTAAATGTTGATGGCGTCCTCTTGGGTAAATATTCCGGAGGTAAAATAATCGCCCATTCGGATCTCCGGGCGGGGACCACTCAGGAGGAAGTCGTTATCAGGAGAAAGAAAACTGGCGATCTACGGATCGGAGCGTGGAATGTCAGATCCCTTAATCGGGCAGGTAGGTTAGAAGAGAAATGGATAGATTAAAGTTAGATAGATTAAAGTCAGATATAGTGGGAATTAGTGAAGTTCGGTAGCAGGAAGAACAAGAATTCTGGTCAGGTGAGCACAGGATTACAAATACAAAATCAAATAGGGGATTAGGTTTAATAATGAATAAAAAAATAGGAGTGCGGGTAAGCTACTACGAACTGCATAGTGAACGCATTATTGTAGCCAAGACAGACACGAAGCCCACAGTAGTATAAGTTTATGTGGCAACTAGTTCCGCAGATGATGAAGAAATTGAAGAAATGTATGATGAGACGAAAGAAATTATTCAGATAGTGAAGGGAAACGAAAATTTAATAGTCATAGGCGAGCCGGCCGAAGTGGCCGAGCAGTTCTAGGCATTTCAGTCAGGAACTGCACGACCGCTACGGTCGCAGGTTAGACTCCTTCCTCGGGCATGGATGTGTGTGATGTTCTTAGGTTAGTTTGGTTTAAGTAGTTCTAAGTTCTAGGGGACTGATGACCTCAGATGTTAAGTCTCATAGTGCTCAGAGCCATTTGAACCAAGTCATGGGCGACTGGAATTCGATAGTAGGAAAAGGATGAGAAGGAAATTCAATAGGAGAATATGGAATGGGGGTAAGAAATGAAAGAGGAAGCCGCCTGGCAGAATTTTGCACAGAGCATAACTTGGTCATATCTAACACTTGGTTTAAGAATCATGAAAGAAGGTTGTATACGGGGAACTGGCCTGGAGACACTGGAAGGTTTCACATAGATTATATAATAGTAGGACAGAGATTTAGGAACCAGATTTTAAATTGTAAGGCATTTCCAGGGGCAGATATGGACTATGACCACAATCTGTTAGTCATGAACTGTAGATTAAAAATGAAGAAACTGCAAAGAGGTGGGAATTAAAGGAGATGGGACCTGGATAAACTGAAAGAACCAGAGATTCTAGAGAGTTTCAGAGAGGGCATTAGGGAACGATTAACAGGAACAGGGGAAAGAAATACGGTAGAAGAAGAATAGGTAGCTTTGAGAGATGAAATAGTGAATGCAGCAGAGGATCGAGTAGGTGAAAAGCCGAGGGCTAGTAGAAATCCTTGGGTAACAGAAGAGATACTGAATTTAATTGATGAAAGGAGAAAATATAAAAATGCAGTAAATGAAGCAGGCAAAAAGGATTACAAACGTCTCAAAAATGAGATCCACAGGAAGCGCAAAATGGCTAAGCAGAGATAGCTAGACGACAAATGTAAGGAAGGATCTAGAGACATATATCACTAGGGGTAAGATAGATACTGCCTACGGGAAAATTAAAGAGGCCTTTGGAGAGAAGAGAACCACTTGTATGAATATCAAGAGCTCAGATGGAAAACCAATTCTAAGAAAAGAAGGAAAGCAAGAGAGGTGGAGTACATAGAGGGTCTTTGCAAGGGCGATGTACTTGAGGGAAATGCTATGGAAATGGAAGAGGACGTAAGTGAAGATGAATGGGGAGATGTGATGCTGCTTGAAGAATTTGACAGAGCACTGAAAGATCTAAGTCGAAACAAGGACCCGGCAGTAGAAAACATTCCATTATAACTACTGATAGCCTTGGATGAGCCAGCTATGACAAAACTCTACCATCTGGTGAGCAAGATGTATGACACAGGCGAAATACCCCCAGACTTCAAGAAGAATGTAATAATTCTAATCCGAAAGAAAGCAGGTGCTGACGGGTGTGGAAGTTACCGACTTATCAGTTTAATAAGTCACGGCTGGAAAATACTTACACGAATTCTTTACAGACGAATGGAAAAACTGGTAGAAGCTGACCTTGGGGAAGATCAGTTCGGATTCCGTAGAAATATTGGAACACGTGAGGTAATACTGACCTTACGACTTACCATTGAAGATAGGTTAAGGAAAGGCAAACCTCCGTTTCTAGCATTTGTAGACTTAGAGAAACTTTTGACAATGTTGACTGGAACACTCTCTTTCAAATTCTGAAGGTGGCAGGGTTAAAATACAGGTAGCGAAAGGCTATTTACAATTTACCAGATGGCAGTTATAAGAATCGAGGGGCATGAAAGGGAAGCAGCGTTTGGCAAGGGAGTGAGACAGGTTTTTAGCCTATCCCCGATGTTATTCAATCAGTATATTGAACAAGCAGTAAATGAATCAAAAGAAAAATTTGGAGTAGAAATTAAAATCCATGGAAAAGAAATACAAACTTTGAGGTTTGCCGATGATATTGTAATTCTGTCAGAGACCGCAAAGGACCTGGAAGAGCAGTTGAACGGAATGGACAGTGTCTTGAAAGGAGGATATAAGATGAACATCAACAAAAGCAAAACGAGGATAATGGAATGTAGTCGAATTAAGTCGGGTGATGGTGATGGAATTAGGAAATGAGACACTTAAAGTAGTAAAGGAGTTTTGCTATTTGGGGAGCAAAATAACTGATGATGGTCGAAGTAGAGAGGATATAAAATGTAGACTGGCAATGGCAAGGAAAGCGTTTCTGAAGGAGAGAAATTTGTTAACATCGAGTATAGATTTAAGTGTTAGGAAGTCGTTTCTGAAAGTAATTGTATGGAGTGTAGCTATGTATGGAAGTGAAACATGGACGATAAATAGTTTGGACAAGAAGAGAATAGAAGCTTTCGAAATGTGATGCTACAGAAGAATGCTGAAGATTAGATGGGTGGACCACGTAACTAATGAGAAGGTCTGAATAGAATCGGGGAGAAGAGTAATTTGTGGCACAACTTGACAAGAAGAAAGGATCGGTTAGTAGGACACGTTCTGCGGCATCAAGGGAACGCCAGTTTAGTGATGGAGGGAAGCGTGGACGGTAAAAATAGTAGAGGGAGACCAAGAGATGAATGCACTAAGTAGATTCGGAAGGATGTAAGTTGCAGTAGTTACTAGGAGATGAAGAAGCTTTCACACGATAGAGTAGCATGGAGAGCTGCATCAAACCAGTCTCTGGACGTAAGACCACAACAGCAACTACGGAAACAATAAATTATAAAGTAACAGTCCACGGGTGTACTGCCGGACCGACAATCCACCCGTGGACTGTTCGAGGAAGAAATACGCCGGGAGAAGTTGAAGAATCACATCAATTATAAAGAAATTTTCCATATGTGTCACGCGAAATAAAATGCAGACAACATGATCAGGCGACGTAAGGTTATACGCAATAGGAAATTGCTAGAACAGTAGAGTTCTAAGCTATGCATGGTTCTACTGGAGATGGTCAGCTCATACAAAATTACAAAATTACGACTTTCTCATCCAGCTGAAGGAGGACCTACTATTTAATGTGGACTCAGAACCACAGTGCAACTGTTTCACAAAATACACAAACTGTTGCCAGAGGGAGAACAAACAGTTAGTAAGAGAAAACTGAACTCCAAGTGCTGACTGATTGTTAACGCCCGGTCCTTTGTGCTCGCAACCACGAACCTACCCACAGAGCCACCAGACAGTATGAATAGATTACGAAATTTGGTACCCAGATACGAATTTATCAGTGAGAAAGTAAAATAAAATACTGCCATGGTGACGACAGCAATTGTGTGGTGAAACATAAGCCTCTGCATCAGTGTGATGACTTTTATAACAGGAGGACAATCTTGAAACGGCGAACTGGAGTTTCCCTATTTACACAACAGCCACATCTTCAGATTGTCTGCCATTTGCCGATGATAAATACTACGTACTTCTAGTAGCATGGAACGTTTCATCTAGTAGATAGCTAGTAGATAATACAATGTTTTTAGGTCCAGATGTCACGCGCGTTCAAACTCGCTTAGATTACAGTTTTTTTTTTTTTTTTTGTTATTGGAAGTACAATACTGATTATGACAGAAGGCGTTTTTTGACCTTTTATTTCTGAAAAATGCTAAAGTGACTTTTAACCATGAAAGGGTTAAGCGACCCCCCAGGGGCTCCGCATTCATTTGCTGAGTACGGGCTTGGCGACCCCGGGGTCCTGAGCTGGGGACTGGTCAGCGCCGCCAGTCTCCTGTCACCGTAACCCCCAGACATGCTTCAGCGACCACCGCATGGCGCGGCGGTAGAACGTTGTGTGCTGCGGGGAATGGTAATCTTGGCTTGACCGCCTGGATTGCGAGGAAGATAAACCTCTATAAAACCCCTTCAATCTTACGGTGTGCTGCGCTCCTATAAGATGCATGGCTGTTGGGGTGGAACAGTCGCAAGCGGGCAACCTCTGGGGCACCTGCCGCGCCCCAGTTGTATAAGGCTTACCTAGGCACGCGGGGCTGTCTAGGTGGACTTCTAGTTCCCTAGCTGCTCGTGGGACCGAGATGGAACCCTCGAACTTTTATTCTTCTCCTGCCAGCGGAAAGGGTGGACCGCTGGTGGGTTCTAACACCCAATCCAACAAGAGGGCTCGGGTAGCCAGTCCTCCTGATTCAGGTAGTAGTAACAGAACGCATGCTGCTTCGCAGAATGTGTTTTTCATAATGAAAAGAAAAGATGGGAGTTTTGAAAAAGTTTCGCCATTTTATATACAGAAGGGCTTTGAAGGTATTGCTGGCACATTAAAATCTGTAAAGCGCTTGCGAAATTGCACCTTGTTGGTTGAAACATCTAGCTTCCAGCAAGTCCAGAACCTTCAGAAGGCACAATTTCTTGGAGAGTTTGCGATCGAGACTGAATTTCACAACACCTTGAACTACAGCAAGGGTGTTGTGACTTGCAGAGATCTCGTTGACATTCCCCAAGACGAACTGAAGGCTGAATGGTCCCGGGAAGGAATTGTCGACGTGTAACACATTATGAAACGGGTGGATGGTGCTCTCATAAAGACTGACTTAATTATCCTTACATTTATCAGCACCAAATTGCCAGAGCATGTGAAGGCAGGTTTCCTACGTCTCAGTGTACGGCCTTATTACCCCAACCGCATGCAGTGTTTTAAATGCCAGCACTTTGGACACACTACCTTGGCTGTAGAGGGGAAGCCACTTGCGGGAATTGTGGTAAAGCCGCCCATGAGGGAGTTGGTTGCTCCTCTCCACCCAAGTGTGTCAACTGCTCTGGGGATCACCCTGTGTGGAGTAGGGAATGCAGAGTTTTCCTTGAGGAACGGAAGATCCAGGAACTAAAAACTACAAAACGCATCCCGTATAGTGAGGCGAAGAAAATTTACAAGTCCATGCAGCCACCCACGTTCGCTGCTTCCTTTTCTTCCGTTCTGAAACAGCCAGTCTTGAAAACTGATGCCGCTACACAAACGGAGGTTGCTACTGTCAGCACTAGCACCTGCGCTTGTCAATGTACGTGTGCTGCTGCCGTTCCTGTGAAGCCTGCTGCTCCCCCCCGGCCTTCTGACCAGGCCGTGGTAGCTGACATCATGGAACTTCCTGCCCCTTCCCGGGTTCAGTCTTGTGCACTGCCCAGCGCCACTACACCCCCCACTGCTTCTGTAGTTTTGGCTCCAATGCCACCTCAGTCCAGAACATCGAAGCCAAAGACAAAGGTGAAGATTCGCCCACTAAAGGAGACTTTAGTTATATAGTCTCCTGATGTGGATGTCATTCTCTCTGACGTCTCTCTCGACTCCTCTTCTGAGGCGATGGAGGTTGATGTCAGACTGGGGCAATCATCTCGCCCCAAAACTGATCACCTGTTGTGGGCTCTCCTCCCCGACAGAAAGTGAGAATGAAGGTACTCCCACCTTGATAGATGGCTCCCATTATACAGTGGAACATGAATGGATTCCGAACACATGTGGAGGAACTGAACCTCCTAGCACGGCAACGCCCCCTGTGCTTGTGTTTACAGGAAACGCATTTAAAACCATCTGATGCTCCTGTACTAAGGGGCTATACGTCATATCGCAAAGATGACCCGACTGGAGAAATGGCCAAAGGCGGAGTCACTGTGTTTGTCAATAATGACCACCACTCCTCTGCTCACCCCCTGGATACTGACCTGCAAGCAGTTGCAGTTGAAATTCATTCACCTTGGAGGCTTACCGTTTGCTCCCTTTATTTACCCCCTCTGGATGCAATGACCTTAGACGCTCTCACAGATCTTATCGACCAACTCCCCCGCCCATTTCTCCTCCTGGGAGACTTCAATGCCCATCATGTCCTGTGGGGCTCCACTTCTCTTTGCGCTCGAGGTCGAATTTTGGAGAGCCTCCTAACATCTCAAGTGTTGTGCATCCTCAACACAGGTACTCCGACTCATTTCTCTACTGCTACAGGGTCATTCTCAGCCATTGACCTATCTTTCTGCTCTCCAACCCTCACCGACTCTGTTCACTGGGAGGTCATTGACGACCTTCATTCCAGCGATCACTTTCCTATCCGCATTCATCTCCTGGATGGTGTATTGCTGGAGCAGTGGCCACCATCGTGGATGATTGGCAGGGCTAACTGGCCACTGTTCACTCGGTTGGCTGTCTTTGACCGCCACAAAAACGTACAGGAATGCGTGGATCACATCACGCTTGTGGTCCATCATGCTGCTGACCTGTCCATACCACAGTCTTCTGGCACTCTTAAGCGGCGCCTTGTGCCTTGGTGGACAGAAGAGTGCCGTTCAGCCATCCGGGACAGGCGTGCGGCTCTTCGCCGATTTAAATGCCGCCCAACAGCGGTCAATCTTACCGCCTTTCGAATCGCGAGAGCCAGGGCACGCCGTGTCATTAAAGAGAGCAAGAAGAGGTCTTGGCACGAGTTCCTGGACTCCATCAACCGTTCCACTTGTTCCACAAGCGTATGGGAAGCCATCCGGAGGATTTCCGGTAAACATAACCGGTTACCAATAGCTGCTGTCCTGAACCAGGGATGTCTCCAAACGACACCCAGAGCCATTGCTCAGACGCTGGCAGAGCATTTTGCACAAAGTACTGCCACTGCAAATCAGGATCCAGCGTTTAGTCGCTACCGTGCGACTGTCGAAAGAGCGACCTTGGACTTTCGGTCGAACAGTTCTGAGGCCTACAATTCCCCTTTCTCCATGTGGGAACTTGATTCGGCACTTACTGAGACTTCTGACACTGCACCAGGTTACGACCGCATCCGGTACTCCATGCTTCGACATCTGCCAGCGGCGTCAAAGGAAATCCTCCTCGAATGTTTTAATCTCATATGGCAGACAGGAGTGTTCCCCACCTCGTGGAGGGAGGCAATTATCATCCCTCTCCTCAAACCAGGAAAGGACCGCACATGTCCCGGTAGTTATCGTAGTATCGCCTTGACAAGCTGTGTCGGAAAGACCCTGGAACGGATGGTTAACCGGCGTCTGGTCTGGCTGTTAGAGACCAGACAGCTTCTTAGCCGCTTTCAGTGTGGATTCCGAAAATTTCGGTCCACGGTCGACAACCTGACCCTCCTAGAGGCGGCTATTCAGCAGGCTTTTCTCCGTCAGCATCACTATATCGGTATCTTCTTTGATATTAGTAAGGCATATGATACTACTTGGAGACACTGTATTCTTGCACAAATGCATCAATGGGGCTTTCGTGGCCGCCTCCCGATTTTCATTCGGTCTTTCCTGTCTCAGCGGTTTTTCGGACCCGCGTTGGTAACACACTGTCTGATCGCTTTGAGCAAGAGAACGGTGTCCCCCAGGGCAGTGTTTTAAGCGTTACCCTCTTTGCCATAGCCATCAACAGTATAACGTCTACAATGAGGAGTCCAGTACAGTGCTCCTTATTTGTGGACGACTTTGCTGTTTTCTGTTCCTCCTCCAGTGTTGCAACCGTGAGCCGTCAGTTGCAGCTAACAGTGCGGCGGTTAGAGGAGTGGGCTGCAAAGACGGGTTTTCGGTTTTCTGCCGATAAGTGTGTTTGTGTTCATTTTAATCGTTCTCGTCATCTTTTTACTTTGCCTGCCTTGCATATGGGGGATACTGTCCTACATTTTAGAGACACAGTGTGGTTTCTGGGCTTAATTTTTGACCCCAGGTTGTCATGGCTGCCACACCTACGTGACTTGAAAGCCAGAACGCTGAAGGCACTGAACATCCTCAAGTGCCTCAGCCACAGGTCTTGGGGCGCGGACAGGGCGCGTCTCCTACAGTTTTATGGAGCTTTTGTGCGTTCACGGCTGGACTATGGGTGCACAGTATATGGGTCAGCGAGGCCATCTTATTTGCGGATCCTTGACGCTGTTCACCATGCTGGGATCAGACTGGCCACGGGTGCTTATCGGACCAGTCCTGTACCCAGCCTCTGTGCTGAGTCTGGCGAACCGCCACTTACCATCCGGCGGCAGCTCCTGCTGGTGCGCCAGGCTTGTAAGTTTCTTGCAGCTCCCAGATCGCCTGCTCACCATCTTGTTGCCCATCCACCTCTGGACCGCCTTTTTTCCCGCCGTCCCCGGGCTACGTTGCCGTTTGGGATCCGTGTGCAACGTGTACTAGAGTCCCTCGGTGTGGAGTCTGTACAACCCCAAATCCAAGGTTTTAACCGCCTGCCACCCTGGTTACTGAAGAGGCCCGGAGTGATTGTAGATTTATTGCAGTACAAGAGAGATTGCACTCCTGCCACCGTTTTTAATGCAGCATTTTCTGCCATTTTATCTGAGCACCACGACTATGTAGCTGTTTTTACGGATGGGTCGAAACAAGGCGATTCTGTTGGTTGCTCAGTTGTTTTTCCATATCGTGTCCTCAAGGTCCGACTGCCTCAGACTTTTACTGTCTTTGATGCAGAATTGTTTGCGATCATGCGGGCACTGGAGCACATGAGACATTCTTCCTCTCCTAAATTTCTTGTTTGTTCCGATTCACTCAGTGCCCTTCACTCATTGCAAAGTTTGTATCCGGCAGACAAAATTGTCCAGACCATCCAGGATGCCCTCCTCCGACTACAGCGACTGGGGAAGGTTGTAGCTTTCTGCTGGGTTCCGGGGCATGTCGGCATTGCTGGCAATGAAAGGGCAGATCTCGCAGCCAAGGAGGCGTGTCTCGCCCCACAAGTATCTCAGTGTGCTATCCCCTTGCACGCACTCACCTCGCTGTTGAGCTCACGGGTCATGCGTCGGTGGGAGGATGAGTGGCTGGAAGTGACTGACAATAAGCTCCGTATAGTCAAGCCCACAACGTGCGTGTGGTGTACTTCCTTTCAGCCCCATCGATGGGACGAGGTTCTCCTCACTCGGCTTCGAATAGGCCACAGCCCGATGACGCACGGCTTCCTGCTCCGGCGAGAGGACCCTCCAATTTGTGGTGCTTGCAGCGTCCAGGTCACTGTGCGCCACGTTTTATTGGATTGCGTTTTATTTTCTGACCAGCGGGTCGCGGCTGACTTGCCAGCGGACCTGCCATCTCTTTTAGGCAACACTCGGACGAATGTGGTTAAAGTTTTAAAGTTCTGTGCCCTGTCAAATGTTTTTACAAAGATTTTAGGGAGAGGATTTTAATTTGCTCACTGTGTGACAAGCTCGCCCATATTTTATGTAAGTGGCCAGCCAATAACAATTTCCTGTGACATTCTTGTTGCTATGTTTCCCCTTTCCTTAGGTTTTACTTTCTTACGTAGCATTTTCCATCTTTTCCTGCTTTCTTTGAGTGTGCGCTTTAGTTTCCTTAGGTCTGTCCACATTCGTTCCCTTTAATGTGTATCAGGGCGCTGATGACCTCGATGTTGAGCGCCCATAAGCCCCAACACACCACCACCAGGGTTAAGCGATGTAGGGGAACCATGCAAAAAACTTATTCTGGGTGCCCAGTTGTGGATGTGAACTGCTGTACTTAATGATTTACGCGGTAAAACCTCGCTCGAAATATTGACAAAATAAGAAAAAAAATATATAGAAGTCTACATAGAGGTTACGTTTCAAGTTTTAAAAGTGATTCTGAAAAAATGGTACTTACCTGTATATCTAACGTGTAGGCTCTGAAAAAAATCACTGTAATATGTAAGTTGCAGTGAAATCTGGTGATTGTAATTTCCTAAATAGGTTTGGTCTTAGCGATTATGTGTCAAACTACAATTCCACAGTTAATAACAGAATTTTCTTCATGCTTCTCACTTCTGTTGCCTCTTCAGAGTGTCAGTAAGACAATTTTAACTCGTGGTACCCCCCAAAAGTAACGATGACTAGGAAGAACCCATGGCGGAACTGTGACTCACGAATAACTCGCGGGTAACCTGGGACAGTGGCTAACACTCGCGGACAATCCCTGTCAGTAACTAGCTGTACCGATTAATCGCGGGTATGCTTGGGAGTAATTATAAATTGCTGGTAATATTCGTCAGTAACTATTACCTGCGAGTACCCCGAACAGATCCAATGACGCGCCGCGTCAACAGTGGCAATAACTGATCCATAGGTAGCTCTCACCAGTAACTATGATTCGCTTGTAATGTGCTGCAGTACCTCTTGAGGTGTCAGGTCAGAGGGGTGTTCTGGACACAATTTCGACGCAAAGCAGCTCAATAAGCTGTGGAGTGCAAGGGGTAGGCTAGCAATAGAACAGTGCATCACCATTGACTAGACACATTTATTGAATACATAAGTCAGGTATTACCCAAAAGGAACAATCAGTACAAATTACAAAATAAGATTCTTTTCCTTTAAGTCACTCAAACATTTAATCAGGCAAATAGCAATGATTTAACTGAAAGCCATTTAAGAAAGCAAGACTAGAAAATTTGAATGATGAGTTAAAATCATATTTAAATAGGCTCTGACCGAGCACATATTTTAAAACGACATACTTCCTTTAAGGAACCAGCGATCAAAATTACATAATCCTCAACAACTATAATACATCCAAGACATTTAAGATCAAACAGTAATATACAACATCAGAGAGCTGCATTCCCAAGTTTTAAGCAGCACGTCTGAGATGGACTGCACTGCAACAGTACAATACAAGTCCCTCAGAGGATCTCCCCACACTGGAAGTTATTACCGCAGTCGACAAAATACAACATCATTCCATGTACAGACCTAAAACAAACTAAAAGCTCTCTTAAGTTTGGTACAGTTACTTCCCTTTCAAGTCCGCAGCTCGTGGTCGTGCGGTAGCGTTCTCGCTTCCCACGTCCGGGTTCCCGGGTTCGATTCCCGGCGGGGTCAGGGATTTTCTCTGCCTCGTGATGACTGGGTGTTGTGTGATGTCCTTAGGTTAGTTAGGTTTAAGTAGTTCTAAGTACTAGGGGACTGATGACCATAGATGTTAAGTCCCATAGTGCTCAGAGCCATTTGAACCATTTTCTCCCTTTCAACATAACATACATCACAAGTCTAGCCCTAGGACGGCACCGACATCCCGCAATTTAGCACGCGAAGAACTACAGCGATGCACTCATCACGTTTCCTTACACAGTCCAAGAACAGAGAGCCGGCTCCCCAATAGCGGGACATTTAACCACGCGCAGCGTGGGGGTTTTCGGGATGCTGATCTCATCCTTAAGCTCAACGCCTACAATCTTGAACCACCATACACATGCCTTCAGTTACTGCATAGAAAGCCAATGTGATAGGAAAACAGACCATATGTAGTGATATTGACCCGCCCTCTATGCCGATTACCGGTGTGCGATGCAGTTTTCGGTTGAGTGCGGCTTGCCCATCTCGTAATCGTTTTGCGTACATGTTACTGTGGCCCACATTTCGCCACACTGTGGCTACCAGCCCACGGTTGCTTTTGAAATACTTCATTCCAGTTTTCATTCCACTTCTTACCAATTTCACAAAAACTTAGTAGGACAGATAATAAAATTGTGGAAAAGGGGCTAAAATAAGGGGCTGTCAGCTACACTCGAACATGCAAGTTTATTATTTGATCAAATATTACAAGAGCCCAAAAGAATTGCTTAAACACACAGCTTTAATCTTTGGAACTTAATCACCGGCTGAAAGCCACTTTAATTTAAAAACGGCTGAAGGCCAATAACTTAAAACGCATGCATAATCCGAAACGTGAAACAGAACTTTAAACTAGTCTGAAGGCCTTAAGAACAATTAAAAAGTAAGGTAGTACACACAAGGGCGCCCAGATGTTCGATGGTCGGCCTGTAATTCCGACACTAACGCTCGCTTAGGTGAGACAGCCAGTCGGGCCAACCATTCACGATCCGCCGACAACCCAAACGACCGACAGTCAGCGAACGCACCGACAAGGTAACTTCCACTTTTCCCGACGAGGGCACAACAGGGAGTTCAAAGGTACAACGTAGAAGATATTGGCGCCCACAACCAATCATACACGGTGCTGTCAAACTACACACCGTTCTGGACAGCCACAACACGATGAGGTCTACACTGTCTGAAATTTACGTCAACGCGCAAGTCAGGTAACCGGAACGTGAACGTCAACAGGGCAGAAGATTCCGCTGGTGCACTTCAATTCAAATAACCAAATACAGTGAAACTCCACCGGAGGGTGGCTAGAATTTTCCAAAATCACGTTGTTGCTCGTGGGAATATCGCAACAGCTGACAACGAACTTCAAACGACCCAACGTGAACAGTCTTGACTTGCTGGTAGGTTGAATCAAAACTCAACTTTCGTGTCCAGGGTCGGTGAGCCACAGATCTCGTAGCAATGGGAACAGCGCCACACTCTCCGACACCGCGTAGAGACCGCCAGCGGGCCCCGGCCAAACTAGGCCCAGCCGAGAATTCCTCGCTGCTCCACGCCAACCGACCGACCCCTCAGAGCCAGTACGCTGACAACATTTAAAATAACTTGTCAGTCAGGATCACAGAAACTACATACAGTTTCACGAACACTTGCATGAAGAACTAGACAATGCTAATGGCAGTGACTGTACAATAACAGCGACGAATCAAGAGTCGGCACAAACGGCCAACCCATAAGCGATCGCCAGCAAAATACACATCGTCCGGCAAGACGAGCGACCAACCAAAGTCGTCCCCACTTCCAGTCATGTGTGTCGGCAACCGTCGGGCGAATCATGGCGGTCCGGACCTCACTGCTGCCGCGCCCCGACTCAACTTGTGCCGCGTGACAACTCAAACACTGCCCGGTCCCAACTAACTGCTGGCACATTCTAACTGGTTCCTTGACACACGACGACCGGGAAGTAAGAGCAGTCCAGTAAAGATAATAGTGCAGCTCCTACATCGATAACCGCTGCTGCTGCCGCTCACGGCCAGGCAAGACAGCAACTCCGTGACACCAGTAATTGACAATTAAGAAAACTAGGTGGCAGTACGATTAAAACAAGGTGTAAAATAAGAAATGGGACGAACATGAACCACGGGCGGCTCAGGCACTACACACCACAAAGCGCTGTAGAGGTGCATTTTCATTACATGAGACCACCTTGTGGAACAGTTTCACAAGACCTAGTAGATAGTGTAGGAAGTTCCATGCGGTTTTTCGCGGATGATGCTGTAGTATACAGAGAAGTTGCAGCATTAGAAAATTGTAGCGAAATGCAGGAAGATCTGCAGCGGATAGGCACTTGGTCCAGGGAGTGGCAACTGACCCTTAACATAGACAAATGTAATGTATTGCGAATACATAGAAAGAAGGATCCTTTATTGTATGATTATATGATAGCGGAACAAACACTGGTAGCAGTTACTTCTGTAAAATATCTGGGAGTATGCGTGCGGAACGATTTGAAGTGGAATGATCATATAAAATTAATTGTTGGTACGGCGTGTACCAGGTTGAGATTCATTGGGAGAGTCTTTAGAAAATGTAGTCCATCAACAAAGGAGGTGGCTTACAAAACACTCGTTCGACCTATACTTGAGTATTGCTCATCAGTGTGGGATCCGTACCGGATCGGGTTGACGGAGGAGATAGAGAAGATCCAAAGAAGAGCCGCGCGTTTCGTCACAGGGTTACTTGGTAATCGTGATAGCGTTACGGAGATGTTTAGCAAACTCAAGTGGCAGACTCTGCAAGAGAGGCGCTCTGCATCGCGGTGTAGCTTGCTGTCGAGGTTTAGAGAGGGTGCTTTTCTGGATGAGGAATCGAATATATTGCTTCCCCCTACTTATAACTCCCGAGGAGATCACGAATGTAAAATTAGAGAGATTCGAGCGCGCACGGAGGCTTTCAGACAGTCGTTCTTCCCGTGAACCATACGCGACTGGAACAGGAAAGGGAGGTAAAGACAGTGGCACGTAAAGTGCCCTCCGCCACACACCGTTGGGTGGCTTGCGGCGTATAAATGTGGATGTAGATGTAGACAAGGTCCTTGTCGTGTGTGATTTCGACCATTAATCGTCACGTCACGTTGGCAGTTGGGAAGACGAATTCTCTGCTTCGTTTTATTAAGATAATTTTGAGAAAATGTAACTCGTTTATATAGGAGACGGTGAACAGCACGTTAGTGCTACCCATTCTTGAGCAGTGCTAGAGTGTTTGGGAACCCCACCAGATCGAGTTAAAGGGAGACATTGAAGTATTTCACGGGCGTGCTGTCACCGGCACCATCAATCAGCACACAGGTGTTACGGAAATACTTTGTGAAGTCAAATGGGTATTCCTTGAGGGGATACAACGCTCTTTTCGCAAGGCATGGTTGCGGAAATTTAGAGAATCGACATTTCGGGCTGACTGCAAATCGATTCTACTGCCGCCAACTTCAATTTCGCCTAAGGACCACGAAAATAAGGGAAGAATAATTAGGGCTGATACGGAGGATGTAGAGGAAGATGAAATGGGAGATACGATACTGCGCGAAGAGTTTGACAGAGCACTGAAAGACCTGAGTCGAAACAAGGCCCCGGGAGTAGACAACATTCCATTGGAACTACTGACGGCCTTGAGAGAGCCAGTCCTGACAAAACTCTACCATCTGGTGAGCAAGATGTATGAGACAGGCGAAATACCCTCAGACTTCAAGAAGAATATAATAATCCCCAAGAAAGCCGGTGCTGACAGATGTGAAAATTACCGAACTATCCGTTTCATAAGTCACGGACGGAAAATACTAACGCGAATTCTTTACAGACGAAGGGAAAAACTGATAAAAGCCGACCTCGGGGAGGATTAGTTTGGATTCCGTAGAAATATTGGAACACGTGAGGCAATACTAACCCTACGACTTATCTTAGAAGCTAGATTAAAGAAAGGCAAACCTACGTTTCTAGCATTATTAGAGGAAGCTTCTGACAATGTTGACTGGGATACTCTCTTTCAAATTCTGATGGTGGCAGGAGTAAAATACAGGTAGCGAAAGGCTCTTTACAATTTGTACAGAAACCAGATGGCAGTTATAGAGTCAAGAGGCATGAAAGGGAAGCAGCGGTTGCGAAGGGAGTGAGACAGGGTTGTATCCTGTCCCCGATGTTATGCAATCTGTATATTGAGCAAGCAGTAAAGGAAACAAAAGAAAAATTCGGAGTAGGTATTAAAGTCCATGGAGAAGAAATAAAAACGTTGAGGTTCGCCGATGACATTGTAATTCTGTCAGGGACAGCAAAGGACTTGGAAGAGCAGTTGAACGGAATGGACAGTGTCTTGAAAGGAGGATATAAGATGAACATCAACAAAAGCAAAACGAGGATAATGGAATGTAGTCGAATAAGTCGGTTGATGGTGATGGAATTAGATTAGGAAATGGGACACTTAAAGTAGTAAAGCAGTCTTGCTATTTGGGGAGCAAAATAACTGATGATGGTTGAAGTAGAGAGGATATAAAATGTAGACTGGCAATGGCAAGGAAAGCGTTTCTGAAGAAGAGAAATTTGTTAACATCGAGTATAGATTTAAGTGTCAGGAAGTCGTTTCTGAAAGTATTTGTATGGAGTGTAGCCATGTATGGAAGTGAAACATGGACGATAAATAGTTTGGACAAGAAGAGCATAGAAGCTTTCGGAGTGTGGTGCTACAGAAGAATGCTGAAGATTAGATGGGTAGATCACATAACTAATGAGGAGGTATTGAATAGGATTGGGGAGAAGAGGAGTTTGTGGCACAACTTGACAAGGAGAAGGGACCGGTTGGTAGGACATGTTCTGAGGCATCAAGGGATCACAAATTTAGCATTGGAGGGCAGCGCGGAGGGTAAAAATCGTAGAGGGAGACCAAGAGATGAATACACCAAGCAGATTCAGAAGGATGTAGGTTGCATTAAGTACTGGGAGATGAAGAAGCTTGCACAGGACAGAGTAGCATGGAGAGCTGCATCAAGCCAGTCTCAGGACTGAAGACAACAACAACAACAAGAACAACATCAACAACTGAGCCTTATAGACAATCGTTTCCGTCTCGCAATATTTGCGAATGAAACATGAAAGGAAATGACTAGTAGTCGTACGTGGTACCCTCTGCCATGCATCGTATGGTGGCACGCGGAGTATGTGTGTAGGTATAGATGTAGATGTCCATGTAGAAACACCCAATTACGATCGGGGGAAGGTATGCTAGCAAGGAAATCAGCGTGATACTTCTAATCTTTGAGATCAATAATGATAACTGCATAGGCGTCATATGGATGCGAATCGTTGAAGGAGAAAGAAAAAACCACAGTCACTATTTCGCGAATTCTACATGTATGAACAGTTATACTATTTCCAGAATGAATCTGTCCTTTTTTGTGGTCGATTAAAACTATGAATCGTAAGCGAAACGTTGGTTTCTACGGGGAAAGTTCGAAGATCTACCTCCGATAATATTTTGTAATATTTCACAAAAAATTTATTTTTCAATATTATCGCAGTTATAATCCTTTATATAGACATTCCTAACTGAATAGCAATCGAAATGGTTCGCATACAAATACTTGGTCTATTTTGGTACCAACGACAATAGGGATGCAGCTTTGGCACAATATTAATGGATGTACCTGTAAACAGTTCTTCAGTTAGTATCTGTACTGCCATAAGAAGCAGTAATTTCCACTGTCATTTCTCTCGTAACCTAATCCCACAATGGGATGGATAAAGGAATATTTACTTGATACGCCTGCGGCTACGTCGTGGCGTGTTCTTTTTCCGTACGTCTGGGAGGCGAACACCGTTGCAGCAGAGTAAAATACGTAAGAGCACACTGAAATGCCTGTCTCACCTAGTTTGACAACTCATCCTTTTCGTGCCTCTTTCAAGCAACCCTTCGCTCTGTGGAAACGAAAGAACGAGACAGGCGTCTCACAACTGTTACACGACGCGAGTCTCAGGTAATGTTAAAGCATCTCGCGGCGGAGGACTCTTTTTACAAGTTGAAGTATACCGTGTATTAGCTCTCGTGAAATTGCATGGAATCCTATTTCTGAAGTAGCAGATACGATTGCTGTGCACAGACAACAAATGAAAAGTATTGGAAAGCTGAGAAACTGAATTTAGAGAGGAAGCCATAAAGGAGATATCTTGCGTCACACTACTGTGGTCGCGTCACGTGATCTCTGCTGCCAGGTCGGCGATCGGCACAGTGAAATGAAAGTGCATTGTGCGCATGCGCAGCACTTGCAGCGAAGCCCTTGCGGCAAAAATCAGCCTTCTCATTGTACTGTGTTAGCCGATCTGCTATTCGTAGATGAGAATGTGACGTCGACATACGTAGAAGCGCGAGTGTATGGTATGGTCCCAAGACTGATTCCACAATTAAGAGGAACACGGTTATTGTAACCAGAGCAGTGCATCGAAATTTAACACAGTCCTGACTTGAAAATATCAGAACACACAGAGCGGAAAAGAACTGTACCACAGGTGATTCCGCAAACTGTATTAACTTACGCACATAGTGTGCTAGGTTTCAGAGCATATCAGCCGAAGCCACGTTGTGACAGAATTGTTTCTCTGTAAGTAACAGCCGCTCTTTTATATCTTCGGCCGTCGCCTGCGACGAGCTTCTGTTTGTTTTTAAGTTGAAGCATTATTCTCCTCTATACTATGATCTTACATCTTCGCTAAAGCGCTAAGAAAACAACATAGGATTTTGTTGTAGTAACTGGCCTTTCGAATGTACGGCACCTTATTTACTTGTTTGATGTCTTAAAACTTTATACTAACCTCCTCTGGACAGTATTACCTTTACACTCTTTATCTAAACTACTGAGCCGGCTGCAGTGGCCGTGCGGTTCTAGGCGCTACAGTCTGGAGCCGAGCGACCGCTATGGTCGCAGGTTCGAATCCTGCCTCGTCCATGGATGTGTGTGATATCCTTAGGTTAGTTAGGTTTAATTATTTCTAAGTTCTAGGCGACTGATGACCTCAGACGTTAAGTCGCATAGTGCTCAGAGCCATTTGAACCAATTTTTAAACTACTGAGAATCGTTATAAACGCGGTAAGAACGCAGTCTCCCGGCGGTAACACTGAATCAAATATTATCGGGTTTCCAGCAGCTTCAAATGGTTAAAATTCCACGAGCTTTCGACCAATTACTTCTTCGCCATTGTCAAGCGACTTGACAGCCACTAGGAATCTGATACGCTCCGGATGTAACGGCAGTGGTGATCATAGCATAACGACATATTGGGGTACGTTGACTGGGCGTTCGGGGACGCTACCTTAGACATGGCACGATGGAATCCTAGTTGTTTCTACCGATCCACTGGGGCCACGTTCGTCATTCGTCCCCACGGACGTTAGGAACATAACAGGTTCTAGGAACATCTCAACAACATTAAAAAGTGGAAAAAGACCATGCATTGAACTTCCTTGGCGTCTTCATCCGCCGAAAATGAAATGGATGCCTTGGCTACAACGTATATAGAAAACCTACTGATAGAACATTAAAATTTAAATAATTTACTGATGTGAAATTGAAATAACGCAAGAGTAATTTTACACCTCAGACCGGTTTTACTTGCAAAAAGTTTTGCATGTCCTTCGGTACTACCAGATGAGGTTGCCAGATGACAACGGAGACACGTGCTGTAAAATATTTCCGTGTTACGCCACTTAATAAACTATACTTTCGCCTCACAACAAATGGTTCAAATGGCTCTGAGCACTATGGGACTTAACCTTAACATCTATGGTCATCAGTCCCCTAGAACTTAGAACTACTTAAACCTAACTAACCTATTGACATCACACACAACACCCAGTCATCACGAGTCAGAGAAAATCCTTGACCCCGCCTCACAACAGTTTTACGTGCTAGGCATGGTAATTTTGAACCCTCGTATCTCGGAAACGTATAAAGATATGAAGAAAATCTTAAAGTTTACTCGAGATCGGGATCTTAGGAATACACTGTAAAAATTACAGCCATTTGCTATGCCAAGCTGTGTCGGTATCCGTGGCTGTGTTTCGGTACCCAGAAAAACAGGTTTTGTGGTGTTGCTCGATAAAGTATAATATTTTTGAAAATGTGGAGAAGTCTTTTCTATATAAACGCGTAGAGAATATACTGTTAAAATTAAAATACTGTCATAATTTGAGCTGTCTGCTGCGGTGATTTTTATTTAAATTTGGGCTCAAACCGGATTTTACTCGTAGAAATAGGGTACCTTTGAACCTCTGTGTATTCGAAATGGATATAGATATCCATAAAATTTTCAAGGTTTTGTTACATCAGGGGCTTAGGAACACATCGTAAATATTTCAGTCGTATACTGTGCATAGCCGTCTTCTTATACTCAGATCGGTTTTGGTCCGCTGGTGATGGTGAAAGTATACACTACTGGCCATTAAAATTGCTACGCCAAGAAGAAATGTAGATGACAAACGGGTATTCAATGGACAAATATATTACACTAGAACTGACATTTAAGTACATTTTCACGCAATTTGGGTGCATAGATCCTGAGAAATCAGTACCCAGAACAACCACCTCTGGGCCGGCCGGAGTGGCCGAGCGGTTAAAGGCGCTACAGTCTGGAACCGCACAACCGCTACGGTCGCAGGTTCGAATCCTGCCTCGGGCATGGATGTGTGTGATGTCCTTAGGTTAGTTAGGTTTAAGTAGTTCTAAGTTCTAGGAGACTTATGACCGCAGCAGTTGAGTCCCATAGTGCTCAGAGCCATTTGAACCATTTCTTGAACCACCTCTGGCCGTAATAACGGCCTTGATACGCCTGGGCATTAAGTGAAACAGAGCTCGGTTGGCATGTACAGGTACAGCTGCCCACACGATACCACTGTTCGTCAAGATTAGTGACTGCCGTATTGTGAGAGACATTTGCTCGGCCACCATGGACCAGAGGATTTCAGTTGGTGAGAGATCTGTAGAATGTGCTGGCCAGGGCAGCAGTCGAACATTTTCTGTATCCAGAAAGGTCCGTACAGGACCTGCAACATGCGGTAGTGCATTATCGTACTGAAATGTAGGGTTTCGCAGAGATCGAATGGAAGGTAGAGCCACGGGTCCTAACACATCTGAAATGTAACGTCCACTGTTCAAAGTGCCGTCAATGCGAACAAGAGGTGACCGAGACGTTTAACCAATGGCACCCCATACCATCACCCCGGGTGATACGCCAGTATGGCGGTGACGAATACACGCTTCCAATGTGCGTTCACCGCGATGTCGCCAAACACGAATGCGACCATCATGATGCTGCAAACAGAACCTGGAATCATCCGTAAAAATGACGTTTTGCCATTCGTGCACCCAGGTTCGTCGTTGAGTACACCATTTCAGGTGCTCCTGTCTGTGATGCAGCGTCAAGGGTAACCGCATGGTCTCCGAGCTGATAGTCCATGCTGCTGCAAACGTCGTCGGACTATTCGTGCAGATGGTTGTCGTCTTGCAAACGTCCCCGTCTGTTGACTCATGGATAGAGACGTGGCTACACGATCCGTTACAGCCATGCGGATAAGATGCCTGTAATCTCGAGTGCTAGTGATACGAGGCCGTTGGGATCCAGCACGGCGTTCCGTATTACCCATATGAACCCACTGATTCCATATTCTGCTAACAGTCATTGGATCTCGACCAACGCGAGCAGCAATGTTGCGATACGAAAAACCGCAATGTTGATAGGTTACAATCCGACCTTTATCAAAGTCGGAAACGTGATGGTACGCATTTCTCCTCGTTACACGAGGCATCGCAACGACGTTTCACCAGGCAACGCCGGTCAACTGCTGTTTGTGTATGAGAAATCGGTTGGAAACTTTCCTCATGTCAGCAGGTTGTAGGTGTCGTAACCGGCGCCAACATAGTGTGAATGCTCTGAAAAGCTAATCATTTGCATATCACAGCATCTTCTTACTATCGGTTAAATTTCTCGTCTGTAGCACGTCAAAAAAACACTTGGTTGAGGTTTTCCGAAACTCGTCTATGAACTAACGGTGCTTCCGTAAGCTCCTTAAGGCCTGTCGTAGACCACATCAAATGCAAAAGAACCAACCACATTCTTCCACTTGCCTCAGTATCAGGAAATTTGTGACATTCATACTTTGACCTTGTACTGTAGGATAGTCACACTAGGACGATCCTTCTATTGCGTATACAAATGGTCCCTGGTCAAAGGGCTATCCAAAACACTTGACTACCATTTTATCACCAGTGGAACCCGAGGAACGAGCATCCGAAAATCCCCTTTTTATGCCTCGAATTTTGGAACATATGAGGTACGCATGCTGTCCCATGCACACCGCTGCGCCATAACGGGTTTGTTCTGTAATAGGCACCACGAACGAGACATACGCTGCGTGATGAACCGCCTGTAGTTACGGTAAGTGTGGTTACCGACCGGACAGGCGGCTACGACTCCTAGGCAGGTGGTGGTGCGACATATTGCTTGCACAAGCATATTAGTCCAAGTAACTTTTCTTCGGAATGGCTTGCACCGTTACATTGCACACAGCACACGACTCCTTTCCCTCAACATTGTCATTAAAATTGTCAACGTAGCTCTCATCAAAAGTGCGCCATTTGCATTGTGGCACGTAATTTGACAGCATGGAAGTTGCGAAATAAGACTGGTAAAGAATTAAAGTGTCATCCAAATAATCTTTTCGCACACGACAGTATAATTTTTTTCTTTCTGAATGATATTTAATCGTTCGCTAGCTCAAAGATACCACACGTGTTGCCAGTAGCATATGCTATCAAATTTGTATAATCTTTCAGTTTCTTTCCAAAAAGTCGTGGTCGAGCAACTCACGTGAAACAGTGTCGTTAATAAAACATGAATGCTACGATTTCCGTTCATGATCATAACTTTTATTCGAAAGTATTTCGTCTCGTGCTAGAAAACTGTTCTACCACGCCACTGAGTATGAATGCGTGAAATATTATGTATTTAACAAATAATATTTTTAATTCCACTCTTTCTTTCTTCGTTTTCAATACGGCACATTAATGTTTGGTGTTACATGTAGAATGTAACTCAAATCTGGACGTATTTACCACATAAGTAAAATATCTCTTATTTCTGCTGCCAAGATTTTCTGCATCGTCTTTCCTTCAATTGTTATGCAAAATAATAAATAAAAAAGTAATTTCTACCTGTAGCTACATCTATACTCTGCAATCCAATGAGGAAGCTTGGCAGGAGGGTATTTCTCTCTTACACTAACTTAGCGTCCGCTGCTTCACTGGTGTTGATCGTAGCCTCTGCACATTTTTTTGTTTTGTTTTTATTTAATCCCATATTTATGTTATTACGCCCATTGATCACGTGAAAATACATTATGCAAAACATTATACAAGCAAATTCTAATTTTCGTACTTCTAGCCTTGAAAGCGACATATTTTCAAAAATGGTCCATCCTATGTTTCAATCTGTTAGGGGTGGAATTTCGAAAAAACCCTTCTTAAGCGATGCCTACGGTACAGGATCAACACTCTCTTCAAATTTTATATCCTTTTTGGTTTTGGCTCGACGGTGATGAGTCAGTGAATCAGTCAAGCCATATTTCACCCCATTACGGGTTGAATGTTCGAAACACTGAAACATTTATTTTTTTTATTTTTAATCGAGAAATCAAATACAAATTTTCATAGATTTACTTTAAAAACACTTTCTGTAACGAAATATTTTCGTAAATTTTTCATCCTCTATTTCACCCCCATAAAGGTGGTATTTCAAATAATCGCTTCTTAAATGGTTACAGTGTAAGATCAACACCCTCTCAAAATTTGAAGTTTTGTCCTTAGTGGTTGCGGCTGGGCGGTGATAAATTAGTCAGTCAGGACACTGCCTTTTATATGTATGGATAACAAACGTCAAGAAAGAGGGTCAGCATTGTCATGTTTAACTGGTACTGTTATCCCTTTATTGTAAATTTTTAATTCATTTTATTCGTTGGTGTATTGGTACAAAACATTTGAAGTTTCCGTTCCCGCTTTGGCGATTAGTATACATTTTGTTGCTCCTATGGCACGAGTTCCTGTGAGAAACTGAAAATCCTTTGCTGGAAAAGAACGAGGTGCAAGAAGTACTCCAGAACTCTGGTGGGAGGTCTGGAAATGAGTCTGGAAATTATTCGCACGCCATAGATGAGAAAAGTTTCCGCATTTTACATCACAGCTCGGCAGCTATTCTTCTCCGCGGACGTCACCGACAAGCAAAAACTTCTCGTTCAAATAAAGTCTGAGTTGAGAGCTCTTGAAACAAGGTTATTTATTTTATGCACACTGTTTAAAGATTGCTGTGTGTAACACTGCAGCTCCTCATTATTCGACTGGGACATAATTGATTGTGTATAGAAAATAAAATAGTTACCGTTGCAGGGTTATTATTAGTTGCTACTAGCGCTCTGTTATGCTTTCTTTGTATTAGCGCAGCTGTATGCTGCCATCCGTCGATTAGTAATTCAAGCGTCGCTACCGGTTAGACTGATGAGCCGTTTGGCGTCCGGGCCTAAATGTAGGCGTGATTCTACGCTGTGCTCTTCTTGCTGCTATAACAGTTCAATGGTTCCCACAGTTCCGTTCAGTTATTCTCACGAACAGAATTTCACCCAGTCTGACTTACGTGTGCGTGGCTGACGTAGAGCTTTGGTAGCGGGCACAGTGAAGTTCATTCGACAGTTTTGCGTAATCTGATGATGCCTAACTAACGTGGAACGCGTTATTTTTAATAAAACTGACTTTGCAGTGGTGACTGTTTTATTTCTGATGTAACCATGAAAACCGGTTGCTGCATCAATCAGCCATCGATGGAATGCTATAATAGATATAACATAAATTCCTCTGTCTGGTGGAATCTCCGAATTAGGTCCACACTATGTAGCAACATTTCGTCGTCAAATAACTTTCGTATGTGAAATTAATAAACAAAGCCTGAATGGAGTACTTAAATTGAGAGGCGATATGTTCTTATGATGAGTAGTGTTAAATCTGTTGGCGACAGCGTAATGAATTAGACCACTCTTAAGCTTGCCTTAGGTAGAGGCGCAAAAAGAATTAACTGTAGAGTGTTTCAAATATTGGGAAATTTTTAAAAATGGTGTAATCAAGTATAAATGTAGAGAAACGAAATATTATTTATTTTATTTTTATCTACATACACTAATGGGCCAAAATACGTATTATGACCACCTGCTGTCCGCCCCTGGTAGCTGAGCAGTTAGCGCGACTGAATGTCCTATCTAACGGCCCGGGTTCAATTCCCGGCTGGGCCGGAGATTTTCTCCGCTCAGGAACTGGGTGTTGTGTTGTTCTTACAATCATCATTTCATCCCTATCGACACGAAAGTCACCGAATTGGCGTCAACTCGAAAGACTAGCACCAGGCGAACGGTTTTCGACGGGAGGCCCTAGTCACACGGCATTTCCATTTTTACCACCTGTTTAACAGCTTGTCTGTCCGTCTGAGCGTAGCGTTGCAGTTGGTGCACGAGCGATGGGACACTGCCGGCCGAAGTGGCCGTGCGGTTAAAGGCGCTGCAGTCTGGAACCGCAAGACCGCTACGGTCGCAGGTTCGAATCCTGCCTCGGGCATGGATGTTTGTGATGTCCTTAGGTTAGTTAGGTTTAACTAGTTCTAAGTTCTAGGGGACTAATGACCTCAGCAGTTGAGTCCCTTAGTGCTCAGAGCCATTTGAACCATTTGATGGGACACTGCATCTCCGAGGTAACGATGAATTGGGGATTTTCCCGTACGGTAATTTCACGAGATACTGCGTATCAGGGATTCGAAAATTTGCTGGTAAATTTGTAGAGGTATGTGGCATTAGATGTCTACGGAGAAGTCTCTTAAACGAATGGTCGATGTTTTACACTGTGATGGCACCCGATAGCGACCCAGATGGGTTCCATAGGATTTACATGAGGCAAATTTGGTCACCAAGATTCAACATGACTTCTCTATAATGCTCCTCAAACCACTGTGGCACGGTTCTGGCTCCGAGGCACGGACAGTTATACTGATGAAAGATGACGTCGCCTTCGGGGAAGACATCAAGCAAGAAGGGACGCAGATGGTTCGCAGTTGTAAGCGTGTTTTCGACTACTACAACAGGTTCTATGCAAGCGCAGGAGAACGTCTCCCACATCATAAAACTACTCCCAGAAGTCTGCGTCCGTGGCGCGCTGCAATTTTAGAGCCACCGTTCACCTCGATGACGGCGTCTGTGAAGACGACCATCGATATAGTGCAGCAAAAATGTGATTCATGCGAAGAGCTGTCCGCAGCTCGTGGTCTAATGGCTAGTTGCTACCTCTGGATCACGGGGTCCCAGGTTCGATTCCCTCCCAGGTTGGGGGTTTTCTCTGTCTGGGGACTGGGTGTTTATGTTATGCTCATCATTTCATCTTCATCACCATCATTCGTGACGGTAGCTAGCTTGAATTGTGTAAAAATTGGACTGTGTCAAGATCATCATCACCCGAAGAGTTGACGTTTCCAGTGATCGACTGTCTAATCACGATGGTCGAGTGCCCACTGCAATTGTAACTGACGATGTCGTTGGGTCAATATGTGAATACGTGCAGGTGGTCCTCTGCGGAGCTGCATATTCAACAATGTACGATGAATTGTGTGCTTTCGGCAGAAATGCCACAGATCATCATCTATCCTACTTTACAGACCAGGCACGCCTTCGAATTCCACATTCTGTGAAGAGTCACTGATGTCCAACCATTTATCGCCTAGTGGTAGTCTCATTGTCATAAGTCTTACCGCAGATACGACACTGGTACGTGAACATTCGACCAGCTGCACCGTTTACGAGACACTCGTCCACAGGCGCTGCGAAGTAATAATGTGCCCTCTGTCAAGTAGCTTATCTCAATGGATTTGCCCATCTGTAGCCCATATCTTCGCTCAGGAATCCCTCGTCCGTGTCAGCTACGCTTACACTACTGGTCTTTAAAATTGATGCACCACGAAGATGACGTGCTACAGACACGAAATTTAACCGACAGGTAGAGAATGCTGTGATATGCAAATGATTAGCTTTTCAGAGCATTCACACAAGGTTGGCGCCGGTGGTGACACCTACAACGTGCTGACATGAGGAAAGTTTCCAACCGATTTCTCATACAGAAACAGCAGTTGCATGGGGAGCTTAATTATATAAATATGATGAATGCAAAATACTTTTTAATTTTTAGTAGCTAACTGTCCGGTTACGCATTCTCGTAAACGGTTGGCCCTGACTAGTTTTAGTACGCAATCTGACTGCATAGAATAGCAACAAAGAATGAAAGGAAATTTCCGTTAACACAATTAATTAATTAAGTCCCCAGCAACTATAAAACCTACGAAATAACAAGCACAAATGTAGCAGTTCTGTGTGTGGAAGTGTGATTCAACGTACACATCTGGCACGGTTCTTCTTCAATAACACAAGAATTTTTAAATACCATTTATACTTAAGTAATTAAAAAAAATAGAAATACTATAATTGCGCAAGAAAACCAGAATTACACTCTAATACAAGAACACGAGCCAGATGCTTTGTTGACTGAACCTGTAATGACGCATTATTTAAGACATTGAAATAATAAAAAAAGGGAATTTTTTTTACCTTCATATACATTGACGAAAAGCACTCTGATCATTACAATACCTCCATTCGAACAACATCTGCTGTCTAGCTCATCAAACAACTGCATACAACATGGCCACAAATAGCACAGCTATCAATATCCTCTCAGTAAGATCTGCACAAGCACTCACTACGACGACATCTCAACAACGACTAGACTCCTACTACATCTCAACAAGCACTGACTACTGCCAAATCTCGACAAGCACTGCTAGTGGAGGCGGCGGAATAAAACTCTTTGGCGCAATCTCTGGCGCTGTGGCTCAGTGTAACCACCTTTCATAGTTCACCGGCGTTGTCTGGTGAAACGTTGTTGTGATGCCTCGTGTAAGGAGGAGAAATGCGTACCATCACGTTTCCGACTTTGATAAGGGTCGGATTGTAGCCTATCGCGATTGCGGTTTATCGTATCACGACATTGCTGCTCGCGTTGGTCGAGATCCAATGACTGTTAGCAGAGTATGGAATCGGTGGGTTCAGATGTGTAATACGGAACGCCGGGCTGGATCCCAACGGCCTCGTATCACTAGCAGCAGAGATGACAGGCATCTTATCCGCATGGCTGTAACGGATCGTGCAGCCACGTCTCGATCCCTGAGTCAACAGATGGGGACGTTTGCAAGACAACAACCATCTCCACGAACAGTTCGACGACGTTTGCAGCAGCATGGACTATCAGCTCGGAGACCACGGCTGCGGTTACCCTTGACGCTGCATCATAGACAGGAGCGTCTGCGATGGTGTACTCAACGAAGAATCTGGGCGCACGAATGGCAAAACGTCATTTTTTCGGATGAATCCAGGTTCTGTTTACAGCATCATGTTGGTCGCATCCGTGTTTGGCGACATCGCGGTGAACGCACATTGGAAGCATGTGTTCGTCATCGCCATACTGACGTATCACCCGGCGTGATGGTATGGGGTGCCATTGGTTACACCTCTCGGCCACCTCTTGTTCGCATTGACGGCACTTTGAACGGTGGACGTTACATTTCAGATGTGTTACGACCCGTGGCTCTACCCATCATTCGATCCCTGCAGAACCCTACATTTCAGCCGGATAATGCACTACCGCATGTTGCAGGTCCTGTACGGACCTTTCTGGATACAGAAAATGTTCGAGTGCTGCCCTGGCCAGCACACGTACTCCAAGTCTCTCACTATCTGAAAACGTCTGGTCAATGGTGGCCGAGCAACTGGCTCGTCACAGCACGCCAGTCACAACTCTTGATGAACTGTGCTGTCGTGTTGAAGCTGCATGGGCAGCTGTACCTGTACACGTCATCCAAGCGCTGTTTGACTCAATGCCCAGGCGTATCAAGGCCGTTATTGCGGGCAGAGGTGGTTGTTCTGGGTACTGATTTCTCAGGATCAATGCACCCAAACTGCGTGAAAATGTAATCACATGTCAGTTCTAGTATAATATAATTGTCTAATGAATACCCGTTTATCATCTGCATTTCTTCTTGGTGTAGCAATTTTAGTGGCCAGTAGTGTAAATACTTTCCTTACCGCTTCACGAGCCCGCAGCAGCACTAGGCGGCATCAAACGTCGCGGTGGGAAGAGGTCATAATGTTTCGGCTCATCGGTGTACATTTCTGTGTAAGTGCAGAAAATTTTCATTCATCTAAATGTTTCTTTTTGTGTTATTGATTGAGTGGTTTTATTCGTGAATGAACATACGTCGTTCATCGAAGTCTCAGCAAAATGGTTCAAATGGCTCTGAGCACTATGGGACTTAACATCTATGGTCATCAGTCCCCTAGAACTTAGAAGTACTTAAACCTAACTAACCTAAGGACATCACACAACACCCAGTCATCACGAGGCAGAGAAAATCCCTGACCCCACCGGGAATCGAACCCGGGAACCCGGGCGCGGGAAGCGAGAACGCTACCGCACGACCACGAGCTGCGGACAAGTCTCAGCAGTGTGTTTACATTTCGCGAGGTGCGGTTACAGTTGTAGCGGTTCTAAAGCTATGTTCTGATAAAGTTGTTTGTGCACTGTCATTTGGTTATTAAATTTAGTAGTTTTCAACTGTCTCGTGCTGTCTCTGGTGAAATAACGGTTTAATAAACTTTCACCCACGGTGTGTTACAGAGCTGTTTGTGCATTGAAGTCATTTATTAAATTTAGTACGGTAGCTTTAACCTGAGGTTTCTTATTGTTTAAAGTGAAATATCGCAGTAAAACTTTCGTTCACTGAGTTTAATTTCGTTGAGTGTTCCAGTGGTCGCTTTAATTTTTGGTCTTAGATAAGAATGTTAGTGAAGTTTTTGTTGTATTGATGTTAGACACGGTTTAGTAGTATTAATAAAAGTAATTGTTTTCTTAGTGGAGAGCGAAATTCGAGATCGTTATTGTTAGTTGTTTAAATAGATCTACTTTTGTAATTGAACTCAGGTAATATAGACGTACAGTTTTTACAGTAACTGTTAATATTTTACCTTGAATAATAAATGTGGGCTTTTGTCGTGGGTTTATGAGTAGTGGGTTACGGTGTGAGATTTGTTCAAAGTATTTTCCCCCGGGGGGGGGAGGGGGGTGCAGTGGGGAGTGGACATTCTACCGAGATGGTAGATGAATTCATACATGTTATTATTTAGAGTCGGTTGCCAAGTTTCGCAACATTCGCATATTTTGTCTAAATTATTTTGTAATCGGTTTTGATCATCTGAAGACTTTACAAGACAGTAAATGACAACATCGTCTCCAAGCAAACTAAGAGGGCTAAGATTGTATCCTAAATCGTGTATGTAGATCAGCAACAGCAGAGGGCCTATAACACTTTTTGATGAACGTCAGTATTACTTCTGTTTTACTTGATGACTTTCCGTCAGTTACTACGAACTGTGACTTTTCTGACAGGAAATAACGAATCCAGCGACGATACTCCATAGGCACGCCATTTGATCAGAAGTCGCTTGCGAGGAACGGTGTTACATACCATGTATATAACTTGAGCACTATTTTTTACACCAAGCAATGACCGATTATATCTGGTTTTACACTTCTCTACAAACTATATGTCGTGATATGGTCAGACAGGGATTCAGAAATCAGAAACTGGATTGTGGGGCGTACCCAAAAGGAGACACAGATTCGGATCACAAGTTAGTAATGATCAAGAGTAGACTGAAGTTTAAGATAATCGTCTGGAGATATCATTGTGGAAGGAAGTGGGACAATGCAGTACTGAGGAATGATGAACGCGTTTGTGGTTCACTAAAGATGTGGGTACTGCGCTAATGAATATCGCAGCAGGCAATTCAGTTCAAGGGAATGTGGTCATCTCCAAAAAGATAACTCACAGATGTTGGGCGGATAAACGTAGTTACAAGAGAGGTAACAGAGATAAAACATTGGCTAACAGGAGAAATACCTCAACCAATCGACAAACATGGAAGTACAAAAATGTTGAGGGAAGTCTGGAATACAGCAATGTGATTTACTTAAAATGAAATAATTAGGACACGCAGGGAAGCCAAGGCGAAGAGACTGCAGGAAAAGTGAGAAGAAATTGAAAAATAAACGATCGTGGAAGAGACTGACTCAGCATATAGAAAAGTCAAAACAGTCTTCGGTGAAATTAAAAGCAAGGGTGAAGACATCAATAATGCAATGGGGTAATTCCACCGTTAAAGGCATAGAAGAGAGCGGACAGGTGGAAAGAGTATACTGAAGGCAAGGGGGATGACTTTTCTAATGACACAGAAGAAGAAATTGGAGTCGCTATGAAAGATATAGGGGATCCAGTGCTAGAATCAGAGTTTAAAAGTGCTTTGGAAGATCTAAGATCAAAGAAGGAAGAAGGGATAGATAACATAACATCGCCGTTTCTAAACCCAAACCGTGTGGAACCTATGAGACTGACGATATACCATAAGACTTCCACATAATTAGGAAGGTAGCAAGAGCGGAAAAGTGCAAGGAGTAGCGGACAATCAGCTTATTCGCTCATGCACCCAATTTGCTGACAAGATAAGATACAGAAGAATGGAAAAGAAAATGGAAAAGAAAATTGAGTGTCTGTTATATGTCGATCAGTTTGGCTTTAGGACAGGTAAGGGCACGAGAGAGGCAGCTCTGACGTGGCAGTTAGTACCGGAAGCAAGACTGAAGGAAAATCGAGACCCTTATAGGACCTGTCGACCTAAAAAAGCGGAGGAAAAAGTTAAAAACTGCTAGATTTTCGAAATTCTGAGAAAAACCGCTTACGCTGTAGGGAAAGACGAAAAACAAACAGTATGTACGAGAACCAATAGTGAACAATCAGTCTGGAAGACCAAGCACGAAGAGCTCAGATTAAAAAGGTTTTTACGCAGGGGTACGGTCTTTTACCCCTACTGTTTGATTTCTACATCGAACAATTAATGACGAAAATAAAATGAAGTTTTCAAGATTTAGTTTAAAATTCCGGGTGAAAGGATATCATTTGTAATACTGGCTGATGGCAATGCTACCCTCAGTGGAGGTGAAGAAGATTTACAGTATCTGTTGAACAAAAAGATCAGTCGAATCAGTAAAGTGTATGGACTGAGGATAAACCGGAGAAAGACGAAAGTAGTGAGAAATAGCAGAAATGAGAATAGTGAGAAGCTTAACATCAGCTTCTTCAATAACAAAACAGCCGAAGTTAAGGAATTCTTTCATCTTGGAAGCAAAATAACCCATGATTGACGAAGGAAGGAGGACATAAAAAGGCGTTCCTGTGCAAAAGAAGTCTACTACTAACAAACGCTGGCCTTAATTTGAGGGAAGAAATTTTTGAGAACGTTCGCTTGGTGCAGAGCAGTGTATGGTAGTGAATCATGGATTGTCGGTCCGTCCCGATAGCTGAGTGGTCAGCGTGACGGATTGCGTCCTATGGGCCCGGGTTCGATTCCCGGCTGGGTCGGAGATTTTCTCCGCTCAGGGACTGGGTGTTGTGTTGGCTTCATCAGCATTTCATCCCCATCCGGCGCGCAGGTCGCCCAATGTGGTGGTGTGGAATGTAATAAGACCTGCACCAAGACGGCTGGACGCCAAACGCTCATTTCCATGGACTGGCGGAAAACTTGAACAGAACTGAAGCGATTGAGATGTGGGGCTACAGAACAATGTTGAATATCTGGTGGTAAGCACTGAGGTGGTTCTCAACAGAATCGGCGAAGAAAGGAACATACGGAAACCACTGACGAGAAGAAAGGAGTGCATGACAGGATTGAGACATCCGTGCACTGGTATGAACACCTGCCATTCATTAAACTACACTGTATTTCGTCCTATAGTGACGGGATCACCGGCGTCTCACAAGAGTCAGTGTCGTCATTCCTGAAAGGAATGGATGGGAGGGCCGTTGAGTTGTTCACCATGGATGAAGGCTCGTCATGTTACGGATGATGATTTTAGTATGATGAATTTAGTATACAGCCTACTGCCGGGGCAGAAAGAAAACGATGGGCATCTTCTGGCACGTGTGACTAAAGTACTGGTCGTGAATCGTTAAACCCCCTTTTCCATGAACGAGGCCTTGCTAGAGAAATTTAATTCGGGTTCCTGGGTTTAAAGCTGTCTAGCTTTGCATTGTGACATGTTTGTCTTTGTCCTCATTGTGAAACTGCATTCCGAGTTACCATGCACGAGTTACCTCTAAGGCCACTAGTAGAAATAAAAATACCTTGCACAAACGAAAACATTTTTGCTATTTGGTGCACCATGGTTGTTTACCAAAGCAATTAATCATTTTTAAACTTTATATTTGCTTTCTATAGGTCCATGTGCAGACTGTCACGAAAGATTAATCTATTTCAGTTGTTTGCTTCCTTTTAAACGCTCATGTGTTAAACTGCTTCAGTTATTTTAAAAATAATTCAAGATTACGGAGTCGAAACATCAAAATTTGTATTGTTCACAATTAAGGCCTTAATGGGCCTTGTGAAATCATTCAGCCTACGATTCGTAAATCATTTCTGTTGTTGTCAAGTTGTGTCTATGTGGCTTGAATTTTTGACTTGTGTGTCTTTTAGAGTATATAATGTGGGCTGTACAAAGGATCAGAGCGATGGCTGCGCCAAGCTGAAACTGGTCACCTTATGTCAACGCCTAATTATTAACCAGACGTACTTGTTTTCAGCTGTTTGAATTGATTTTTAATACTGTTAATGCTTTTATTATTTACATGTGAATTGAGTATTTTAATAACCCATCTACTGAATGATGGGAAATTGTTGTGAAAGTGGTAAATTGTGGTGATACTGATTCTGCCACTCTTTATGGAATTTAAAGCTCATATACGCAAAATTTTAAAATTTTCCTCAAATATTAAGAAGAAGAATTTGGAGTATTTGAATTACGTGATTCAGTAACAACTTTATGGTGGCTCTTATAAAACCTGCTTTGGAAGAAGGCCTCAAGAATTCAATTGTCGATTATTGCCAATATAATTTGAATACCACTGTGGCGAATAAATATTTTAAAAAATCTTTCTTCTTTCTGGATCTTTTAAGTTCAGCACCTTGCCACTCCCGTGCTATCTCCCATGTCGAGGACATGTGTTAAGACATCAGAGAAATAGCTTCTTTGTTACTAGAGGGAGCTGGGGAGGGTAAAGGCTGTAAAGGAAGACAGAAATTGGAATATAAGACATGGTGTGAAAGTGCTAGTCTGAGATCAAGGCGTTGGCAAAATAGAATTCGTCGCGTAGCGTATCAAACCATACAGGAAAGACAGCCACCTACGTTCACATCAGATTATTCAGAGATATGCCCAAATTTGCTTATAGAATGCCTCCGAAATGAGATACTATTTACTAGGCATTTTAAAATGTCGTCACATGCCTTCTGCGAATCTTCTTAAGCACAAATTGTGTTAACACTACCGTTTACCGTATGTATCAGGATTCCTAAATCTTTTTATCGATAATGTTGGTTTTCGCTTACAGTATTTTAGCAGAATCAGTTTTATCTAAAAGAGATACAACCAATGTCTTCTTAACTGCGACCTTCTGTTCAGTCTTTGAGGACTCGTCGGTAACTGGACATAGACTCTAATTTTCGTTCCTTCCTTTGAATGCCGAATCGTTCCTCACAAGTAAACTGTGACTCCAGGTCGGAATGCTTGTCGTCTTGAGAATTTTTGCCGAACACATAACTCTTTAACCTTTTCGTGTTGCAGGTCTCCCATACCCAGGTCTCCCCATGTAGTTCCATAAGAAAATGTACATTTTATTCATTTATTTATTTTTTTGAGTAACCAGTGCTGTGGCTGCTTTGATATGACTATCCTCTTTCCCTTCTTGTCGCGACCCGTAGATATATTCCAGTCTTTGTCTTCCCCTGTCAATTTTACTTTCTACAGATCCGTTTAGTACCACGTAACTTATTCTCTCATGTCTTAACACATGTCCTATCGCCGTATCCCTTCTTCTTGTCAGTGGTTTCCATATATTTCTTTCATCCCGCGATTCTCTCCCATCTTCTTGTCAGTGTTTTCCACATATTAGTTTCTTCGGCAATATCTGCGTCGTAGTACCTCATTTCTTATCTTATCAGTCCACCTAATTTTCAGCATCGTTGCTGGCCGGTGTGGCCGAGCGGTTCTAGCGCTTCAGTCTGGAACGGTGTGACCGCAACGTCGCAGGTTCGAAGCCTGCCTCGGGCATGGATGTGTGTCATGTCCTTAGGTTAGTTAGGTTTAAGTAGTTCTAGGGGACTGATGACCTCAGATGTTAAGTCCCATAGTGCTCCGAGGCATGTGAACGATTTTTTTCAGCATCCTTCACTAGCGACACATTTCATTTGTTTCTATTCTACATTTTTTTCTGTTCTCCCATAGGCCATGATTCGCTTACCTACTGCGCTATGGCCCAAAAGTATATTCTCAGACATATCTTTCTCAAATTAAGGCCAATATTTGATATTATTAGACTTGTTTTGACCTGTAATGTCCTGTTTGCCTGGGCTAATCTGCTTTAGTATGTCGTCCTTGTTTCGCCAGTCATTTGTTATTTTGCTTCCTTTGTGAGGAGGAGGATATTAGTGTTTAACGTCCCGTCAACCTTGAGGTTATTAGAGACCGATTAGGGTAGGATGGAGAACGAAATCGGCCGTACACTTTCGAAGGAACCATCTCGACACATGCCTTAAGGTATTTAGGGAAATCACAGTAACACTACATCAGAATGGTCGGACGCGGGTTTGAACAATCGTCCTCCCGAATGCAAGCCCAGTCTGCTAACCAATGTGCGACCCCGCCTTGCTTCCAAGGTAGCAGCATTCCTTAAGTTCTTCTGCTTTGTGGTCACGATTTTTGATTTCAAGTGTATCACTGATCTCTTTTCTGCTAACTCTCGCTACTAACATGTTTCTTCGGTTCATTCTCAGTCAGTATTTTGTGCCCGTTAGACTGCTGTTTCCATTCAACAGGTCCTGCAAGTCTTCCTTAGTTTCGCTGCTGTTAGTAATGTCATCAGCGAATGTTACATTTACGTTCTTTCACTCTGAATTTTAATCAAACTTCCGAACTAGGCTTTTATTGTCGTTATTGCTTCTTCTATATACTGATTAAACTGTTTATCCGTGTCGTACACCCTTTTTAACCTGAGCTATTACCTCTTGGTGTTCCTAAAATAACTAAAGATGTACATTTTGAGGATTTTGGCAACGAAGTGAGTGATCCGGTCTTTGTAGCCATTTTTTTTTTCTTAATGTTTCGGTAAGATGGTGCCGCTTGGGAACTATCATTCCAAAGTGTTGAAACAACAGTTATTCAAGAATTATACTTTGACCGCGTGAACTGCGGCATACTAAATGCAGCATTAGCTTCGTTTATGACTGAATGCCAAGTGAACATCGAATTCGAGTGGCAGCTAGTAAATGAGACATCAATTGATCATACAGATTTCTTAAAAAAGTTTCACTAGATTTTACAATACCAAACTTAATACATGAATACAGTTGCAAATTTAGGACGAATTTTAATTTACGCATCGAATCTTCCGCCAGTTGTTAGTTCTGGATCACGTGGTTGCTGATTGTTGTCTCCGTGGTGCAGCCAGGTCGCACACTCGCTCGTCCATCTGGCTTTTTCCACAAATGCCAGAACATACTGAAAATTTCGTTTTCAGACATGTCGAAGCATTTAAGTCTAAAGGCATTTCTTAACAATGAGCTGCATCAACGATGTGTCGGCACAAAGAAGGTGCGGATCTCGTACTGCACTTTCAGCCTTATAAGTCGCCTAAACCAGTATTATGTGAATTTTATTTGAAGGTTAAAAAAATAACTTCCGTCTATGTACTTGCGACAGCTACGGGTGACTGACTCGTACATCGTCGAATGGCAGTAGCGATGAATTCAGGGGTGCTGCATAGGACGACTTTGACTATCGTCTGAACGACTGTCGTAGCTAAGTGAACAATTGCGAAAGGCAAACGAAAGCTTTGTATTGAACGTAATTATAAAAATACTCTCATGTTATACACGCTTGTATGTAAAAGAAGTACTGATTCTGAAATCGGACGATCCCTTTAAAAATAAAAACTTTTCAATTGTGTATGTAATTTAAAATCGACTACAACTTTTATCATCATTCATGTGGAAGATATAGTGTTCTGGAATCAGATAAACCTTTTGAAATACCGAGTATTACGTCATAATGTGTCCATTATATTTATGGTTGCATAAAAAAAAAAATAACTCCCAGAAGTAATTAAAGTACGTGCATCTAGGCCGAGTCTGTTTCGTTCTTGCTGCTAAGCTTAATCACGTTAAGTTATTTGTTGGATCATATTTTCTTGATACGGCGCAGCTTGGGAAAGCAGTACCTCATTAGAAACTTCTAATCAATTTACTGAGACGCTGCTATTACACTTTCATCACAATTGCTTACTATCGACAAGTCACAAGAACAATAATTTACGCAACCAGAGAATAAGCCAGGTGCTCATCTGCGAGCATATTAGGGAACCGATAAAACAGATAAACGAAAGAACTGGAACAGATACATATCCATGGTACAAATGAAAACACCACGCGATAGCCATGTAATTACGTGCCTATGTACGGACAGAACCTGAGTGACAGCTTTTACTATGTGAAGGAGAGAGAGAATGTGAACATGGTTCGTCCACTACATGTGCGTCCTTACATTACTGCAGAGATTGCTAGTGGCGTACGGCTCGTGTGAGCAATCGATCTTTGACTGCTAAAATGAGCGGAGAATTCAACAGAATCCAAGAGGCTAGTATAGCTTACGTGCAACACGATAACTTGCGAAAAAGGAAAATGAGCCCGAAGTAGCAACAGTGTCGGCATGTAGAGTGCACACCAGACCAAAGGATGGAACTAGATAACGTCAGTTTTAAGAATATTAATTATTGAAATATTTTGGTAGTTGCTAATACGAAGGTCGTCCGGGGTAGCCGTACGGACTCAGGCGCCTTGGCACAGTTCGTACGGTCCCCCCGTCGGAGGTTCGAGTCCTCCCTCGGGCATGGATGTGTGTGTTGTCCTTAGCGAAAGTTAGTTTGATTTAGGTTAAGTAGTGTGAGAGCCTAGGGACCGATGATCTTAGCAGTTTGGTCCCATAGGAACTCACCGCCGCTAATACGAACTATCAGCTATATGAATGAATGGCGACGCCAACCGTTATTTCCCGCTTTAAGAAAGATGTCGCCTTAATCGATTTGGCTGTCCGTCGTCTCACAGCCAGATATTAACTTCCATATGTTGTTATTCCTGCGTCGCAGCCTGCACTCGTGCACACTTAACGTAATTCGCGGACAGGGTCCGCGCGGGTTCCGCCATGCGGTCCAAGGCGCCTTCCCACTGTTCGGGCGACTCTCTCGGTTGGAGGTTCGAGGCCTCCCTGGGGCATGGGTGTGTGTGTTGTCCTTACCGTAAGTTGCTTTAAGCTAGATTGCGTAGTGTGTAAGCCTAGGGACCGATGACCTCAGCAGGTTGGTCCCATAGAGCTTACCACAAATTTCCATTTTTTTCCGCACAGGGGAGAACATTTTAATTGGAAGTCGCAGTCCCAGGATAAATACGATGGTGCAGTGCCTATTTTGTTAAGAACAAGAATATAGTGTTCCTTCGGAAATGCATTCATATTGGACGAAGCATTGCTTCGCTCTTTTTAACAACGCGGGCACTGCAATAGCACATATGAAAGCATACTGATATACCGCGTGGCCGTCATTTGATTCAGATATTTGCTTCAGTAGTCTAAGATACAAGAAACACACCTCGTTTCCGGTTTACAAATCAGATGCCCTTAGTCAACTGCTTGATATTTTTATGGTTCGGACGTAAGTGCATGTCCCAAGAAACAGGTACGGCAATGTCGTATTTATCCGCCGATACCAAGCAGCGACTTTCAGTTAAAATGTCCTGCCCTATAAGAGAATTACATTACGGGTGTACGAGTACAGGTTGCGTCATAGGGACGACGACATATAGAACTCTGTGGCTGGCCGTGGTCCTGCACGGACAACGAAAGTGGTTAAGGCAACCGCTCGCGTGAAGTTCGAGTTCGAGTCCCAACCGGGCACAAATTTTCATCCTCGTCGTTCCCTTGCACAGCTGATGATTGTTTGTAATCGCAACTGCGAATATATATCATGTGTTTCATAACGGCTGTTCCTTGGAACCTGCGTGCATGTCGGAAGGAACGTTTCATAGTACTTCTTAACAAAACAATCACTGCAGTATCGTAATGCCAATTCTGTCGCTATATTTTACTACTGACCGTACCCGTATTTTACTAAGTGACCAGACGGTTTTGGTCTTGTTTGAAGCCGCAGTAAAAACATTCTCATTAAATCTGATATCTGAAGACGATTTTCTATATTTCTACATTTGAAGGTAATAGACAATTACTTTTCAGTAGCTCCTGGCGTTTCTGACATATACCTCATTTCAAATACTTACGAGCTGTGATCTGGTACATCGGCCAGCCTCTGGTTTTTAGGCTGTTTTCCACAATGCTCCACGCATCTATAATTATAATTCTCAGTCTCCAACTCAGGAACTGGATTTAAACACGAAAACGCAGAGAAAATTTAACTTTTAGATGGAGGCGGCACATACGACTTCAGCGTCTGACACGGCTTAGGGCTATAGGGTTAAGTAAACACGAATGGCAAATTGTGGATGGGCGAATGTCTTCGACAGACGGTAGCGACACCGAGAGGATGTATTAATTCATGTAATTTAATATTTTCAAAATATAAGGAGTGTTCAAATGGAAAGCTACGAAACATCGTAACAACTAAATAACAAACACCATCCGAACAGTCCTTGAAGACCCAGTAGTACCAACCGACCGCCGTGTCATCCCCAGCCCCTACTAGTCACCGGATGCGAAAATGGAGGGGCATGTGGTCAGCACGTGGCTCTCTCGGCTGTTGTCAGTTTTCGTGACCGGTGCCGCTAATTCTCCATCAAGCAGCTCATCTGACAAGGGCTGAGTGCTGCCCGCTTGGCACCAGCACTCGGTGGACGTGGACGGTGACCCATCCAAGTGCTAGCCGAGGTCGACAGCGCTTAACTTCGGTGACCTGATGAGAACCGCTGTTACCGCTGCGTAACAACTAAACCTATTTAAATTTGCTTATGACGTGGTGAGAGATACAGAGACGCAAATGTAATGTCCGGCATGGATGAGCACACACAACCTCCTCCAAAAAAATTCAAAGATGTGCCCACGGCAGAAAAGGTTATGCTTGCCGTCCTTTTCGGCGTCCTAGAGCACGAAAAATCCGTTAACAGTGACGTGTACTGTGACACACTCCGTAGCTTACGCGACTGCTGGAGCGTATGGCCTGGGATGCTCACAGAGTGAGTGAGTCTGCTCCACTATAACGTGCGTCCAGACGTCTCCAATGTTAAACGAAATGAAATGACCAAGTTCAGGAGAGAGCAGCCAGAGCATCTGTTCTACAGCACGGACATATCGCCCTTCAGTGTGTCTGGTTCGCTAAAAGAAAAAAAATCTCAAAGGGAAGTTCAACTCGGACGACGTACTGGAGAAGTGGAGGACTGGTCTCTGTCACAGCTAAGAGTGTTCTCGGGGCAATTAAAAAATGTTTGTGAATTCCTAATGGACCAAACTGCTTAGGTCATCGGTCCGTAGACTTACACACTACTTAAACTAACCTAAATTACGAATAACGCACAAACGCATGCCCATGCCCGAGGGAGGGCTCGAACCTCACGCGGGAGGGGCCGCGCAGTTCGTGACATGACGCCTCAAACCACGCGGCCCCTCCGCGCGGCGCAATTAAACCTTCGACTTGTGAAAGAGTGGCATAGTTGTTTTCAGGTCTCTGACGATTAAATGGTTCAAATGGCTCTGGGCACTATGGGACTTAACATCTACGGTCATCAGTCCCCTAGAACTTAGAACTACTTAAACCTGACTAACCTAAGGACATCACACAACATCCAGTCATCACGAGGCAGAAAAAATCCCTGACCCTGTCGGCAATCGAATCCGGGAAACCGGGCGCGGGAAGCGAGCTCTGACGATTACGTTTGAATAAAGGCTGCTCTTGTGTTCTTTCGTACCTTTACTTTTCAGTATCCCACATATACAACACGAGGTGAGAATATGTTACGAAATAAGTTACGGCAAACGGAAGCAACATAGCGTGTGGCAATCCGTATTGAGATACAGTAAATCGTGGCCTAGATGTTCGGATATTGGACTAGAGTGGGCGTCAACAAAGCGCTTATGGCCGCGGCAGATGCTGCCAGTCCAATTTATCGCTGCGTTCAATGGTCCATTAAACAGTCAATACTAGTGTAGATGAGTAGAATGCCTCCCCGTAAGCAAACACACATCGCGTACCACTCGACATTCCGTTCACATTTCAGTTAATACTGCGATATCAACTGATACGTGCGCCGTGCATTCGTTAGAGCTGTGTGTGGAATTCACGGCGCATCCCATTATTAGTTTTCGGTATGCAGTAGCGCCTATCGGGAAGTCAATATTCAGCTGTTACTCTCCTGAAAAATGAACCATCATTCCGGAATCAGTGTTCTTAATGAATATCGCAGTGAGAAGTACCCCGACGTGGAGAACAAACGTCCATACTTAGCAAAATGGGTTTTTCGAGGATATGTAAGTCGAGGAAAAGATTAAAATAATGGCGTTGATATCAATGAAATTTTTTTAATTTTTTTCTGTGGTGTATGCTGTGAATAACAGTCAAGTGTCATCGTGATATGCGGAATAATTTTTATTGCATAGTTTTCTAAGTAGTTGCGCTGTGTTATTTCGTTCTACACTGCCTGAAAAAAACCTTCTAGAGATTTTCATTTCGCTCAAGATTTATTGTTGCGACAGTGCATATGGAGTACATAAAATGATTACAATTACAGATCAATAGCACAAGCAGCTCTGATCTACAAGGTATCAGCTCATGCTGAAAGAGCCGGCCGGGGTGGCCGAGCGGTTCTCGGCGCTACAGTCTGGAACCGCGCGACCGCTACGGTCGCAGGTTCGAATCCTGCCTCGGGCATGGATGTCTGTGATGTCCTTAGGTTAGTTAGGTTTAAGTAGTTCTAAGTTCCAGGGGACTGATGACCTCTGAAGTTAAGTCCTATAGTGCTCAGAGCCATTTGAACCATTTGAACCAGCCATGCTGAAAGAGCAATATTAGTACTTAATGTAGCCGCCACAGGCAGCAATGCAGGCTCTGACTCGGCATCCAGTTGTTCGTGCAAATGGCGGAAACTGTCCTGAGATACGTTCTTCCACGCCTTTTCGACCTGTTCACGTAGTTCTGCAACAGCTGTTGGTTGACTAGTCTCACGAATAACTTCCCGTCTCATTATACCCTCACGTGCTCGATTGCAGACAAGTCCGTAGACTCTACTGCATGCCTTGCAGAGCACGTTAAGTTTCACCGGCAGTGTGTGGGCGAGCATTATCTCTTTGGAACAGCACATCACCTTCCTGCAACAAGAACGACAGAAGAACGGATCTAACAACATTTTGCACGTACCGAATGCAGATTAGCGTCCTCTCCTGAAACAACAAAAATGAAGGAGATTTGTAGCTTGCCATACCACAGACCATAACTCCTTGGGTGGGGCCAGTGTGGGTTGGTTGGGTTGTTTGGGGGAAGAGACCAAACAGCGGGGAGCCAGTGTGTCTTGGACAAATGCACGTACAAACGACCATCACTCGCGTGCAGGCATAATCTACTTTCGTTTCTGAAGTCCATGCCGCGCCATTCCACATTGCAAGTGGTCCTCTGACGGCATCAGTCGAGCTATGCACATCTTGCTGCAGCGCTAGAGGAAGTCGGGCTATTGCCTGTAATCCCATTGCTAATAACCCGACACGTCTGGGAACACAAGTCCTCTTATCTGCGCCGTCGTTGATGCACCGTCTGCCACTGCTGCCCTTACAACACGACAATCCTGGTGGTCGTCTGTGCTATGTGGACGTCCAGGACCTTGTCTATGGGTGTGAGAATGTTCACATGACGCTGCACGTCCAACTTGCGTGTTAATTTTGCGAAAGGACCATCCCGACACACGGAACACCTCAATTTGACCCCTTTGACTTCTACTTTCGTAACATGTCTGCACTACACTGAGCTTTTTGGCTGTGAGCATTCCCTATTAAAAGGTACACGCAGATGGCACTCCGGTAGCTACGCCAGTACTCCCTCTGTTGGCGGATGATGTTGCCACAATTACGAGAACAAATGATAACTAATTGAAACCCTCAGCTGCCAATAGGCTTGGTTAATATACCTCGATGGACACAGCTGCAAATGTGTGCCCCGGCGGGGACTCGAACCCGGGATCGGCTGCTTACATGGCAAACGCTCTATCCATCTGAGCCACCGAGGACACAGATGAATAGCACGACTGCAGGGACTTATCCCTTGCAGGTTCCCCGTGAAACTCACATTCACAATCTACATACATAATGTACCTAATAGATATTTGCCCATCCTCTTATTACTCGCGCCCACTAAGGTGTCGATTCGGGCAACCTGTGCGCATTCGCACAGACGAAGGTCAATCGCCGGGTAGCCTTTAACTATATGTGAACATAGTAACTGTTCTCGAAAGAACAAATACCACTGATGACCGCGCAGCTTCTCTAGAATAAATGACATTTTCAGCTGTCCCCATCGAGGTATATCAACAACACCTGTCGGCAGCTGAGGGTTTCAGTTAGTTATCATTTATTCTAGAGAAGCTGCACGCTCAACAATGGTGTCTGTTCTTTCGAGAACAGTTACTATTTCCATACATTATCAGAACACCTACCACTCCATGGTGCCATATGCCGTCATCCGACTAAAGTCGACGTCGTCTTTCCACGTGTACAGTTTTCTTTTTATTTTTCCGACAGTGTAGACCTAAGTCGAATACCGTGAAGTCTGGAATCTTCCTGCCTTGGACGATTCATCCCCACGAAAAAACATCGGGAACTGGCGAAAGATTATAGGGAAGGATCATTAGTGTTTATATGACACCGACGAGAAGGTCACTATAAAAGGAGTACAAGTTCCGGCTGGAGAAGTGATTGACCGTGCCCTTTCAAGGAAACCACCCAGGCATTCGCATTAAATGATGTATTGAAACTATGGAAAACGTAAATTTAGATGACGGGTAGAGGATTTCAACATCCGTTCTCCTGGAAATGACGATAAGAGTATTCCATGACTACACCAGCTCAGCCGGTAAGTTTTGTAAGAACCGTGTTCCTTAATTTTCCGCAGTAAACTATGTGAAGCTGAATTGAACGTGATGGTACTTTTATTGATAATGACCTACTTGAAGGACGTCCAAAGAAACACAGCTGATTGCATTGAGAAGAAAACTGTATGGTAATGGACTACCGGCTGTTAGATGCTGTAGGAGACCGTGGGACATGTAACGAGTAAAATGAGTAGTTGAGAATTGGCGAATGTACATCTCTCTTGAAATCTCACGACCCTTACTTTCGAGCGTATTGGTATTCACAGTGGGCATTCTGCTAACAACCTTATCAACATTCGTACTGATGGGAGCTATAATGTACAGTATTTTGCAAGTGGACCATCTCATTTTGTAATATTTGTGTAGAAAGTTCTTTTTTTGGCTACATTACAGTCCCTTAGAGGAAGTAACGTAAAAGTCTTTATGTATTTATCTGCTAGCTTAGCGCCCGCTGCTCCTGTCGCGTAGACTGTATGGCCTGCAGAGACTTTTTTTGTTTTTATTTAATCGAAGTTTTGTGTTCTACGCAAACTGCAACACCTAAGCTTTTCACGCTATTTAAGACCATATAAGCTTGGCTCAAAATGGTTCAAATGGCTCTGAGCACTATGGCACTTAACATCTGATGTCATCAGTCCCCTAAACGTAGAACTACTTAAACCTAACTAACCAAAGGACATCACACACATCTATTCCGATGCTGGATTCGAATCTGCGACCATAGCAACAGCGCAGTTCCGGACTGAAGCGCCTAGAGCCGCTCGGCCACAGCGACCGGAATAAGTTTGGCCTTTTCCGAATTTACTTGCGACCAAAAAGTTATTCTGGTAACTGGACTCCAATGTTTTCATTAATCATGCTTTTTCGTTCTTTTGGAGATATTTCCATAGCAACTTTCTTCTCCAAACAAATATTTTCTTATATCTAACAGTGAACTTAAATACCACTTTTCATAAATGTAGCTTCAAATTTTTTTAATGTAATGAAATATTTTCTTAAAAATTTTCTTCTCCTGTTGCACCCCTTAGGGACTGAATCTTCAGAAGCACTGTAACATGTATTTTGTTTTATTTCTAATACCAGTTGTCATAGGTGTAGCTTTAAAAAGCCTTAAGTAGTTCTTTAGTAATTATTTAATTTCAAAAACCTTTCACCTCCTATTACTGGTCGAATTCCCAGAAATGCTGAAACAAGAATTTTTTATTTCCTAGGTGAGAACCTAAATACCAGTTTTCGTAGTTGTAGCTTCAAAATTTGCTTATTAGCGCCATACTTTCTAGACGCTTTTCATCACCTATTTCACCCCCTTAGGAATGGAATTTCGGACAATGCCTTATTACACGATGTCTACAGTATAAGATACATAACCCTTCCAAACTTCAGGTTGCTAAGCCATTAGGGCTGGGCAATGATGAGTCGGTGAATCAGTCTGATCGTATCTCCAAAAATAGTGAAAAACGTATTTTTTTTATTTCTGACCGAGATGGCAAACACCAAGTTTCAAATATTTAACTGTAAAAATGCAGTGAAATATTTTCATAAAACTTTTCATCCCCATTTCATCACTTTAGGGTTGAATTCCTAAAACAATGATACACATTTTTTTAAAATTTTAACGTAGAAACTAAATTGAAATTTCCGTAGATTTAACTTTAAAAATGATTTCAGAATAAAACATTTTCATAAAAAATTTCATCCCTTTTTTCACCCTCTTAGGGTTTCAGTTTCCAAAAAATACTTAAAAATGGTTTTATTTGTTTGAACCCGAGAATGTTCTCAGATGTAGGTTCAAAAATGGTTTGGTAGTTATTGAATAACGATATATTTGCAGAAAGTATTTCACCCCCATAGGATTAAAGCTGCAAAATTGCCGAAAAGCGTATTTCTTTATTTCTGATCGAGAAACCATTTTTCGTAAGTCTAGCTTCAAAATTGCCTTAATAGCGAGACTTAAAAAAGTACCTTCATCCCCTATTCCACTCCATTACGGTTGGAATTTCGAAAAATCTCTTGTCAAACGATGCCTACAGTATAAGATGCACACCTCCCAATTTCAAGTTTCTAACCTTAGAGGTTTGGGCTTGGCGATGGTGAGTCAGTCAGTCAGTTAGGACGTTGCGATTTATATATAGAGATTCCATTCTGAAAATCTAGCAGGTTTTACAATACATACAGAACATTGAAAAACACTACTAAACAGCATTATTTTTAATTCATAGATTTAGTTATGCAATGATAAAAATATTAACCTAGAGAGTATATCTCAACGTTAAGTATGGGGTACGTTTCAAAATCAAAATTATTTAGAAAAAATATAAAATGAAAAGTGATAAACAAAAATAAAAAGCTAACGTATGACGTTGTTTAAAAAGTGATTATCTCTTGCTGCCTTTAGGTTAGTGGCTACTTCAATATATCAAGAGCAACACCTCCAACCATTTGTGAATTTGGTGCAAACACCATCCGCATACAGGCTATATGTTTTCCATGGTGTGAGGTAAGTATCGAGCCAGCACTACGCCATTTAGGCTTAAAATCATTTAATTCTACTTACACATTAAATATTTAATATCCTTATCATCCCTGATTGTACAGTTATTGAGCGGCAAGACTGAACATCGAGTCTTACAATTCCTTATAGAGTAACGTCTTATCCAGTTGCTTATACGGCGCAGTCAAATGAAAATTAGACAGATGGAAAAAAGTAAGTAAGCTAATTATTATTTCAAAAGTAATCACCATAACTGTTAATACTTTTATCTCACTGTGAGATAAGACGGTCAGCACCTTCATAGAGAAATGTTTGCGTTTTCCAACGCAAACAATATTGTATCCAGACGTGCTCCTCTTCGTCCGAAACAAATCGATCGACACGAATGTCTTTCTCCAGGGCTCCAAAAACGTGACGATCGCATAGGAAGTGATTGGGACTGTGTGGAGGATGTATAAGAAACTCCCAGCGAAACTTCTGCTGCATACTGGAAACAAATTTGGCTACATGTAGCCGGGCATTATCCTGTAACAGAACAAGGCTGTCCGTCAACATTCCTGGGCGAGCTTCAATTTTTGTGAAGTGTTCATGGACCGTTGTTCGTTGACTGTGGCGCTGTGTTCTAGAATGTTAGAGAACAGCTGACCCCAGCAGTCTAAGACAAAGATACATCCCCTTCCCAGATCTGGCGTCAATGACATCGGATTTTTTATATAGGGGGTGATTCAATGTGCTTTCATACTTGGATCTGACTTTTACTCTTCGGCTCAACATTATGACACCACGTTTCATATCCCGATACGGTACGGAAAAGGAAACGATAATCTTCATACTTCGCAAAAACTGAAAGCGCCACGAGGTCCAGACATCCAGGAATCAGGAATGTTGACGAACAGGATCAGTCTGTTGCAAGATGTTGCCAAGGTTGTTTCGACTGCACTGCATAATCTTCGCTGGGAAGCCCTTACATATCCTCCATACAATCTCCATCTCTCCCCATGCGATTTCCATATTTTTGGGTCCCTGAAGAAAGACATTGTCTCCCATCAATTTTCTTCGGACGAGGAGTTCAAATGGTTCAAATGGCTCTGAGCACTATGGGACTCAACTTCTGAGGTCATTAGTCCCCTAGAACTTAGAACTAGTTAAACCTAACTAACCTAAGGACATCACAAACATCCATGCCCGAGGCAGGATTCGAACCTGCGACCGTAGCGGTCTTGCGGTTCCAGACTGCAGCGCCTTTAACCGCACGGCCCCTTCGACCGGCAGACGAGGAGTTGCACGCCTGGATACAATCATGTTTCCGTAGCCAACGGCAAACATTTATGCATCAAGGCTTTGACGACTTGTTTCACGGTGGCTTAACTGTGTTAACAGTTAGGGCGACTACTTTAGAAACAACAAATACTTTACTTATTTACTTTTCTTCTATATGTCTCGTTTTCATTCGACTGCCCCTTATAGCTAGAACATTGAACTTAAATGCTTACGGTTTCTTATTTTTCTGGACTTCTACTAGATTAGGTGCAAACAAAGTAATAATCGCTGGTTGATCATAAATACGAGGGCAGTTCAATAAGTAATGCAACACATTTTTTTTCTCGGCCAATTTTGGTTGAAAAAACCGGAAATTTCTTGTGGAATATTTTCAAACATTCCCGCTTCGTCTCGTGTAGTTTCATTGACTTCCGACAGGTGGCAGCGCTGTACGGAGCTGCTAAAATGGCGTCTGTAACGGATGTGCGTTGCAAACAACGGGCAGTGATCGAGTTTCTTTTGGCGGAAAACCAGGGCATCTCAGATATTCATAGGCGCTTGCAGAATGTTTACGGTGATCTGGCAGTGGACAAAAGCACGGTGAGTCGTTGGGCAAAGCGTGTGTCATCATCGCCGCAAGGTCAAGCAAGACTGTCTGATCTCCCGCGTGCGGGTCGGCCGTGCACAGCTGTGACTCCTGCAATGGCGGAGCGTGCGCACACACTCGTTCGAGATGATCGACGGATCACCATCAAACAACTCAGTGCTCAACTTGACATCTCTGTTGGTAGTGCTGTCACAATTGTTCACCAGTTGGGATATTCAAAGGTTTGTTCCCACTGGGTCCCTCGTTGTCTAACCGAACACCATAAAGAGCAAAGGAGAACCATCTGTGCGGAACTGCTTGCTCGTCATGTGGCTGAGGGTGACGATTTCTTGTCCAAGATTGTTACAGGCGATGAAACACGGGTTCATCACTTCGAACCTGAAACAAAACGGCAATCAATGGAGTGGCGCCACACCCACTCCCCTACCAAGAAAAAGTTTAAAGCCATACTCTCAGCCGGTAAAGTCATGGTTACAGTCTTCTGGGACGCTGAAGGGGTTATTCTGTTCGATGTCCTTCCCCATGGTCAAACGATCAACTCTGAAGTGTATTGTGCTACTCTTCAGAAATTGAAGAAACGACTTCAGCGTGTTCGTAGGCACAAAAATCTGAACGAACTTCTCCTTCTTCATGACAACGCAAGACCTCACACAAGTCTTCGCACCCGAGAGGAGCTCACAAAACTTCAGTGGACTGTTCTTCCTCATGCACCCTACAGCCCCGATCTCGCACCGTCGGATTTCCGTATGTTTGGCCCAATGAAGGACGCAATCCGTGGGAGGCACTACGCGGATGATGAAGAAGTTATTGATGCAGTACGACGTTGGCTCCGACATCGAATGGTACCGTGCAGGCATACAGGCCCTCATTTCAAGGAGGCGTAAGGCCGTAGCATTGAATGGAGATTACGTTGAAAAATAGTGTTGTGTAGCTAAAAGATTGGGGAATAACCTGGTGTATTTCAATGCTGAATAAAACAACCCCTGTTTCAGAAAAAAATGTGTTGCATTACTTATTGAACTGCGATCGTACGTTACTATAAAATAAAAAAAGGCTTGACTGATGACAAAATGTTATTGCTCTGCTGCTGAGCTTATATTAATCCATTTATCCGTCGTGGTCGCTGTCACCTGAATGTCAGGTCAAGTCGGTACTGTTGGCACCTATCCACACCTCCCCATCGCTGGAAATTTTCCTTTCTCTCATACCCCTTCCTCTGACAACGTCTCAGATCTATGTTGCACTCCCTAATCTATACACGGAACTATTTCATTTCATGCCTGAATACAAAAGCGTGCTGAAAGTAATGTCTTCGAATTTCTTATGTGAAAACTGTTAAAGCTTTTAAAATAAACATAATGTGAAGGACACTCAAACAATTTAAAATCAGAGATGGTAAAATAGTCTATATTAAAACTGACTGGAAGTCCACATCCACAAACCCTGTTTATCATGTTTTCACTGTATGACGACCGATTTCATACCTTGGAGGTGTATCTTCAGATCATTTAAAGCCAGTACGTGTCCCACCAATTACAGGGTAAAAGTGCACGTAAAAACATTTCACTACTCGGTAAAACCTTGGATGAAAAGGCAGACGGTCATCCCATCCGAACTATCCATGACCACTCACACATCTCCAAAAACCAGTCAAAAGATGAGCTCGGGCAGCACATGACAATCCGCGTTTCATAAGATAAAACGTTTGTCAAAATCCACAGGAGAAACAAAGAATTAAAAGACACGCAATCCTTGGGCGTCGCCAGCTTACCAAAATATGAAGGAATGAGCGAAACAGAGATAAACATTACAGCACTAGCGATACACCGGATATAAGGTTATTTTTAAATAAAACAAAGGTTATTAACAATCTACATCTCTATAACTCAGACCTACATAATTGCAGCCCTCTGCCGCTTGAGAGCTTTGAATTGTAGCGTGTTACATGGTATGTTACATTGTAACCTCCCTAGTGAAATTTTTATAAGAAGAAAATATAGCAATACTTAATAGAAATGGGGGCCAAGTGTAACCTCCCCACAAAATTTTTAAAAGAAACAAAAATACTAATTAGAAATGGTGATGGACATTACTCTATGCGTAACCTGCCCACAATGAAATGTACTGAAAATGGCAACAAAAATATGAAATTCGCAATCTGACTCAAATATAAATTCTTCGCAAAATTTAAAGTCCGTTCACTGACAAGAAAATACAATTAAACCGAAATATTGGTCTTTGGCCCTGTGAAAAACAATCAGAATTAAAGTCTTACCTCAGAATAAATGGATGTCACATATCTGCTCTTGTTGTTGCGCACCGCTTGGAGGAACTGCATTGCAAATAATAATATTCTCTTTTTTTTTGAGATTCTAGTGAAATTTTTCCTCAAAAAGAAGTGGAATGAAATGGGAAGTGCAACGAGATCTTTAGTTCAAAAAAAATTAAAGTTTTGAGAAAATGCTTTTGAAATAAAAAATTATTATTGGGAGACTTGTTGGAGAATAATTACAATAAATAAAATTTCTCATTATCTAATGATTATATTAATTATCAGTATACCTTATTCCTCATCTTGACCATTGTTGCCGACCGCCTACATCACACAACCGCACTGGGCTGCTACTTAGCGACAACTAACTCGCAAAGACTACTACTGCACTGGCCTACAGCTACTAACAGACTGAGCAACGACTACTGACTGAGAACCGCTCGCAACACTCGCGCGGTCAAGCGCATACTCTGGTCACAGATGCTACAATGCCTCGCCATCGCTGCTGCGTTACATACGTGTTTCATAACCCTCCACTCGGGGGGCAAAAATTTGGCAGCGATGGTGAGTCATTTGGACTTGCCAAGCGCGGCAAAATTTTTCTTTAATTAACAAAATCCTACAACTTACAGAATATTTAAATGTTGTGCACACGCACTAAGTACAAAATATATCAGACAAGGACAAAATGTGTATACTAAACATAGTAGCAAATCAGAAAAGTATATACAAATTATTTGACAGATAACAAAGTGCACAGGCACTGAAAAAATTCTTTAGCATATTCAGAACAAATAAACAGACTGGCAAGAATAATTAGATGTAGTACATAAAGTAAATGTTGTGCACACGCACTAAGTACAAAATATATCAGACAAAGACAAAATGTGAGTACAAAACATAGTAGCAAATCAGAAAAGTATATACAAATTATTTGACAGATAACAAAGTGCACAGGCACTGAAAAAATTCTTTAGCATATGCAGAACAAATAAACAGACTGGCAAAAAATATTATGTTGACAAGTGTACATGCACTGAAAAATGTCTTTAGCATTTTCACAACAAATAAACATAATGGCAAAAAATTCATGTCCCAAGTGCACATGCACTGAAAAATGTCTTTAGTATTTTCACAACAAATAAACATAATGGCAAACATCATGTCGACCAGTGACATAAGTGTACTCACACTGGAGTTTAGCGAATCGAAAAATGTATAACCTATGAACATAAATGATGTTACCAAAAAAAAAAATTTTTTTTTTTTATGTGACAAGAATCAGGATAGGAAAGGGAAGGATTGCATCATGGTTGTAGCACTTTAGATTGCACACAGCTGCTCTGAAAGTCCATATCTTTCCACAGTAGTACAACACCAAGTGACACAACTTGAAGTTCTTTTCCCATCAGAATTTATCAGTGTAGCCAAGACACTGAACTGTCGTAGTAATGTTCCATGTTTTCATTTTGGCAGTACATTAGGTACACCAAACAGTGGGACCATAATAATGTCTTCATCGCTCATGGTGGTGGACAGCATGTCGTGTCAACACCACACTCTTACAAGGCACACCAACGTAGAATTAGTGCAAAACCAAATATAGTGCTCCATGATCACTGGGATAAACAGGACAAATGGACATTGCAGTAATTCAGGGTAGTCAGCTTATGAGGTGAAGGACATCAAGTCACATAATATTGACAATTACAGTCTTCATTGATAGTTCGTGGCATTCATAGCCCAGTTATTGAACATTTCTGTACCAAGTATGTAGTATTACAGAAAAATGTTCATTAATTGTTTTACATAGAATCAGTAGCCTTCTTTTCCTGGTTACAAAGCATTATGAAATAATCGCATTCCTTTCAGTTACAGAGTATAATCAAGAATCATTAACCTTCTCCTAATTACAGTTAATTAATCATTTGTCTTTAATTAATCATTTGTCTAATTACAGTTAATTAATCATTTGTCGTTAATTAATCATTTGTCTAATTACAGTTAATTAATCATTTGTCGTTAATTAATCATTTGTCTAATTACAGTTAATTAATTAATCATTTGTCATTTCAATATACTAAGAATTATTAGCCTTAATTAATTACAAAGCATTACTAAACAGTACCATAGTTAATTAATTATGTGTCATTCCAATCTATTAAGAATCATTAGTCTTTTCCTAATTACAAAGCATTATGAAACAGTCACATTCATTTCCAACAACAAAGTATCAACATTGGAAACAAGAGCTAATCAATGGCATAATTAATAACAATTCGTGGAGTGACATTAATTATTGGCACTCAGTGGCCATCAAGTATTGAATAGAATAAAACATAGTTCATCATTCAGTATTATTCAGATCATTACAAAGTCATTATTAAAAATCAGTTAATTACAGTCAAATCATTAGTAATCACAGGCATTACAATAAACAGTGGCAGTTATTAGCTAGTGACAAAGCATTATTTTGAATACAGTCTCATTAAGAGGTCATTACTCGAGTGACATGCTATTCAGAGTTGATCAGTATCATTCAGAATTATCATAAACTAGTGACATTATGTGGGACTGGTAATACATTTTTTTGGTAGCAATGCATTGCGTTGGGATCGATAATTAATTGCTGAGGCATAATACCTTTTGCTTTTGACCTATTGCTGCAAATGAGGATAGGTAACGTCATTCGTCATGAGTCAGCTGTAGCAAGATTATGTAACAAGGCAGTACATGTGACCACATTTATAAATGATAAACACAAATGGGTAAAAAATATAAAAATGCAAGTACTAGAACAGGTATAATAAGTAACAGGTTTAGTAAGTGTCATGAAAAACTTCTCCTGGAAAAAATACAAAAACGGATTATTGACCTGAAAGAAGAAACGCACACTATGCTGAAAAGTAGTGAACTTCGAATTAACAAGTAGTGAAATGTGTATAAAATGTGTTCCATAGCTGTCCTTTCCAAAACTTTCCGTCATCCTACTATGCAATGTAACACCTGCTGTCAAAGCAAACTGCAACAAATACTTAAATAACTACGTAGCATAAATACATTACTTCAACATTATCCTCATCTGTAAAAAAAAAAACTTCATTATCCATCACTTCATTATCCATATTATCATAACTTCATTATTATCACCACCTGTAAAGAAAAACTTCATTATTCATAATACCATTTCCTTCATCATTATTCATCAGTATTCACTATCATCTGCAAAAAATCACTTCATTACTCATTATACAACTATTCCTTATCTCTAGCATATTTCATCACTAAAACTAAGACGTGTAGTTCTCTCTGACAGCCTGCATCAATCACCTTGTATTCTGAAAGAAAAAATTAGTTAAGACTGCTATTCTGTGATGAGTATAGTATAGTCTTGTTAATGCTTGTTAATCCTGATCCCTTTACTCTTCCTCATAAAGTCATTGCATCTCCTTTCGTTTATTCCGTAGGTGAAATTCCCATTTATGTTAAATTTATTTCTTAGAATCATCATTCCTTTCTGAAATTGATGAACAAAGATTAATGTCTTGCATTTAAATCCTATACCCACTAAATAATGACTGGTTTATGGAGACACAATTAACCATACAGCATAACATGACAGAAAACGTAATATGTCAAAAACATTGACAGTGTTCAGATGCAAAAAATGTACACAGAATAATACAATGCAGTAGCAAAAAAAAAATGTGAAACAGTCACGATGTTGAGATGTCATAAGGCAAAAAAAAAAAATGTCAAAGTCGACTGGTGTGTGTTATATCTTAACTATTTCATAGTGCATACAAACAAAACTGGAGTACAGTCATATACACAAAAAAATGGAAAATGTGCACGGTCTGATGTGTAACGACAAGAAAAGCGACCTGCTAACCTTACCTTGCCGGGCACTTGCCAAGAAAAAAATATACGATAATCATCAATAAGTAGTCACATAAATACAATTGCAGAAATAGTCGTAAATGTGTAAATTCATCTGGAAAAATATGCACGGTCTGATGTGTAACGACAAGAAAAGCGACCTGCTAACCTTACCTTGCCGGGCACTTGCCAAGAAAAAAAAAATACGATAATCATCAATAATTAGTCAGGTGAATTAATTGCATTAGTAAATGGCATCATAGTGTGTTGAATCATACAGTGGTTTCACTCAATAAACGGTTTAATGTTTGAGATATGGTGATTGCCTTTCGATTTTCTGGTTCTCAAAGTTTCGACGTGTACAACATTGGGGTGAGGGATGCTGCGAATCCGATACGGACCTGCGTATAGAAGTTCAAATTTACTGCACTTACCTTTTAATTTGCTGGATAAATAGTGTGTACGTACTAATATCTTCTGTCCAACGTGAAAGTCGCGGCGTGTACAAACCTGTTTTTGCTGTCTTCTCCGGCGCTCTGCGGCACGTTTGATGTTGTTCAGCGCAATGTCAATTATTTCGTGGTGTCGTAGGCGACGATTTTTTGGGAAGTCTATTAATTCTTTAATTTTGTTCGGTGGTTCAACGTTTTTCAGTATAACAGTCGGAGATAGCATAGTGGATTCATTTGGAATGGAATTAATTACATCTTGGAATGAGAGTATGTGTGTATCCCAATCAATATGTCTTTTGTGGCAGTATATTCGGCACAGCTTACCAATTTCCTTCATTAATCTTTCACAAGGGTTCGAAGAAGCGTGGTACTTGGATATATAAATCGGAGAAATGTTTCTGGCTCGTAACATGCGTGTCCATACACTACTACGAAATTGAGATCCATTATCAGAAATTACTTTCATTACATGCCCTACATGAAATAGAAAATGTTTTACAAATGCTTTCGAAACAGTTTTAGCAGTAGCTTTGCGTAACGGAGTGAAAGTAACAAATTTTGAAGTGAGCTCAACAGCGACAAAAATGTAGCAACAACCTCTGTTAGTTCTCGGAATCGGACCAAAAATATCTACTGCGGCCATGTGTCTTAATTTCACAGGTATAATGGGATATAAAGGAGGAATATGTGAAGTGGTGTCTGATTTAGCTTTCTGGCAAATTTTACAAGACGCTAAAACTCGTCGTATACGTTTTTCCATGTTGGTAAAATAACAGTTCTGTCTCAGTATAAGAAAACATTTTCGTGCTCCGTAATGTGCGTAACTTAAATGAGTGTACCAGATTAATTTGTTAACCAGTTCGTCAGGAATGCATAATAACCAGCTGTTGCTGTCAGGATGAGAGCGGCGAAACAGAATGTCATTGCGCACTGTGTAGTGGTTCCTAATCGTAACATTATTCTTATCTTGCCAAAGCTGTTTAATTTCTTTCCACACATTGTCTTTATTTTGCTCCTTTGCTATGTCCTGTAATGACGATGAAATAAAGTTTTCAAATGCAACTTGTTGAATGTACATGACACTGAAATTTGTTTTGCAGAAGTTGGTTGCTACGTCTTGCTGATTGTTACTGAGAGAACGCGATAGTGCGTCTGCTATAACATTTTGCGTGCCGGGAATGTGAACAATCGTAAAATTAAATTCTTGCAAATAAAGTTTCCATCTGCTTAATCTATCGTGAGTAAATTTAGCTGAAAGTAAAAATTGTATCGCTCTGTGATCCGTGTAAACGGTGGTATGTCTGCCATAAAGAAAGTGCCTAAATCTCGTAAAAGCCCATACAACACATAATGTTTCTAATTCTGTAACGGAATAATTTCGTTCAGCAGGTGACAGAATGCGACTTGCAAATGCGATGTTTTTAATTACTGTAGAACCATCTTCTTCAATTTCCTGGAAAATGTGTACGCCTAAAGCGGTGTTAGAACTGTCGGTGGCAATGGAAAAATTTCTAGTAAGGTCTGGGTGCGATAACAGTGGAGCATTCAACAAAGCATGCTTCAGGTTCATGAACTCAGAATGTGCTTGCTTATCCCAAGACCAAATGCTGTTTTTACCTGTTAATTGACATAATCTGGGTGTGTCTAAAGCAGAGTGATGAATAAATTTACGAAAAAAGTTAATTAAGCCCAAAAAGCTGCGTAATTGCTTCTTCGTCGTAGGAACAGTAATGTCACGTAGAGCTTGAAGTTTTTCCGGATCAGGTGCAATGCCTTCTGCTGAAATTACGTGTCCAAGAAATTTTATAGAAGTTTTGCCAAAGTGCAATTTACTAAGATTAACTGTAAGTCCTTGTGCATGAAAAGTTTGTAACAGTTGTTCAAGAATCAGATTGTGTTCAAACCAGTTAGCTTCTGCGATAAGAATGTCGTCTACATACGTCGTAATTCTGTCTTTAATGCAAACGTGTGTCGGATGGCGTCAAAATTAATAACATTTTCGTGAACAAGATTCTGCGTGCCTAAATTATTGCTTACGTTATTGGAATATGAAACCTGTACTGTGTCTGGTCAAATTCTGTCGTACGTGCTATTATTTACGGGATGATGCTGTGGCATTTCGACTATTTGAACTGTTCTGTTATTTCTTACTGACGTGTTACGCTATGGATGACACCTATTGTCTGTTTCATTCATGATTATTTGTTGTTGCTGATGTTGTTGCTGCTCATAAGATCGACTGTTATTAAATGTACGCTGAAAATTGCGCTCATCATTCTTTTTACGTCTGTCCTAATAATCATTCCTATACGGTGTATTGCGATAGGAATTGAAATAGAGTGTTGTCTGTACGTAGTTATTTCTTTGCTGCCATGCGTTACTATTTGTTGGCGCTGAGACTATACATGCACGCGGCGAAACATTAAAGTTTGGTTGACCTTGTAGACTGCATTGTTGGTTAGGTATGCTAAGCGGTTGACTTTCATGCTATTGTGGTGGAAAACGTCTATTGTTACCAAAAAATGCGTTTGCTGTTAATTTTACTTTTACACATACTGATGATTACGATTTTATCTGTAATTAAAATTACGGCGGTAGTTGTCATTACGGGAGTGCCTACTGAAAATTGTCACATTCGGTAAAAGTTAGTCACATCGGGTTTTCATTACTCGTTTCTTAATACTACGTAGAGCAATAGTTAAAGAGCAGTTTTGATAGATATAAAGGATAGTAGAAGAGAAGGCAGCAGTGCAGAAAACTAAAGACGAAACAGCACTACTACAGCTCGGGGCCCTATGCTCGCTACGGCACATATTCATTAAAGCGTAATGAATCCCCTGAGGTCTATTACGCACTGCAAATAAATTTTGGCTTTTGCGTTACAGGCAATTGCGGTATAAATCCAAAAGCAAATTGTTGTATCCGTGCTAATTCAAGTTTCTGCATTACAGGTAATAGCGGTGAAAGCATAAAAACAAATTGTTGTATACAGCTCAAAGTGTGTACCTGTGTTCTGTCATTATTAAATTCTTTACATTTTCTGACGGACAAAAATTGCTCGCAATCCACGCTCTCGTCAATGAATTTGAAAACACGTTCGGGTTTGTTTGTGAATCTGTTTGTCTGTGTCGTTTCGTACTTCAAGTTGCGTAGCTTTTCATATTTTAAGTCGCGTGATTTTTCGAATTTTACGTCTCGTAGTCTCTGTAAATTGCTCACATTATACACGCTGCGTGAGTCTGACACATGTTCATAAAGTGGCGTCTGTTGTGTATTATTAACAGAAGTGTTTTTCATTTCTGTTACTTCTTGTAGTAAGTTTGACAACTTCCTCCGTAACGTATTGTTAGATGAATCGATCTCATTAATTGTCTGCTGTAAATTTTGAAATTCAGGTGTTTGGATAAAAGAAACCGGTGCAGTATCGTCTGATTTATTGTCATTAGTATTTTCGATAACATCAATACGACTGGCCAATTCATCACATTTTTCAGTCAGTATTTTAACCTGATCATCGGTTTTAGAATCAGACGCATTAATCTGTTTTTGCAACTTGCGCGTAGTTTCGCTCAGTTTTTTAACATCAGCTTTGATGACATCGCAATCCTGTGTTAGATCTAGTTGTTCCAATCTATCTGTCACTGTTTGAATATTTACTGTGTGTGTATCCGTTTTTGCTTTAAGATCAGAAATTTCATCCCGTAATTCCGCGTTCAATTGTTCTATGGTATTAATTTTGTCGGACACTGTAGTAATATTATTGTCTACATACGTCTTCGCTTTCGCGAATATTTTACGTTTGTCCTCTTGTCTCTGTGCAGTGATTGTTTCCATGACTTGTCGTTTTACTTTGTTTTGATCTTGAATAAATCTGCGGAAACGCGTATCACTATTCTGTATGTGCTGATTAAAGCGCTCGTTAATCTGAGTGTTTTGCTGTTCGAATTTCGCGTCTATCTTTGCGTCCACTGTGCGCGAAAGTTCTACCGTCATTGCTTTAAACTCGTCCCGTAATTGTGCAGCTTTTTCAGAGCACTGTTTAGCGACTCCGCTAATTTCGTCTCTGAGTGTTTCTGTTGCGGCTGTCTGCATTTCCCTTAATTCTTGCGCAACAGTCTTAATTTCTTCGCTATTTTTTTGAGAACAAGCCTCAATTTCCACGCGCAACTGTTCCTTAGTGTCATGGCACTGCGCGGCAACGTCTCTAATTTGCTCACTAAGCTGTCTGTTCTGTTCCCTAAGTTGTTTGAAATTTTCGTCATTATTGTCAAGTTTTTCATTTAAGTGTTTGATATTTACGTCATTTTTATCAAATCTTTCATTAAACTGTTTGAAATTTTGCCGCAAAAATGCCATAAGTGGATCCGATTCAAAATTAGCATCTCTATTCTCTGTGCTGTGTGGTGGTATATGTGCAATTGTCACGTTCTGTGCGACCATTTGGTCATTCTGCATTTTAGAAAAAGGTTTACCAGTCAAATGTACATTATCAGTCATTGTTTCGGAATTAAATAAATCCGCCCTACTTTGTGTGATCTGTTCATATTCATTAGACAAATTTGTCTGTTCGTTACTTGGGTTTTCCAAATCGGGTGTGTTAAGCTCTGCAGCGCTCATTACAATAGAGCGTTCTGCGTCATCAATTGTCGTCAAGTTAACAGACGAGACAATTGAGTTCGTTTGTTCATCATTAAGGTGAAAGTCATCATTAATGGTTGTATTGCACTGATTGTTAGTGAACGCAGGATTGTCATCATCACACTGCGTGTCATAATTACTATCGGTCACGCTGTTTGAGTCGGTAATTTCATTCAAAATACCTCGCGATACACTATTCACAGTCTTTCGCGGCATTTTCTACAATAGTCAAAATTTTTCACAAAACAAATAAGCACAATGCAAAAGCAACACACAAATACAACAAAGCAACAAATTGCCGTTGACCTGTAGAAAGAAAGTCACAATATTATTAAAAGCGTTGCGCCAAATCCTAATTATCTAAGCAAATAAGAGCAGATATCTGACTGTCGCTCAAAAGACTCTCAACGAAATACGATCCTGGACTGGGTGTCGCCAAGTGTAACCTCCCTAGTGAAATTTTTATAAGAAGAAAATATAGCAATACTTAATAGAAATGGGGGCCAAGTGTAACCTCCCCACAAAATTTTTAAAAGAAACAAAAATACTAATTAGAAATGGTGATGGACATTACTCTATGCGTAACCTGCCCACAATGAAATGTACTGAAAATGGCAACAAAAATATGAAATTCGCAATCTGACTCAAATATAAATTCTTCGCAAAATTTAAAGTCCGTTCACTGACAAGAAAATACAATTAAACCGAAATATTGGTCTTTGGCCCTGTGAAAAACAATCAGAATTAAAGTCTTACCTCAGAATAAATGGATGTCACATATCTGCTCTTGTTGTTGCGCACCGCTTGGAGGAACTGCATTGCAAATAATAATATTCTCTTTTTTTTTGAGATTCTAGTGAAATTTTTCCTCAAAAAGAAGTGGAATGAAATGGGAAGTGCAACGAGATCTTTAGTTCAAAAAAAATTAAAGTTTTGAGAAAATGCTTTTGAAATAAAAAATTATTATTGGGAGACTTGTTGGAGAATAATTACAATAAATAAAATTTCTCATTATCTAATGATTATATTAATTATCAGTATACCTTATTCCTCATCTTGACCATTGTTGCCGACCGCCTACATCACACAACCGCACTGGGCTGCTACTTAGCGACAACTAACTCGCAAAGACTACTACTGCACTGGCCTACAGCTACTAACAGACTGAGCAACGACTACTGACTGAGAACCGCTCGCAACACTCGCGCGGTCAAGCGCATACTCTGGTCACAGATGCTACAATGCCTCGCCATCGCTGCTGCGTTACATACGTGTTTCAACATAAATACACTACTGGCCATTAAAATTGCAACGAAGATGACGTGCTACAGACGCGAAATTTAACCGACAAGTGGAAGATGCTGTGATATGCAAATGATTAACTTTTCAGAGCATTCACACAAGGTTGGCGCCGGTGGCGACACCTAAAACGTGCTGTCATGAGGAAAATTTCCAAACAATTTCTCATACAGAAACAGCAGTTGACCGGCGTCGCCTGGTGAAACGTTGTTGTGATGCCTCGTGCGAGGAGGAGAAATGCGTACCATCACGTTTCCGACTTTGATAATGGTCGGATTGTACCCTATTGCGATAGCGGTTTATCGTATCTCGACATTGCTGCTCGCGTTGGTCGGTATTCAATGACTGTTAGCAGAAGATGGAATCGATGGGTTCAGGAGGGTAATACGGAACGCCGTGATGGGTCCGAACGGCCTCGTATCACTAGCAGTCGAGATGACAGGCACCTTATCCGCATGGCTGTAAACGGATCATGCAGCCACGTCTCGATCGCTGAGTGAACAGATGGGGATGGTTGCAAGACAACAACCATCTGCACGAACAGTTCGGCGACGTTTGCAGCAGCATGGACTATCAGCTCGGAGACCATGGCTGCGGTTACCCTTGACGGTGAATCACAGACAGGAACGCCTGCGAAGGTGTACTCAGCGACGAACCTGGGTGCACGAATGGCAAAACGTCATTTTTTCAGATGAATCCAGGTTCTGTTCCCAGTATCATGATGATCTCATCCGTGTTTGGCGTGATGGTATGGGGTGCCATTGGTTACACGTCTCGGTCACCCCTTGTTCTCATTACCGGCACTTTGAACAGTGGAGCCGGCCGGTGTGGCCGTGCGGTTTAGACGCTTCAGTCTGGAACCGCGTGACCGCTACGGTCGCAGGTTCGAATCCTGCCTCGGGCATGGACGTGTGTGATGTCCTTAGCTTCGTTAGGTTTAATTAGTTCTAAGTTCTAGGCGACTGATGACCTCAGAAGTTAAGTCGCATAGTGCTCAGAACCATTTGAACCATTTTTTGAACAGTGGACGTTACATTTCAGATGTGTTACGACCCCTGGCTGTACTCTTCATTCGATCCCTGCGAAACCCTACATTTCAGTAGGATAATACACGTCTGCATGTTGCAGGTCCTGTACGGGCCTTTCTGGATACAGAAAATGTTCGACTGCTGCCCTGGCCAGCACATTCTCCAGATCTCTTACCAATTGATAACGTCTGGCCAATGGTGGCCGAGCAAATGGCTCGTCACAATACGCCCGTCACTACTCTTGACGAACTGTGGTATGGTGTTGAAGCTGCATGGACAGCTGTGCCTGTACACGCCATCCAAGCTCTGTTTGACTCAATGCCCAGGCGTATCAAGGCCGTTATTACGGCCAGAGGTGGTTGTTCTGGGTACTGATTTCTCAGGATCTATGCACCCAAATTGCGTGAAAATGTAATCACATGTCAGTTGTAGTATAATATATTTGTCCAATGAATACCCGTTTATAATCTGCATTTTTTCTTGGTGTAGCAATTTTAATGGCCAGTAGTGCATGTTGGCACGTGAGAAATAGCGCGCTGTAGTCGCATTTAGAATTCGAAGACTTCGGCCATACATGGAGCACCCTCTCCTTCAGCATGACAATTCCTGATCACAAACGACGGCAACCACAACTGCCTTGGGCTCACTTCGACAGTGATAAAGCGGTGCAAGCAGAGCTGAAGATGTGGCTCCGTCAACAAAATCAAACATTCTACAATGACGGTATCATCAAGCTGGTCTCTCATTGGTAGAAATGTGTTCTTCATCATTGTGACTATGTTGAGGAATAAATATGTAGACATGAGGAATAAAGATGTACAATGTTAATAACGTTTGTTTCATTTGAACCGGTTTAAGAGATTTCACTTAAGCAATTCGGTAGCAATACTTTTCAGTATCCCCTCGTACGTTGGTTACCAGAAGATTCATTGACGTAAATGTATCCGAAACCGTAATTAACAGCTTCGTTTAGCCTGAGGGGTAATCTATGCTTCCACTTGGAGGGGGCATGTGAACACCACATGCTGAGGAGATTCGGAGCTGCTACAGTCACACGACTTTGATGGTCTCTTTCCTATTCTGCGTTAAGTATTCCAGGCATAGGCAGTGTCCTTATTGGAGTTAAGGACCGTATCTTTATCAATGCATGGTTGCGGATGCTTTGGTTCCAGAATAAACAGCTGCCACTACGCCGCCTTCAAAAAAAAAAAAAAAAAAAAAAAAATGGTTCAAATGGCTCTGAGCACTATGGGACTTAACATCTTAGGTCATCAGTCCCCTAGAACTTAGAACTACTTAAACCTAACTAACCTAAGGACATCACACACATTCATTCCTGAGGCAGGATTCTAACCTGCGACCGTAGAAGTCCCGCGGTTCCGGTCTGCAGCGCCTAGAACCGTACGGCCACCGCGGCCGGCACGCCGCTTTCCTTCAGGTGTCTGCAGCGTCAGTTTCAGTCACTTAGCGATCTCTGAACCCTCTGACATTCACCCACGGTAATGGTAGCCAAGTATTTCAGCAGTTTTTGATAGTTACGAAGATACAGAACAGTTTTGTAACGTTACATTCTCCAGAAAGATTACGCTGACAGAGTTGACATTTATAGTTATACACGATGTTGCCTTGATGGACACGTAATTTTGCACCCCCTGCTTGTTCTATGTTATCGAAGAAGCAATGAAGAAAATACAAAAAAAAGTTCAAATGTGGGACTGAAATTCAGGGTGAAACGAGACTCATGATACGATTTCCTGACGACATTTCTAAGGTCAGTGAAAATGAGGATTAACTTTAGGACCTGTTAAATGGAGTGAACAACGTAATGAAGATACACAACGGATACAGATATAATCTAGGAAAGAGGAAAGTTATGAGAAGTAGCAGACATGAGATTAGCGATAAAACTAACATAAAAATTGTGGATTATGAAGTAAAATGAAGGAGTTCTGTCAGCTTGGAAGCAAAATAAATAAATAAGGAAACAAGAAGCAGAGTAGGTGATGCAAAGAGGACATTGCTTGGTAAAAGAAGTCTACTCGTATCAAACATCGGTCCTAACGTGAGGAATAAATTTCTGAGAATGTACTTTTGGAGTACACCATTGTATGGAAGTTAATGTTGGGCTGTGGGAAAAACAGAAAAGAGGAGGCTCGTAGTTTCTGAGATATCTAGCTATAGAATACTGCTGAAAATTAGATAGGTTGATCAGAAACGAGAAAATTGTCTGCAGAATCAGCGAGGAGATGAACATTTGGTTAACACTGACTAGGAAGTGGAGAAGAAGACAGGAAATGTGTTAAGAATTCAGAGCATAAGCTCCGCGGTACTGGGGGGGGGGGGGGGGGGGGAAGGGGGGGAGGCGTGGGAGACTGTACAGAGAAGAAACCGCAGAGGATGACAGACATTGGAGCATATTCAACAAACCACTGAGGACGCTGAGTGTAATTGCTACTCAGATGAAGAGGTTGGCACAGTAGAGTAATTCGTGGCGGAAGATATTGCGGTAAAAACAGATTCTCGGAGCATCCTCCAACTATTACAAGGAACTTGGAAAGAAATTGTAATTATTTTGGTGATCAGTAAGAATTTTATTAGCGTATCGAACAACAAAAAATAGTGTAATTTCTGTGGATGAAAGGGCATTCCGTAATGACAGACGAGGAAAAATTTGATAAAGTAACAAATCACTATCACATAAATCATATCTTTTTGTGCGTGACTACCTGATATTGACTTCGTAGCTACTGTGACGAAACGGGCATTCGATGAACGGTAGTAATTCCCTCTCAGATGACGAGAGGAAAAAACTTTGCCAGAATTCAACCATTAATTTGTAGAGGAACGTAGTATTTAGAGTTCAAACATAGAAATTAATTAGACGAAACGAAGGTGTGTGTTACGTTGCACACCTCAACTGCTTACGCTGTAAGCTGATAAACAGGTGCGGCTAATGAGCACGGATTAACAGACATGCGGTGCGGTGTGAGTATGGATATAGGTGGGCGTAGTTCGCTAGCAGGTAGCGCCTTGCTGCCGACATCTGAGCCTCTTACACAGCCGTTATCAGAGAAGCAGCAGGTAAACTGAAACTCCGTAGACAAGGGAAGCGGGTTACGTCCAATGCTCAGGAACCGAGGACAATGTGCTTATCAATATACACCATTCGCCCCATCAACAGTGATATGTGCCATTCGCACGCGAAACTGCACTTTTCATCGCGAAAGACAGTTGAATAAGCGCTTATTCAAGGTGTAAAACAGCAACATTAGTATCACGAAGTAATAAAAGATCGATACAAAAGGAGCAAAACATACCGAAGACAACATAATATTGCCAGTCTCTTGATTTGTGTAGATATTGTGAGTTCTACATGAGAAGGATCGTCGATTTTGTAAGACTGCACTGTCAAAACTCACAAGTAAAGTTACACGGTTGCCCTTACATCATCAGACTTCACTATGTGATCTATATTTAAATGGTATATTCGGATTGAAGAACCAAGTCTTTTAACCAGTTTGTGCTGAAAAGGTCCATTTTTTAAGGCTTTTTTATTTTGATCTGTCAGCATGTTCGTAGCCAGGAAATATAATATTTGGTCTGCGTACCTGGTCAAGCACATTAGAGATGAATGTCCTTTGCGTCCCTGTACAAATGTTCGAATGTGTGTGAATTCCTAAGGGACCAACCTGCTGAAGTCATCGGGCCCTAGAATTACACAGTACTTAACTTACGCTAAGAACAACAAACACACACACACACACACACACACACACACACACACACATGCCCAAGGGAGGACTGGAACCTCCGGCGGGAGGGTCCGCGCAATCTGCATCTACATCTACATCTACATCCATACTCCGCATGCCACCTGACGGTGTTTGGCGGAGAGTACCTTGAGTACCTCTATCGGTTCTCCCTTCTATTCCTGTCTCTTATTGTTCGAGGACAGAAGGATCGTCGGTATGCCTCTGTGTGGGCTCTAATCTTTCTGCTTTTATCCTCATGGTCTCTTCGCGAGGTATACGTAGGAGGGAGCAATATACTACTTGACTCCTCGGTGAAGGTATGTTCTCGAAACTTCAACAAAAGCCCGTACCGAGCTACTGAGCGTCTTTCCTGCAGAGTCTTCCACTGGGGTTTATCTGTCATTTCTGTAACGCTTTTGCAATTACTAAAAAACACTGTAACGAAGCGCGCTGCTCTCCGTTGGATCTTCTCTATCTCTTCTATCAACCCTATCTGGTACGGATCCCACACTGCTGAGCAGTATTCAAGCAGTGGGCGAACAAGCGTACTGTGTCCTACTTCCTTTGTTTTCGGATTGCATTTCCTTAGGATTCTTCCAATGAATCTGTCTGGCATCTGCTTTACCGACGATCAACATTATATGATAATTCGATTTTAAATCACTCCTAATGCGTACTCCCAGATAATTTATGAAATTAACTGCTTCCGGTTGCTGAGCTGCTGTATTGTAGCTAAATGATAAGAGATCTTTCGTTCTATGTATTCGCAGCACATTACACTTGTCTACATTGAGATTCAATTGCCATTCCCTGCACCATGCGTCAATTCGCTGTAGATCCTCCTGCATTTCAGAACAATTTTCCATTCTTACCACAGCATCATCCGCAAAAGCCTCAGTGAACTTTCGATGTCATCGACAAGGTCATTTATGTGTATTGTGAATAGCAACGGTCCTACGACACTCCCTTGCGGCACACCTTACTTCGGAACACTTCTCTACATTGAGAATGACATGCTGCGTTCTATCTAGTAACTCTTCAATCCAATCACACAATTGGTCTGATAGTCCATATGCTCTTACTTTGTTCATTAAACGACTGTGGGGAACTGTATCGAACGCCTTGCAGAAGTCGAGAAACACGGCATCTACCTGGGAACCGGTTTCTATGGCCCTCTGAGTCTCGTGGACGAATAGCGCGAGCCGGGTTTCACACGATCGTCTTTTTCGAAACCCATGCTGATTCCTACCGAGTAGATTTCTTGTCTCCAGAAAAGTCACTATACTCGAACATAATACGCGTTCCAAAATTCTACAACTGATCGACGTTAGAGATATAGGTCTATAGTTCTGCACATCTGTTCGAGGTCCCTTCTTGAAAACGGGGAAGACCCGTGACATGGCTCTTCAAACCGCGTGGCCATTCCGCGCGGCAGCGTTCCTGGTTCAAATGGTTCAAATGGCTCTGAACACTATGGGACTTAACATCTACGGTCATCAGTCCCCTAGAACTTAGAACTACTTAAACCTAACTAACCTAAGGACATAACACTACACCCAGTCATCACGAGGCAAAGAAAATTCCTGACCCCGCCGGGAATCGAACCCGGGAATCCGGGCGTGGGAAGCGCAGCATTCCTGTCTGGGGAATTGTAGAGACCTCGTGAAAGCTAACGATACAGCTCTTATATGGATTAGGAACTTTGATATTGACATTTAGTTATTTTTATGCGTAGTTTTATATTTTCGTATCATTGTTATATACACATAATGATGTCATATACATGTATTTTTAAACTGCATGTGAGCCATACGAATAAATAAATAAACTCTGTGATAGAGAATATATTTTCTGCGTCTATCTCCTAGCCTATTTACTATATGCTTGGCAGAAGGCAGGTGATGACATTGATATATCAATATCTTCGTCTGAAAATGTAACAGTGTCGTTTGATATTTGACTCATTGAGTGCAGAATTGATGTTGAACGTAAAAAAAGTGCCTTAGAAGCGCAAATTGATCTGTTACGCTTCGCTTTAACCACATCACTGAAATTCCACACCTGCACTTCGAAGACTTGTACAGCTACAACACGAACAGGTCAGAAGCAAAGGTTTGTTGTTCAGATAGCGTAATTATTTGAAGTAGAGGGAAATGTAAAAAAAAGTCATAACACTGATATACGTCTGCTGTCAATCCTATTATATTGATATGTTTCTTCGGGTTACCAGAGCTCGCCTCTTAGGCCGTGAATAGGTGAGGATTCATATGTCGCTTACGGTAAGGCGCACGGTCTTGCATGTGAATGGTTTATACCACTGATTTTGGGATAGGGATTAATATTTTGAGCACATTTTAGTGCTCTTCTTAACGTTCGAGGTCACGCAGTTTGTTCGTAAGTGTGGTTTTTTTCTGGGCGATTGGGTGTTGCAAGGCGCTGTAAATTCAAAGGGCGCATATTATTTCATAGCCCTGTACTAATAAAGTTACGCAATAGGCAGTGGAACACGATGGAAAAGAAAAACGAAGCGTTTAAGCACGTTTTCAAACTCGCTCCGTCGGCAGAATAGTACCTTAGGAACAGACAATAAATAATAAGTATGTACCTTTTATTAACGAGAATTAATAACTTCAAAAAATGTTACGCAAATATAGCGCCAGTACACGTGTTTGAACAGCACTGTCGGAAATCTGTATCACAGTATTTTTATTTAAGTAACCATTTGAATAATGTGCCATAACGTTGATTCTGATGTTTAATACAAATATTTAAAAATAAAATAATTTGGGAAACTATAAATATATAGCAATATGTATTGATAAATCGAAATAACTGTCTGTAGATGTACAATTCTCTTCAGTTTTAAATTGTTAGTGGTGAATAATGATAATTTTTGGAAATTCGTTCTAATGAGATGCAAATAGGTAGAAAACCCAAGTGCTCCAGCAAAAACCCAACGTCAGCACGTAAAGGCTGTTGAAAGTAGACCGCATTGTGCAACTTGTGGTAGTAATGAACATAATGTAGGTTGTATTCGTTTAAAAGTCTGCGCTGAGAGACACGATGCAAAATATATGTATAGAAACCAGACAAGTGCGAGTGCGAATAGGACTTGCGGTCTAAGGGTCCTATACAAATTTGATTATGTGTATTACACCCGCAAATTAAGTTGACACTTAGCACTGTGACCGATGGGTGCTACTGTGAAGGGGAAATTGTCTTTATGTTCGCTCCCATCAGCCACTACGCCGAGTGTCAACTTAGTTTGCACGTGTATACGCACTGCGAAACAGAGTAAACAGTCACTTTTTTGACACATCGAAGTTGTTTCACATTGCGGAAGGGAAGTTTCAGATTTGGCTCAAAGGTGTCTACAGCGCTCGTCTATAATCGTGCAAAAGCGTGGCGTCCTGTAGTATCACTCTAGGGCTCGCCGATACTTGAAACAGAAGGGTGTCGCCACAGGAAAGGGGCTACAGCTCAGAAATCCGTCTCATGTTGGTTAATGGCGTCACACTGGTCCAAATTTAGCCACAAATCTGCTTAATGCCACCGTGCACGTGTCGCGATGCGAAGATCGTCACTTCCGCGCTCCCCCCCCCCCCCCCCCCCCTATCGCCACCGCTATCCACATTTCATCCATTCTTTTGATGCCGCAACGACGGTCAGAACTGCGACGCTCTCAGTTGAAATCACGTGGTTTTCTTATTGGTGGCCGAGGTAAACATTTCGGATACATTGTCGACAACATCGACGCTAAAAGGCCTTAGGGGAATGCGTAAAGGACGTTGCACCTAGTTCAAATGGTTCAAATGGCTCTGAGCACTATGCGACTTAACTTCTGAGGTCATCAGTCGCCTGGAACTTAGAACTAATTAAACCTAACTAACCTAAGGACAGCACACACATCCATGCCCGAGGCAGGATTCGAAGCTGCGACCGCCGCGGTCGCGCGGTTCCAGACTGTAGCGCCTAGAACCGCTCGGTCACTCAAGCCGGCCCTTGCACCTAGTCCGGCAGCACACTTGGTGCCACCAACACACCTCTGACGAGCGCTCTGAAAATGTACCTGTGCGGACACTTCGACACCCATTCATTTGTGTCGCACTGAAACTGTGCTAGCGCCTCAGGGCAGGCAACACTTTTGATTCCACATGGCGACCCACATGCCAGCATAATCCTCCATACAGTCCCAATCTCTCCCCATGTGATTTCCATGTTTCTGGAGCTCTGCGAAAGACATTCGTGACATCGATTTGCTTCAGGTAAAGAGATGCACCTCTGGGTACTAACAAGGTTCTGTAGGCAACTGAAAACAGGGAAGACAGTGATCAAGTAGTCTTCCAGTGAGGTAGATGTTCTAACAGTTATGGCGACTACTTTCGAAATGATACCTACATTTCTTCGATTTGTCTATTTTTCATTTCATTGTCCCTCATACATCTAAATAAATGAAGATTTATTCGTACATTTTTGTCATCGAAACAACCCACCAATGGCACTAAATATTCAAATATATTGTGCAGAGCCGGGAGCTGACGACATGGAGTTATTGAAAGCACAGTTGGAAGCTGCGTTGGCTACCGTCGACAAGCTTCTAGATAATGCTAAAAGTTACGGTGACGCCGGGGCGTCAATGACGAGACCTGCGACACCTTTGGTGCCACTGGAATCCCCTGGTCACCCGGACGTCGCTACGGCTTCTGGTTCGCAACATCTGACCCGTCCGTCCTCGTTCCATAGTGGGTGGCAGTCTGTGGTGGCTTCGCGTGTCACTGGGTGGAAGGCGAAAAAGGAAGCAGGCCATGCAGCTGGCTACCTACGTCTTAGCAACAGGTACGAGATGTTAACTCTGAGCCAGCACGGGATGCCTCTCCTGTTGGTCCAGCGGTCGATTTTTCGGCCCATTCCGGACAAGTACAGAGGGTGGGTATGCTTGTCATTTGGATCTCAACGTTAGGCGGGTGATGGAGCCATCAGGCAGATAGCAGGCAAAGCTGCGGTATGTTTGTTGGAAGGTCTCATTCATGATGTGGAGGAGGCTCTGCCGGCGGCTATCGAGAGCACTGGATGCAACCGGCTGCATGTAGTAGCACATGTCGGCACGAATGACGCCTGCCGCTTGGGTTCTGAAGCCATCCTCGGCTCCTTTCGTCGGATGGCTGATTTGGTGAAGGCAACTAGCAACGCACGCGAGGTGCAGTATAAGCTGTCTATTTTAGCATCGTACCCAGGGTTGATCGCGGTCGTCTGGTTTGGAGCAGAGTGGAAGGTCTAAACCAGAGGCTCAGACAGCTCTGCGACGGGGTCGGATACGAATTTCTCAACCTATACTATCGGGTGCAGAATTGTAGGGTTCCCCCCAACAGGTCAGGAAGCGGCTACTAGGGTAGTGGAGTACGTGTGGCGTGCACATGGGGCTTTTCGAAGTTAGAGGACCCCTCCCTTGCGATCAAAGACTATTTGCCTGTTTAATCAGCCACAGTGACCTAAGAGAATCTTGATCCTCACAGATCACAGATAGAAAAGGTTAATATGATTTTCGTAAACTGCAGGAGCATCCAAGGAAAGGTCCCCGAGATAGTATCGCTTACTGAAGGTTATAATGCAAGGATAGTATTGGGAACAGAAAGCTGGTTGAAACCAGACGTCAGTGACAACGAAATACTAATTTCAGATTGGAATGTTTATCGTAAGTATAGGTTAGCCACAAATGATGGTGGCGTGTTTATTACAGTAAAAAATTAGATAAAATGTAGCGAGGTTATCACGGATTCTGAATGTTAATTAATATGGGTGAAAATGAGTATCAAATAACGGTCAAAAATGGTGATCGGATGCTTTTACGGATCACGTGGGTCAGGACCTGTATTTTAGAGCGCTTCAGACAGAACTTGTAGAATATCGTCAGTAATTTTCCGTTGTAATAGGGGGTGACTTCCAGGTATAGATTGGGAGTGTTATGCCATCAAAACAGGTGCCAGAGACAGGGATTCCCGTGGCACTGTTCTGGAAGTCTTGTCCGTAAATTACCTTTAGCAGGTAGTTAGAGAACTAACACTTGAAGGTAAAGTCATAGACCTCGTAGCAACAAACAGACCGAACTTAACGAATAAGTTAACGTCGAGGAAGGTATCAGCGATCATAAGACTGTGACAGCATCCGTGACGACGGGTCCTACAAGAAATGTTAAGAAAGGTAGGATGAAATATTTGCTCAGCAAAGGTGACAGGATAGAAATTTCAGAATATCTCAGCAGTCAGCATCAATTATTTAGTGATGAGGACGAAGATGTGGAGAACAAACAGACAAAATTCAAAGATATCGTTCAATATGCCCTAGAAAAGTATGTTCCGAGTAAGGTTTTAAGGGATGGGAAAGCTCCACCATGGCTTAATAGCCATGTTAGAAGAGCGCTACGTAAATAAAGACCACTTCATCTCAGATACAAGAGAAGTAAAAACCTAGCTGACAAAAAAAAGCTGAACGATGCGAAAATGAGCGTGAGGAGAGCAGTGAGAGAAGTGCTCAGTGATCTTGAAAGTAAGACATCGTCAATCGACCTGAGTAAAAACACTAAGAGATTTTGCTCGCATGTAAAATCAGCAAGTGAGTCAAAATCATCTATTAATTGTCATAGTGACCACACGGGCAACGAAACGGAAGATAACAGAGAGAAGGGGGAAATGCTGAATTAGGTGTTCCGAAATTGTTTCACCGCGAAAGATACTAACACCGTCCTTCTTTCAATCGTCGTACGAACGTCGAAATACCAGATATTGGGATAACCGAAAGCAGAACTGAAAAGCAGCTACAATCACTTAGTAGTGGAAAGGTGTCAGGACCAGATGAGATACCTATAAGATTCTATAAAGATTATGCGAAAGAGCTTGCTCCCCTTCTAGCAGTAATTTATGGTAGGTTGCTTCAGCAACGAAAGGTACCAAGCGACTGGTAAAAAGCGCACGTCATTCCCGTTTTTAAGAAAGTTCGTAAGACAGATTCACGCAACTGTAGACCTGAATCGTTGACGTCAGACAGTTGTAGAATTATGGAACACTTTTTATGCTCAAGAATTATGACCTTTCGAAAAATCAACATCTTCTCTATAAAAATCAACATGGATTACGCAGACAGAGATCCTGTGAAACTCAGCGATTGGATTCAAGACATTCTTCCAGATAGAGCTCAACACGTCGCCCTTAACGGATCTAAATCGACAGATGTAAAGGTAATATCCAGAGTACCAAAAGGAAGTGTGATACGACGGTTGCTGTTTACAATATATACAGGATGGACCATTGATCGTGACCGGCCCAAATATCTCACGAAATAAACGTCAAACGAAAACAACTACAAAGAAGGAAACTTGTCTAGCTTGAAGGAGGAAACCAAATGGTGCTATGGTTGACCAGCTAGACGGCGCTGCCATAGGTCAAAAGGATATCAACTGCGTTTTTTAAAAAATAGGAACCCCCATTTTTATTGCATATTCGTGTTATACGTAAAGAAATATGGATGTTTTAGTTGGACCACTTTTTTCGCTTTGTGATAGATGGCGCTGTAATAGTCACAAACATATTGCTCAAAATTTTAGACGAACAGTTGGTAACAGGTAGGTTTTTTAAATTAAAAAACAGAACTTAGGTACGTTTGAACATTTTATTTCAGTTGCTCCAATGTGATACATGTACCTTTGTGAACTTATCATTTCTGAGAACGCATGCTGTTACAGGGTGATTACCTGTAAATACCACATTAATGCAATAAATGCTCAAAATTATGTCCGTCAACCTCAACGCCATCGTGGATTTTCCGTTGCCAAATAGTGTATATTAAGAAGGTTTACGTTACCGCTGTTGGTGAATGACGCTTCGTCGCTAAATGGAACGCGTGCAGAAAATCTGCCATCGTCCGGTAATTTCTCTTGTGCCCAGTGGCAGAACTGTACACGACGTTCAAAGTCGTCGCCATGCAAATCATCGTGCGTAGAAATATGGTACGTGTGCAACCGATGTTAATGAAGCATTCTCAACACTGACGTTTTTGAGATTCCCGATTCTCACGCAATTTGTCTGCTACTGATGTGCAGATTATCCGCGACAGCAGCTGAAAGACTTGGGCACCATCATTTGTTGCAGGTCATGGTTGACGTTTCACAACTGGCTGAACACTTCCTGTTTCCTTAAATAACGTAACCATCCGGCGAACGGCCCGGACACATGGATGATGTCGTCCAGGATACCGAGCAGCATACATAGCACACGCCCGTTGTGCATTTTGATCACAATAGCCATACATCAACACGATATCGACCTTTTCCGCAACTGATAAACGGTCCATTTTAACACGGACAATGTTGTTGTTGTTGTGGTCTTCAGTCCTGAGACTGGTTTGATGCAGCTCTCCATGCTACTCTATCCTGTGCAAGCCTCTTCATCTCCCAGTACCTACCGCAACCTACAACCTTCTGAATCTGCTTAGTGTATTCATCTCTTGGTCTCCCTCTACGATTTTTACCCTCCACGCTGCCCTCCAATAATATATTGGTGATCCCTTTGTGGTGTCACCGCCAGACACCACACTTGCTAGGTGGTAGCTTTAAATCGGCCGCGGTCCATTAGTACATGTCGGACCCGCGTGTCGCCACTGTGTGATCGCAGACCGAGCGCCACCACAAGGCAGGTCTCGAGATACGGGGCTAGCACTCGCCCCAGTTGTACGGACGACTTTGCTAGCGACTACACGGACGAAGCATTGCTCATTTGCCGAGCCGATAGTTAGAATAGCCTTCAGCTAAGTCAATGGCTACGACCTAGCAAGGCACCATTAGTAACATTGCATGTATCTAAAGAGTCTCACTTGTATCGCCACAATCTCCAGATGTACCAAAAGGATGGATTAAAGTTAAGTATTCCAGAAGCTGCGTACTTTTCTTTATAGCATTCATTACGTATCCTGTTTCAGACCTCACACCCATCTGCATGAGCGTAGCGCGTGCCTTTCGGCTTCCTCTCATTGTGTCTAGGCTGTCTTGTCTAGACACAAGATTTTTGGCGACGAGGCTTAAAAGAGGATTTCGCGTTCGTATTGCTCTAATTTACTTGTGGCATGGCTTCGCCAGATGTACTGTCCGAATTTTATCGCTTGCAGAATCAGCAGACGCAGGCGTTATTGGATGCCCTTGGACAGCTCTTCCAGGGTCAACGTGCACTGCAAACCGATGCGGCAGCCGCCGCTTCACTGCTACTGCAGCCACAACATGCAGTTGCACCCCCATTCCGTAATTTTCAAGCGGACGTCGAAACATGGACGGGGTGGTCACGCCAGTTTGGATTTCATCTCGCTGCCTACAGAATTCAAGGTAACGAGCAGCAGCCTCATTTATTGGCGTGTGTAGGGGTGCAAACGTACCGTGTGATAGTGAAATTATTTCCCCGACGCGATGTAGCAACTTTGTCCTACGAAGAAATTTTGTCTGCTTTAGATGCCTATTTCAAGGAAACAGTCAATGTAGTTGCAAAAAGGTATACTTTCTTTCGTACAAAACGTGCAGCCGGTCAGACTAATAGGGAGTGGGTTGCAACATTGCAAGGCCTTACAAAGGATTGTGCTTTTGAGTGTGAATGTGGACTCCCTTATTCAGATAATATGGTACGTGATGCAATAGCACAGAACGTTTCTGATGTTCGCATATGGGAACAGATTTTGAAACTCGTCAATCCCTCCCTTCAACAAGTGATAGACATATTGGATAGACAAGACATGCTTGACTTTGCTCAGGAATCATTTGCAACTTCGCCAGCCGTGTGTACCATTAACCGGCCCGCCGGGCGCGCTGCACGGATCAGTAAACTGCCCTCGCACACGTCCGCGCAGCTGCCGCCACTCTCTAAACCGGGTGTGCCACGCCAGCATACAAATGCAGTGAAATCATGCCCATGGTGTGCTACTAGACATTCGCGTGAGAATTGCCCGTCTCGCCAAGCTACTTGCTTTTTCTGTAATAAGAAAGGACATGTTCAAAGTGTTTGCCAGAAAAAGCTCAGATCAGACAATCACAACCATTCCAGGCCTTTTGCTTCGCGCCGGAATCAAACCAAGAATACTCAGGCTCGTGAACCTTCGCCCATGGACATTCATGTAGTTAATTCCACTTCGTCCAGTGCCACTGTCTCTAACAGTGACTGTGTTCGTCCCACAAATACTGTGCTTCGACGTCGCCGGAAATCACGTCAATTAGCAAGTGATGCTGTACCTGTATCAGTTCAAATGGCACGAGACAGTCGCTCTTGTCGTCGGCAGGACAATAAACTTTTTGTAGATTTGGACTTTAATAGCAAGGTCATACCATTCCAGCTCAATACCGGAGCTGCAGTTTCATTGCTCAATCATGACACGTACAAACAACTGGGCAAACCTCCGTTGCGTGCCGCAAATGCTAAGTTAAATAGTTATTCAGGTCAGAATATCCCTGTGTTAGGACAGTGCAGCCTTCTTGCAACATATAAGGGACAAACAAAACTTGTGTCATTTTACGTTCTTCGTTCTTCTTCTGCAGTGAACTTGTTTGGTTTAGATTTATTTCAGTTGTTTAACATGTCTATAGTAAATCAGGTCCTATCAGTGAATCAGACTGTGCCTTCAGACAGTGTTTCTCATCTGTGTGAAGAATTTGCAGACATTTTTGCACCGGGCTTAGGTTGCGCTCAGAACTATGAAGCACATTTGGAACTGAAAGTGCCCGCATCTCGTGGTCGTGCGGTAGCGTTCTCGCTTCCCACGCCCGGGTTCCCGGGTTCGATTCCCGGCGGGGTCAGGGATTTTCTCTGCCTCGTGATGGCTGGGTGTTTGTGTGATGTCCTTAGGTTAGTTAGGTTTAAGTAGTTCTAAGTTCTAGGGGACTGATGACCATAGATGTTAAGTCCCATAGTGCTCAGAGCCATTTGAACCATTTTTTTGGAACTGAAAGTAAACGCGCAACCGAAATTTTTCAGAGCGCGCAATGTTCTCCACGCATTGCGTGATGAGGTCGCAAGAACATTACACGATTCAGAATCACAAGGTGTAATTGAACGTGTGCAGGCTTCTCTCTGGGCCTCACCCTTAGTAATATTGCCAAAACCTTCCGGAAAATTGTGACTTTGTGTGGACTTCAAGGCCACTGTGAATCCACAACTAGTGATTGCAACTTTTCCATTACCCCGCCCGGAAGATCTTTTTGATAAACTGTGCTCGGGTAAATATTTTTTGAAGTTCAAAGAGTCGCATTCTCGGGAGGACGCGTTGTTGCTCTTTTTGTCTTCGTATCGCTCTCAGCCCCGAGATGGTCGCTCGCCGGCTGAGTTGCTCCACGGTCGTCCTCATCGAACCTTGATGTCTTTGCTGCATCCGCTGCATCAGGTTCCTGTTCAGCGGCAGACTCCTGCTTTTGCTCCAGGCGACGTTGTATTCTATCGCAACTTTCGCGGTTCACAGCGTTGGCTCGCAGGGCGCATTTTTCGCTGCCTCGGCCGTGCGATGTATTTGGTTTTGGGGGCCTCTGGTGAGGTGCGTCGGCATCTCAATCAGCTGCGCCTCTGTCGTCGCCTGGGTTCTGCCGCTCCCCGTCTGCTTTCAGCGACGGTGCCGTCCGGTCAGCGCCCTGGGGACCCATCTACCGGCTCGCCTCATCCCCAGGTGTTACCGACGCTGCCTTCCATTTTGCCCCATGGCGACGCGCCGCCGCCGCCGCCGCCGCTTGTTCTCCTGCCGGCGCCGCCCGCAGTGGACACTTCGCTGCAACCGCCAAGCGCCTCCCTGGGTCACGCGCCGCCGATTGCTTCCCGTGACCAGCTGTCCTCCGCCATGGAACTCTTGCCCGCTCCGGACCACATGGCGTCTTCGCGCGTCGGGTACCCCGACGCAATGGAGGTCGACCCTTCGGCCCCTCCTGTCTCTCTACGGGCGCATACACCGCATGTTGACGTGCACCCTGGACTAGGTTTTCAGGCGCTTCCGAGCTCCCCTCGGATCGAATGGCCAGGTGCGGGTGGCACAGCCTTGCCTGTTGTTAGGCTCCCCACCTCGTCGCATACGTCAACATGGGGTCCTCCCCATGGCGGGCGGAAGCCTTATAACACGACCGTTCGCCGATTTGCGGGGGAGGAATGTGGTGTCACCGCCAGACACCACACTTGCTAGGTGGTAGCTTTAAATCGGCCGCGGTCCATTAGTACATGTCGGACCCGCGTGTCGCCACTGTGTGATCGCAGACCGAGCGCCACCACAAGGCAGGTCTCGAGATACGGGGCTAGCACTCGCCCCAGTTGTACGGACGACTTTGCTAGCGACTACACGGACGAAGCATTGCTCATTTGCCGAGCCGATAGTTAGAATAGCCTTCAGCTAAGTCAATGGCTACGACCTAGCAAGGCACCATTAGTAACATTGCATGTATCTAAAGAGTCTCACTTGTATCGCCACAATCTCCAGATGTACCAAAAGGATGGATTAAAGTTAAGTATTCCAGAAGCTACGTACTTTTCTTTATAGCATTCATTGTGTATCCTGTTTCACAACTCACGCCCATCTGCGTGAGCGTAGCGCGTGCCTTTCGGCTTCCTCTCATGGTGTCTAGGCCGTCTTGTCTAAACACAATACCCTTGAGGCCTCAGAACATGCCCTACCAACAGATTCCTTCTTCTAGTCAAGTTGTGCCACAAACTTCTCTTCTCCCCAATCCTATTCAATACCTCCTCATTAGTTATGTGATCTACCCATATAATCTTCAGCATTCTCCTGTAGCACCACAATTCAAAAGCTTCTATTCTCTTCCTGTCCAAACTATTTATCGTCCATGTTTCACTTCCATACATGGCTACACTCCATACAAATACTTTCAGAAATGACTTCTTCACACTTAAATCTATACTCGATGTTAACAAATTTCTCTTCTTCAGAAACGCTTTACTTGCCATTGCAAGTGTACATTTTATATCCTCTCTACTTCGAACATCATGAGTTATTTTGCTCCCCAAATGGCTAAACTCCTTTACTACTTTAAGTGTCTCATCTCCTAATCTGATTCCCTCAGCATCACCCGACTTAATTCGACTACACTCCATTATCCTCGTTTTGCTTTTGTTGATGGTCATCTTATATCCTCCGTTCAAGACACTATCCATTCCGTTCAACTGCTCTTCCAAGTCCTTTGCTGTCTCTGATACAATTACAATGTCATCGGCGAACCTCAATGTTTTTATTTCTTCTCCATGGATTTTAATACCTACTCCGAATTTTTCTTATGTTTCCTTCACTGCTTGCTCAATATACAGATTGAATAACATCGGGGGTAGGCTACAGCCCTGTCTCACTCCATTCCCAACCACTGCTTCCTTTTCATGCCCCTCGACTCTTATAACTGCCATCTGGTTTCTGTACAAATTGTAAATAGCCTTTCGCTCCCTGTATTTTACCCCTGCCACCTTCAGAATTTGAAAGAGAGTATTCCAGTCAACATTGTCAAAAGCTTTCTCTAAGTCTACAAATGCTAGAAACATAGGTTTGCCCTTAGATGAGTCGTAGGGTCAGTATTGCCTCACATGTTCCAACATTTCTACGGAATCCAAACTGGTATTCCCCGAGGTCGGCTTCTACTAGTTTTTCCATTCTTCTGTAAAGAATTCTCATTAGTATTTAGCAGCTGTGACTTATTAAACTGATAGTTCGATAATTTTCACGTCTGTCAACACCTGCTTTCTTGGGGATTGGAATTATTATATTCTTCTTGAAGTCTGAGGGTATTTCGCCTGTTTCATACGTCTTGCTCACCAGATGGTAGAGTTTTGTCATGACTGGCTCTCCCAAGGCCGTCAGTAGTTCCAATGGAATATCGTCTACTCCGGGGGCCTTGTTTCGACTCAGGTCTTTCAGTGCTCTGTCAAACTCTTCACGCAGTATCGTATCTCCCATTTCATCTTCATCTACATCCTCTTCCATTTCCATAATATTGTCCTCAAGTACATCGCCCTTGTATAGACCTTCTATATACTTCTTCCACCTTTCTGCTTTCCCTTCTTTGCTTGGAACTGGGTTTCCATCTGAGCTCTTGATGTTCATGCAAGTGGTTCTCTTATCTCCAAAGGTATCTTTAATTTTCCTGTAGGCAGTATCTATCTTACCGCTAGTGAGATAAGCCTCTATATCCTTACATTTGTCCTCTAGCCATCTCTGCTTAGCCATTTTGCACTTCCTGTCGATCTCATTTTTAAGACGTTTGTATTCCTTTTTGCCTACTTCATTTACTGCATTTTTATATTTTCTCCTTTCATCAATTAAATTCAATATATCATATGTTACCCAAGGATTTCTACAAGCCCTCGTCTTTTTACCTACTTGATCCTCTGCTGCCTTCACTACTTCATTCCTCAAAGGTACCCATTCTTCTTCTACTGTATTTCTTTCCCCCATTCATATCAATTTTTCCCTTATGCTCTCCCTGAAATTCTGTACAACCTCTGGTGCTTTCAGTTTATCCAGGTCCCATCTCCTTAAATTCCCACCTTTTTGCAGTTTCTTCAGTTTTAATCTACAGGTCATAACCAATAGATTGTGGTCAGAGTCCACATCTGCCCCTGGAAATGTCTTACAATCTCTGTCTTACCATTAGATAATCTATCAGAAACCTGTCAGTATCTCCCGGCTTCTTCCATGTATACAGCCTTCTTTTATTATTCTTGAACCGAGTGTTAGCTATGATTAAGTTGTGCTCTGTGCAAAATTCTACCAGGCGGCTTCCTATTTCATTTCTTAGCCCCAATCCATATTCACCTACTACGTTTCCTTCTCTCCCTTTTCCTAATACCGAATTCCAGTCAACCATGACTATTAAATTTTCGTCATCCTTTACTATCTGAATAATTTCTCTCATTTCATCATACATTTCTTTAATTTCTTCGTCATCTGCAGAGCTAGTTGGCATATAAACTTGTACTACTGTAGTAGGCGTGGGCTTCGTATCTATCTTGGCCACAATAATGCGTTCACTATGCTGTTTGTAGTAGCTTACCCGCATTCCTATTTTCCTATTCATTATTAAACCTACTCCTGCATTACCCCAATTTGATTTTGTGTTTATAACTGTGTAGTCACCTGACCAGAAGTCTTGTTCCTCTTGCCACCGAACTTCACTAATTCCCACTATATCTATCTTTCACCCATCCATTTCCCTTTTTAAATTTTCTAACCTACCTGCCCTATTAAGGGATCTGACATTCTACGCTCCGATCCGTAGAACGCCAGTTTTCTTTGTCCTGATAACGACATCCTCTTGAGTAGTTCCCGCCCGGAGATCCGAATGGGGGACTATTTTACCTCCGGAATATTTTACCCAAGAGGACGCCATCACCATTTAACCACACAGTAAAGCTGCATGCCCTCGGGAAAAATTACGGCCGTAGTTTCCCTTGCTTTCAGCCGTTCGCAGTACCAGCACAACAAGGCCGTTTTGGTTCGTGTTACAAGGCCAGATCAGTCAATCATCCAGACTGTTGCCCCTGCAAGTACTGAAAAGGCTGCTGCCCCTCCTCAGGAACCACACGTTTGTCTGGCCTCTCAACAGATACCCCTCCGTTGTGGTTGCACCTACGGTACGGCCATCTGTATCGCTGAGGCACGCAAGCCTCCCCACGAACGGCAAGGTCCATGGTTCATGGGGGGGCGGGTAATGTATCACAAAGCAAATACCGTCCAGACTGGCGGAATGTTACGTGATACCACGTACTTATACGTTTGTGACTATTACAGCGCCATCTATCACAAAGCGAAATAAGTGGTCCAACTAAAACATTCATATTTCTTTACGTACTACACGAAATAATAAACAATGGGTGTTCCTATTTAATTAACGCAGTTGATATCCGTTTGACCTATGGCAGCGCCATCTAGCGGGCCAACCATAACACCATCTGGTTTCTGCCTTCAAGGTAGACGGGTTTCGTTCTTTGTAGATTTTTCGTTTGACGCTTATTTCGTGAGATATTTTCCCCGGTCACGATCAATGGACCACCCTATAATCATGGCGCAGTAAAAGAATAATCTATATTAGAACTGACAGCCCGCGGTGTCTTCTCATTTATTTATTTATTTTTGTTTATTGTTTCACCATTCGAAAGTTACACTGAAACTGTGGACCTACACATGCAGAAATTAATACACAAGAATTACGAAGGTCTACTTTACCAACTTCACAGCTAGGCACGTGATCCCTCTATCTTATCCGAGAACAGGTCTCATCACTGTGTAGTCACCAGCGATTACCATAATACCTGCAGTTATTCCCAACGGCGACTGACGTCCCATTCCCGTACCAATTTTACGTAAAAAAAGGCAACACACTCCTGTCGTGGATGTAAAGACTTTCCTGCTTAAGGTATATTGACAGTGTTAGAGTACCTTTGGTTCAACAAACGTCTGCTGGAGGTCGATGTAGTACTGGCAACGTGATAAAAGGTAATGTGATATATTTTTTCCTCCTCTACAAGCTGTTAAAAAAGGGTCACATATTCCCACAGGAGATATTATTGATCGCAGTAGGTTCCCGGAATGATATGTCTGGAGACAAATACTTGTTTCACTTGTGACTAGTAATGTATAGCATTTTCAGATGAATCAGGATTCTCAAGAGACGTTGCAGTAAATTAGTACAAAATATACTCTTGTGAGTAGATGTAAATCCTCGAGCAATTACGTAGATGAGACATCAAGACTGCTTTAGTATTACTATACGGCCAGGAAGTCTGAATGACAGCCTCCTAGGGTACACTTTACCAAACAAATTAATAGTTGCCTTGTATCACTGATGAATTAACAGCACCAATAAAGATCGTTTCCCTTGCAGAGAAGGAACGGCCTGTGAAGCAGTATCTCAAAGCAACGTTTCATGGCCGATGGATTGTTTGCGCAGGTCTGTTAGCGTAGCATTGCCGGTCACCGGATCTGACCCCGATGTTTATCTGGACGTAGGGACGTTTAAAGAATATGGTGTACGCCCAACCCATCGACAATATGCATAATTTATGAGATCATGCAACCAATAAATGTGACGCTATCCGAATGGAGGCAGGCGTTTTCGAAAGGATGAGTGATTCATTGCGAAGAAGGAATGAAAGATGTGTAAGGATGCGTGGTAACTACATACAGCACTACCTATGGTGTCTACTTCTACGTAACAGACAGAGCGGAATGAGAGATATACTCCTATCCGAAAAGGTACTGATTTCCGGACGGAACACTACAGACAGATGCTTTTCTTCTAGTTTTGACGAATACTACCTTCTGTGGGAATATATAAAGCTTTCTTTTTAAACACCCAACGTATGGCAACTAGCAAAGTCTGTTATATCACATGATAAAGAAATATAATATGAAGAAATTTTATAACCTAGCGGTGTTTGGAGTTGCAACACGACACCCAGTAAACAAAAGTGAATGAGATGTTTGTTATGCACAATTGGATGAACCGAGTTGTGCTTTCTTGAATCACTCGTACATAAAACCAAGAGCTCTGGTGAACTCCCATTATGTGAGCAGAGGTTGAGCTGAGGATGCGCTCTAGAATCGAAACGCTGCGCCTCGCAGCACGTGAAGAGGCGGCTGCTTGGCCGTTATCTCGGCTCGCAGGGTGGCGCCGCCGGCGCCGTAAGTAATGGGGCAGGCACTCAGCAGAGTTGAGCTCACGCGTCCTGATCACGCTCGCCAATCGACCCCGAACGTGGAGACGCTTCCAGAGACCTAGGGCTGGAGCGCGGGAAATGGAAATATGTTTCACGTAGACCGGCTCTCCGCTTCAGATCTCCAAACTCTAGCCCTCTTCCTAATCTGTTACAGCTTACTTAACTCACGTTGAACTCATTCGGTAATGTTAATTAATTTCTAATTAACTACAGAGTTAATGGCTAAGTATGAACACTCTTATAATATACACAAGGTTGTACCAAAATTAATAATAAAAACGTCAACAAAACGTATCTATTTATGGATAACACGAATAAATAAAAAAGTTATTTCAAGTTAATCGTGAATGTAAGTTTACTACCCGCCACTGTGGTCTGTATGATGTCCGTTTCTATAGATGAATTTTAACTGTCAACTCTGCGATTAAGTCCCCACATAACTGGATAGGAATACGCGAAGCAATACTGACTCTACAATTTGTCTTAGAAGATGGGTTAAGCGAAGGGAAACCGACATTTATAGCATTTGTGGACTTGGAGAAAGCTTTTGACAACGTTGACTGGAATACTCTCCTTGAAATCTTGAAGGTAACAGGGTAAAATACAGGGAGAGAAACGCTATTTGCAACTTATTGGGAAACCACATGAAGTTTCAACAGTCGAGGGGCATGAAAGAGATGCGGTGGTTGAGAAGCGAGTGAGACAGGGTTTTAGTCTATTCCTGATGCTTTTCAATTTGTGTATTGAACAAGCAGTAAAGGGAACCAAGAAGAATTTGGATAAGGAGTTAAAGTTCAGGGAGAAGAAATAAAAATTTTGAGGTTCACCAATGACAGTGTAATTCTGTCAGGCACAGCAAAGGACTTGGAAGAGCAGGTGAACGGAATGGACAGTGTAGCGAAACGAGGCTATAAGATGAACATCAACAGAAGCAAAACAAGGATGATGGAATGCAATCGAATTAAATCAGGTGATGCTAAGGGAATGAGATTAAGAAATGAGACACTTAATGTTGTCGATGAGTTTTTCTATTTGGGCAGCAAAGTAACTGATGACGGCCGAGGTAGAGTGGATATAAAATGTAGACTGGCAACAGCAAGAAACGCATTTCTGAAGAAGAGAAATATGTTAACATCGAATATAGATTTAAGTGTTAGGAAGCCTTTTCTGAAGGCATTAGTCTGGTGTGTGCCCACGTATGAAAATGAAACATGAACAGTAAACAGTTGAGATAAAAAGAGAATAGAAAATTTCGAAATGTGGTGCTACAGAAGAATCCTGAAGATTAGAAGGGTCGATCATGCAACGATTGAGGATGTACTGAATAGAATTGGGGAGACAAGGAATTTGTGGCCAAACTTGACCAAACGAAGGGATCGGTTGAGTCATCAAGGGATCACGAATTTAGTATTGGAGGAACGTGTGGGTTATGGAAATCATAGAGGGACACCAAGAGGTGAATACAGTAAGCAGATTCAGGAAGATGTAGATTGCAGTAGTTACTCGGAGACGACAAGGCTGGCAGAAGATAGAGTAGGATCAAACCAGTTGTCGGACTGAAGATCACAAAAACAGCGACATAACTGGGTTCATGTTTTGCCGATGGCATAACATAAAAGAAATATATTTTTACCTTTCTAGTGGGTCCGCAGTATGTTTGAGGTCTAAAAACATCTTTTACTTATTGCACAGGTTTCTAATGCACTATTGCTTTATCTACTCATAGTAGTTACAAGGTTACACCACGAGTTTGTCTCCTACCTGTGCAAATGGTGTAATAGGTAAAATGCTATATTAGTTACTATGTCTATGTATGGCACAATATGCTTACGTCTTACATGGTGCATAGGTTATGGCTGTCTTCCTCTTATGGTATGGACACGTTATTTCTATGTATTTTTACTGTCTGATCAAGGTAAACTTATTTTCGACAGTTTTGGATCCAGCGATGCTGTAGGTTTACAACGAAAATTATATTTTGCGGGAAGTCAGTGGTTCTGATACATTTTCAGATGTAGCATTTTGTGGTTTTACGTAAAAACAAAAGTTCCATTGTTTTTGCTTCTTGTGATAATTTACAAACTTTTTCTGTCCTTTTTTAACAACGTCAATAAAATTTTCTTCGTATTTTTTATGTTTAAAATCTATTTCTTCATTGAAGATTCCCTCTCGGTACTTTTCTGAATGAGTGTAAATTTAATTTTCTCCGAAATGTTCATTGCGTTACTTTCAGGTATTTTGTGTAGAATTTTTATGGCTTTTTCAGTATTTGACGTGTTACGTTTTTGGCTTCTTAAATTCAAGTAAAGCGAAAATCCATCCAGTTTGCCGCTTTCCGCTTGTCTGAGTCACTTGAGTGATTTTTTTTTACTCACTGCTCGTGTCTCTGTGCTCTGCAAGCCATAGAGTGGCGTGCGTAGAAGAAACATTTTGTTGCACTATGGCATCTCCGTCATCTTCTATTCGCAAATTGCACATGGGAAAAAATAAAAAGGCAAACAGTGCATAGTCGGAGATTACGTCTATGTCCGACATGTTAAGGGCAGCATTAAGTTGTTGTTGTGGGTTTCAGTCCTGAGACTGGTTTGATGCAGCTCTCCATGCTACTCTATCCTGTGCAAGCTTCTTCATCTCCCAGTACCTACTGCAACCTACATCCTTCTGAATCTGCTTAGTGTATTGATCTCCTGGTCTCTCTCTACGATTTTTACCCTCCATGCTGCCCTCCAATGCTAAATTTGTGATCCCTTGATGCCTCAAAACATGTCCTACCAACCGATCCCTTCTTCTAGTCAAGTTGTGCCACAAACGTCTCTTCTCCCCAATCCTGTTCAATACCTCCTCATTAGTTACGTGATCTACCCACCTTATCTTCAGCATTCTTCTGTAGCACCACATTTCGAAAGCTTCTATTCTCTTCTTGTCCAAACTAGTTATCGTCCATGTTTCACTTCCATACATGGCTACACTCCATACAAATACTTCCAGAAACGACTTCCTGATACTTAAATCTATACTCGATGTTAACAAATTTCTCTTCTTCAGAAACGATTTCCTTGCCAATGCCAGTCTACATTTTATATCCTCTCTACTTCGAGCATCATCAGTTATTTTACTCCCTAAATAGCAAAACTCCTTTACTACTTTAAGTGTCTCATTTCCTAATCTAATTCCCTCAGCATCACCCGATTTAATTTGACTACATTCCATTATCCTCGTTTTGCCTTTGTTGATGTTCATCTCATATCCTCCTTTCAAGACACTGTCCATTCCGTTCAACTACTCTTCCAAGTCCTTTGCTGTCTCTGACAGAATTACAATGTCATCGGCGAACCTCAAAGTTTTTACTTCTTCTCCTTGAATTTTAATACCTACTCCGAATTTTTCTTTTGTTTCCTTTACTGCTTGCTCAATATACAGATTGAATAACATCGGGGAGAGGCTACAACCCTGTCTCACTCCTTTCCCAACCACTGCTTCCCTTTCATGCCCCTCGACTCTTATAACTGCCATCTGATTTCTGTACAAATTGTAAATAGCCTTTCGCTCCCTGTATTTTATACCTGTCACCTTCAGAATTTGAAAGAGAGTATTCCAGTTAACATTGTCAAAAGTTTTCTCTAAGTCTACAAATGCTCGAAACGTAGGTTTGCCTTTTCTTAATCTTTGTTCTAAGATAAGTCGTAAGGTTAGTATTGCCTCACGTGTTCCAACATTTCTACGGAATCCAAACTGATCTTCCCCGAGGTCCGCTTCTACCAGTTTTTCCATTCGTCTGTAAAGAATTCGCGTTAGTATTTTGCAGCTGTGACTTATTAAACTGATAGTTCGGTAATTTTCACATCTGTCAACACCTGCTTTCTTTGGGATTGGAATTATTATATTCTTCTTGAAGTCTGAGGGTATTTCGCCTGTCTCATACATCTTGCTCACCAGATGGTAGAGTTTTGTCATGACTGGCTCTCCCAAGGCCATCAGTAGTTCTAATGGAATGTTGTCTACTCCCGGGGCCTTGTATCGACTCAGGTCTTTCAGTGCTCTGTCAGACTCTTCACGCAGTATCTTATCTCCCATTTCGTCTTCATCTACATCCTCTTCCATTTCCATAATATTGTCCTCAAGTACATCGCCCTTGTATAAACCCTCTATATACTCCTTCCACTCCTGATGGCAACCCAGTTCTAAGCAAAGAAGGGAAGGCAGCATTAAGTTATGAACTCTTTATGTACTTTTTTCAAAAGTAATTTATTAATAATAAATGCATTTATACCCACATAAATCTTCCAGCTCGTCCATGTGCTTCAAGACTAGAATGACACCGGTAAGAACATAATTCAACTTATCAGACTAGAAAATATTCTGGAAGCCATTTATTGTAGATACGTTACAAATATGACGGAAGTGGTGGAAGCATTAAGACATAAAAAGAATGTTGTTGGTGTTATTGTGATCTTTAGTCCGAAGAGCCGGCCGAAGTGGCCGTGCGGTTAAAGGCGCTGCAGTCTGGAACCGCAAGACCGCTACGGTCGCAGGTTCGAATCCTGCCTCGGGCATGGATGTTTGTGATGTCCTTAGGTTAGTTAGGTTTAATTAGTTCTAAGTTCTAGGGGACTAATGACCACAGCTGTTGAGTCCCATAGTGCTCAGAGCCATTTGAACCATTTTAGTCCGAAGATTAGTTTCAGACAGCTGTCCACGCTGCTGTGTACTATCCAAGCCTCTTCATTTCTACATAACTACTGCAAACTTCATCCATTTCAATCTGCTTACTGTTTTCATCCCTTGCTCTGCTTCAACAATATATCTCCCACCCTCCCCAAACACACACACACGCTTTCAGATTTTACCAACTTGACAATTCCTTCATGCTTCAGGATGTATCCTATGTATCGACTCCTTCTTTCAGCAGAGGTTTTGTGATACAATCATCTCTTTTCCCCAGTTACAGTCTATACCTCTTCATAAGATACTTCTTCTATCAATCTAAAGATTTGCATTCTTCTGTAGCACACTTTTCAAAAGTTTTACTCTCCTAGCGTTTATCATTAGCATTTCATTTCGAGAAAAATACCATCAAAAAAGGCTTCGTAACAATCAAATTTGTATCACACGTTAGCAAATTTTTCATTTTCAGAACTGTTTTTCTCGCTGTAGCTAGTCCACATTTTATATCCTTTCTACTTTAGCCCATAACTGATATTTTTTGCCCAGATAGCAATATTCGTGTAATACTTCTTGTGTCTCATTTCCTTGTCTAATTCCCTGAGCATCAAATATTTTAATTCGCCTTCCATCCGTTACCTTTGTTTTATTTTTGTTGTTGTTTGTCTTGTACCTGTTCTCAAGACACTATTAATTCCATTCAGCCTGTGTCTCTGACAGAATTATGTCGTCGGCAAACCATTAGTGTTTCTATTTATTTTGGCTGAAGTTCAGTTCCCTTTGTAGACTTCTCCTTCCCTGTCTCTACTGCTTGCTCAGTGAAAGGATTAATATCAGGGACACTCTACAAACTTGTTTCATTCTCTTTTCGACCTCTACTTCTCTCTCACGCCCTTCGACTCATAATTGCAGACAGGTTATTGCACAAGTTGTAAATGATCTTCGGCATCATGGTCGACTTATACACGTTTTTCTATTCTTCTCCAAACAATCTGTGTCAGTATTTTTCAACATCCTCCCGCCTTATAGTAGGCACCTTCAGTGCTGGGTGGGAGGATTTGCGTACATCGTTGAAGTCGATAGCTATGCCGGCGGTAGCATATCTACTGGCAGGGTCACCCAAGCCGGATTTGTCTCGACTGATGAGCCAGACGAAGTGCGTCCCAGAAGATATGGTAGGGAGCGCTCTAGAGGCGTAGTGAAGCCAGCTACTCTAGAGGAGTAAACCTAATACATATCCTAGTCCTCCAGGTTGGGTGTTGATCATGGGTTAATAACCCAATATTGTAAAAAAAATTCCGAAATTCAACAGAAGCCCTGGAAACTGTATGGAAACCTGTATCACGATCCCAGCAAAGAAAACTGACAAAGTATCTGACAGTAGCATCATGGAATATGTGGACAATGCTTCATTCTGCAAAAATTAAAGAAATAGCCAATGAAATTTTAAAATTTAAATATGTTGTCATAGGGCTACAGTAAATATGATGGCAAAGGAATGGACAGATAGATAAACCTCAGTACTCAGTGGCACATAGTGGATCACAAAAAGGAAAGGCCAACTTGGAACAGGGTTTTTAATAACTAGGGAAGCACTGCCAGAATTTGAAATCATAAATGAAAAGATGTGCAGACTAAGACTAAGAGGGAATTTAGGAATATATCATTAGTGAATTCACATGCACCAACAGAGTGAGAATAGGATATAATTACAGAACAATTCCACGAAGACTTGGAAAAACTACGCTGCGCAGTACCTAAATATGACTTGATGCTAGTAATCGGAGATTTTAATTCAAAACTAAGGAGGAATGAACATCCACATGGAGTTTCTGGAAAATATTTACTACATGAAGAAAACAACGACAATGGAAACTTACGATGCCAAATCGCAGCAAGGAATGATATGATGATTAAAATTCCCTGCTTCCCACACAAAAGGATCCAGCTGGGTACTTGGAGGTTTGCAGTCGATGGAGTAGTCACACAGATTTACCGTCTTTTAGTGATTGCACGCCACTCCACGTCTGTTGTAGATGCACGTAGGTGCAGAGGACCAAACTGTTATTTAGACCACTTTGTGATAAAATCAGTCTTGAGAGAGAAATTGTAACTAACAAATGGCAGTAGAATAGGAAAGATGATGAAATGGAATACAGTCAAACTGAAAATCCCTGATGAAGTAAAAAATACGAAGTAACACTAACCAGAAAGTTGAGCAATGAAGAGACAGTAGTATGAGTAGATGAAAGGTGGAACAGGACTGCAAAAGCGATTAAAGATGCTGCACAGGAAATAATAGGCATAAGAAGGAAAAGAAGAACCCAGGAATGGTTTGATGAAGATTCCAGGTCAGCAACAGAGGAAAAGAACAGGGCAAGAACAAAAGTGCTACAGAGAGAATCCAGAAATAATGTCGAACAATATAGAGAATTAAGGAGAAGAGCTAACAGACTGCGCAAGAGAGGGAAAAGAGAGTGGACTAAGAAGAAATTTCAAGAACTAGAAGAGTTAAAGGAACAGGGTGACATAAGAAAGTTCTATCATGCTGTATGCAAAATGAAGAATACATTCCTACCAAAAACAATGGCCTGTTCCAATAAAGATGCGAAAATGGTCAGGGAGGAAGAACAAATAGTGGAAAGATGGGAAGAGTATTTCAAAGATACGTTAAACACCTGTCTAGAAGATGAAGAGACAGCTTCACAGGAGAAAAGAGTGGAGCTGGAATTAGACAATGATACCAATGAGACAAGAAAGCCAATACTACAAGAAGTCTCCCAGACTATGCGCAAGTCAAAAAAACAATCGAGCCCCTGGGGAAGACAGCATAATCGCTGAATTAATAAAAACTGGTGGAGACTGACATAAAGGAATTGCATACATTAATATCAGATATATCGGAAACAGAAACTCTGCCAGATAATTGGAAAACTGGAATAATAATTCAAATTTATACTAAGCGAAGGATACAGATGTGAGCAGAAGGCATACTATGGGAATATCAGTGTGGCCTTCGACCAGGCAGAGGAACAACTAATCAAATATTTGTGATAAGTGATGGAATAGTTATATGAATAGAATATAGATCTGCACTTTATATTCATCGACTTCAAACAAGCCTTTGATAGCATAAACCGGCAAGAACTGTACAGAGTACTGGAAGCAGCTGGTGTATGTGCTAAACTAATAAGACTAATCAGAATGGCAATGACAGGGACAAGAGCAAAAGTAAAGATCCTTAGGAGAACAAGTGAAACCTTGGACTTTAATAAAGGCGTGAAGAAAGGTAATAGTGTCTCTACTGTCTTATACAACTTAGCCCTGAATAGTGTAGTAAATAAAATCAACAAAAGAAGCACCATATTTATGAAAACTAACCATGTATGTGCATACGCTGATGACATTTCTATAGTAGGAAGAAATAGCAATACGCACCAAGAAACATACTGAGCAATGCAAACAGAAGTCTTAAAAATTAGCCTGTTAGTAAATGAAAACAAAACAAAATATATTGTCACAATCTGAGGCCAGAAGAGCCCCAAAAATCCTAAACATCAATCGGAAATGCTTCAAAGGAGCGTCTTCTTTTATTTACTTGGAAGCCCTAATAATAAAACAGTATTGGAAAGGCTATAAGGGAAAGAATACAAACAGGAAACAGAGCTTACTTTGGAAATATGCAACTTTTCAGAAATAGCCTTGTTACAAGAAAAACAAAACTACTAGTACATAATTTCCCTAGTCCCCCCTGGCATCACATACGGGTCAGAGGTATGGACGTTAACAGAACATGATGAAAATGAACCTTTGAGCGGAAAATACTACGCAAAATATATGGGTCAGTAAGGTGGGAAGAAGGCTAGAGAATACGCTACAATGCCGAATTACAAGAGTTAATACAAGGTAGGGACACAGTAAAATTTGTGAAATCACAGCGAGTACGATGGCTAGGACACTTGGAGAGAATGGTAGAGGATAGAATTCCAAAGAAAATGATGAAAGGTGTGATCCATTCAGCTAGGCGAAAAGGGAGACCAAGAAGAAAATGGAGGAAGATCGTTTAAGAAGCGATGGCTTACCAAGGGCTGCAGCGCTAGTGAAGAACAACAACCACAAGAAGAATAAGAAGTATTTTTCAACAGTGGCTTATTAAATTGATAGTTCGGTAATATCACAACTGTCGCACATGCCTTCTTTGGAATTGGGATTATTACATACTTCTTCAAGTCTGAGGGGCGTTTCGCCCGTGAGATACATCTTGCACCGGAGGGAGAACGGTTTTACCTTCGCTGCCTCTCCCAAATGCTTCAAACGACTCTGAGCACTATGGGACTTATCATGTGAGGTCATCAATCCCCTCGAACTTAGAATTACTTAAACCTAACTAACCTAAGGGCATCATACACATTCATGCCCGAGTCAGGATTCGAACCTGCGACGGTAGCCATAATGCGGTTCCAGGCTGAAGCGCCTAGAACCACTCGGCCACAGCTTCCGGCCGTCTCCCAAAGACCACAGTGATTCTGACGAATGTACTGTTTCACTTTATGCCATTCAGTACGCTGGCCAATTCTTCTCGTAGTACCATATCTCCCATACCATCGTCATCTATTTCCTCTTGCCTTTTTATATTGTTGTCTTGAAGTTCATTTCCATTGTGTAGCCCTTCTACATTTTCCTTCCGCATTTCAGACTCCTCTCTTTAAATAGTACCGGATTGACGACTGAGTTCTTGATTTTCAGCTTATCGTTTCTCCCAAAGTTTTCTGCAGGCGGCACCCTTCTATAGCCTTGTATTCATCTTGTCCGAATCCTCTTATTCATTTTGCACATTCTGGCAATCGCATCTTCTATACATGTGTATTGTAGTGTACATGCTTCGTTTGCTGCTATTTAACATTCTATCCTTTCGTCGACTAAATTTACTATCTACATTTACATCTACATAGTTACTACGCAAGCCATCTTACGGTGCGTGGCAGAGGGTACCTTGTATCACTACTAGTCATTTCCTTTACTGTTCTACTAGCAAATAGAGCGAGGGAAAGCGACTGTCTGTATGTCTTCGTATGCGCCCTAATTTCTCGTACCTTATCTTCGTGGTCCTTACCCCATATCCACATCAAATTGTTAGAAATGCGTCTTTACGATTCATAAAACCAAAAAGATTGTTCCAAAACTAACATCAGTTGGGAAACTCATCCGCCAGAAGAAATGAGCAGTGACACAAAGAGGGGTAACATATGGCGAAATAAAATGGCGCGAGGGGTCGGCATTGACTTACACAAAATATTCAAACCAGAGTTGGAATATCTTAAAGCGCGGTAGGTTTGGATGTTAACGGATTTCTTCTTCGCGCTATGTGTCCCCAGTCATTCCCAAGTTAGACATTCATGTGGTGTCTCGTTCGCTGAAGCAGCTTCATGAAAAACACGACCGCATAAACATTAGTGACTCTCATTAAATGTTGAAAATAACGAAACGAGGGAAGTAAATTATCTTTGCGAACAATACTTACGGCTCCACACCACTTTTTGATAGATCGTATTAAGCGATTCGTAACAAACCAGGCGCCAGAAGGCGAATGATAAAAACCAGCAATATGTTTGCTACAGAGTTTAACGATGAACACATTCATTCTGTAAGGATAACTATTTCAACAGAATTGCAGAAAATACGCAGAAGGAATGCTTTCTACATTCTGGATATAAGGAAAGAAACACAGCGGTACTCTCGCCAGTTTGAAAGTTACTTGTTTGTGGGAAGACAGTGTTATGCTCCGCATAAGAAGAACGAACGTCTACCAGCACATGTTGAATTTGACGCCAGCAGGGTCATGGCCTTTCCATATTGCGCTCAATCACTTTGCAAATCTGCTGTTCGAGGCGCTCGGTATCACATGGCGTTCAATCGATGGTTTCATGAGGGTCATACTTTCCATCATACAAGACTTGGACGACCACATGCGACTAGTGCCTGAGAGTGAAGACATACCCTGAGGTGACTAAAGGCATGGGATAGTGATATGCACGATACAAAAGGCATAAAACGGCAGTGCATTGGCGAAGCTGTCATTTGTGTTCAGGTGATTCATGTGAAAAGGTTCCCGACGTGATTATGGCCGCATGACAGAAATTAACAGACGTCTTATGGTAGCTGGAGCTAGACGCATGGGGCAATCCGTTTCAGATGTCGTTAGGAAATTCAATATTCCCGGATCCACAGTGTACAAAGTGTACCGATAATACGAAATTTCAATCATTACGTCTCAGCACGGACAACTCAGCGGCAGACGGGTTCCACTTAACGACCCAGAGCAGCGGCGTTTGTGTAGAGTTGTCAGTGGTCACAGACAACCAACACTGCTTGAAATAACAGCAGCAATTAATGTGGTACGTAAGACGAACTTATCCGTTAGGACGGTGCGCCGAAATTTGGCGTTAATGTGCGAGGGCCTTTGCTAACAGTACGACATCGCCTGCAGCGTGCTCCTGTGCTCATGGCCATACCGGTTGGACCCTAGCCGACTGTGAAACCTTGGCCTGGTCAGATGAGTTCCGATTTCAGTTGGTAAGAGCAGACGGACGAAGCCATGGACCCAAATTGTCAACAAGGCGCTGTGCAAGCTGCTGGTGCCACACACTGGTATGGGCTGTGTGTGAATGAAATCGTGTCATCGGGTCGCAATTGTTCGCGACTCGTTTGAAGAACAGCCTGGACCGTTTGAGCGAATGATTTGCCCACCCATATCGCCGGACACGAGGTCGGTTCGTGCACAAAATCCTGCACCGGCAACACTTTCGCAATTATGGACGGCTGTAGATGCTTCACTGCTCAGTGTTTTTGTACGGGCCTTCCATCGAGTTTTTGATTCCAAGCCGCGTCGAGCTACTGCACTCCGTCGGCCAAAGTAGTTCACCAATATTAGGAAGTTCCCCATGACATATTTTACCTCAATGTATTGTTCACTAGGTCCTGTAGGATGGTACCTCCAAGTAAGGTACCTTGATTCAGGTAATGGGCTTGTTTGCAGCAAGATATCCAGACTGACAGAGGGAAGACATCTGAACACACTGGTCTGTCACCACGGCTTATTGCAGCTTCCCTTGACGAAGAAGCAGTGAGAGGTGCTCCGACAGTGACAAGCCCAAGGACAAGAATGAACACAGGAGTGCCATGACGTCTTTTTACAAATACAGCATCACTATGCTCGTATCCGCGTGTCGAGGCTCCGAGGCGAACGAATGTTGCCAGAGTTCACAAGTGACAATTATAGGGGCCCACCAAGTGCCATAGTGATACGTGATGTCACTGAACCCACAATGGGTATACCTCTGATACCAGCAGACTGTGACTTCGGCAACAGTCGTTGCATTCTTGGTACCATAATCTCTGTTGCCACGTCCTGTATTTGAGGTCCTCACGATGTTGTCTACCAAAAACTTAAGGCTAGATCGGGTGTTTGCCTTGCAGTCCTGATCTACCTCGATACAGAAAGTGTTGGACGGATGTCCTGTGCATTCTCCAGATCTCTCATCCACTGAAAATATCGGGTGAAACTGCCACGACATAACTCGCCAGCCATTACGGTTAGTAAACTCTGGCATAGAGTTGTAGCATCTGTATCTGTCATTCAGGCTCAGATCGACCAAATACCCAGATACGTAAGAGCCATTGCTGCAGTGAGAGAGGTAGCGGCTCCGTGTGCTAATTTTCGGACTCTGCAGAGTCTCAAACAATTTAAAAATAAACTGCCAAATATAAAAAATAAGCATCCGGAAGGAGGGGATGTAACGAAATTAAACGGGTTAAAAGAATGCTTGTTATTGTAAACGAAACCAAATTTACAAAGTACTTGGAAGTAAAAACCCACCTATCAGTATGACGTAGCAGTCCTTCTGGGCGGGATGCATGCACTGATTCGGTTGGAAAGAGTGTCACAAAGCCTACCTACACCTACAGATGAACTGAAAGCCACCGTACGGTGCTTGGCGGAGGGTACACTGTACCACCACTAGTCATTTCCTTTTCTGTCCCACTCGCAAATAGAGTGAGGGGAAAAGGACTACCTATACGCTTCCGCATAAGCCTTAATTTCTCGTTAATCTTCGTGGTCCTTACGCACAATGTATGTTGGCGGTAGTAGAATCGTTCTGTGATCAGATTCAAATGCCGTTTTCTAAATTCTCTCAACAGTGTTCCCAGAAAAGAAAGTCGCAACTCACATATCTGTGAATCTCTCACATATATGCTCGTCAACAGCCAGCAAAAGGGTACCGTGTCAAACGCTTTCCGGGAAACTAGAAATATGGAATCTGCCTGTTGCCATTCATCCATAGTTCGCAGTACGTGTACCATATGAGAAAAGGGCAAGCTGAGTTCCGCACGTTCGATGCTTTCTAAAATCGTACTGATTCGTGGACATAAGCTTCTAGGTCTGAAGAAAATTTATTTTATTCAAACTGATAATACATTCAAGGATTGTGCAACCAATCGGAGTTAGGGATATTGGTCTGTAATTTTGCTGGTTCTTTACTTTACCCTTCTTGCATGCAGGAGTGACCTGCGCTTTTACCGAGCGAGGTGGCGCAGTGATTAGCACACTGGACTCGCATTCGGGAGGACACGGTTCAATCCCGCGATCGGCCATCCTCATTTAGGTTTTCCGTGATTGCCCTAAATCGCTGCAAATGCTGGGATGGTTCGTTTGAAAGGGCACGGTCGAATTCCTTCCCCGTCCTTCCCTAATCCAATGAGTTCGATGACCGCGCTGTTTCGTCTCTTCCACCAAATCGTCCCAACTCAAACCTGCGCTTTTTCCAGTCGCTTGGGAGTTTTCGCTGGGCGAGAGATTCGCAATAAATGCAAGCTAGGTATGGGGCCGATGCCGTAGCGTACTCTTTGAGAAACCAAACTGGGATTCTATCTGGACCTGGTGAGTTATTTGCTTTCAAATCGTTTGTTTCCCTACGCCAGGGATGCTTATTACTACGCCGTCCTCTCGTGCAGCAGAATGGCCCACAACTGAGGTAACTGGTGTCTGATGTCCAGGGGGCGCACTGGGACACAGACGGCTTCTGAGCCGGTGCCACACACGTTCTACTGAGGACAGGTCTTGTGATCTCACTGACCACAGGACGCATGCAATTCAGGACACGTGACATATGTCTTGTTAGCACCAGGATACTGTCACAAGATGTCGGTGATATTCTGTTACGTCGTCACAGTTCCATCAGTCATTACTAGCCGTGACGTAAGGTCGTACCTTGTGACTTCCCACACCATGTCGTCAGGAGTAACACCGCTGTGCCGTTGCAAAACAGTGAAAAAATGGTAACTCTCTCCTGTACGCGCAAATGGTCACCCGGGGTAGTGCAGAACACAATGAGACGTCACTCAACTGCAGTTCATGCTTTGCGGTCAGGGCACCATTCCAGAGGCAGCCGTTGTGGCATCAAAAGGAGCGCACTCGTGCGTCGGTAATTTCCCGGCGCAGCTGCTGCTGGTACAGAGAAATTATAGAGGAACTGCACTGCTCTGTATAGTATATAACGTATTAGGAAAAAAAATCATGGCGGGACCACTCAGTACATACATAAAGAAGTATCTAGGAGACTACCAGTGCCGGCCGGTGTGGCCAAGCGGTTAAAGGCGCTACAGTCTTGAACCGCGTGACCGTTACGGTCACAGGTTCGAATTCTGCCTCGGGCATGGATGTGTGTGATGTCCTTAGGTTAGTTAGGTTTAAGTAGTTCTAAGTTCTAGGTGACTGATGACCTTAGAAGTTAAGTCCCATAGTGCTCAGAACCATTTTTAGACTACCAGTGTGTTTTCAGAACTAACAGATCCACTGCAGATCAGATTTTTATCATCAGACAGATCTCTGAAAAATGTTACGAGTATGACATCGGTGTCCACCAGCTGTTCATTGATTTCAAGCAAGCTTATGTTAGTATCAAAAGGGGTCAAATTTGGAAGGCAACGAAAGACTCTGGAGTACCCAACAAGCTAATAAGACTGGTCCAGATGATTTTGAGAAGTTCAGTATGTAAAGTAAAGGTTGAGCGTACTTTATCACAGACATTTGAAGTTAACCAACGATTGCTACAGGGTGATGTGCTCTCCATTATTATGTCGCCTAGGAGAGGGTAATGTGTAAGACACCAAGCGGCAACCCAGGGGAAACAGTGTTTAATAGAGTAAGGCAGGTTCTTGCTTATGCATATTACTTTCTTATCCAAGAGGAAACAGGACCTGAGAGAAAAGCTTGAAAAATTAGAAAGAAATGGAGAAGAGATGGGGCTGACAATTAATTAGTCAAAGACAAAATATATGTTAGCTTCTACGAAAAGGTATAGTGAAGGAGAAAGAAGCATGACTTTGAACGGGAAAGAATTTGAATGCTGCGGGAGCTTTAAATATCTTGGGTCACTGGTAAGTGAGAATAATTATATGAGAAAAGAAATATGTGCAAGGATTACAGGTACTTCGCACTGATGAAAGTATTTAAATCAAGAAGGCTTAGCAGGAATCTGAAGCTGACAGTGTATCGTACAGTAGTGAGACCTGTGGTGATGTATTCTTCGGAGGCTAGGACAATGACGCAAAATGATGAGGAGTTGTTGTAGAGATGGGAAAGGAAGATATTTAGGAAAATCTTCGGGCCAGTGAGTGATAAGGGGTTTTGGTGAATCAGAAATAATAAGGAGATCAGAGAGTGGTACAACCAACCAGATATCGTGACAGAAATAAAGAGTATTAGACTGCGTTTTTTGGGGCATGTAGAAAAAATGATGAAGAGCAGCACAGTCAAGAAAATTTTCAAGCGAAAGCCAGGTGGACGCCGTATAAGGGGGACACCAAGTACCAGATGACCATACATCGTGGAGGAGGACTTGAGACGAATGGGAGCTAGAAGACGGAGAGCCAAGGCAACTAGCGAAAAAGGGTGGTTGGAGATTACCCAGGAGACCAAGGCCCTATACGGGCTGTAGCGTCATAGCACCAAAGAGTAAGTAGCTGCTGCTGGTCTCTGATCTAAGGCAAGAGTTACACAAAACGCCTCACGAAGTCAATTACTTGTTCTCAGAAACCAGGTGCAATTGTGGAGGGGCTGCTATGTGCTCGGTGCACAGTACAGCTATTGTCTCCTGTGCTGGTGAGATGCGGTCGGCCGGAACCCTGGCAGCGAGGATGCCTCCCCTCACGTTCGATGCAGTCCAACAATGGATTACTGTCTCAGAGGAAAGCCCTACAATTCTGGATAGTGTATGATTCGAAAATTCGGCTACATGGAGATCAATAATGAAAGCCTTTTCAAACTCTGTCTCATGCTGCCAACGCCGCCTCACACGAGAGCGCGGTGTCTGCGTGTCCTTCACGGTGGTCACTCACCATTTGAATGCTGTTAGGTTTCATTACATAACGTGAACCAAAATTCTACCGACAAAATTTCGGAGCTTGTCCAGAGATATATTCTGTTTATTTTGGTATAAGGAAATGACAATCTTAGGCTGCTTCTTACAGTGTACTAATCTAATTATGATTTAATCGATTTTCTTCAGTTACCGTTGTTTCTGTGAAAATACCATTGCAAGACAAAAGAAGCCTGTTATATACAATCATAAAAGCGAACAATATTAAACACACAGTAACGTACAGATGCAAATGTGGTGTGATGGGCTTGCCATAGCTGCGGAAACACCTCAGCATAGCGACATTCTGCTCGTCTTCCGCTGCAATGTGCGAATAATACACTACGTGTAAACTGGCCAGCTCTTCGTCAGCGAGCCTACCTATAGCGCAATGCCTTACTTTTAACGTACAGCTGATACTGCAGAAAAGATAAATCCGAGAGAGAACCGAGCAGTACTGAATGCCAGCTTCACGGCGAAGAGTAAAATGGCCATTACTGTTGTCAACACGGAGTACCTTGAGTGAATGGCACATGTTTGTATCTAAACAAGATACACATTGTGGTGTCACCGCCAGACACCACACTTGCTAGGTGGTAGCTTTAAATCGGCCGCGGTCCATTAGTACATGTCGGACCCGCGTGTCGCCACTGTGTGATCGCAGACCTAGCGCCACCACAAGGCAGGTCTCGAGATACGGACGAGCACTCGCCCCAGTTGTACGGACGACTTTGCTAGCGACTACACTGACGAAGCCTCGCTCCTTTGCAGAGCAGATAGAATAGCCTTCAGCTAAGTCAATGGCTACGACCTAGCAAGGCGCCATTAGTAACATTGCATGTATCTATGGAGTCTCACTTATATCGTCAATAGCGATGTACCAAGGATGGATTAAAGTTAAGTATTCCAGAAGCTACGTACTTTTCTTTATAGCATTCATTACGTATCCTGTTACAGACCTATCTCTTGCCTGCTAAACGCGTGCCTTTCGGCTACTTCCGTGGCGTGGCTGTCTTGCTACGCCACAACACACATCGCATACCTTCGATGTATTTTCAGAGCAGTAGACTGCCGCACGGGATTAGCCGAGCGGTTTAGGGCGCTGCAGTCATGGACTGTGCGGCTTTTCCCGGCGGAGGTTCGAGTCCTCCCTCGGGCATGGGTGTGTGTGTTTGTCCTTAGGATAATTTAGGTTACGTAGTGTGTAAGCTTAGGGACTGATGACCTTAGCAGTAGAGTCCCGTAAGTTATCACACACATTTCAACATTTTTGAGCAGTAGACATACAAAGATAAATGGAAATAAGAAATCAGACAAAAAAATGTGCAGTTACGCTGCAGTGGGCCACTGGACACTGAATTCCGATATGTCCGATGAACATGTCGATATGCCTGAATTTACAGAAAAGCCAGGGCGACTATGAAACGATGTAGTGCTTGCTGGGTAGCCCCACATCCATAATCGCTGTGTACATTGTCACAGACGGTGCCGTATGGCACAGAGAAAATGTCTACTAGACTCTTTGCAGTGGAGGACCATGGAAGGAAAGGAAGTAGTGTAGAGAAAAAGTTATGAGGCCCAATGGCTTTATTTGAGTCGTTCTGTTGTTTTTCGGATGTGGTGACAGTTTATAGAGACCGAAACTGCGTACCAAATACCAGGAAAGGTCCGAACACGTGTGACTTCCGAAGAGAGGACCGTTATTTGGTCGCAAGGGCACGACAGTACCGCCTTAGTACTGCACAGAATTTGCTATGTGAGCTCGCAGCATCCACTGCACGTGTTTATCGAGGCAGACGGTGTACAGAAGGCTTCAGCAGTGAGGCTTTTATTGTTGGAGACATGCTGTATGTCTACCTCTGATGGGTCTTCACAGAAGGGAACGCCGGCCGGTGTGGCCGAGCGGTTCTAGGCGCTTCAGTCTGGAACCGCGCGACCGCTACGATCGCAGGTTCGAATCCTGCCTTGGGCATGGATGTGTGTGCTGTTCTTAGGTTAGATAGGTTTAAGTAGTTGTAAGTTCTAGGGGACTGATGACATCAGATGTTATGTCCCATAGTGCTCAGAGCCATTTGAACCAATTGAACAGAAGGGAACGTCTAGAGTGAGTCATCAACGAGCCACCTGGACGGTCGAACTGTGGGCCAATGCTGTTTTCCCCGATGGGTTCTGAAAGTCTGGAGAGTGATCTTCGATGGATTTGCATCTGGAGGGAACGTGGAACACTATTTCGGCACCCAAACATTGTGGAAAGAGACGGAGATCGAGAAGGATCCCTGATGGTGTGGGCAGGAATTATATTTAACACCTGACCCCCTCTTAATGAAATTGAACGGGTGAATCGGCAAGGTTTAACTGTTGTAGGTGTAGTATCGAGATCTCGGGACCCCATTTTCGGTTGTTTCTAGGTGCTGTGTGCCCAGACGTCGTACTGGTGGATGGTAATGCTTGACCTCATAGAGCACGGGTAGTTGGTGTTTGTTGGATAGGGAAGATATTACACGCATGGCGTAGCCTGCTCGCTCTTCCGATTTGTATCCAGTAGAGCTTGTCTGCGATACACTTGGGAGACGGCCTGCATCACGTCAGCATCACCGACCACTCTCCAAGACTGCGAGCGGCTCTGCAGGAAGAATGGGCGCCACTGCCTCAACGTGAGACTGATGACATCGTTCTCAGCATTCCCGTCGTTGCCAAGCCTATATTGCTCTCAGAGGTGGTCGCACCTCATACTGAGCACATTAACCAATTGTCGGAATGTGTGTGCAAATCCGTTAAGTTGGAAAAAACGTAGTTTTGTCTACCGTTATGCACCTCGCAGTTGTTTACCTTCTGTATTCTTTACACTGTTTCTACTTTAGTATCTCCTGTTTATACTGTTTTGTGCAAAATAAACGCAACCTTGCAAAATTTCCTTTGGTTGCTTTAATTTTGGACACCAGTTTGTGTGGAAACGGAGTGTTCTGAAACACGAAAAACACAGATTTCCTGCAAGTTCAAAACCTCAAATTACGTGTAAATATAATGACGATTCTTGCAAAGGATTGTGTGTGTCATAAGATGACATGATACGTGAAAATAACATAGTCGAACACTACAGAAAAACTTTATATTGATGTGAAATTGTAAAAGAAGCAGGCCTGATCAAGGTAAGAAAGAATGTGCAAGCAAAAAGAAAATTATGAGCTACAGGACACTAACCGCTCTTCAGGGGAAGGTCCATCTTGTAGCGTGCAGCTGATGAAAACACGGATAGTGGGGCAGCGGTTCTGGAACAAGAGGTGGTGGAAGACTTGGTGTTATTATCCACAAACAATAGGCTGAAATCATGGCTCACATAACACGTTTTAAATGCAGAAACAGAAAAAATAAACAGTTAATAAAGTACTTGCTTCAGAATTATCTGTATGTAGGATGTGTAATTTATTTTGGGAGGAGGGTGTTATTTGTTCATGAAGTACAATTTGTACACCTTTAAAAGAATTTTTACAACAGCAAGTACAAAATCGACAATTAAGTTCCTAATAACTGGGCAATAACAATGAGGGATACCTTATTTTTGTTCTAAAAGGCGTATCAGTCAGTCCCAGTCAAATATTATATCAACTAATATTTGTGTACGAGAACTTGACAGTTAATAAAGTACCTGCTACAGAATTAACTGTATGTAGGATGTGGAATTTATTTTGTGAGGAGGGTGTTATTTGTTCATGAAGTACAATTTGTACACCTTTAAAAGAATTTTTACAACAGAAAGTACAAAATCGACAATTAAGTTCCTAATAACTGGACAATAACAATGAGGGATACCTTAATTCTTTGCTAAAAGGCGTATCAGCCAGTCCCAGTCATATAGTACATCAACTATGATTTGCGTACGAGAACTATTGTGGCTACAGGGTATTTGCCTGCTCTGTTCAAGCATATGGATTTGGTACCTTTTGGAACCAAGATCTACATACGTGCAATAAGTAAAATGTCGTTGTTTGCTGTCCATCCTCATGCTGTAATGTTGACATTCAGCACTGTAATTTGTTACGATGATATTTCAGCTGCGTAAACATGCCTCACTGTTTGTGTACATAAGACGTGGTTGCCGGAGACGCTGCCCTGACACGTCTCGTTGAGTAGCTCGGCGGTCAGTGCTAGACTGCTTAGGTCGTTGACGGTAAAGAGCGACCGGACGGTCTGTAGCGAACAGCGGCATCCGGCAGCAGACGAGTGCAGAGTAATGATAGCGCCCGCCGGCGTAATGAGGTCCAGAGGGCGGCAGCGGCGAGAATGGCCCACGGATAGCTGCGGCGAGCGGCCGGCTCCGAGGGGTAATCTGGAGGAGCCCCGCGTCCCAGCCCACAATTAACTCAATCTGCTAAGTTTCGCGGCAAGTCGGGCCGGAGGGAGGGCCGCGGAGGCGGAGGACGGTCGGAGGGGCGGGGGAGGTGGCTGACCCGGCAATCTGCATTGCAGAGGGCGGCGGCGCGCCTCGCCCTTTGATACCTGCCAGCAATTACGTGCGCCGATGCGATGCTCCGGCCAGAGCGCTGCTCGCAAGGTAATACCTGGCTAGCCACGCCGGCCGCCGATGCCAGGCTAATAGCGTTTACGGGACAGCGTGGACGCGCACTCGCCCGCACGCAGCAGCGGCCCGACTCACCGGCGGCTGCTGTTGCGGAGCTTCCGTCAAATAACTGCTGTGCGCCGTGCAGCCCGGCCTGACTACAAAGCTGTCACGTGCTGCAGGTGAACTGGCTGCGCCTGCCCCCCTCCGTGTGTATTACGTTGCTCATACTTCCAGCTCATCGCGTGCCTCTGCACCGAACCGAATTTAACTTCCCCGTCGACAGGATGGTCATCCGGAGTAGTTTCGTTCCTACCTGGTAAAGGCGTCGCCTGCATCTACATCTATCCAGTAAAGGCGTCCCCTACATCTACAACTACCTTTACAAACATAAAACAACAACGAACCAAGAGGGAGTTATCCGAATGGAACTGAAATCGATACATCTGATGTACATGTACAGTCAAGCAAATGATTGCCGTTTCAGAAGAACTGGATGATTTATTCAAGAGAAAGTGCTTCCCAAATTGTCAAGTCAGTAACTCGTTGTTTCACCTCAGGCCATTATGCAAGCAATTATTCGCCTTGCAACTGATTGAGAGAATTACTGGACGTCCTCTAGATGAATATCGTGCCAAATTCTGTCTAACTGCCGCGCAGGATTAGCCGTGCGGTCTAAGGCGCTGGACTGTGCGGCTGGTCCCGGCGGAGGTTCGAGTCCTCCCTCGGACACGGGTGTGTGTGTTTGTCAGGATAATTTGTGTAAGCTTAGGGACTGATGACCTTAGCAGTTAAGTCCCATAAGATTTCACAAGCATTCTGTCTAACTCATGCATTAGATGGTCAAGATCCGGAGATAGTTCGGCGGTCCTGCCCATAATGCTCCAAACGATCTCAATTGGGGAGAGATCCGAACACACTGCTGGCCAAGTTAGGGTTTGCCAAGCATGCAGACAAGCAAGGCAGGCATTATTGTAAGAGGTCCGAGCAGATGTAATTTCGATGTATTGCTCATGCGCTGCCTGCTATATGCAAGGTATAAGAGAATCTCTGACCAGAGAGCAGTGTTGACTGTAGTAGGAACTGTGTAGCTGTAGCAGTACGTTGTTGCTAGTCTGCAGTCTGCTCTGGTCTGGTCTGGTGTATCGTGTTGGCTGGGCCGGTCGCGGTGCAGCGTTGTCGGAGCCTGAGTATTATTGTATAAGGTAAAAAGCAGCCTCGCGCATATCTAGTAATGTCATCTCAAGTCCCATGTAAATGTTTTAAAAATATCGTAATAATAATCTTTCTCATAAAAAGTAACTTTTAACAACCATTCATTTCAATTTAAAGAATTTACTAATTTCTCCCATCCATGATCATCCCGATTGTTGCAAAAGAAAAATCAGTTGTTTCCCTTTCATAAATGACAAATCTATCAGCCAGCATTGCGCAGGGCTGTGCCAGAAAAATTTATTGCAAGAGCAGATGTATATGCGTTATCCGGCGACTTCATTGAGGTAAGAATTTTTCTCTTTTTTATTCAGAATGATCTTTCAGGGCCATGACGCAACACTGCTGACGTCCAAAATTTACCCGGTTAAATTCACAGTCAATTATTGAAAAGTTATAAGTGAGCGACAATTTAATTGAGAGGTTAGTTACATTGTATTATTACCAGGTTACTGAATTTTTTTTTTTTTTTTTTTTTTTTTTTGTTGGGACGTTACACTGAATGTGAACGACATAATTATAATTTAACTGTTGAGAGTTTTAGGAATTTTGCTGTTTTGATGTTACACTAAACGCGAATATTATTCATATTATTTATTTTATTTTGTGGGGAGGTTGCATTATCTTGGTGAAATGTAAGCCCAGGCTTGCTTGCTTCGAAGCACTAAAAAGGGGCTTAGAATACTGTCAACGTACAGCTTTGCTGTCAGGGTGCCACAGATGAAGACCGAAGTTATCCTGCTACGAAAAGAAATGGCGTCCCAGGCCATCACATCTGGTTGCCGGGCTCAGTCTGGTATCCAACCACTATCCGGTGAGTCTCAAGATACGTCAGTCGTCATCTGCGGCACCCTTACACTACAGCGATAGGTCGGGGACATTATACGTTCCATTTTATTGTAACTCCTGGCAAGCCATTCTGGGCTTATATTTCAGCAAGATAATGCCCCCCGCTACGGCGAGAGACTCTATTGCTAGCCAGCAAGGTCACCGGATCTCTCCCCAATTGAGAACATTTGGAGCATTATGATGAGCAGCATCCTCCAACCATCTCCGGATTTTGACCATCTAGCGCGCCAGTTGGACAGAATTTGGTACAATATTCCTAAGGAGCACATCAAACAACTCAATCAGTCAGTGTAAAGCCGAATAACTGCTTGCTTCAGTGAGATGCCGAGCAACTGCTTGCTTCAGTGAGATTTGCTCAGTTTACGAATCTCCTTTCCTTAAAGGTATTATAACATTTTTCTGTCATTGTAATCATTTGTTTGTCTCTACATGTACATTATATCTACCAATTTCCGCCCCATTCGGATAATTCCTTCCTGGTGCGTCGTTTTCTTTCATTCTCTCTTTTTTCTGTTCTTTTTTATCATAGAGTGTAAGTCTCCCTGCTTAGCTGAGTGGAAACGTGCTTGGCTCCATCGACTGGGTCCTGGTTCCATTCCCGGCCGGGGACTTGGGACTGGTGTTCTCCTCATCATCATTTCATATCGGCCGCAAGTCGCCCAATGTGGCGTTGACTGAAATAAGACTTGCACTTGGCGGCCGAACCCGACTGGGACATCCCGGGCAACAATGCCATACGATCATTTCATTTTTTATCAGAGAGTGTATACACCGCGTAGCGGAAGGCGTGTAGTACCAGTATTATTTTATTTCCTATACTATTCGCATATTGATGAGGCTTTCAGAAAGATAAGGGCACCAGGGAGCCGGACGCGTTGTAGATATTGATAACGGAAGAAAGAATTCATAAAAAAATCAGATCATGATCATAGAATTCGTCGAGCTGAAAAAGCGTTCGACAAAGTAAAATATGCAAGATGTTCGAAATTCTGAAAAAAATACGAGTACGCAGTAGGGAAAATTAGGTAGTACAAAAATGTCCAAATCTGTACATCGAAAAAGCAATGACATAAACAAAAGGAAGGTTGAAGATTGTGCTTAAAATTCAGAATCAGAGGATATCAAGCAAGAGGTTCGCTGGTGACATCTTCTTTCCTTAGGAAAAGTGAAGAAGAATTACCGGACGTGTTGAATGGAACGAACAATCTATGAGTGCAGTGTGTGGATTTAGAATAACCCGCAAAAATACGACAATAAAGAGGAGATGCGTAATGGAGAATAGCGGTAAACTTAACATCAGTATTCAGGACCTCGAAGTCGAAAAAGTTAAGAAATTCTGCAACCTTGGAATCAAAATAACACATGACATATGAAGCAAGAAAGACACGAAAATCAGACTGACAGGAAAGAAGGCCTTCCAGGTCGGTAGAAGTCTGCTAATGTCGAACATCGGTCTTAGAGTGTACCTTTGGAGTACGAGGGTAGTTCAGTAAGTAATGCAAAAAAATTTTTTGAAAAAACGCGTTGGTTTTATTCAGGAGTCCAATACACCATGTTATTCCCCATTCTTTTGGATATAAATCCATGTTTTTCAAAATAATCTCCGTTCAGTGCGACGGTCTTCCGCCACCTTTCTCCGAGGGTCTGCATGCCCGCATGGTACCACTGTACTGGTTGATGTCGGAGCCGACGCCTTGCTTCCTCAGTAACCTCCCCAGCATCCATGTACTGCTTGCCGTGGAGTCCATATGGGCCAAACAAATGTAAGGTGCGAGTTCCGTGCTGTAGAGCGGATGGGGAAGAACAGCCCAATGAAATTTTGTGATGACAGATGCCTTGATCAAGTCTCACCGTGCTTTTGGTCGCTGACAAGTATCTGTAGAAACGCCTGACTGTCTGTGACGCTCTGGTTTTTACTGGATTGTGTCAGACCTCCACCGCAGACGCCATTTTGAAGGTCACATATAGCGCCCCCACCTACTTCATGAAACTGAAGGGGCTGAAGCGGGATATTCCATGATGACCCAATTTTTTTTTCTTTATTGTTATTTTAATACCTTTACAATAATGGTTGGCCGGCAGCGGCCAATCTAGGCCGCTCTTCGACCACAGTGAAGACATACAGGAAACAAGAAGACAGGAAAACAAACAAATGTGGTGGATAAAAGCAGGAGACAGACATAGTAAAATAAATGAAGTCGTTCACAGGCGCAATGTTTTGATAAAAACGTTCATCACTCTACACAAACGGGGAAGACAGAGTTTACACACGTGAACAGAGGAGCACAAACGAAGAGACACTGAAGCACTGACGCGAAGACACACACGACAATGCACATGAAGATGCACTGTTCGCGCGAAAAAGCCGGGGACCTGTAAAGGAACAAAGTGTGGGTAAGAGGGGGAGGGTGTTGATGCCAGTGGGAGAGGAGAAGGGAGGAGAGAGAGTAGGGGTGTGTGTGGAAGCCCGGGGGAGGGGAAGGGCTGGGAGGTTGGAAGAGAGGAAGGACAGAAGGGTGGCCTGGAGGAAAAAACACAGGGGGAGGAAGGGGAGGATGAAAGTTGGTAGGAGGGGTATATGGAGGGGATGAGGGCAACATCAGGGAGAGGGTTAGCGGAAGCCACCTTGGGCAAGGGTATAGAGTGTGGAGAGGTGGAGAGTGGGAACGGAATTAATTCATAGAGGATCCACATGGGGGAGGGGAGGCAGATGCGATAGGTGAGGCAGAGCGCATGGTGTTCCAGGATTTGAAGGAATTTGTAGCAGGTAGGAGGGGCGCCGATCCAGGTGGGATGGGCATAACAGATTATAAGGTGGATGAGGGATGTATAGGTGTGGAGGACGGTTGGGGGGGGGGGGCATGTGTGGGCAGATGACCCAACACAAACTTCGATTTTTTTCAGCTGAAAATGGCAGAGAAAAGAACTATGTTACATTACCCACTGAACACTTCCCGTATGTAGTGAATGATGGACTGTGGCGAAACCACAAAAGAAGAGTATTGAAGCGTTTGAGATGTGATATTATAAGGGATGTTGAACACTAAGCATGTGCCGTTTGGTGATTCATTAGGTTTGTCATGTGGATCTGTGGCTCCATACAGAGGCGCCACCTGTAAGCGTTAACTGTGAAGAGTCTCGGCAGCCGCCGAGGTGGGGAGTCTATTGTGAGTCCATCACAAGAGAGATAGCGCCCGTGTTTGCGAACTGTCAGCTGACGTTAGTGGGTGGATCTACAGGAAGCGGCAGTGTTATGGCCCTCGGTCACATTTTCGGGAGCACGATGTTGGCTTGCGTTTGTATTACGAGTAGAATCCGTATTTTCACTCAGCACTGTATGAATTGGCACTATCTGCAATAGTTTGGAGTATTATAGGAGTACAGCTGAACTTCCAGGAGAAAAAAAAAAGTTTTTTGAATACATTCGAAGGATTAGCAAAGAGGAGTGGTAGTGTCTTCTGTTACCTATAACAGCTTTCTTAACCTAGCCTGTGTTTGAGTGCATTCTCTCTCCGAAGTTGTATATTTCATACTGTCTGTTTTGTGCTTTCGCTTCTGACCTCGCGCGGTGCGGCTTAAACGTGGAAGTTTGATCAAAGCTCGCAGGTGGCGCCTCTGACTGGTAGAGGTTGTTACAGGCATAAATAGCTACACAATAGGGCATGTGTTTATGAACTTTATTACCTCTGTGGGTGATGGGTGTTAATGTTGTACGGCTCAATGTAAGAAGCGCTATCTTGGTTTAGGCTCTACCCTGGTGCTTACTGTATTAAACGGATTCTGTACTCTGGACCATAGTGGAGCCAGGGAGTGTGATGTAAAAACCTTTGTATTATATTTTAAGAAAATGAAAGACGTCCGTTTATTTGACAACATCTTTCATTAGAGTGTAGCCTTTAAACTAGATACAGTAGTTTACCATTTTCATATCCCATCTTTGGCATTTTCTACTCGGATTAACGACTATCAGGAGAGATCTGTGGGGTATCTCTTTTATTTTAATCCTATGTTTTCCTTTAAGATCAGCAGATTTTATTTTACGAACACTGCCTGTCTAGAATGACATCCATTCTGTTAGTGCGACTGTGGGCTAAAGCGAATTTTCTGCTCTCTCCAAGCTTAGAAACTGAGGGCTTAATCGTTGGAATAAACAGGACAATAACGGGGGAAGCGGGCGGGGGGTTTAAATCGAAGAACAGGCAGTTGAAGAGAGAAGGAACTTTACGCTCGATGCGTTGGCTTGTGGACACACTGTGCAGCTGTACCACGAGGCGTATGGTGAGACGTAATGCAAGTGGTCGCTGGTGCTCCGTCAGTCAGTATGGGATCAGAGGTGGTTAGTGGTACCAGTTATATGTACCAAATTCCTTTCGAATTCCTGAAGGCTTTGGCACATGCGTTGCAAGGTAAATTCTTTAATCCGCCCTGTTTTAGGCTGAGCAATGTGATCGTTCTCTTGTTTCAGTCACTGTATTTAGCATCCATTTCTCCTCTCGCCTTGCTCTTGTCCCGCGCAAATCAGTTAGTGAAGTTTTGAATTTATCAGCACCAAAAATTTCTGTGAATGCATAATAACAACTTTCACTCATGTTCTTTGCCCTCATCAATGCTTATCTCGGTTGCAGCATGTTGTATCACACATTAGCTTTTAAAATCCGCCCTTGGTTCTATAGAGGCAACCCCCTCCTCTCCCCATGCTGATCACTGTGTCTGGTAAGTTGTTTTTAAGTTGCATTTTGTATGGCACCGTAGCATTTACGAACATTATTTGTCAAGCAGTTAAACTTTCTTTATTTTTAAGGTAACTGTGATAAACCCAAAGGTTTAAATTCAGTCTTTCACTTCAAGACTCCCAGGTCAATTTCAGATGCGTCAGGCAATGGCAGATACCGCTAAACTTTGGCTCATCTCACCGTAGAGGAACGGTTTTACTTGTTTTCACAGCTGAAATTGCTCCGACCTTAATTTATCACAGTATGGCCATGACACTTAACGTGGTATGACACCTTCATCAGGGGATGTGATAAAAAGACAATAGGGATTAATAGTCAAATGTATCGAAGTTCCATTCTTGCCTTTTTTTGACCAGAAAAACAGATTGAGATCCCTAATTCACTAAAAGATCACTCCATGCTACAGCTGGCACCGTATCAAGTACAAGTATCTTCAACATTTCGCGGCCCTGTCAGCTTCAGTTGCACCGTTTACCTAGAATTTACCGATATTCGGTATGCACGTTCTAGAGTCAAGAACGGTTCCAACACTTGATTTAACGAGTGGATAATAACTTCGTCGGCCAATAGCATTTACGTATAGTAACCGGAATGACGATCACCAAGTCATTACCCCTTTACAGAATGTAGGTGCTACCACATAATCCTTCAATATGACTTATTGTGGTCAATACTATGTGTATACGACAGAAGTGATACCATCGCTTAGTCATACACAACTTTTTATTAACTTAATTAATGGCAGTCATATCCATATAAGTAACACGAGAGGGTAACATCACCTTGCCACAATCTACTGGATACCAAGTTTTGATTTAGACTAGCCGGATCAGTTTGAGTTGATCTTACTAAATGACGTTTAAAGCAGTCCTTGGAGTGTTTCTCGTCAAATCACATCATAATTTAACCATTTCTCGTCATCCTCCCATAATTTATTCTTTAAGTACATACTGATCTATGTCGGTCAATTAATTTAAGTGTGTTGAGCGGTGCAATGTTCGCCAAGTCACACTTTAGCTTTAAGCATATTTCCGCCGTCATTCCCTAAGTTCAATGGCAGTGGTCACCAGCCCGAATTATCATAGCGGTGGTCCACACACAGTTTTTTCAGTATATGTGTGGATCATGAAGACAATTTGAGTACCCCATTGCCGCACGTTATCCCCTACTATAGTGTTTTCTGTAACTCATAACCATAACTTCGCCAAGAAGCTCAATCAAGCACGTGCATTAGTTTTTGACTTGATTCTAGACCATTTCAGGTCAAATATGCTAATCTTGACTAATGACCATCTATTTTATATGGCCCGTATTGCCGGATGTTACAGATTAGATATAGACTTGCTCATAAGTTCAATCATGACCATTTGTGTGCTAAGTCAATAGGATGTTCCTGCGTTGTAACCATAGCTAAGCAAGTGCTTAACAATTACGTCTAAGAAATTTTTAGGCCTAGTCATAATATGGACGATGTTGGCTTTATACACTCCTGGAAATGGAAAAAAGAACACATTGACACCGGTGTGTCAGACCCACCATACTTGCTCCGGACACTGCGAGAGGGCTGTACAAGCAATGATCACACGCACGGCACAGCGGACACACCAGGAACCGCGGTGTTGGCCGTCGAATGGCGCTAGCTGCGCAGCATTTGTGCACCGCCGCCGTCAGTGTCAGCCAGTTTGCCGTGGCATACGGAGCTCCATCGCAGTCTTTAACACTGGTAGCATGCCGCGACAGCGTGGACGTGAACCGTATGTGCAGTTGACGGACTTTGAGCGAGGGCGTATAGTGGGCATGCGGGAGGCCGGGTGGACGTACCGCCGAATTGCTCAACACGTGGGGCGTGAGGTCTCCACAGTACATCGATGTTGTCGCCAGTGGTCGGCGGAAGGTGCACGTGCCCGTCGACCTGGGACCGGACCGCAGCGACGCACGGATGCACGCCAAGACCGTAGGATCCTACGCAGTGCCGTAGGGGACCGCACCGCCACTTCCCAGAAAATTAGGGACACTGTTGCTCCTGGGGTATCGGCGAGGACCATTCGCAACCGTCTCCATGAAGCTGGGCTACGGTCCCGCACACCGTTAGGCCGTCTTCCGCTCACGCCCCAACATCGTGCAGCCCGCCTCCAGTGGTGTCGCGACAGGCGTGAATGGAGGGACGAATGGAGACGTGTCGTCTTCAGCGATGAGAGTCGCTTCTGCCTTGGTGCCAATGATGGTCGTATGCGTGTTTGGCGCCGTGCAGGTGAGCGCCACAATCAGGACTGCATAGGACCGAGGCACACAGGGCCAACACCCGGAATCATGGTGTGGGGAGCGATCTCCTACACTGGCCGTACACCACTGGTGATCGTCGAGGGGACACTGAATAGTGCACGGTACATCCAAACCGTCATCGAACCCATCGTTCTACCATTCCTAGACCGGCAAGGGAACTTGCTGTTCCAACAGGGCAATGCACGTCCGCATGTATCCCGTGCCACCCAACGTGCTCTAGAAGGTGTAAGTCAACTACCCTGGCCAGCAAGATCTCCGGATCTGTCCCCCATTGAGCATGTTTGGGACTGGATGAAGCGTCGTCTCACGCGGTCTGCACGTCCAGCACGAACGCTGGTCCAACTGAGGCGCCAGGTGGAAATGGCATGGCAAGCCGTTCCACAGGACTACATCCAGCATCTCTACGATCGTCTCCATGGGACAATAGCAGCCTGCATTGCTGCGAAAGGTGGATATACACTGTACTAGTGCCGACATTGTGCATGCTCTGTTGCCTGTGTCTATGTGCCTGTGGTTCTGTCAGTGTGATCATGTGATGTATCTGACCCCAGGAATGTGTCAATAAAGTTTCCCCTTCCTGGGACAATGAATTCACGGTGTTCTTATTTCAATTTCCAGGAGTGTATTATCCTTTCCACTCCTAACTTCTTTTTAGTGATACAACTTCGTGCTTAAGCACAAAAATTTTCCTAGATAGGCCATACCTTGTAACCACATGATACCTTCCTCATATCGTGACCAATGAATACTTCATAAATGTTAAGACAGACGATCTAAGTACGATCTGCACAGGTTAGCATATACGCCCTTTCCTCAGCTATACTTTATTTCACTTTACTAGTAAATCCAACGTCAGGAGTTAAGTTCGCGTCTTGTCCCAACAAGTAACTATCATACAGTTTATGCGCAGGCGCAAGTTATTGTGTCCGCCTAGGCGGGCCTCATGACCCTACGGTCAGTTCCAATACAGCACTAGTGGCTGCCGCATCGCGGTCGCGAAGTGGGGTCGAGGCAGTTGCAGATGAGTTTTATAGTCTGACGATGATTTATGGATTTGTAGTTTTAGCTTGACGATGTGCACTATGGACAAACGGTAGTCACTGTTATTCTGAAGAAGGTTGGGTTATCCCGACTGAAACCTAGGTAAATTCTATGTAAACGGTGCAAATGAGACTGTTAATTATTAAAATTAAAATCTGCTATCAAGTATCTTGTAGTGGTTAGTAACTCGGTGTTACAAGTTATTTTACGTCTTCTGGGATGCTTTCGGCTTTTAGAATATAAATGGCACCCCTAATGACAATTTAATGAAATTTTATTTTAAGTTATTTTATTGAATACTTGTAAAATGTTGAGCCTCGATCTGAGTTCTAAGGCATATTCTCGAGAATATAATTATTATTTTGTGGAGTATGGTTTGTGAACTTGTTAATGTATTTTGAAGAGTTTAACTTCAAGTCAGTCTGGGTTACAATATCCGCATGTGGGACAGGGCTCGAGAGAAGTAGATAAACACATGCACAGATTAGTCTGGTAACAATTTTCTTGTACAACCTGTAAGTGAGTGGTCAGTAACGACTTAAGTATTGATAGTTTTATCCTGTGGATAGTCCTACGTCTAAATAGCTACCAGTGCTACTCATTGTATTATTGTATTTTTGTAAATCGATTAATCTGTTTCTTGACATATAAGCTTTGTTTCTAAAAAATATTAACAGTTGTATGTGCTTAATTAATAAATTTTTGAATTGTCCTTCTGCACTCAAATTATTCAAACCTCGCTCTGCTACACCCTGTGGTACAGGCTTAAGGTAATTAGATTATTTGCAACTTCGGAGTAGGAGGGAACATATGTAAAACACTGGCAAGAATCTGCTGCGGTTTGGTAGGACATCAGGATTAACTTCTATATTACTAAAGGGAACTATAGAGGGTAAAAGCTGTAAGGGAAAACATAAACCGAAATTCGTGCGGCAAATAGCAAAAACTGAGTGAGAGGAAAAATAACCATATGTAACTTTTGTACTCACCTCTTCCTCGCTGTCCGTAAGCGAGATAATGGTTGGACAACCTTCTCTAAATTTAATCAACAAGCTTCCGCGAGAACTACGGAGTCATTCTTGGAATGGTACCCATTCAATTTCACCGAGCATACCTGTTACATTTTCACATGACCTCAACCGATATGCTGTGATCATAGTAGTGTGTTTCATAATTGGAGCCATATCTACTGCCACGTCTACTTGTCAATGACTCCTAAAACTGGCCGCGCGGGATTAGCCGAGCGATCGCCGGCACGGTAGTCCAGCGTGTTCGGTTAGAGGGCTGTGTGCTCGCAGTTATAAAAAAACTGAGTCAAGGAATGAACGACCAACCTGAATGGATGTCTTGTGACGACCGCCCAGAACAAACACAACGAACAATACCGAACAAAATGAAAAAAAAGCGGTCTACGGCACTGCAGTCATGGGCTGTGCGGCTGGTCCCGGCGGAGGTTCGAGTCCTCCCTCGGGCATGGGTGTGTGTGTTTGTCCTTAGGGTAATTTAGGTTAAATAGTGAGCAAGTTTAGGCACTCATGACCTTAGCAGTTAAGTCCCAAAAGATTTCACACACATTTGAACATTTTTTTCCTAACACTGGAATAATTCTACAGAATTCGTCGCACCAGCCTATTATATGCCAATTCGTTTATGGAGGTGTTGCATCTCCCCGAAAATTCTTCCAGAAAGAACTGGTTTACATTCGTTTCTCCTCATAATGGTTTTCTCTCATCATCCCATTTCATTTACCATCTTAGTATTACCCGTTAATATTTACGCGATTTTACTTGCCATGATGTAAGTCACTAATTCTGTAACAATATAATATGAAGTTCTATTTGTTGGAGGTATTATCTTACATTTGTTGTTGTGGTCTTCAGTCCTGAGACTGGTTTGATGCAGCTCTCCATGCTACTCTATCCTGTGCAAGAATCTTCATCTCCCAGTACCTACCGCAACATACATCCTTCTGACTCTGCTTGGTGTATTCATCTCTTGGTCTCCCTCTACGACTTTTACCATCCACGCTGCCCTCCAATACTAAATTGGTGAGCCCTTGATGCCTCAGAACATGTCCTACCAACCGATCCCTTCTTCTAGTCAAGTTGTACCACCAACTTCTCTTCTCCCCAATCCTATTCAATACTTCCTCATTGGTTATGTGATCTACCCATCTAATCTTCAGCATTCTTATGTAGCACCACTTCATAAGCATCTATTCTCTTCTTGTCCAAATTATTTACCGTCCATGTTTCACTTCCATACATGGCTACACTCCATACAAATATTTTCAGAAATGAGTTCCTGACACTTAAATCTATATTCGATGTTAACAAATTTCTCTTCTTCAGAAACGCTTTCCTTGCCATTGCCAGTCTACATTTTATATCCTCTCTACTTCGACCATCATCAGTTATTTTGCTCCCCAAATAGCAAAACTCCTTTACTACTTTAAGTGTCTCATTTCCTAATCTAAGCCCCTCAGCATCACCCGATTTAATTCGACTACATTCCATTACGCTCGTTTTGCTTTTTTTGATGTTCATCTTATATCCTTCTTTCAAAACACTGTCCATTCCATTCAACTGCTCTTCCAAGTCCATTGCTGTCTCTGACAGAATTACAGTGTCATCGGCGAACCTCAAAGTTTTTATTTCTTCTCCATGGATTTTAATACCTACTCCGAATTTTTCTTTTGTTTCCTTCACTGCTTGCTCAATATACAGATTGAATAGCATAGGGGAGAGACTACAACCCTGCCTCACTCCCTTCCCAACCACAGCTTCCCTTTCATGTCCCTCGACTCTTATAACTGCCATCTGGTTTCTGTACAAATTGTAAATAGCCTTTCGCTCCCTGTATTTTATCCCTGCCACCTTCAGAATTTAAAAGAGAGTATTCCAGTCAACATTGTCAAAAGCTTTCTCTAAGTCTGCAAATGCTAGAAACGTAGGTTTGCCGTTCCTTAATCTAGCTCCTAAGATAAGTCGCAGGGTCAGTATTGCCTCATGTGTTCCAACATTTCTACGGAACCCAAACTGATCTTCCCCGAGGTCGGCTTCTACTAGTTTTTCCATCCGTCTGTAAGGAGTTCGGGTTAGTAATTTGAGCTGTGACTTATTAAACTGATAGTTCGGTAATTTTCACATCTGTCAACACCTGCAGTAACGTATCTCCCATTACATTTTCATCTATATCCTCTTCCATTTCCATAATATTGTCCTCAAGTACATCACCCTTGTATAGATCCTCTATATACTCCTTCCACCTTTCTGCTTTCCCTTCTTTGCTTAGAATTGGTTTTCCATCTGAGCTCTTGATATTCATTCAAGTGGTTCTCTTATCTCCAAAGGTGTCTTTAATTTTCCTGTAGGCAGTATCTATCTTACTCCTAATGAGATAAGTCTCTACATCCTTACATTTGTCCTCTAGCCATCCCTGCTTAGTCATTTTGCACTTCCTGTCGATCTCATTTTTGAGACGTCTGTATTCCTTTTTGCCTGCTTCATTTACTGCATTTTTATATTTTCTCCTTTCATCAATTAAATTCAATATCTCTTATGTTACCCAAGGATTTCTATTAGCCCTCGTCTTTTTACATACTTGATCCTCTGCTGCCTTCACTACTTCATCCCTCAAAGCTACCCATTCTTCTTTTACTGTATTTCTTTCCCCCATTCCTGTCAATTGTTCCCTTATGCTCTCCCTGAAACTCAGTACAACCTCTGGTTTAGTCAGTTTATCCAGGGTCCATCTCCTTAAATACCCACCTTTTTGCAGTTTCTTCAGTTTTAAGCTACAGGACATAACCAATATATTGTGGTCAGAGTCCACATCTGCCCCTGGAAATGTCTTACAATTTAAAACCTGTTTCCGAAATCTCCGTCTTACCATTATATAATCTATCTGAAACCTGTCAGTACCTCTAGTCTTCTTCCATGTATACAGCCTTCTTTTATGGTTCTTGAAACAAGTGTTAGCTATGATTAAGTTGTGCTCTGTGCAAAATTCTACCAGGCGGCTTCCTCTTTCATTTCTTAGCCCCAATCCATATTCACCTACTACGTTCCCTTCTCTCCCTTTTCCTACTCTCGAATTCCAGTCACCCATGACTATTAAATTTTCGTCACCCTTCACTATCTCAATAATTTCTTTTATATCATCATACATTTCTTCAATTTCTTCGTCATCTGCAGAGCTAGTTGGCATACAAACTTGTACTACTGTAGTAGGCGTGGGCTTCGTATCTATCTTGGCCACAATAATGCGTTCACTATGCTCTTTGTAGTAGCTTACCCGCATTCCTATTTTCCTATTCATTATTAAACCTACTCCTGCATTACCCCCATTTGATTTTGTGTTTATAACCCTGTAGTCACCTGACCAGGAGTCTTGTTCCTCCTGCCACCGAACTTCACTAATTCCGACTATATCTAACTTTAACCTATCCATTTCCCTTTTTAAATTTTCTAACCTGCCTGCCCGATTAAGGGATCTGATATTCCACGCTCCGATCCGTAGAACGTCAGTTTTCTTTCTCCTGCTAACGACATCCTCTTGAATAGTCCCCGCCCGGAGATCCGAATGGGGGACTATTTTACCTCTGGAATATTTTACCCAAGAGGACGCCATCATCATTTAACCATACAGTAAAGCTTCATGCCCTCGGTAAAAATTACGGCCGTAGTTTCCCCTTGCTTTCAGCCGTTCGCAGTACCAGCACAGCAAGGCCGTTTTGGTTAGTGTTACAAGGCCAGATCAGTCAGTCATCCAGACTGTTGCCCTTGCAACTACTGAAAAGGCTGCTGCCGCTCTTCAGGAACCATACGTTTGTCTGACCTCTCAACAGATGTCCCTCCGTTGTGGTTGCACCTACGGTACGGCTAACTGTATTGCTGAGGCACGCAAGCCTCCCCACCAACGGCAAGGTCCATGGTTCATGGGGGGTGGGGGGTGGGGGATCTTACATTTATCCATATGTAAAGAGACCTCCTATTTATTACACCAAGCGAAAATTTTATCCAAACTTTCCGCAGTTCCTTGTAATCCTCCATCGGCTATATCTTCCTGTATATAATATCAGCAAACAGAGACGACTTTATAGTGCTGCTCATCATATTATATTGATCGTTCATGTACTTTGGGCAGCTTAAATTCTTATTCCTGTTTCCGCGCACCCGGCGTAACTTCTTTTCGCGTTGCCATCGTGCACAGTGTATGTTGCGTACTGCGATTAGATCGCAGAAATGGTGTCAATGTGATAACTTGGGAGCTGTGATTTTAGAGGGAAAGCAGGCTTCTAACGCAAAGTCTGAAAATTGATTCGACAATAGGCTTAGCCGCCTCCGGAAAGCAAAGACCGAACATTTCATGTGAAGCAGCTTGCAAACCACTTATCCTGATTCCTCATAGATCCACCTAAGTGAATGATGCAGCTCAGTGATCTCCTTTCCTCTCTGCTTTCGCCTACTGCCCACTGTTCCGTCTTTGATACTCATTTCTCTCGCTGAACCTCATAGGCTGCCCCCTTTTGGATGTTTTGATCATTCCCCCCCTCTCTGCCCCTCATGGTGGTGAATATATCGTCGCTTCATCTCCATCACTCGTGGGCTCAGTTTGGAATCCCACCCAGTTAACGGTCGACACTGTATTCACACCTACCAGTCTTCGTTTAGAGTTCCAAAATGTGTGCCCATGAAATTAGAAAACTCCTTGAGCGGTGGTGGCATGTCACGAGGGAGCTCCTACATTGCTCTCCTGCTGTCCAATTTCGCTGCACTTCCTACCTTACCTGCTGATTTCCTAGCGGCTTGTAAATCAGTTTCATTTTCAAAACCGCTAAAAAGGGCAACTGAGTTTGTGTAGGCCTAATCTTCTGTCTGGCGGGGTGGTAATTCCGCAAGTTATGAATGGCTAGCAATTGAATTTTGTTGTTTGTGTATAAAATTTATCATTCGTTCTGTATTTCTAAATAGATTGTTTATTTTATAGCGTGTGCCACAATGTGGCAATATTTAATCGACATTGTGTTCTTCAGGTCAGTACTGTGTGCATATCAAGCAAGACTTTTTTTCAATTTTGTGAACAGAAGCAGAGAACAACATAACGTAATGACGCACGAATTTCCACGTAATTAATCAAGTTATACCTTAGTGATGTGTATATGTTCGTTTCAGTCGTCATTAGGTGCACTTACAGTTAACTGGATTGTATCTTACATCGTATTTTTGATACATAGTACCATCCCCTCACATAAATTTTTTTGTGCTGCTGTTGCGACTCACCCTGGCGGAAGAAATCTTTGGTTGCTTTGTTCAATGTTCGGAGCTTATCTACCTGTTTCTGAATGTATGGGGTACGTCACGTAAGTTTTTATTTCGTGAACAGCTACACGTATCGAAATGCGGCTTTCGGAAAATGTTAGAAGGTCTAGGGGCACGTATGTTTTTCTGTGGTTCATGTTTTTAGCTCTTGTGTCAACTGTGCTGTACTCTTTTACGTAAGTGCTGAAACGTCCCCTTTGAACGATTCTACACGACTGTGCTTAACCTGACACACAATATTTTGTTAGCGCAACGCAATCTGACTTTCATAATTCCCTACAAAAGAATGGCCCTGACTAACATTAAACTATACCTTTCACAAATCACTTACCTCACAAAAATCTTCGCTGCTCAAGCTACTGCAATACAGCGAGCGCCACTACTGCCAGCTAAATAAAAGATTCAAACTATGGAAGGCACTAACTACTGATAGGGATAGTTAGCAAATGAAAGATATTAATAGAGAACAAACAATGTATTTACCTTGATATCATCATATATAAATATAGCAGTTCATGACAAATTACAAATCTCCGCCATCTCTCTCCCCACATCCACCACTGCTGGCGGCTCACCTCCAACTGCGCAACGCTACGCGCTGTTCCCAGCCAGCTCCCTAACACTACAATGGCGAGTATTACAACAATGCAAAGCAGCCACAGACTGCACACAGCACAGCCAGTGATTTTCATATTGAGCGCTACGTAACGTTGCCAATAAGAAAACATAAACAGCCTACTTACATAGAGAAAACATAAACAGCCTACTTACATAGCCCCCATGCTCCCCACAAAAAATTTTACAAATTTTTTTTTGGGCAGTGGCCAATAATGATTTGATAAAATTTTTCATAATTACAATAACAAAGAAATCAAATGCACACACTTATTGATACAATGTTGGTCAGAAGCTAAAATTTTCTCACAGTCCATAAAGATAGTCCAGATCATCCATCATAAAAGTAATTACAGGTTTTTTTTTCACAAAGTCTCATTAGTAAAAGAAATTGCACACAGAAGTAGTGGATTTCCATGCAGTCTTGAAGAAGTAGTGTTGTCCTTCCAACGGAAAGACAGTGCTGACTCGACATGCAGACAGGTAATGGGCCACAATGGAGCAAACCCACAGCAGTGTCATTCGAAGTTTTGAAGAATATTGGTAGGTAGGTCATCACAGAGCAGACCCACTGGAGTCCTGGTAGAGATTGTGGTATTGGTGGGCCACCAGAGGTGCAGACCCACTGCAGTCCTTGTAGAAATAATGGCGTTGGTGGGTCATCATAGATGCAGACCCACTGTAGTCCTTGTAGAGATGGCCAGCAGCCATCTGTTGCGACTGTGCAGGTGCACAATCACCATCGAAGAGTCTTGCAGAGAATATAGCAAGTCCATAACCACCACTTGTGCATTCACAAAGTTTTTGGAATTGTCCTTAGAACCAGCAATGCTGTTATCCAGTCCCTTGCAGAATTATTAACACACGTGCAAACCCTAACAGTCCCTACTTCTCACATATTGTCCACATACTATGACCAACAGAAACGTGTGCAGTGAAATGTAACTTAATTTGAAGAACTGGTGTCTGTACAATTATAAATTTACAACATGAAAATACAATTACAAAGGTACAAAATACATCATTAAAGAACATAACAATACAGATAACATTTGTAGTAACACAGGCTTTACAAAAGAATAGAAATAAACATATACATCAGTGGAATTATGACATGAGTACATACATAAAGGATCACAATAACTTTTGAAACATCAACTTCACACATGAGCATTGAACAGAACAGAATTAATAATGTCTAACATCTTTACAAAGTAAATAACATATTATTAATGCCAATTATATTCGAGGATAACAGTAGTCCTCATCATAGTGAATGTAGCTTAATATTAAAAGAAGAAAAAATTCTATGAAACTGTACACAGAGACAGGAAGAAAACAAATACACAAGGGTACACAAACATATAGTGGGATAACACCAATAGGAAAGGACAGGGTTCGTTTTCAGTGTAACATTTGGTACTGCAGTCCAACCCAAAACTTCATATATCTTTCCTCTTATTTCATCCTTTGTTTCCACCAAAAAAAATTCTAACTAAGCATGCTTTCTGTTTTTATATGTTCACACATTTCTTACCTCATTTTTATTTTCCATTATCTTACCTCATCATTTATTTCCAAGAAAATCCTACCTAAAATACTTTTTTTTTTGGCCAAACCATTTTCTTATAGCGTCTAAATGCATTTCTTCCAATTCATCATAGTTAGTTTCTTATATAGTCTACCCCTCTTAAGCTAACTTAAATCTACTGAGCTCAGATGCTAAACTAAGGGACGAGGCAATGCAGCAGCACATAAAACAATTAACACAAGCAGCAATGACAAAAAATACAGATTGGCAAAGCTAGCAGCAGCAATTATAATAACTTATATCAAAACATGACATAGCTCAAGCAGAAAAAAATATTACACTAAAAATGGCCATGTCTAATACCTATATCACATCTTAACACTAGAGTGATGCATCACAATTTATTCTACAAAAGAAATTACCAAGTACTTGAAAAGAAAATTATGAATGCAGTTCCTGTGAAGGTAAATGTCGCTTTGTGCTCCCTCATTTTTTGAAAAAAATTATTATTTACTCGATCTGTAGACAGAAAATATTTATATTAGTACATCTATAAAATTTTATTTTAACCAATGCTGCAGTGCAGCTAGAAACTAGATATCAAATGAAATAAGCAACTATGTACAAAGCAAAGCGTAAGAACATCGTTCAATAGCCATGTGGTATATATGTGTAATAAGGTAAGGAATAAGGAGTAGGGGTTAGGGACTCTGATTTATGAAAAGGTTGTTGGAAACCGAGAATCGTACTTAAAGAGTTATGAAATGTGTGTGTATATGCGTGAATGTATTACAATGCAGACGAAAATTTTTTTGGACACTGTTATATCAATAGCATTTTGTTTCTACAGATTTGCAACGCTCATTCTTGACCTGTGAAATATTTCTATGTGAGACTGTCACTATAGCGGAAACTGCTGTCGTAAATATTTCCGTACGGAAGTTAAGTGAAACGTCCCCTTTGAGCAATTATACGTGACTGTGCTTAAACTGACACACAATATTTTTAGCGCAAGGCAATCTGACTTTCAAAATTCCCTACTAAAGAATGGCCCTGACAAACATTAAACTATACCTTTCACAAATCACTTACCTCACAAAAATCTTCGCTGCTCAAGCTACTGCAATACAGCGAGCGCCACTACTGCCAGCTAAATAAAAGATTCAAACTATGGAAGGCACTAACTACTGATAGGGATAGTTAGCAAATGAAAGATATTAATAGAGAACAAACAATGTATTTACCTTGATATCATCATATATAAATATAGCAGTTCATGACAAATTTCAAAACTCCGCCATCTCTCTCCCCACATCCACCACTGCTGGCGGCTCACCTCCAACTGCGCAACGCTACGCGCTGTTCACATCCAGCTGCCTAACACTACAATGGCAGACAACAATGCAATCTAGCCACAGACTGCACACAGCACAGCCAGTGATTTTCATACAGAGGTGGCGTTACCAATAAAAAAACCTAAACAGCCTACTTACATAGCCTCCATGCTCCCCACAAAAATTTTACAAAATATTTTTGGGCATTGGCCAATACATATTTGTTAAAATTTTTTTCACAATTACGATAACAAAGAAATCAAATGCACACACTTATTGATACAATGTTGGTCAAAAGCTAAAATTTTCTCACAGTCTATAAAGACAGTCCACATTGTTCATCACAGTAAAAATGCAGAGTTTTTCTCAAAGTCTGAGCAGTAAAAGAAAATGCACATAGAAGTAGTGGATTTCCATGCAGTCTTGAAGAAGTAGTGTTGACCTTCCAACGGAAAGACAGTGCTGACTCTCGACATGCAGACAGGTAATGGGCCACAACAGAGCAAACCCACAGCAGAGTCATTCGAAGTTTGGAAGAATATTGGTAGGTAGGTCATCACAGAGCAGACCCACTGTAGTCCTGGTAGAGAGTACGTATTGGTGGGCCACCAGAGGTGCAGACCCACTGTAGTCCTTGTAGAGATTATGAAACGTCCCCTTTGAACAATTCTACACGACTGTGCTTAACCTGACACACAATATTTTGTTAGCGCAACGCAATCTGACTTTCATAATTCCCTACAAAAGAATGGCCCTGACTAACATTAAACTATACCTTTCACAAATCACTTACCTCACAAAAATCTTCGCTACTCAAGCTACTGCAATACAGCGAGCGCCACTACTGCCAGCTAAATAAAAGATTCAAACTATGGAAGGCAGTAACTACTGATAGGGATAGTTAGCAAATGAAAGATATTAATAGAGAACAAACAATGTATTTACCTTGATATCATCATATATAAATATAGCAGTTCATGACAAATTACAAATCCCCGCCATCTCTCTCCCCACATCCACCACTGCTGGCGGCTCACCTCCAACTGCGCAACGCTACGCGCTGTTCACAGCCAGCTGCCTAACACTACAATGGCGAGTATTACAACAATGCAAAGCAGCCACAGACTGCACACAGCACAGCCAGTGATTTTCATATTGAGCGCTACGTAACGTTGCCAATAAGAAAACATAAACAGCCTACTTACATACAGAAAACATAAACAGCCTACTTACAGTGCATTCGATAGCTCCTTTGAAGACAGTTACAGTGATATCGCGATCGTTAATGTTGACGCTGAAACCAGTCGTAAAAAAAATTGAGAAACGTTCTAGAATGCGAGAGCTCGGTGACCGGAAACGGCATTTGCGGTACAGACATCGTCAAACAGGCGTTCTGGATCAGGATGTGTAGTTGTACACCGTAAGGCAGGCCGTTGCTACGAGAATATAGCTTTATTTCCCTTTGAAACAACGTACGACGTAGATGCAGGTTCAGCTATGGATATGGATATGGAAATACGACATAGGCTAGAATCTAGGGTATCGCAAAGCGCTTAGGAAAACTATTTCACATTTGTGTGTCCTTCCAGATATATGTGAGCTGTACGCAAGAAACCAGCTGTTCATTCTTCAAAAATTAACAGGTCTTATACTCTGCAAAAAGCAATTACAATGAAACTACAGTCAAAGGACGGGGCGTGAGTCGTGCGTGGATAGCCCAGTTGGCAGAGCGTTTGCCCGCGCAAAGCAGAGGTCTCGAGTTCGAGTATCAGTCTGGCACATAGTTTTAATCTGCCAGGACGTTTCATATCAGCGCACACTCCGCTGCAGAGTGAAAGTTTCATTCTAGCAACTGCAGTATTAAACATCTCGGTGTTAGTAGGAAGATTTGACCCATCTTTCCCTTGCGTTGTGCTTCTTAGAGGTAAAACGCATCCTGTCGAACAACTGTCTGTACCTACACTGCTGTAAATCATATCATGTGGAACACATTCATCGACTAAACAATTTATTATAAATTCTTTGGTGACCACCAGTACACCGCAAAATAAATACTCTTCCTAACGAAACGCCGTTTCATGTTGAACGTAAGTGCTTAATGACAATGTTAACAGCTACGTACAATACACGCTGTCGACTTATTTGACATTACAATGACATTTGGTACACACGCAATGAAGTAAACGAACTGCTAACAAAGATTCGGTAACCATCCAAATCATACAACATAAATTTTGTCTTTCAGAAAAATGTGTTTAGCCTTCATTTAAGCATGTGTTCAGGCTGTTGACGATGGACTGAAAGGCACGTTTGAAATCGCCTTCGAAAGAACGACGAATAGACGTAAATACAGTGAAGGATACGGTAGAGAGTGTACTGGCGATTCGACGACACATATCTTCAGACTAGTTGTGGTTTCCTCAAAGCCTGCATCTTTGAATGCTCCTCAAAGAAAGAAATCAAGAGGAGTCAAATCGGGGGACCTCGCAGGCCATTGACAACAGTATACCTTCCTTCTCAAAGTCCAGGAAAGTTATGATTAATTAGTTGTGTTGCAACACGGGGTGAGTGAGCTGGATTACAGTCGTTTTGCCCAATATTGAGTGGTATCTCTTCTAAAACAACTGGCAGAATGTTCGTCAGAATTTTTACGTACGAATGTACGTTTAGAACGGCTGAGACGAAGTAAGGTCTCACAATGTAATTTCCTATGATGCCACAACATACGTTTACGCTTCACGGCCATTGCTGTTGCACCTGACGAAGCCAGTGTGGATTATCGGCTGCCCACTAGTGATTTTATGACAATTTACATTAGTGTGGTTAGTAAACGTTGCTTCATCGGTAAAGAGCACACGTTGTAAAAACATAGGGTCGTTCTCAGTTTCTGAAGGGAAAAACCGACAAAATTGTGTACGATACGGGATGTGAACGACACTCGCCTTGGTGTTTTCACATTCCTTGTTATATGTCTCGTACTACTCTGCGGATTCATTAGCATCGTAGCCAGAACAGTTCCTTCGTGTTCTCTGTCAGCTGCAGTCTTCTTTCTTGTCCTCTTTTTGACGTTCAAGCAGTCTGTCCGCCTTAGCGTCTTAATATTTCGTCGAATTGCCTGGCGCGTCGAACATTGGCGATCGGGACAGCCCCACACCGCTGTACTATTTTTACAGCACTTCTTTTACATTCATCATATAAAAGGAGCTTCTCATCATTGGTGTACTTATCTGCATACAACGAATGCTGGTCCGCAGCTCGTGGTCGTGCGGTAGAGTTCTCGCTTCTCGCGCCCGGGTTCCCGAGTTCGATTCCCGGCGGGGTCAGGGATTTTCTCTACCTCGTGATGACTGGGTGTTGTGTGATGTCCTTAGGTTCGTTAGGTTTAAGTAGTTCTAAGTTCTAGGGGTTTGATGACCATAGATGTTAAGTCCCATAGAGCTCAGAGCCATTTGAACCATTTTTTGAACGAATGCTGAAGCAGAAATTAGCGGCCTGCAGTGCAGATAAGTAAACAGGCAAATGTGTTTACGTTCCTACACAGCATAGCATGAGAACTCTGCTTGGCGGTGTGTGAACCGCTAATGCCGATTCTGGCCACCGTGCTTTCACATTCTAGGACATTTCTCTAATTTTTTACACGTTTCAACGCTAACATTAACAAACACTGTATGACTGTAATTGTCTTCTCAAGAGCTATAGATCACAGTACTATCGAGTATGCGGTTCCATTCAAAAAAAGGTACCTCCTTCAATACCTCCGCTGATAACAGCTCTAAAACTTTAACCAAACAACAACAAAAAAGTACATGCCTTTTGACGCTCTGTGTAACCGTCTCGTAATAAAAGGGGTGTTAGGTATTACATGACTCGCATATGAATAATGGAGACCAACCAACTTATTTCGACACTCAGTCAACAAAATGTGTTACAATGTACGAGCACTTACAGCCGCTTATTGACACTGCTACCAGGAGAACAGAAATGAAGTCCGCTATTGTTCATTTACTTTGAGACAAGTGAAAATGAGGCAGTGGCTGACATTAAATTTCTCACTGAATGCCGACCAGTAATAAGCAAAACCTGAGCAAAATATGTTATGAAAACGTTACGCAAAACCTGAAAACTGAATGGAGAGAGTTACGATGCAGCCAGGGGAGGCCTCATACAGTAGAAAAGCACTTATCTTTCGCCACAAGGGGCAGAAACAGCCGACAACTAATGCAAACAATGAAATTTAATCTAAACGGGAACACCGGTCTGAAAATGAAACGGTTGGTTCTGTTTGCATAAATAAATAACTTTATGAACAGTGAGTGGAGACTGTTTTCTTCTTTGTAATAATTATCTTGCTCTCTGAAATATATTATTCTGTCAACGGGATTTGATTTTATACGTATTTGGGACGCATATATTTATTTAAGTGTAAAACATACTGCTACGAAAGTTGTGAAGCATATTTACAAATTTCTAAGGTATACATTACAGATGTTCGGTATATCCTCCACCTCTGACAAGAACAATGTCACATCGACACTGGAACTCCTCCCACAATCGGGTAAGCATGTCTAACGTCATTGGTCTTATGGCAGTCAGTGGGCCAAATCGGTTGACCGTGGATGCTGGCTTGGAAGTGCAAAGTCGTCGGCTGTTGGACGACCAATTCAAAGGCTCGGTAGAGTTTCATTCAGATATTCACGCACTTGACGACACCCGGACGGGTGGAAGGGGGAGGGTTGGCGAGGGGAGGGGGGGCGTCTGTTGAAAAATTACTTCGTTTTAGTTCGGACGATAGGTTTGCTACCTCAGCCTGATACGTGTTTGCATTGTAATGACAGAATTACACCTCACAGACTCGAGAACGCTAAGTGATTTCTGCTGCGGAGTAGCAATTTTGCAACGTGTGACCATAATCAAGCAAAACGAAGGCATCCGACATCTAGCGACAATAAATATAAACTAGACACCAAGCTGTGGCACAACAGTGGATAGTACAGACAACATAATACTTTGTAATACATTAATTCTTTTTGAAGTACATATAATTGTAATAACTATAACTAAAAACTTGGGATACATTCATTAGATAATTGACGCATGAGTAGTTCACTTTCTGACCATTACCTGTTGCATGTGCCGCATGATTTACGTTAGAAATCATACGACTATTTTCAGAGCGATTAAAAATTCACGGTCGCAAATTTTTACAACCATTTGTATGGGTTTAGGAATCTGTATTCGGCTCGAAGCAATTATTTTAAAATCGTTAGTCTGATTTTAAAAAGCATTACATTACAAATCTACATTTAGTTAAATAATTAGTTTCTGCTTTTTAGTCTTGTATGTGAGAAATTTCTGAATGGTTTTTAAACATTTTGATGAGATTTCGTTATTGTTGCAAACTTTTGTAACCAGAGTCTGACAAGGATTGGAGACTAGTCAAGGAACCAGCAGAGACTTGTCAACTGGACAGGTGCCATCTGTCGCCGTCAGCGGAGTGTGAACAGGTGCGCAACAACAGGAGGCAACACACAACAGGGACGGCACAACAGAATGACAAAGTTCAAATGAGTAACCGAAAAACAGAAACCTAAGGCACAGCAAAATCTGAGCCCAAACAAATAGTGTGTAATGAGAACGGTATGAGACTGCAGCAAATACACGTCTGGAGGCAGAACCATGTCGTAGCTAGCTTTATAGTTCAACCGCACGCAATAATTGGCTAACAAAGTGGGTGTAGCGCAGCTTTGTCATGAGGACAGCGCTGCAGAGGCAATACTAGTGCCGTCTGGTGACCGCCCACGCATCCCGCCTGGAACACGCTGCAGTGCAACCCACACAACATGCTGGTCCTCCAGGGAAGCCGAGATGTCAGTCATCTCCAACCCTTTTCACCCTATGTATACCCCTATGGGAGCTAGGTGGATGGATCACATTAGAAAGCAAGTCAACATTGCAGTTCTAAGCTATGTCTAAAATTTGTAAGTGCCAAATATCATATAGCTAAGGACAGATGAGAAACTGTTGGAAAACTACATACCATCTCAGCAAAGTTCAAAACAAGTACAACAAAGCCGGCCTGAGTGGCCGAGCGGTTCTAGGCGCTACAGTCTGGAGCCGCGCGACCGCTACGGTCGCAGGTTCGAATCCTGCCTCGGGCATGGATGTGTGTGTTGTCCTTAGGTTAGTTAGGTTTAAGTTGTTATAAGTTCTAGGGCACTGATGACCACAGATGTTAAGTCCCATAGTGCTCGGAGCCATTTGAACCAATCAGAACTCGTCTTGTTTCATCTGCAAACCACAAACCTGTGAACATGAAAAGAAATAATTCATAATGTGCTCGTATTTTTACACGAGAGTGAATCACGATGACTGTAGGCGAAATGTACTCACTAGTGGTTATCTTCTCATGCACTTCAACCATATGGCACATTAACATGGCGGGAACATACAACGCTCCTGACATTTGGGACAGTATTCGAACATACCCATGTGAAGCTGAATGATACTTAGTATTCACATCCGACGTCTGAATTTTGCTCTCATCAGCTTCATGAATGATTCATGATCAAATTCACACAACAGTTTATAAGGTGCCATGTTGCTGTAGTCTTCAGTACAACGGCAGGTCTGATCTGTAAGGCTACTGTCCACATCAGTATGCTGACGGCAAAATCATCGAAAACCTAAGAAGGAGTGGTGCGACATAAAGGAAAGTTCGTTGGTGTGTTTCTACATATGAAAGATGATGTCTATTCAAATTTCACACCAGTAACATAAGAGCGGCGCCAGTAGCATGAATATGATGATGCATATTAGGTTTACTTTAAATACGCACTGTAACGGTCTTGAGCGTTACTTATCTTCGAGACTGATCGTGGTGAGTTGATGTTAGTGAAGAACGCCTTTAAGGTGAGAAAGACGCGATTACCAACACCTCATTTAGTTTGATCGAGGTCATGTAATAACGCTACGACAAGTTAGATGTTCCTTCTGTGATACTGCAGAAAGACTTGATAGGAATCTAGTAACTGCACATTATTGTTGACAGCGGTGGTCACGAGAATGTACGGTCGTAAGATGACCGGGCGCGAGGGACCACGTGGCATTACATCTACATCTACATCTACATCTACATGGTTACTCTGCAATTCACACTTAAGTGCCTGTCAGAAGGCTCATAGAACCATATTCATACTACTTCTCTACTATCCCACTCTCGAATGGCGCCTAGGAAAAAGGAACACCTAAATCTTTCCGTTCGAGCTCTGATGTCTTATTTTATTATGATGACCATTTCTCCCTTCGTAGGCGGGTGTCAACGAAATATTTTCGCATTCAGAAGAGAAAGTTGGCGATTGAAATTTCGTAAATAGATCTCGCCGCAAAGAGGGCCGCCTTTGTTTCTGTGACTGCCATCCCAACTCGCGTATTATATCAGTGACACTCTCATCCCTATCTCGCGACAACACTAAACGAGCTGCCCTTCTTCGCACTTCTTCGATGTCCTCCGTCAATCATACCTGGTAAGGATCCCACACCGAGCAGCAATATTCCAGCGGAGGACGGACAAGTGTACTGTAGGCTGCCTCTTTAGTGGGTTTGTCGCATCTTCTAAGTGTTCTGCCAACAAGCCGCAGTCTTTGTTTCGCCTTCCCCAAAATATTATCTAAGTGGTCTTTCCAATTTAAGTTGCTCGCAATTGTAATTCCTAGGTATTTAGTCGAATTGGCAGTCCTTAGACTTGTGCCATTGATCGTATACCCTTAAATTTATCGGATTTCTTTTAGTAGTCATCTGGGTGACCTTGCACTTTTCTTTGTTTAGTGCCAATTGCCACTTTTCGTACCATACACAAAGACGGAATACCACTGTGTTCGGCGTATGGCTCTAGCGCATCGTACTGCATCTGCACGAGCAATTTGAGCAGCATCTGGCAGCACAGTGAGGCAAAGAACTGTTATAAATCGGTTACTTCAAGGACAGTTCCGAGCCTGACGCCCTGTAGTGAGCATTTCACTGACCCCAAACCACCGCCATCAGCGACTTTAATGGTGTCAAGCGAGAGATCAGTGGAAGCCAGGGTGTAGGTCTGTTGTGTTTTCTGATGAAAGCTGGGACTGTTTCGGCCCCAGTTAAGACTGTATGTTGGTTAGAAGGAGGCCAGTTGGTGGCCTGCAAGGATCCTGTCTGCGTGCTAGACACATTAGACCTACACCTGGAGTTACTCGTCTCGGGTGCGATTTCATATGACAGCACCACTACTCTGGTGCTTACCCCACAAACCCTGACTGCAAAATTGTACGTCACTCCGGTGACTCAACCTGCTGTGCTGTCAATCATAAACAGCATTCCTGGGGGTGTTTTGCAAGAGGATATGGCTCGCATACATACCGCTGTTGTAGCCCAACATGCTCTACAGAGTGTCGATTCGTTGCCATGGCCTGCTCGAGCACATGGGACAACACCAACGTTGTCCACAAACAGCATTAACCGTCCGTGTGCTGACTGACTAGCTTCAACAGGCATGGAACTCCATCCCACAAACTGACTTCTATAACACAGGGCATGCACATTTGCGTGCTTGCATTCAACATTCTGGCGGTTGCACAAGTTATTAATGTACCAGCATATCACATTCACAATGGCTTATCTCGCGCTTACGTTGTTCTGTGATCTTTCAATGTTAAATACTTCAATATGTTACCTAGACAAATGTATTACCGTAATTTCGTTACTCTGCACTGATTATGTTTCTGTGTTATGATTTTTTTCCGTCAGTATACGTTCCTCTAAACGAATTCCCAGAATCTAGATCTGCATTCGATGATAACAATTTTTTGCCGCTCAGCGTTTTAGGTCCTCTTTACTCGTGCACTCATCAGTTATTCTGGCATCCAAATAACAAAAATCGTCTACAACTATCTGTGACTGATTTCCTAGTCTAATTCCATCAGCACATAAATTAACGCGATTACACTCCATCATCCTTGTTTCACTATTTTTCAATTTTCAATCACTATCCAGTCCGTTCAGCTGAACTTCTCAGTCCCTGGCTAAGTTGAAATGTCATCCGCGAACTATGAAGCTTTGGTTTGTCCTCCATGGACACTTACTCTCTCTAAATTCCTACTCTTTCCTTTACTGAAACCTCAATGTACGGGTTGAAAAACGTGATGGGTGGGCTACAATCCCCTCAAGCATACTTCTCAGTTACTCTCTTTATTTCTTTATATTCCGTGATTAACAGCGTTTTATAAGCTATATTGTACTGCTGACAATTTTAAAACTTCAAACAGTGATGCTACTCTGTATGATTTCATAATTGTGACAACAACTTGTTTATCATGCCGTATGACATATTGCTTTTAGATATATGATCAGTAGGTGTCTGTAAGAGACTAGCTACACTGTGGGAAAAATCACAATACCGAATAAACAGTTAACGTAGAATAATGATATTTCAGGAACACATTTGCCTTGGTAACATGTTTATGTTATTAATATTGCAAGATCACAGGTTAATTTACTGCTAGACATTAATAACCGGTATAACTGCCAGAAAGTTGAATGCAAGCAAGCAAACGTGGAGTCGTTGTGTTGTACCGGTGCCGGTTATCAGTTTGTGAGGTGAAGTTCCATGGCTGTTGAACTTGGTCGGTCAGTACAGGGACAGACAATGCTGTTTGTGGATGACGCTGAGATCCAAGGAGGTCTCATAAGTGCTCGAGCAGAGACAGTTCTGGAAATCGAGGAGGCCATGGCAACATATCGAGATTCTGTGGAGCACCTTGAATTACAACAGCGATATGTGTGCGAACGTTATCCTCTTCACCCACTGGAACGCTGATCAAATGGTTCAAATGGCTCTGAACACTATTGGACTTAACATCTGAGGTCATCAGTCCCCTAGATCTTAGGACTACTTAAACCCAACTAACCTAAGGACATCACACACATCCATGCCCGAGGCAGGATTCGAACCTGCGACTGTAGCGGTTCCAGACTGAAGCGCCTAGAACCGCTGGGCCACAGAGGCTGGCTGGAGAGCAGTTCATGACTGGCAGCACAGTAGGTTGAATCACTAGACTGACGTACAAATGTGCAGTCCGGTTGTGTTGAGTTCTCTTGCTGTTTTACGAAATCGCACTCCACACCATTAACTCCAGGTGCAGATCCAGTGCACGCAGACAAGTTGCTTGCAGGCCCTCAACTGGCATCATTCTAACTAACACACGGCCATCACTGACATCCAGGCAGAATCAGCTTTCGTCAGAGAACACAACAGAACTCCACCCTGCCTTCAATGACCTCTCGCTTCACACCGCTGAAGTCGCAGTTAGCAGTGGTTTGGAGTCGGTGCAAAGAACGCTACAGGGTGTCCTTCTCGGAGCTGTCCTTGAAGCAACCGATGTATAACACTTCGTTCTGTCACTGTGGTACCAAACGCTAATGAAATTGCTGCTGCAGATGCAGTATGATGGGCCAGAGTCATACACCATACACGATGGTCTTCGCTCTCGGTAGTGCCACGTCACCGTTTGGAGCCGGATCTTCTTGCGATTACATTCTCGTGACCACCGCTGCCAGCAGTCATGGACAATGGCTACATTCCTGCCGAGCCTTTCTGCAGTGTCGCAAAAGGAACATCCAACTTCCCCTAGCCCCATTACACGAACTCGTTCAAACTCATCAAGGTACTGACAATGGCGTCTTTGTCACCTTAAAGGCATTCTTGAGTAGCATCAGCTCGCAAATCTATATACCTCTAATGACCCTTACAACTGATATTTAGAGGAAATCTGATTTGCATTCTCTAAGTGTCGCTACTAGCACCACTCTTACGTGACTGTTGTGAAATTGGAAGAGACATCGTCTTTCAGATGTAGCAACACGCCAACCAACTTTTCCTTAATGTCACACAGCTCCTTCTTGGCGTTGAAATTTTTTAACCGTGTCTGTAGTGGCGTAGCAAGACAGCCACGCCACTCGGAGGTAGCCGAAAGGCACGCGTTAAGCTCACGCAGATTGGCGTGGGGTCTGGAACAGGACAATGTCTTGAGAATTGCAATAAAGTACGAAAATCTTGTAATACTTAACTTTATTCCATAATCGCTGTACATCGCTCTTGTACAGATATAATCTCCATTTTTATATACACTGGTAATGGCGCCTTGCTAGGTCGTAGCAACTGTAGCTGAAGGCTATACTAACTATCGTCTCGGCAAATGAGAGCGTAGTTGTCAGTGAACCTTTGCTATGAACGTCGGCTGTACAACTGGGTCGAGTGCTAGTACGTCTCTCTAGACCTGCCGTGTGGTGGCGCTCGGTCTGCTACCACTGACAGTGGCGACACGCGGGTCCGGCGTATACTAATGGACCGCGGCCGATTTAAAGGCTACCAGCTAGCAAGTGTGGTGTCTGGCGGTGACACCACAGTGTCTTCGCTAGGTTCACACAAGCTTTCACAGTAACGTAGACATAAACACTACAACACCCTCATTGGCACTGTAGCGAGAAGAAAGTACTTCTCTGGGCGGTATCACAAACCTGGGGTCTTGCTGGTTCGGTAAGTCCCTTGTCGTATAGTAGTAGCTCTGTCGCCAGGTTCCATGTATGTGGTGATCCTCCTGAAGTGGAGTGTTCAGGGATGCCAGTTGTTAATTGTCAACAACGTTTGTACTATACTTGTTTTAATACAAAAATTGCTTTGTCACACACGTCACAAAATCAGCATTTGCAATATGGCGGCTCTGGGATACGCCGTTATATTCGACCCTTTAGACACACTAACACCGTTTTCTGACTTTACATAATGACAGACACTGCCACGACACGTGGCGTTTTTATAACTAATAACTTCACTTTATATTTTGTTAACATCTGATATATGCACTCGCGACCGTTCTTTTAGAGCCGGCCCGGTTACTCGACCGTGCGTTTTGCGTGGCTCCTCCCGACTGACCCGCCCTGTCTTCCCAAAGGACAAGAGAGACCTCCCTCCTTTCTTCCTCAGCCCATAAGGACACTTCCATCGTGTGATATATATATATATATATATATATATATATATATATATATATATATATATATACAGGGTGTTTCAAAAATGACGGGTATATTTGAAACGGCAATTAAAACTAAACGAGCAGCGATAGAAATACACCGTTTGTTGCAATATGCTTGGGACAACAGTACATTTTCAGGCGGACAAACTTTCGAAATTACAGTAGCTACAATTTTCAACAACAGATGGCGCTGCAAGTGATGTGAAAGATATAGAAGACAACGCAGTCTGTGGGTGCGCCATTCTGTACGTCATCTTTCTGCTGTAAGCGTGTGCTGTTCACAACGTGCAAGTGTGCTGTAGACAACATGGTTTATTCCTTAGAACAGAGGATTTTTCTGGTGTTGGAATTCCACCGCCTAGAACACAGTGTTGTTGCAACAAGACGAAGTTTTCAACGGAGGTTTAATGTAATCAAAGGACCGAAAAGCGGTACAATAAAGGATCTGTTTGAAAAATTTCAACGGACTGGGAACGTGACGGATGAACGTGCTGGAAAGGTAGGGCGACCGCGTACGGCAACCACAGAGCGCAACGCGCAGCTAGTGCAGCAGGTGATCCAACAGCGGCCTCGGGTTTCCGTTCGCCGTGTTGCGGTCCAAATGACGCCAACGTCCACGTATCGTCTCATGCGCCAGAGTTTACACCTCTATCCATACAAAATTCAAACGCGGCAACCACTCAGCGCCGCTACCATTGCTGCACGAGAGACATTCGCTAACGATATAGTGCACAGGATTGATGACGGCGATATGCATGTGGGCAGCATTTGGTTTACTGCCGAAGCTTATTTTTACCTGGACGGCTTCGTCAATAAACAGAACTGGCGCATATGGGGAACCGAAAAGCCCCATGTTGCAGTCCCATCGTCCCTGCATCCTCAAAAAGTACTGGTCTGGGCCGCCATTTCTTCTAAAGGAATCATTGGCCCATTTTTCAGACCCGAAACGATTACTGCATCACGCTATTTGGACATTCTTCGTGAATTTGTGGCGGTACAAACTGCCTTAGACGACACTGCGAACACCTCGTGGTTTATGCAAGATGGTGCCAGGCCACATCGCAAGGCCGACGTGTTTAATTTCCTGAATGAATATTTCGATGATCGTGTGATTGCTTTGGGCTATCCGAAACATACAGGAGGCGGTGTGGATTGGCTTCCCTATTCGCCAGACATGAACCCCTGTGACTTCTTTCTGTGGGGACACTTGAAAGACCGGGTGTACCGCCAGAATCCAGAAACAATTGAACAGCTGAAGCAGTACATCTCATCTGCATGTGAAGCCATTCCGCCAGACATGTTGTCAAAGGTTTCAGGTAATTTCAAAAAAAAAAATGGTTCAAATGGCTCTGAGCACTATGGGACTCAACATCTTAGGTCATAAGTCCCCTAGAACTTAGAACTAATTAAACCTAACTAACCTAAGGACATCACACACACCCATGCCCGAGGCAGGATTCGAACCTGCGACCGTAGCAGTCCCGCGGTTCCAGACTGCAGCGCCAGAACCGCTTTTTTTTTTTTTTTTTTTTTTTTGTCTTTCGCGGGCAAGTGCTCTACCAACTGAGCTATCTTTTTTTTTTTTTTTTAAGAAGGTGGGGGAGGGTGCGGAAGGCAGAGCGATCAGGGGTCGTAACCGAGGCCTGGTCGCAGTGTCCCCCTCGTCCGTCAAGGAATCAGGGATGGGAAATGGAAATCTTTTGTGGGAATTATTGTTTATTTATTTATTTTTATTTACTGTTTTAATACATTCTTAATGTGGTTTTACTTTATACCACAACGAAAATAAATGTATCTAGCACCGCATCGTGCTCTGAGAAAAAGAAAACAATATCTCGGCACGTTCCTACACCGAGGTAATGTATATGGGGAAAACGAAAAAAAAAAAAAAAAGTGCTTCATACAGGATACAGAAGGGTGTGTCGCTACTCTCCTTACGCTTCATCATCCAGGTACGTCTTCACGTATATCATGTTATTCCACCGAGAATCGAACTTAGTCTTGTCAGCTCACTCAATGGGTGTCTTCTCCTACCTGTTGATGATCCAGCTGCGCGGAGGGTCGCGTAGGGCACTCCCTAAGTAATTAGAAAAATACTGTCTGTATTTTGGGTTCCGTACGATCTTGCAATGACGTTCTTGTAGGTAGTTCCAAAAGTCTAATACATCTTTAGGTCCATCGTGAAATAAGTAGTGTACCGCATGCGCACGGATCCACGTGACAGCGTTGGTCTTGGCGCGCGGGAAATACTGTTGATCCGGAAATAGTAGAAACCGAGGTGTAATGTGTTCCGGAGTCACTCGTAGAAAATACGACAAAATTAGTCGCACCAAGCGTCATACGTCTTCTGCCGCGCCACATGTGAGACGGTGTTCGTCCGTGTCTGGTACCCCGCAGTCTACGCAGAGAGGCGATTCCGCCATGTTTATCTTGTGGAGGCGTGATCGGGTGATCTGTTTACCATTGACTGTGATGTACCATGTGGATCGGACGGCTGTGTCCAGTGGAATCGCGTGAATCGTCTTCCACACCAGCTTCCAATTAACCTGAGGGCTTTTCGTCTCCACGATGTTTGGTGGGCGCCTCTGCTGTAGGACATGATATATATCCCGCGCCGACGCCTGTTTCGTCGGTGGTACTGCGATACGGAAATAGCTGTGTTCAATGTAAAAGTTCCCGAAGTAGTAGAAGGGTGGGGGTATGTCTTGCGTCGTCAGTGGGGGCATAATGGACGGCGGAGCTAAGGACTCCAACAACAAACCTGTCAAACTTTCCGGGTGGTGGCGCCACAGCTTGATGTGTGAGCTGACATACAGGGACACAGCTCTGTCGTGCACATGGACTAGGCCAAGACCTCCCCTTTCTGGGGGAAGGGTCAGTGATTCATAACTGACTTTGAAGAGCATGCCTGTACTGACGTAGGCTCCGAATGCCGCTAATAGAAGTCGAGCCATCAGTAACGGTATTGGGAGAACACGCGCTATGTGTGGAAGGCGCGATGCGAGGTAAACATTAACGAAGTGTGTCCTTTGGAGAATGTCGAGGGTCCGCAGACGAAGGTTGAAGATCTGGACCCGAATTTGTTGTAATAAGCGGCGGTAGTTAAGAGCCGCGGTGCGCCGCATGTCGTCGTGAAACTCTATTCCGAGACATTTGATAGTGCCACGAAGCTGTAGGGGTTCGACACACGCTGGGGTCAACCCGTCTCCTATGGCCATGGCGACCGATTTGGCGACGTTGAGACAGCTGCCGGAAGCCACACCGTACGTGGTAATCCATTCTAGTGCTCTGTTGACATCATCGCGATTGCGGAACACGAGAACCAGGTCGTCTGCATATGCTGTACAGCGAAATGTGACGTCACGTAGGGTAAGACCGGTGAGGCGTTGACGGAGACCACAGAGGAGCGGTTCCAGTGCCAGAGCATATAGTAACGTCGACAAGGGGCAGCCTTGACGGACGGAGCGGAAAATCGGGAGGGACTGCGAGAGACGCCCGTTAACGAGCACTTTGGAAGTCGCTCCTCGGAGTAGGCGCATCACGACGGCTGTGAATTGCTGTGGGTACTGCATGTGCTGGAGAACGGACGTTAGGTATGCGTGATCCACTCGATCAAACGCTTGGCTAAAATCTAGTGATGCCAGCGCTCCCGGGACGCGGCGTGCCCTGGCTAGGGCTATTAAGTCACGGTATCGACACAGTGCTGTGTGGATGTTGTTGATACCCCCTAGGGAAGTCTGATCTGGCGAGATGACGTAAGGTAGGGTCGGTCGTAGACGGTTTGCTAATAGTCTGGTGAATATCTTCATGTCGCAGTTGACGAGTGTTAGCGGGCGGTAACCTTGTATTCGAGCCCCACCTTTAGGCTTGTGAACCGGTATAATTATTCCTTCTACGAAGGTCGCAGGGAGCGGCACCGCGGGGGACATAAGCTCCCGACAGATGTCTGTTAACTTGGGAGCCAGTAAATACTGAAAAGTTCTATAAAACTCCACAGGGAGCCCGTCGGGGCCAGGAGACTTATTCGCCGCTCCTTTACCGATGGCGTCGATAACTTCGTCTTCCGTAATGTCGTTCAATAATTCAGTTTGTAAATCCTGTGGGACAATGCCGTAAACCAGTTGTGAGACTGCTGTCACCGTCATCGGGTCGGAACATTGAGCAGAATAAAGTCGTGCGTAATGGTCGAAGAAGGCTGCAGCAATATCGCGTTGTGTGGTGTGATGAAGGCCGTCCTCAGTGGTGATGGCATGTATCAGCGCCCGTCTTCGCAGTGTACGTTCTCGGATGACGTGGTACATGGTGGGTCGTTCCGTTGCGAGTCTGTCTTGTGTCCGCGCTCGGACGATCGTCCCTTCGAGGTGTCGGCGCATATGGGCTACGATCTGTGCTTTCGCACGCTGAACTGTCAGCTGTCGTTCCGGTGTGGGTGGCAAGGAGGCGCATTCGCGAAGGACGGTGAAATAAAAATCAAGTGTCTGCCGCCTCCAAGCAGCAGTCTCACGACCATACGTAATAAAGGTTCGCCGTAGGGCCGGCTTGGCGCAGGTTAACCACGAACTAATCGACGTAGGATACGTTGGGAGGCGGCGGACGCACAAACTCCACGTGTCTTCGATGGCGCGTCGACAATCCGGAGAAGCGAGATGAGCAAGGTTTAATTTCCAGGGATGTCGGCTGCGCCACACCCGTTGGCGACGAAGGGTGACGGCACATATATAGGCCTCGTGATCAGAGAAGGCTACTGGCCACACCTCCGCGTCACTCACCGTTGCCGCGAGAGAACGGGAGACGTAAATCCTATCGATGCGACTAGACGAGTGACTCGTGAAATGGGTGTATCCCGGTCTATTTCCTCGGACATGTTCCCATGTATCTACTAGCTGGAGATCGCCGATGAGTGTCCCAAGTTCGGGGCACGGTGAATGCCGTGGCAGCTGATCTTTAGGTGCTTGGGTGCAATTGAAATCGCCCCCTAATATCAAGTCATCGTGCCTGCCCTGAAAAAGCGGTGCTATTCCTTCTGCGAAGAAGAGCGATCGGTCACGACGGCGATTCGTTCCGGAAGGGGCGTACACATTGATAAACCGGACGCCTTGCACCGTTACGGCCATTCCTCTAGCGTCGGGGAGATATCGGACTTCGTCCGCCTCGAGGCCCTCTCTGAGGAGAATGGCGACTCCACTGTTAGTTGGCGAGGCGTGGGACACATGAGCCGTATAACCATACATACCAGGGAAATCTTCGACGAAGACTTCTTGGAGAAAGACAATGTCAACGTCTGCTGCATTGAGCATGTCTTGGAGCAGCGACAACTTCGTACGTGTCCGAATGGTGTTAATGTTGATGGTCGTTAAGCGATAGGTTTGTAGATCGTCTCCTGCGGTGGGTGCTGCCGTCAGTGTCGCCGTAAAAGGTGGGGCCTGTGATCTGCTGGTCGCGTCCGCGCCGTCATCTGTTGCTACTCGGGAGGGGCCGAGGTGTGGGAGGAGAGACCCCTCTCCTCATCCACCACAGCGGCCGTAGAATCGTCTTCAATGTCATCCGCCCAAGGTCCGCATGTTAACGGTGGCTGCGGTAGAACACTTGTGGGCTGAGTGACTAAGGGTGAATCCGCAGTTGTTTCCGGTTGTGTACCAACGGCGGGCGCTGTGCTGGCCATCCGTTTGTCCGAGGGAGCGGAAACGGATTTGTCAAAATCAGACAAAGTGACAGATGAGGGCGATCTCGTGTCATCCATTCTCCTCGTCGTTTCGTCGCCCGTCCGGTCGTCAACTGGAGAAGACGTCCGCTGGAGGCAATCGTCTGAGGGTGTGCGACGTCGCTTTTTATGTTTTCTCGGTGACCTTTGTTTGCGGACGTGGGTTTCTGAGTCCGAAAGAGTTTGCGGTTCCCGCATAGCATCCCCCCCAGGGAGAAAGGCAGAGGTCGGTACAACCCTAGCGTCGAGTTCCATTCTCTCGTCCGAATCTTCTTGTGGAGTCGATGGGCGGCGTTCTTCAACCCCTGCAGACACCGTAATGGTGTTGGTCAATCCAGGACCGGCGACAGGTGCGCATTCTAACGCTTCCTGTCTTCCGGGGGGGTTGTCGTCTGTCATGACGGTCGATCGTGTCACCTCTGCGTAATTGAGGGGGAGGGCCGTGAGCGTAGGAGGTGGTGTCGTGTCATGCAATGGAAGTTGTGTAATCCGACGTTGAATACACGCCGAGCGGACATGACCCTCCTGGCCGCAACCAGAACAAGTACGAGGTTGGCCGTCGTACATTATTATTGCTCGACAGCCACCTATGACTAAGTAGGACGGCACATGTTTCTTTAATTCAATTTTCACTTGTCGGACGCCGTTGAGGACTTGGTACGTCTCGAAGGTGTTCCATTTTTCAGCCACGTGGCTAATTACCGTCCCATAATGGCGGAAAGCTGAGGTAACGACGTCCGGTGGTACTTCGAAAGGGAGTTCGAAGACTCTTAGTGTGCGTAATCCTAGTCCAGCATGGTCAACAGTAACCTCTCCGATGTGACCATCGGAGTGTTTGAACTTGAGAGTGTTCGCGCATCTGTTCACAACTGCGTGACATAACTCGTCATCGACCATCTTGACGTAAACGACGCTGCTTGTGATGGATAGGTGGATACCGATGATGTGCTGTGTTGGTATTTGAACTTCGTCACGGATAAATCGTTCGACTTCAAAGGCTCGTGGTCGTGCGTAGTCGGGCTGGAAGCTGATCTTGATGGTAGCTTTTCTGTACGAATGAGCCATGGCGACTCAGTGTTAACGGACGCGAGTATTAGCTGCGGCGAGGAAGTAAACAAACTACGCGCGCTCGCGACTCTGCCGACGGGACCGCGACTCTGCGGACGGGACGTAAACAAGACGTCCTCGCCGCTCACCGGCCGAAAGCAGACTGTTACACCACCGCGGCCGGCTCAGGTAATTTCATTCAGAGACTGCGCCATATTATTGCTACACATGGTGGATATGTGGAAAATATCGTACTATAGAGTTTCCCAGACCTCAGCGCCATCTGTTGTTGAAAATTGTAACTACTGTAATTTCGAAAGTTTGTCTGCCTGAAAATGTACTGTTGTCCCAAGCATATTGCAACAAACGGTGTATTTCTATCGCTGCTCGTTTAGTTTTAATTGCCGTTTCAAATATACCGGTCATTTTTGAAACACCCTGTATATATATCCAAACCTTCAGCCAATAGGTGTTCAGATCACTGTTGCTAGGCGCGCATCTGACGTCACGTTTGCGGACATTGTGACGGAAGTTTGTCTCGGAACATTGTCTCAGATCGTAAGATCCTACTCCCGAATAGTCAAATCTTGTCCCTACTAAGGTTGCACAACATTGCCTCCTATGATTTCATCATTAACGTACATGTACCCTAGCTGCTACTGAACATTCCTGATCGCATAGATATGCATGACTTAAACACGTGAAGGGAATGTACATATGCATTACAACACTTGGTACGGATTAGGCGGTAGACATATTCCGACTATCCGACTGCTGGCTACAAGACAGTTCGAGGAGCAATCTGCGATCATGGTACCTGTGATGAGAATGTCACCAACCCCTCCAGCCGTTACTGCCAGTTGATGAATGCTGATTATGCCGCTGTAGCTCCTCATTTGGTCTCACAAGGGCTGAGTGGATCCCGCATTAAATCTCCGCACCTGAGAAAAAATATGACGAGAAACCGGGAATCTAATGCGGATCTTCCCTCACTGCTGGCTTCGACGCTAACCTTGTTTTTACCGTTCGGCTACGGAAGCGCTCGGGTTTCGAAGTAAAATGCGGAAAAAAATCACTCAGGAGTCATTCCACTGTACTTGCATAGCAGTCTGTTCAGAGGGCTTAGTAATGTTGCTTTCCTCACGGAAAATTGTGAAGTCTCCGAGGAGACGCAAAAGGGACTGAAAAACATTGGAGTTTATGCAGGCTCCAGTTCACAGGCTGCGGCAATTTCGATTAAACAATGGTATTAATCAGCTTTATATTGCATCACATATAATTGGCCCCGGCGTGGCCAGCCCACACAATTGTTAAAATGTTCAGAATAAGCTTATTGAGCAAATCAGCACTGCGGATTGAAACAATATATAAGCACTACCGGCTTTGTAAACAGAATTTTTATATATAGGTATATTCGTGTAAATACACGTATGCACAAATTAGTGTGTGTGTGTGTGTGTGTGTGTGTGTGTGCGTGCGTACATGGACGGCCAACAGAGCATTCCTATATGAATCTCTGCTAAAACAGCACAATCTGGCTGCGTCGTAACACGGACCGCTGCTTTGTTAATACTGAACAGAGTGCTACTTTACGTTTCTTTCTTTACTAGTTTACAGTCGATTTCGATTTCGGAAATAAGTTGACTACCTTTCTTCGACAGCTACTTGGATCCATTAAGAGCAGTCGCTCCACCCAGCAGAACGTACACGTATACTCATACTTACTGAGGAGGGAATGTTTAATTATTCAGACGTTTGTATTATGATAAGTTGTCCTATACAGATGAAGCAGAAATTACGAAAACGAACACGCCATGGAAGAACTTCATGGAAACCTTTACCATAAGGAGGGATAGATTGGTAATAAGTATATTGACCCATCCCGAAGAAGCTTACTTTCAAATAGAAGGTGGATTTGATGAGAAATATTATTAGCAATTGCAAATACTAGAATTTCTAAAACAGATGATATAGAGTGTTACCTGTATCAACTATACAGAGCTGAGAAGATTGACACTAAATAAATGGCATAAACTTGTCGAACGATCGATAGTTAAAAGAAGGCACTACACTTAAGTTGCAAAAAAATTTAACACTACTTCAATTTTAAAAAGTACCCGAAGCATGTCCTTGCATGCGTTAAAATATACACACTCATAATATTTTATCATTCTTTTGAAAATGAAAAGTTTGTAGTCCTGTGCATAATTTAAAATTGACCCCAAGTGTCTTCAATGATTCCAGCTATCCTTTGAAACTTCACACGGATAGCATTAGTGTCAACAACCGGACGACTTGCCTGGAATGGCGGTAATAAACCATACACACAAGCCTTGATGGTGAATCAGTCTGTCTGCCAGTAGAAAACATAACAAAATCCCTACAGCAATTTCTGAGATCAGCTTCCACATACAGACAGTAAAGCTCGGCGGGAGGATTTTAATTTAGTGATATATGTATATAAACTTGGGAAATTGGATGAATTTTTTTTAAACACTCCGTCGACATTGTGTATCCTATCCTAGTGAAGTAAGTCCAACAAAAATACCCGTATTTTACCGGTTTCGGTCATCAGCCAATTTCTTTTTCGTTTCGAGCCTTTTGGTTCTCTCGCGTAGACTATATGACTTGCAGTGATTTTTTTTTTTATTTAATCGAATTTTTATGTTGTTCACAGGTTGCAACACCTTATAAGCTTTTGACTCTAATGAAGGCCATATACTCATGATCTTTTCTGAATGTACGTCTGACCGAAAAGCAATTCTGGTGACTGGCGTCCGAGGGTTTTGCTAAACATGCCATTTGCGTTCTTGTGGAGATATTTCCACAGCAACTTTCATCCCATAACAAATATTTCTTTATATCTAACTAAGAAGTGAAGTACTAATTTTCATAAACTTAGCTTGAAATTTTTTAATGTAACGAAATATTTTCTTAAAAATTTCCATTCTCCATTCCAAATTCTGAAGGTAGCAGCGGTAAAATACAGGGAGCGAAAGGCTATTTACAATTTACGCAGAAACCAAATGGCATTTATAAGAGTCGAGGGGCACGAAAGGAAAACAGCAGCTGAGAAGGAAGTGAGACGGGATTGTTGCCTATCTCCGATGTTATTCAAGCTGTATATTGAGCAAGCAGTAGAGGAATCAAAAGAAAAAATTGAAGTAGGAATTAAAGTAGAGGCAGAAGAAATAAAAAATGAAGTTTGCTGATGATAATGTAGTTCTGTCAGAGACAGTAAAGGGCTTGCAAGAGCAGTTGAACGGAATGGACAGTGTCTTGAAAGGAGGATACAAGATGAACACAAAAAATAGCAAAACGAGGCTAATGGAATATAGTAGAATTAAATCGGGTGATGCTGAGGGAATTAGATCAGGAAATGAGACACTTAAAGCAGTAGATGAGTTATGCTATTTGGGAAGCAAAATAACTTATGATTATTGAAGTAGGGAGGATATAAAATGTAGAGCGGCAATTGCAAGGAAAACATTCTCGAAGAAGAGATTTTTGTTAACATAGAGTATAGATTTAAGTGTCAGGAAGTCCTTTCTGAAAGTATTTGTATGAATTGTAGCCATACATGGAAGTGAAAAATGGACGATAAACAGTTTAGACAAGAAAGGAATAGAAGACTTTGAAATGTGGTGCTACAGCAGAATGCTGAAGATAAGATGGGTAGATTGTACGAGGAGGTATTGAATAGAATTGAGGAGAAGAGAACTTTGTGGTACAACTTGACTAGAAGAAGAAAACGGTTGGTAGGAGACATTCTGATGCATAAGCGATCACGAATTTATTGCCGGAGAGAAGTGTGGATGGTAAAAATCGTAGGGGAAGGTCAAGAGATGAATACAGTAAGCAGATTCAGAAGGATGATTTTTTTTGGTCATCAGTCTACTGACTGGTTTGATGCGGCCCGCCACGAATTCCTTTCCTGTGCTAACCTCTTCATCTCAGAGTAGCACTTGCAACCTACGTCCTCAATTATTTGCTTGACGTATTCCAATCTCTGTCTTCCTCTACAGTTTTTGCCCTCTACAGCCCCCTCTAGTACCATGGAAGTCATTCCCTCTTGTCTTAGCAGATGTCCTATCATCCTGTCCCTTCTCCTTATCAGTGTTTTCCACATATTCCTTCCTCTCCGATTCTGCGTAGAACCTCCTCATTCCTTACCTTATCAGTCAATCTAATTTTCAACATTCGTCTACAGCACCACATCTCAAATGCTTCGATTCTCTTCTGTTCCTGTTTTCCCACAGTCCATGTTTCACTACCATACAATGTTGTACTCCAGACGTACATCCTCAGAAATTTTTTCCTCAAATTAAGGCCGGTATTTGATACTAGTAAACTTCTCTTGGCCAGAAATGCCTTTTTTGCCATAGCGAGTCTGCTTTTGATGTCCTCCTTGCTCCGTCCGTCATTGGTTATTTTACTGCCTAGGTAGCAGAATTCCTTAACTTCAATGACTTCGTGACCATCAATCCTGATGTTAAGTTTCTCGCTGTTCTCATTTCTACTACTTCTCATTACCTTCCTCTTTCTCCGATTTACTCTCAAACCGTACTGTGTACTCATTAGACTGTTCATTCCGTTCAGCAGATCATTTAATTCTTCTTCACTTTCACTCAGGATAGCAATGTCATCAGCGAATCGTATCATTGATATCCTTTCACCTTGTATTTTAATTCCACTCCTGAACCTCTCTTTTATTTCCATCATTGCTTCCTCGATGTACAGATTGAAGAGTAGAGGCGAAAGGCTACAGCCTTGTCTTACACCCTTCTTAATTCGAGCACTTCGTTCTTGATCGTCCACTCTTATTATTCCCTCTTGGGTGTTGTACATATTGTATATGACCCGTTTCTCCCTATAGCTTACCCCTACTTTTTTCAGAATCTCGAACAGCTTGCACCATTTTATATTGTCGAACGCTTTTTCCAGGTCGACAAATCCTATGAAAGTGTCTTGATTTTTCTTTAGCCTTGCTTCCATTATTAGCCGCAACGTCAGAATTGCCTCTCTCGTCCCTTTACTTTTCCTAAAGCCAAACTGATCGTCACCTAGCGCATTCTCAATTTTCTTTTCCATTCTTCTGTACATTATTCTTGTAAGCAGCTTCGATGCATGAGCTGTTAAGCTGATTGTGCGATAATTCTCGCACTTTTCAGCTTTTGCCGTCTTTGGAATTGTGTGGATGATGCTTTTCCGAAAGTCAGATGGTATGTCGCCAGACTCATATATTCTACACACCAACGTGAATAGTCGTTTTGTTGCCACTTCCCCCAATGATTTTAGAAATTCTGATGGAATGTTATCTATCCCTTCTGCCTTATTTGACCGTAAGTCCTCCAAAGCTCTTTTAAATTCCGATTCTAATACTGGATCCCCTATCTCTTCTAAATCGACTCCTGTTTCTTCTTCTATCACATGAGACAAATCTTCACCCTCATAGAGACTTTCAATGTATTCTTTCCACCTATCTGCTCTCTCCTCTGCATTTAAGAGTGGAATTCCCGTTGCACTCTTAATGTTACCACCGTTGCTTTTAATGTCACCAAAGGTTGTTTTGACTTTCCTGTATGCTGAGTCTGTCCTTCCGACAATCATATCTTTTTCGATGTCTTCACATTTTTCCTGCAGCCATTTCGTCTTAGCTTCCCTGCACTTCCTATTTATTTCATTCCTCAGCGACTTGTATTTCTGTATTCCTGATATTCCCGGAACATGTTTGTACTTCCTCCTTTCATCAATCAACTGAAGTATTTCTTCTGTTACCCATGGTTTCTTCGCAGCTACCTTCTTTGTACCTATGTTTTCTGTCCCAACTTCTGTGATGGCCCTTTTTAGAGATGTCCATTCCTCTTCAACTGTACTGCCTACTGCGCTATTCCTTATTGCTGTATCTATAGCGTTAGAGAACTTCAAACGTATCTTGTCACTCCTTAGTATTTCCGTATCCCACTTCTTTGCGTATTGATTCTTCCTGACTAATGTCTTGAACTTCAGCCTACTCTTCATCACTACTATATTGTGATCTGAGTCTATATCTGCTCCTTGGTACGTCTTACAATCCAGTATCTGATTTCGGAATCTCTGTCTGACCACGATGTAATCTAGACCACGGGTCATTCCAGAAGGATGTAGGTTGCAGTAATTACTCAGAGATGAAGAGGCTTGCACAGGGTAGAGTAGCATGGAGAGTTGCATGAAACCATTCTTTGGACTGAAGACCACAACAACAACAACAACAACAACATTGCACTCCCTTAGGGGTTGAATTCCCAGAAACACTGAAATATTTTTTTAAATTGTAACCGAGAAGTCATATACCATTTGTCATAGATGCAGCCTTGAAAATCGTTTAGTAGTTCCTTAGAAATAATTTATTTTCCGAAAAACTTTCATCCACTGTTTTACTTCCTTAGTGGTTCAAGTTCCAAATATGCTGAACAAGTATTTTTTTATTTTCTGACTGATAAACCAAATATCAGTGTCATAGTTCTGGCTTCAAAATTCCATTAATGGCGACATACTCTCAAAAATTTTTTCATCCCCTATTTCAGCCTCTTTGGGGTGGTATTTCGGACAGTTCCTTTTTAAGCGATGGCTACAGTATAAGATCCACAACCTCTCTATTGTTGGCGGTTTGGGCTGGGCGATGATGTGTCAGTGACCCTATGAGTCTGGCCCTATTTCATCCCCTTACGGGTTGAATTTCCAAAAACAGTGGAACACGTATTATTTCCTCCCTTACCGAAAAACTAAACAATAGTTTTCAAAGATGTAGCTTTTACAGTGGAATATTTCCATAAAAATATTTCGCCCCCAGTTTCACCCCCATAGTGGTTGAATTTCCAAAAACAGTGAAACACGGAATTTTTCATCTTCAACCGAGAAGCAAAAGACACATTTTCATCGATTTAGCTTCAAAAATTCTCGCACAGTTAAATATTTCGATAACAACTTTCATTCCCCGTTTCACCCCCATAGGCGTTGAATTTCAAAAAACATTGAAACACATGTTTTTATCTCTAATTGGGAAGCCAAATTAAAATTTTCATAGATTTAGTTTTAAAAATGCTTTCATAACACAGTATTTTCGTAAAAAGTCTCATCCCCGTTTCACCGCATTAGTGGCTCAGTTTCCATCAACACTGCAACACGTATTTTTTACTTTTAACCGAGAACTCAAATACCAGTGTTCATAGATGTAACTTTAGAAATACTTTAGTAGTTCTTTCACCCACTATTTCAACCCCTTAGGAATAAATTTGAGAAAAATGTTGAAACACGTGTTTTTTCATTTCTGGCCAAGAAATCAAATACCAATTGTCGTTGGCCTAGCCTCAAAACTGCCTTAATAGCGACTTTTTCAAAAAATCCCTTCACCCACTATTTCATCTCCTTAGGGTCGGAATTTAAAAAAAAATCTTTTTGAACGACGGCTACAGTATAAGATCCACACCTCCTCCAAATTTCAAGTTTCTGTCCTTAGCGGTTTAGGCTGGACGATGATAAACTCAGTCAGGACATTGCCATTTATGTATAGAGATTGGTCGGGCTTCGAGTTAGGATCAAACACGAAATATGATGTTCATCGGAATGAAGACTATTAAAAACAATAAAAATATTTATGAAGTTGAGTGAACTGGTTATTTGTCTGTCTTAAAGGATCGTGGTGTACCATGTGAAACTGTAAAGCGTCAAGACTAAACCTACTCCATTAACTCATGATAGCCTATTTGTTGTTGATGGATATAGTGGCCACCCCACTCTTCACTTTCGAGCTCCCATTCATCAATGTTTCGTTCTGTCGAGAGTTTGCTTTTCTGCACTGTTAGTTACACGTTAACAGGGTTATACAGCAGTGTGGATAGTCCAACTGATGGAATTGTCGTAAGTCACTATTAACGTATAATTAACACTGCGGCCGGCCGGTGTGGCCAAGCGGTTAAAGGCGCTACAGTCTGGAACCGCGTGGCCGCTACGGTCGCAGGTTCGAATCCTGCCTCGGGCATGGATGTGTGTGATGTCCTTAGGTTAGTTAGGTTTAAGTAGTTCTAAGTTCTAGGGGACTGATGACCTTAGAAGTTAAGTCCCATAGTGCTCAGAGCCATTTGAACCATCAATTAACACTGCCAGAAAAACAAATCCTAGACAGAACCGACCAGTACTGAATGAGTGCTTGAGAGCAGACGGTACAGTGGGCGTTACTACTATCTGCAGCAAATACCATGAGTGAAGGGAACAAATCTATTTCCAGGCAAGATAGACAGTCCATACAGCGCAAACCTGCATTGTTTAACATGTGTTCCCAGTGCAGTAGAGACACAAAGATAAATAGGAGTGATAAACTAAACGAAATATCTCGAGACTTAGTGCACCGCGGGACCCTCGTACCGAAGTATTCCGAAAACAACTGTGAACGCATCCGAAATTTTGTCAGAGGAGTTCTGGTTCACCCCATATACTGGTGACAGTTACGCAGCGTGTGATGAACAATAGACCTAATAACCATCGATGGTAATCAGAACGAAAACATGATACAAGTGGGAAATAAACAAAATTTCCTTTCCGTATCAGTATTTGAGACAAGCTTGTATCTATTCTGCAGGTGATCGTATGGAGACTGAATTACTTGATCTTTTTATTACCTTATCTTAACAGCCAGCGGACGCTCCGCCGCGCTGGAAACAAACATACCTTCTGATTGGTTTTGCCACGAGCGTGAGACAACTTCTCACTTGCACTTTTCCGTGTCGGTTGATTACTCGTGGTAGTACATCCCAAAGATTTTATGGTGTCCGAGTAAGACATAAAAATGAAGGATAGTGCTGATTATGTGAAAATGAAGTATGTCTTATTATCTACACTGGGGGCCGGCCGGTGTGGCCGTGCGGTTCTAAGCGCTTCAGTTTGGAACCGCGTGACCGCTACGGTCGCAGGTTGGAATCCTGCCTCGGGCATGGATGTGTGTGATGTCCTTAGGTTAGTTCGGTTTAAGTAGTTCTAAGTTCTAGGGGACTGATGATCTCAGATGTTAAGTCCCGTAGTGCTCAGAGCCATCTACACTGGGAAAAAAGAAACTTAAATATACAGTAACACTAGCAACGTGACACGTCCTCGTGGGCGTACACGAGAGCATTGAAACGTCTGGTGAATTTCTTGAAACTGTATTGTCAGTTATTGGCTATTGTTTATGAATTGTCGTAGATTAAATTATGGACTGGTGACATGTACTGTGAAATATTTGTAAATTTCTTGCGAGCTATTGAAACTGCAGTATCAGCTGTTTTAAATTCTTAATCTCAAAAACAAAATATAAGAATGAAATTTAGAACACGCATTAAATGCATTTCATAAAGATTATAGACACGCACTATCATTTATTTCAAGAAAATTTTTAAAATATGACCACGAAAATGTCAGCAGGGGATGGTACACTTTAAAGACAATCGCCTGTAGCTAGGCCTGTAATTAAAGTTTAATATATTTCATTCATCGATTTTAAGTGGTGGTATTCACTTTTTACAGGGTGCGATCTTTTTCTGAAATTTCAAAATTTACTCCTGAAAATCAAGATTTTCCCAAATGTGAAAACCTGTTCGAAGGTGTAACACGATCTTTTAACTAGGAACAAATATTCTATTGAAATTCAAAAACGTTACAATAGAGAAAATGTTACCAATATTTTATTTAATCACCAAATGGACTGGAATGAAGCACAAGTGTTTACACAAACGTGTTACAATACTATAGAGTCGCTAGACAACAATTCAAGCAAATCGTCTTAAGGGGCTCCGGAACGCCCTATACTTGCAATGTTAAAATAACGCTTATAAATTACATCTTTCCTCACAAAGTATTTGAGGTGGGAAGTTGAACTTTTTTCAGATTATTAATTGGAATATGGGCTACAACTTAACACAGGGATTTTACAAAATTTTAGTTCAGTTATTAAAGATGATTTTTTTTCAATTGTAATGAAAATTCACAACATTTTTTTGCAATTTTTTATTTATATATTCAAAAATATACAGTTTTTTGGAAAAAGTCTTTGTTAAATTATGCAGAAGGTACTGTGTAACATTTACTGAAAGTTTGAAACAAATATGTTTGGAAGATCCTTAGAAAACATGTAATTAGTATGAGAAAATAAAAGTTTTGGGAATCGAGCGACAAAGATTGGATTAACTTTTTAGTGCATTCCAGGTCCATAGGATGGATTATCTTCATCCTCTGCAAACTCCTCCTCCAGCTTCCTCTTGTTCCTCCTCCTGTTTACTCTTGCTTGTATTTCTAGACTCTTTACAGCCCTGTCTGCAGCCCGAAGGCGTTCCTTGTCTAAAGCAAGCATCGCTCGTTGTTGTGTTCGTAGATTTTGCTACCATTTTCTTCAGTTGCAGTTACTGCAACACTGTTCCAAAAGGTGGTCATGTATGAACACTTATCACTTTTCAGTTGTATTTCACTAGCAAGTCCTACATGCTTTATTATGGAGAGTTCCAGACCAACTTCACTACAATGAATACATCTTACAAAGTTTGAAAAAATTCCTTTGAGAACCGACATATCAAATATTTCATTCACATCCGATTCGCCCGTAAAACATTTATAGTTTTCACTCATTGAACCAAGCTTCTTCTGTGAAGTATTTTCTTTCCCACTTTGACTGCTATGGGCAGGTGTACTTGAGAGGTTAGGTTCACTCACTTGGTTATCGTCTTTATTGTTTACAGTAATAACACATACCTTTGGCTTTCCCACATTTCTCCTTTTCTTAAAAGCCTTCAGAGGATTTCTAATAACTTTACTTTCACTCATTATTATACTTTAACAAAACAGAGACTCAAGAAACAGAATTAATTACGAATATTTTCGAGATAACGACAGAGTAAATAAACATGAAACAATCGACAATCACACCAGCGATATATATTGAACCATCACAGGTTAGCCACAACACATACTTTATCTCACATCAGTAAAATGTACCCGATGAACACGGACGTTAATAATAACACCATTTGACAGCAGTTTAACAGCGCCACAGTGGGTCACGCCCATGTAGAACACATTTCAAAAAAAATTTAAAAATAGTTGTAGTCTTCGGAATTGAATAAATTATATATCTATTAAAAGGTAATAGTCTGCAGATTCAGAAAACGCAAAAAAGTAAAAATTGAATTTTTCATGATTTTGAGCCTTTCCGGAGCCCCTTAATGGAGATTATCACAGTCTGCTAAACTGACAATGTTTAACTTTGTGTATTCACAAAGATGTGTCGCAAGCAAATGACAACATGCAAAAAATTACTGTCCTTCGGTATATACAATTTCAATGCAAGCAAAACAGTTCAGTTCGTAAGTGACTGCTGTAGCATTTTCAGGACAGCTTGTCTTCTACTTCGTGCGACCTGGCGGTGCGGCGCTTAAATTCTCTAGGCCTGGATGCCGCTCCTGTCTTCGTGTCGTCTTAGCGTACTGCTGGCTGACGCCGTCTCCCAGCCCTCTCTCCTCTCCCGTTCTTCATCGTCGCCGCGGCGCTTGTCGTTACGCCGGAACAAAATACATTTTGGAACTGAAGCCACTGGAAACTAACTCAGATTTCCGTTTTAGAGACAGGATAAGTTATTAAGAAACCAAAGAAACTAAGTTCATTTGTATGTATCACGTGTTCCATGGTGACCATCTGTTACAAGCTGGCTCACGACCGACGTAGTATGGCTTAACTATCCACACGTGTTCGAAAATTTCTTTTAGAAACTACAAGGACTTGTAGAGGAGAGTGAATAAATAATATTTTGAACGGGAACACGTATCCGGAAACGTACCTTTTCTGTTGTGAGACGGTTTCAATTCAGATGTGTAAAGCGTCCAATTCTGCTAAGGGAATGAGAAAAGTTTCAGAGTTGCTTGTCCTGGTATGCAGTAGGGCAGACAGGATGACGATTACTACTTCGTTTGGGGTCGTACGCAAAGATTCATTTACGAGACTCCTGTAGAGACACGGATAGATATTCTCTCACGCATTCTGGTCGCTCTAGTAGAAACTGAAGAGACACCAGATGGAATGGAGAGTATGTACCAGAAGAAACTTCGCAGGTACAATGTCTTGTCGTAATGCATCAATATTGTTCTTTATGTACAGTATACTGGGTTCTTTATTTGTGTAGGAATAATATAAACACGTAATATTTAAGTATTAATACAAACAAATCCGCTTAAGTGATAAATGTATGTTTCGTTATTTTTTGCTTCCGAATTGTTGCCTAATAGTGGTGTTGCGTCACGCCTACTCCTATTGCTAAGGCTGATGTGGAAGCGTTATACATCTGAACTGAAACTGTTGTGTTCTGCCAGTCCTAGAAATTTTTAACGGGAATTTCCGAACACCTTGTATAAATGGGTATAAAACATTTAGCATTTTACTCGCCATAGAATTGTGTACCTTAAGATTTAGCAACACATATATTCCAAAGAGCTTCAATATATTATACAGACCGCAATTGTGTAGGTCGCTAAATATTTAAATATGCTGTACAGAACACAACCTTATGTCTAACAACAATAAAGACTGTAGAAAATAGTGTAAACTGCTTACGTAGTCTCTAGTGTGTGTATCTTCTTGTGACTCTTTAAGTCAGCCTTTGGACTGAAGTATCAACCGAAAAACGTCATGAGTACCTAGGTATATTATACTTAAGGTAAAACGCTCTCTCTTACACAAAACAAAAACCACTGCAGTGTTACATCTGTCACAGTTGGTTAGTGAATTGGACAAAAATTCGTTTAAATATGTGAGATGTGAAATATCAAGTTACTCTAACGGCGCTAATTGGCAGGCAACTACACTAAAAAACATATATTGTAAATGGATGCACAAAAATACACTGATCGCGTGAACTTTGTTGTCATCGATCTACTATCTATATAAACACACCCAGGCTATAGCGGCGTCACCTGGCGAGGAATGACTGTTAGTCAGACACACACTCACGATGTACGTAGTATCAGTGAGGATGCTGTCCTTGTGTAGAATTGGAAAGCCCGAGATCTGTCTGAGTTTTACTGTTGCATGGCCTGATGAATCCTGATAACCTTCACCATGTCGACAAGAGGACGTGAATCCGCCGTCTATCAGGAGAACAGCTCCTTCACACCTGTACTGCGGGTCGGAGCCAAGCTGGTGGCGGCTCCATTATGCTCTGGGGAACATTCACGTGCTCATCCCGGCTCTGTAGCCGAGCTGTTCTAGGAGCTTCAGTCCGGAACCGCGCTGTTGCTACGGTCACAGGTTCGAATTCTGCCTCGGGCATGCATGTGTGTGATGTCCTTAGGTTGGTTAGGTTTAAGTAGTTCTAAGTCTAGGCGACTGATGACCTCATATGATAAGTCCCATAGTGCTTGGAGCCATTTGAACCATCCATGAGTTCAGTGGAGCTCGTACGCTGCTTGCAGACCACGTACACCCCTTGATAACGATCCTGTTTCGCGACTGCAGTGGCATTTTTCAACAAGATAATGCGCAATGTCACAAGGTCAGGAGAGTGATGGAGTGGTTCGAGGAACAGTGTGGCGAGTTCCAGTTGATGTGCGGGTCCCCAGCTCACCAGATCTAAACACGATAGAACACATTTAGGATATGACTGAACGTGTCGATAGAGTTCCTCCCCCCCCCCCCCCCCAACTCCCCGGAATTTACTGGAAATACATGATTTCTGCGTGCAGACGTAGTGGCAACTCTCTCCAGTGACCTAAGAAGTTCTCAGTGTTTCCATGCCGAGACAAGTCGTCCAACTATCCGTGCCAAAGGTGGACATACCGGCTGTTAGGTACGTGGTCATAATGTTCTGGATGATCAGTGCGTGTTGGATGAAAATAAGAGGGAGCTGCAAATAAGATTACTTTTTTTTTTTTTTTTTTTGGGTGATCGGTCTACTGACTGGTTTGATGCGGCCCGCCACGAATTCCTTTCCTGTGCTAGCCTCTTCATCTCAGAGTAGCATTTGCAACCTACGTCCTCAATTATTTGCTTGACATATTCCAATCTCTGTCTTCCTCTACAGTTTTTGCCCTCTACAGCTCCCTCTAGTACCATGGAAGTCATCCCCTCTTGTCTTAGCGGATGTCCTATCATCCTGTCCCTTCTCCTTATCAGTGTTTTCCACATATTCCTTTCCTCTCCGATTCTGCGTAGAACCTTCTCATTCCTTACCTTATCAGTCCATCTAATTTTCAACATTCGTCTACAGCACCACATCTCAAATGCTTCGATTCTCTTCAGTTCCGGTTTTCCCACAGTCCATGTTTCACTACCATACAATGCTGTACTCCAGACGTACATCCTCAGAAATTTCTTCCTCAAATTAAGGCCAGTATTTGATATTACTAGACTTCTCTTGGCCATAAATGCCTTTTTTGCCATAGCGAGTCTGCTTTTGATGTCCTCCTTGCTCCGTCCGTCATTGGTTATTTTACTGCCTAGGTAGCAGAATTCCTTAACTTCGTTTACTTCGTGACCATCAATCCTGATGTTAAGTTTCTCGCTGTTCTCATTTCTACTACTTCTCATTACCTTCGTCTTTCTCCGATTTACTCTCAAACCATACTGTGTACTCATTAGACTGTTCATTCCGTTCAGCAGATCATTTAATTCTTCTTCATTTTCACTCAGGATAGCAATGTCATCAGCGAATCGTATCATTGATATCCTTTCACCTTGTATTTTAATTCCACTCCTGAACCTTTCTTTTATTTCCATCATTGCTTCCTCGATGTACAGGTTGAAGAGTAGGGGCGAAAGGCTACAGCCTTGTCTTCCACCCTTCTTAATACGAGCACTTCGTTCTTGATCGTCCACTTTTATTATTCCCTCTTGGTTGATGTACATATTGTGTATGACCCGCCTCTCCCTATAGCTTACCCCTACTTTTTTCAGAATCTCGAACAGCTTGCACCATTTTATATTGTCGAACGCTTTTTCCAGGTCAACAAATCCTATGAAAGTGTCTTGATTTTTCTTTAGCCTTGCTTCCATTATTAGCCGTAACGCCAGAATTGCCTCTCTCGTCCCTTTACTTTTCCTAAAGCCAAACTGATCGTCACCTAGTGCATTCTCAACTTTCTTTTCCATTCTTCTGTATATTATTCTTGTAAGCAGATTACATAATAAGGTATAGAAACCTACGAAGTAATATGGAAAGGTCAAGTCTTATCTAGATCTTGGGTAGAACTTCACTCACGGTTTGACAGAATGAGAAAAGTCGTAGAGGAAGAAGGATCAGATGGAACATACGTCTACAAAAACCTTTTGCTTGAAATGACCATCCCTTTCATCAGCCGGAAAATTTATCTTTCCTTTTGAGGGACCGAGTATATGCGATTAATCAAATAGTACGTGAACAATTACGCTCCTTTGAGTATAAAGGCATTTTAATGTTTCTTATGTCCATTTTTTGTAACGGTGGTGATAAGTTTAATGTCGTTTGTATGTCTATATCAGTGTACGTGGAAAAAAAAAAACATTTTTTCTGAAACGTAAAAGTTATAGTGTGTATTTTCATGCATGGATGTACAGCAGTATTGAGGTTACTAATGTTCTTCATCAGACGTTATAATGTTTTAACTATATTTTGATGACGTTCTGGAACTGACATCTGGAGTACACCAAATGTTTTCAACGTTTGCTGAATTCTGTGTACGATTAGATGAAATACCATGATTGACCGTAGACTCACATTGCACTTGGATAACACTTTCTTAAAATAATTCCAAAAATTTCCTTAAGGCGTCGTTCTCACTTGCTTTAGAATTGTGCAAAAAGGTGTGCACTATTCAGTAGGTTACATTTCCAACAGGCTTCCAGCAGAACTGCGACTAATGAGCGCCACAAGGAAAACATCCAACTTCGATTCGTTGACCTTGGGCATATCACTCATTATTTTCAGTTCTGCCGAAATTTTATTGAAAATAAACCTTACGAACAGCGCACACCTTTCTGTAAGGAAGTGTTGCCCAAGTGTAATACGTGTCTGCGATCAAGTAAGTTGTTTTACCTGATTGTACATACAGTGAGTCAAATGTTCAAAACTCGACATACCTGAGTTCCAGAAAACTATCGAAACATTTCCCCTTCCACTTTCCACGACTTGCTTATTCACTCTATCAGTATTACCAAGGGCACATACCCGTAAATTGTTCCTGCAGCCAGTTTAATGTAACGTAAACTGTACTGTTGGCTTAACACTGTAACTACTACCTGGACCAATATCTCTTCCTCTTTCTTTTCTTCTCCTTCTTCTTCTTGTACACTTCACACATTAAGTGTTGAGCTTGTTTAATCTTCACATTATCTGTCTCTTCTAAGATCATCCAAGATCTCTTCTTAGCTCCGGTTTATAAACTAAGGCTGGATCAGGAAATTGTCTACTGATCATTCTTTATATCTGTTTGTACCAGGAGTTGCGGCATTTGGTTATTCTGCTTTCAGTTGCCTCTGCTTATAGTTCTTACCGTACTGTTTCGTTTTTTTTATGTTGTCTGGTCTTGAGAATCCTTTTGTTCTTCTTAGGAACTTCATTTCTGCACTTTACGTTTCACCAATTGTTCTTTCTGTAGGTGCCCAGCTCTTATTCCCATCAAATCGTGGAAGGGGCATATTATATTACTATCAATTTATAAATTTTTACTTTCGTTTCATATGTATATATATATATATATATATATATATATATATATATATATATATATATATATATATATATGGCCTGTTTTTACATATTGATCTGTATTACTGTCTAGGCTATTAGAATAATAACTAAGAAATTAAAGATTTTACTAGTCAGGATTCTCTTGTGAACAGATGCTCGAAGCTGTATGCCTGCATCACCTCCGCCCTTTTTACACTTTCGGAAAACGTTTTACGATCGCATATTACGATCTTTATGGGCACCGAAAATCTTTTCTGCAGTATCCAACACAGATTCGCAAACAACAATGGTGCGAAACCAAGCCTGTTCTGTATCTTCGCGAGACGCAGGCGGTATGTACTGGCACCCACGCTATTAATATATTCCTTGGCTTACGTACGGCATTCGATAAAATTCTGTTGCCGTGACACCAAATGAAGAGTTCCTTACAAATTGAACACGGTGTTCCGTTCTTCATACAGAGAAATTTTCGGATATAAGACCCAAAAGAAGTATGTTAGGGCCAGTACTGTTTGCAGTATGTATAAATGACTTAGTAGATAATCCCAGAAGCTTCACAGAATCATGGTGTTGTATATAAAGAATTCAAGGCGGCAGAAAATTTTAGATAAATGTAGGACAGTATAATGAGGATCGACACTTGTTGCATGGCCGTTGAATCTCAATACAAACAAGTGTACATCTATTTTTTTGGAAGACATCTGGCGGTATGTGGCGAAGGGTACTTATCATCTCATAATCTTTTCCCCTATTCCCTGCTCCAACAATGAATGGTGTGTGGGAAAGGCTATTGTCGATAAAGCTTCACATGACATCCAATTCCTGTAATTTCTCGACGTGATCACACCGTGAGACGTATATGATAAGAAATACTGAATGACACTTCTTGGACGCGAGCTCTAGAAATTTCAACAATAGACCCCTCCGTGATTCACACGTTCCTATTGTAACGTATTTCGCATAAAAAGGCGGACAGACTCGTTATTGGAGAATTGTACGATTGCCGAATAGTTACTGGAAGCGGCCACATCCGCGAAACACGTGGTAACATTCGTACGTAGCGATATAAAGTGGAATGACCACATTCGATTAAAAGTAATGGTAGCAAACGGGATTTGCATGTCAGTGATTGATTGGAAGAATCCTTAGTCCACCCAGGTAGGATGATACAATACCATCGTTCGACTGATTATAAGTATTTCTACCTCGAGAACCTTATCAGATAGCAATGACAGAGGAAAGAATGGTCCAAAGAAGACAGTGCGTTTCGTCATAGGTTGGTTCACTAAGCACGAAAGCGGTACAGAGTTGTTCACCCAAAGGTTCAACAGACGCGTTGTGAATCACGCTGTACTTTACTGTTAAAATAGTCCGCCACCGTAGCTGAGTCACTGGGTTAGCTGCCTTCTGTAATAAAAAACTGAGTGAGTGAACCAACGGCAAACTTGAAGGGGTGTCACGGGACGTCCCTCCTGGACAAATGCAACGAACGTTAACGAACAAATTGAGGTCAGAAAAAAAAGTGGACAGCGCTCCGGCTTGTCATGCCGGTAGGCCCGGGTTCTATTCCCGAATGGGTTGGAGATTTTCTCCGCTCAGAGACTGAGTGTTTGTGTCGTCTTCATCATCATCATTTCCTCCTCATCGACGCGCAACAATTCGCCGGAGTGACGTCACTTCAAAAGACTCGCATCAGCCGATCAGGTCTACCCGCCGGCAGGCCCTCGCCAAACGGTATTTCACTTTAGTGTTAAAATTCCGAAAGCGTACTTTTATAGAAAGGTCAGATACGATATTACTTTTTGCTACGTACATTTCGTAAAAAGACGATGAAGTTAAGCTTATAGAAATTCCAGTTATCAAGGAAACATACCAACTGTTGTTCTTTCTGGGCCTTACTCTCGATTGCAAAAGTAATTGATGTTGGGACGTAAAGTAAACTCCGCTATACATCATAAAGTTGCATGCGGAGTATAAATAATGCATCAGGCTGCACGGTGAATAGTTTTTGAAAATTTTCTTTCTCAACTGTCGCTGTTTGGAGTTATTTTCATCTTGTAACTGTGTGGATCAAGAATATGGACGACATAGGACGCAAAATAAAATGTACGAGTATTATGCGTGAATGGTCCGATAAGTGTGGTAGAAATACAAGAAAAAAGAGGTTGTTTCGTAAACAAAAAATGGCTCTTAGCACTATGGGACTCAACTGCTGTGGTCATTAGTCCCCTAGAACTTAGAACTAGTTAAACCTAACTACCCTAAGGACATCACAAACATCCATGCCCGAGGCAGGATTCGAACCTGCGACCGTAGCGGTCTTGCGATTCCAGACTGCAGCGCCTTTAACCGCACGGCCACTTCGGCCGGCGTTTCGTAAACAACTCACCTTAATTGTCTTCAGTCTCCTTTGAGGGATACACACTTCGTCCAGCGATCCGTCAGCTATTTCATGCCATCAGAAAAATAGGTTCTGTCAAACTCTACTAAATACTCGTTGACTGCAAGTTTCACCTTCTCATCTGATAAGAATTTTTTCCCATTAAGCCAAAGTTTGAAGTTATGGAACAGGAAAAAGTCACTTGGGACTAAGCCTGGTGAGTAGAGTCAATGAGGAACTAAAAGTAATTCGACTTCAATGATTGTGCAGAGACGGCGTGAAGTTCATCAACAACTGTTCTGATTTGTGTGGCAGTTCAACCCTCTGAATGAAAATGTGTAATAACAGCAGGAAACTCAGTTTCTTCCATTTTCAATAGCAGTCGACGCGCCAACCAATTCAGACGGCTGTCAACAGTGTCGAAATTCTTAATATCGTCCTTGGAATAATCAAGGTTAACAGCCATGAAGCCGCAACAGAAATGTTTCATTCTTTCATAGAAATTTATTAGCCTATCAAACACACCTAATGCATGACAAAAAAAAAAAAAAAAAAAAAACGAAGAATCAGGGAAGACTCTTACGCTTACTCCTGAGTCTGAGGAACAGAATATATAAAGGAGACGTTGGAAGTTTTTGACGTTTCAATATTATGCCAGCCGTTCATGTTCCCATATTTAGAATTAAAAGAAAAGAGAAAAAATGGGCAGCTGAATATTGTGCTTCAGTAACTGGAGCGTAATATCGCGAATGACAGGTGTAATTCACTGGCATTTACGACCAAATGAGAACTGCGCAGCAGTCCCTAAATGGGACGGGCATTTCAGTTTTTCCATCGCTGTCCTTCGATCACTTTGGGCCCCGAGGGAGCTCTGCAGGGCCGGCGTCCCTTGGAGGAGGATAATCGGGGATTACTCAGGCTGAGCCTGCGTTGATCTGAATGAAATGGTTTTCTGTCACGAGATCAATGCGGGCCCGATGTGAGCCATCCGCGAAATCCCCCATCACAGGCCGCTCTCTGCCAGGAATTTTAGGACGCCAAAATTCAGTAGCGGTGTACGCAACTACAGTTCGCTTTTCAGGGTATATTACTCTGACAAATATGTCTCTGAATTTTTTTTCGTTAATACATCCCGGTAAAAGAGATGGTCGCAGCAACGAACACGGTATCACTAAGGAAAACTAGAACAAGGAGATCAGTAAATCTTAAGTTTTCTTTGGAACTATACTCAACACTTTTCGCGTTTCGCTAATTTTGTCGTTAAATTACTAATTTGGGAGAAGAAAATTAACATAAAGAAAACTGTTAATCTGTAGCTAACAATTAAGTTATACATTTAAGCATTTTACTCATTAACCACCCTAGAGATACCACCACTTGTCCTCTGTTGAATATCTAGTGCAAGTGAACCCCTCTCTGTAAATTGTAATATAACAGTGTTCCTCATTACATATGCTATTCCTTAGTGCACATTGTTTGCATGGCTATACCTGCTGTTTCCATCGTTTCTTGGTGGGAGGATGACACTCAGATAATAAATACATTAGTTAGTGAGGAGTGCATAGGCTTATCTTATGACTATATAGTGCATCCTATCATTTAGAGTGTCTATTCTGTTGCAAAATACCATAAAGCACTCAGTCTTCAGGTCACACGTGGCCCATCTGGATCATCCGATCACCGTGTCATCCTCAGTTGAGGATGCGGATGGGAAGGGCATGGGGTCAGCACACCGCTCACCCGGTCGTGATAGATTTCTTTGAACGGAGCCGCTACTATTGGTCGAGTAACTCCTCAATTGGCATCACGAGGCTGAGTGCACCCCGAAAAATGGCGACAGCACATGGCGGCCTGGACGGTCACCCATCCAAGTGCCGGCCACGCCCGACGCCGCTTAACTTCGGTGATCTCACGGGAACAGGTGTATCCACTGCGGCAAGGCCGTTGACAAAAATACCATAAGTCAATAAGAAATCAGAATGCTATACCTGTATCTTGGTGATTAATGTAACGGTGAATGATGTTGTATTTTATTTCTTGAGATCTTGGTCACTATTGTTTCAGATGAAAAATTATTTCAAATACTAGTTAATAGTAGATGAACCATGGACCTTGCCGTTGGTGGGGAGGCTTGCGTGCCTCAGCGATAGAGATGGCCGTACCGTAGGTGCAACCACAACGGAGGGGTATCTGTTGAGAGGCCAGACAAACATGTGGTTCCTGAAGACGGGCAGCAGCCTTTTCAGTAGTTGCAGGGGCAACAGTCTGGATGATTGACTGATCTGGCCTTGTAACATTAACCAAAACGGGCTTGCTGTGCTGGTACTGCGAACGGCTGAAAGCAAGGTGAAACTACAGCCGTAATTTTTCCCGAGGACATGCAGCTTTACTGTATGATTAAATGATGATGGCGTCCTCTTGGATAAAATATTCCGGAGGTAAAATAGTCCCCCATTCGGATCTCCGGGCGGGGACTACTCAAGAGGACGTCGTTATCAGGAGAAAGAAAACTGGCATTCTACGGATCGGAGCGTGGAATGTCAGATCCCTTAATCGGGCAGGTAGGTTAGAAAATTTAAAAAGGGAAATGGATAGGTTAAAGTTAGATATAGTGGGAATTAGTGATGTTCGGTGGCAGGAGGAACAAGACTTTTGGTCAGGTGATTACAGGGTTATAAATACAAAATCAAATAGGGGTAATGCAGGAGTAGGTTTAATAATGAATACAAAAATAGGAGTGCGGGTTAGCTACTACAAACAGCATTGTGAACGCATTATTGTGGCCAAGATAGACACAAAGCCCATGCCTACTACAGTAGTTCAAGTTTATATGCCAACTAGCTCTGCAGATGATGAAGAAATTGATGAAATGTATGACGAGGTAAAAGAAATTATTCAGGTAGTGAAGGGAGACGAAAATTTAATAGTCATGGGTGACTGGAATTCGTCAGTAGGAAAAGGGAGAGAAGGAAACATAGTAGGTGAATATGGATTGGGGGGAAGAAATGAAAGAGGAAGCCGCCTTGTAGAATTTTGCACAGAGCATAACATAATCATAGCTAACACCTTGTTCAAGAATCATGAAAGAAGGTTGTATACCTGGAAGAATCCTGGAGATACTGAAAGGTATCAGATAGATTACATAATGGTAAGACAGAGATTTAGGAACCAGGTTTTAAATTGTAAGACATTTCCAGGGGCAGATGTGGATTCTGACCACAATCTATTGGTTATGAAGTGCAGATTGAAACTGAAGAAACTGCAAAAAGGCGGGAATTTAAGGAGATGGGACCTGGATAAATTGAAAGAACCAGAGGTTGTAGAGAGTTTCAGGGAGAGCATAAGGGAACAACTGACAGGAATGGGGGAAAGAAATACAGTAGAAGAAGAATGGGTAGGTCTGAGGGATGAAGTAGTGAAGGCAGCAAAGGATCAAGTAGGTAAAAAGACGAGGGCTAGTAGAAATCCTTGGGTAACAGAAGAAATATTGAATTTAATTGATGAAATGAGAAAATATAAAAATGCAGTAAATGAAGCAGGCAAAAAGGAATACAAATGTCTCAAAAATGAGATCGACAGGAAGTGCAAAATGGCTAAGCAGGGATGGCTAGAGGCCAAATGTAAGGATGTAGAGGCTTGTCTCACTAGGGGTAAGATAGATACTGCCTACAGGAAAATTAAAGAGACCTTTGGAGAGAAGAGAACCACTTGTACGAATATCAAGAGCTCTGATGGAAACCCAGTTCTAAGCAAAGAAGGGAAGGCAGAAAGGTGGAAGGAGTTTATAGATGGTTTATACAAGGGCGATGTACTTGAGGACAATATTATGGAAATGGAAGAGGATGTAGATGAAGATGAAATGGGAGATAAGATACTGCGTGAAGAGTTTGACAGAGCACTGAAAGACCTGAGTCGAGACAAGGACCCGGGAGTAGACAACATTCCATTAGAACTACTGACAACCTTGGGAGAGCCAGTCATGACAAAACTCTACCATCTGGTGAGCAAGATGTACGAGACAGGCGAAATACCCACAGACTTCAAGAAGAATATAATAATTCCAATCCCAAAGAAAGCAGGTGTTGACAGATGTGAAAATTACCGAACTATCAGTTTAATAAGTCACAGCTGCAAAATTCTAACGCGAATTCTTTACAGACGAATGGAAAAACTGGTAGAAGCGGACCTCGGGGAAGATCAGTTTGGATTCCGTAGAAATGTTGGAACACGTGAGGCAATACTAACCTTACAACTTATCTTAGAAGAAAGATTAAGGAAAGGCAAACCTACGTTTCTAGACTTAGAGAAAGCTTTTGACAACGTTAACTGGAATACTCTCTTTCAAATTCTGAAGGTGGCAGGGGTAAAATGCAGGGAGCGAAAGGCTATTTATAATTTGTACAGAAACCAGATGGCAGTTATAAGAGTCGGGGGGCATGAGAGGGAAGCAGTGGTTGGGAAAGGAGTGAGACAGGGTTGTAGCCTCTCCCCGATGTTATTCGATCTGTATATTGAGCAAGCAGTAAAGGAAACAAAAGAAAAATTCGGAGTAGGTATTAAAATTCATGGAGAAGAAGTAAAAACTTTGAGGTTCCCCGATGACATTGTAATTCTGTCAGAGACAGCAAAGGACTTGGAAGAGCAGTTGAACGGAATGGACAGTGTCTTGAAAGGAGGATATAAGATGAACATCAACAAAAGCAAAACGAGGATAGTGGAATGTAGTCAAATTAAATCGGGTGATGCTGAGGGGATTAGATTAGGAAATGAGACACTTAAAGTAGTAAAGGAGTTTTGCTATTTAGGGAGTAAAATAACTAATGATGGTAGAATTAGAGAGGATATAAAATGTAGACTGGCAATGGCAAGGAAATCGTTTCTGAAGAAGAGAAATTTGTTAACATCGAGTATGGATTTAAGTGTCAGGAAGTCGTTTCTGGAAGTATTTGTATGGAGTGTAGCCATGTATGGAAGTGAAACATGGACGATAACCAGTTTGGACATGAATAGAAGCTTTTGAAATGTGGTGCTACAGAAGAATGCTGAAGATAAGGTGGGTAGATCACGTAACTAATGAGGAGGTATTGAATAGGATTGGGGTGAAGAGAAGTTTGTGGCACAACTTGACTAGAAGAAGGGATCGGTTGGTAGGACATGTTTTGAGGCATCAAGGGATCACAAATTTAGCATTGGAGGGCAGCGTGGAGGGTAAAAATCGTAGAGGGAGACCAAGAGATGAATACACTAAGCAGATTCAGAAGGATGTAGGTTGCAGTAGGTACTGGGAGATGAAGAAGCTTGCACAGGATAGAGTAGCATGGAGAGCTGCATCAAACCAGTCTCAGGACTGAAGACCACAACAACAACAACAGTTATTTGAGGGGAAATAATTATCACCTCATTCTCTGTGTTCAAATAACATGATTTGGTGCTGAATATATATCCCTCTAATTACAAATGTCTATTAGCCACAGACACCCCTCTTTCACATCAATGGAGACCAACATTTCATTCATTATGAAGGGATGCAACTCGTATCACATACAGTGAACGCACCAACTCTGATTTTCTGCTGCTTATACACCAGTAAGGTTGTATGGTAATATATACTGCCTCGAGATGCACTGAAGATGGCTATTAGTAGCCAAAACTTAGATATGTAACAATAATAAAAACTAATAGGATTGCGGATGATTGCTGTGTGCCTCTCCTCTCTTGTAAATATACTTGTTTCTGTGTAGTCCTAACAGCAATTTTGATTGTGTATATAGAGTGTTGAGCATAACGGATTTGTGGTACGAGCTTGTAAAATTTGCTACATATTTTTAATAATTGCATCAGACAAATATTAGTCAACCCCTTAAAAGAGTTCATCGGTGCTGCAGATGGTGTAGAGTTTGTATCAGGCCGTCAAGTGACCGTCCACCACAGTCATGGGAGTGAAAAGGTGTGAGTGTGTCAGCTAGTTTCATGGAAACAGCGCGGGAAGATGGGTCTACATGGAGGCTTAACGGACTGGCAGAAAAAAGTTATCTCGTTTGGATGCAGCCATGAGCGTCTCATGAATGAAGGCACTCGATTTATTGGTACCATGTGGTTATAATTAGATGATGGTTTTCTGAGATCTGCAGTGCGAGCTGCATACATTGCAGGACGCCGAAAAATCGTTGGCGTGTTCAAGGAGTACTCCGAAAAAAGTAATAGTTCCTCTTTCTGCCACCCGGGGAAAATACTGTGCTGTAATCTACTGTGCTGTAATCAGACAAAATGTAAGATGTTTCCTGATTTGATGTCAGTATGTTATTTGTTGATTTCTTTTGTGAAGTGACAGTTGGTGTCAAGGATTACAAAAGTTAGATATTTTCTGTTCTTCATACGTTATGTCTATTGAGAAGAAGGACCGTCCACTGCTGATAAAGTTGTTTTACCAGAACGGCTTCAGCAGTAGCGTTGCATTGCGTGAATATCGTCGACAGAAACACTACGAAGAGGCCCCTTATTAATAAATGGGCTGAAGAATATGATCAAGAAATTATCTGAGAGTCATCCTCCCACCAAGAAACGATGGAAACAGCAGGGGTATCCATGCAAACAATGTGCACCAAGGAGAATGAGCTGGCCCATTACCATGGAAATTGCTGATGAAGTTGCTGTCACTATAGCCAAACGCGCAGCATATTCCCCAACTTCTGCAGCCAGTGCTCCGGTTGTGTGACGTGAATTGTCTCTCCACTGGTCAACAGTTTAAAAGATTTTGTAGCCCATTTTACACTCGTATCCCTACAAGACTCGAAATATACAAACGAAGCCCTAGGACGTTGCCCTTCGTCCTTTGGAACGTGTGGAAATCGATGACGTATGTCTGAGGAACATTCTTTGCGTGGAAGAGGCACATTTTACTCTGCACTGTGCCGTGAATGCACAGAACTGTCGCACCTGGGGTTCTGATCCACCACATGTTGTTCAGGAACATCCACTGCATTGAGATTATGTGGCTGTGTGGTTTAGATTCTAAGCTCCATCTTTCCCGGTCCGTTTTTCTTCGAGTAGATGACACCTTGCGGGTCTGTTATATGTACAGTGACGACATCTTTGTGCACCAATTGATTTCAGCTTTGCCAGAAATCAACTGTTTCCGCGCCACTAGTACATTCTTACAAGAGACATCACATACAGCTTACCAGGTGACAGATTTGCTTCGAGACACTTTTATCATCTCTAGTAATTTCAAGACGTGTGGGCTTCCAGCTCCCCCGACCAAAATCCATCTGACTTATAGTAGTTGGGGAATTTGAAAGATCTTGATCCTGAGGATAGAATCTGACGACATTTCGCTCTGATTATACCAGATATGGTGCGAGCAACTGTCGGCGGTGCAGTGTTATGGATGCAGCATGTTGCTGAGTCAGGAACACTTACTGTAACTCGTGAAGATATCCTAATAGCCCTGCCAGACTCACAGTTATCATGCGTCTAATTGTTCCTCCCCTTTTCTTGCTCTCATATCACATTCTGAGTACTTACAGCATCATATTTTCACTTGGTAGCAGAAAGTGGAACTATATTATTTTTCATCATACTGCGCTAGTGCATCGATTAATGATCATACCTTCGACGTTTCAGCACCCTGTGACATTCACAGCCCACGCTGGAACTCTCAGAACACTGTCAGTTTCATTATAACCATCTGGTATATGACTGTGCACTGTCCAATGCAACTACAACAAATGGAGACTTCATTGCATAACTGTAGAGGCTGTTTATATCCAGTTAAAGGATCTAACTTAAATCCTCTTAAGTGAGTTATTCGCCTTGGCTTACCTGTGCATGCAGTGGCAAAGTCTCTCGCACTAGCCGCCTTCAGAGAAGGGCAGCATGTCAATATCGATCAACATTTCAATGCTGACATGTATTCGTCACAACATTGCGTCCTCGTGTGCTGAAATAGAGGGGAGGATCGAGGTAGTGTATGCCCATCTACAGACTACGCAATTTCTCGAAAATGTCCACGAGCTGGTGTACATCTCTGTTTAATATAGAACCTAACACATTCTCCTAAGCCACAAATGCCGAGCTCCTGCCATACATTCACGACATGCTCACAGTCTGCAACTACTATGGCACAGTATGTTAGGTTGCTGGAAATGTGCTTGTTGGGCAATGTGGCTTCGAGGATTCTCTCCAACGAATCCAGGTATTCATGTGGCAAGACTTCCCAATTTGTCACAAGCTGAAACTTTGCATCATCAGGGTATGTGGCTCTGCTGACATGTATATCCTTCTGAAGCATTGTATCAGAAATTTTGTAAAGAGAAGCATATAGAAAACAAAACAAGTCGTGGAATTAGGACTACATTTTAGGCGTGATTCTTTTCGAATAAGAGATATACTTGTCAACAACATCAGGAAATACACTGACCTTGTAACTTTTCCGACCGAAATTAGCCTAATGCTGAAAGTGAGCATCATGCCCTCTCGAACTCTGAAACAAGACAAATATATGCCACAGAAGATAGTACGTCAAGTCGCATGTTTTGCGAGCTATGCCATGGAACTTCCCGATAAGATGACAGCAGTCTTGATATGGGATTTGGCTTATCTGTACAATGACAATCAACAACCTGCTCATACAAGAAATCTTTCTTCTATGAGTTGGTCATTGAGATGTTTTTCTGATAAATTCCATGAATTCCCACATATGTATTTAGAGTGCAGTGAGCAATGATCTTACAGAATTATCTCCAATGTGTGTTTCAAAATCTTCTCACTGTGCCACAGGAACTAGAGGACACTTGAAGTTGCCATATGTCATGAAGATATATTACTCCTAGCCGTAGGCATTCTTGAACTTTAAGAAACCCTCGTAGGTACATCCACATGTACTGATTCATTGCTCAAGCTATAAATGGTGTACCTTTCAAGAACCCCTCTCTTGGTAAAAGTGTAGAAAAACCTACATCAAAAATTTCTTGTACAGTACCTTCTACTCAGCTGAGAGGAAAGTAGGCAGGACATGTTTCTGATACACTCACATTGTTGCTCCTTGCACGGAGAATGGTAACCGATCTATGTGTTTTGGGAACTGACCAGATAATTTTGAAAAGCAGATGGGTCCAACAAATTTGTGAGTGACTTCTTTGTTCTGAACAATGTGCTCATGGTAATCTTCTGACTTGCTATCATCAACATTCTGGGCGCATACATGAATTGAATAATCTGGGCGCTGCCTGTCGAATTTTGGTAGGCCTTGGAGTTTTAGGGGGAATGAGATGCCTCGGAAATTTTGATGGCCATGGACATTAGATGTGTTGTAAGCACTCGGAAGTACTGCATTTGTAGTGTGATTTCTGTTGCTAGACAGAAGTGACCATGCAAACCAATAACTATCAGTAATATTCTGGACATTAATGCATGGTATTTTAGCAAGAATACGTTTCCTAAGAGGGATAAATGGAACCTCCACATCTCTTCAACTCTTCGGAAATAAAAGAGAAAAATTGATAAGTATCGTGAATAAATAAAAAAATGATATATACAATTGTCTATAGTAGTTCTACTCACGTTCTAAATTAGCAGCTTCCGAATAAGTCCATGAGCCCCTTAGCCACATCATTGTTTACAGCGATGGTTTTTGTAACATGGTGGCCTGTCTATCCATTCCAATATTATCATCAAGTGCCTCTATAAATGAAAATCCTTTATGATTGTGAGATATTCCAGGTCATGACTCCATTGGCAAACGAGGTGGAATTAACCTTCCGTCGGGCGCGGCTGTTCAAATTGATACACCTGGAAGTTTACTGTAAATTATTTGTCAACGAGTGGCAGCACTGAGGCCTACTCGCTAGCAGCTAGCCTCTTCCGAACGCTTGTCATTGTTGTGTGCTTCAGTGTCGATACGACCGCTCTGTTGTCGATGTATGTGCTGATTGATCAGTTTGATACACTGCGCCTGTTCGTGTTGCATTTCAACAATTCATTCCTTTGGTTATCAACATAGCTTAGTAAGTAGTACAATGTTAATATACAATGTATAATGCACTTATTTTCTGTTTGGACAGTTTAATCGTCAGTTAAGAATGTTTTGAGTATCAGGTATCAAATTGATACACTGTGCCTGACTGCGTTATTTTATAGGAATTTTATCATTTTAGGTGTGACACACTTGGTCATGGGAGGCTACAGTAAGACGTACAACCTCCTTGACTCAAATCATGTTGCAGAAATACAAAAAATGGTGTTCGAAGAGGATAATGATGAAGTTCAAGAGGATTTTGAAGATGAAGTAGACACAGATTGTGATGACGCAGTTGAAGTTCGGCAGGAAGATTCAGAAACAGAGGAAAACGACAGTGAAACCGACGAGGAAGTACTTGAAGAAATCCAGCATTATTATACTGGAAGGGACAAAGAGACCAAATGGAATAAAGTTCCACCATCGCAGAGAGTACGTTTCAGGGCCCACAATATTATTCGAAAGTTGTCTGGTCCTATAGGTGCGGCGAAAGCATTGAGAACGCCTTTGGAATGTTGGAATTGCCTCATAGATGACGACATTTTGTCGATTATAGTTCTGCATACCAATCAGTATATTGAGAGCATCAAAGCTTCTTTTCAGCGAGAGAGAGAGAGAGACGTAAAACCTATAGATATTATTGAATTAAAAGCTTTCATTGGTCTTCTGTTTTTGGCTGGTGTTAACAAAAGTAACAGACAAAGCTTAGAAGATCTGTGAGGAAGTGATGGGGATGCAATTGAAAAATTTCGTCGCGTTATGAACATAAAACGTTTCAAATTCATCATGCGGTGCCTTAGATTTGACAATCGTGTTACTCGCGATGAAAGGAAAAAATTAGACAAGATAACAGCGATGCGGGAAATATTTTCTCTGTTTGTACAGAATTGCCAGAAATCCTACACCCTCGGAGAAAACGTTACAGTAGATGAGAAACTTGAAGGATTCCGTGGAAGGTGCAGTTTTCGCCAATACATACCTAGCAAACCAAACAAATATGGAATTATGATATTTGCTCTTGTGGATTCCCAAGTATTTTATCTCTATAATCTGGAAATATACGGTGGGCTGCAGCCAGAAGGATTGTACCACGTTAGCAATAAACTTTCCGATGTTGTTCTGCGACTATGTGAACCAATTTATCAGTCAGGTCGAAATGTGACAGCAGACAATTGGTTTACTCGTATTGGTTTGAGAGAAGAGCTAAGAAGAAAAAATCTTTCTTTTGTTGGTACGATGAAGAAAAACAAGCGTGAGATTCCTCTGGAGTTTGCTACCAGTAAAGGCAGGGCTGTCCATATTTCACTTTTTGGCTTCAAGAAAGGCTGTTCTCTAGTTTCCTACGTTCCTAAAAACGGGAAATGTTTTATCTTGGCATCAAGTTTGCATGAAGATAGTTCAGTAGATGCTGACACTGGAGATAAACAGAAGCCATCCATTGTAACATTCTACAATAGCACCTAAGGCGGAGTCGACACTACAGATAAGTTGACCGCTTCATACAATGTAGCAAGAAATGTGTGCCGTTGGCCCATGGTCATAATTTTTCAATGATCAATAACGAACCATCATTCCCGTTATAGCGTTTCACCTCTTCTGACTCCGTCGGTGGTGTTGATGTTGCCACTAGGTAATCTCCAACTGGAATGGCTTCTCACACTGAAAAGACATACTTATAGCTGAAAACCACTTTGCTTTGCTTATTTCAACCAAAAGGAAAGGAGTATTCTTATCTCTAGACATGTAGTTCTAGGCAAGATGGCACCAGCTCGAGGCCGTGCGTAGGCGACACTATCTTACACTGCTTCTGGTATAAGATTTTATTCCAGTGCAGGTGTGGGTGCGGGTCTATCATCTGAATGGAGCATCCGTTGATGACAGAGAAGAATAATTTAGTGATACTACAAGATTTGCAATGTACGGTGGATAGTATCTGCGAATTAATACCCAAATATGAGACGCCACTGTCGACCCCGTTCAAAGAACAGTTCAATAAAGCGCATTTTGCAGGTGTTCGCTAACACAGAAACCATCGATGTAAGCATCAGGTGTTTCTACGAGTACAGTAGCTATCCCGCTAAAGACCACTGCCATAGTAATAATAATAATAATAATAATAATAATAATAGGAAGTGAAGGTACTGAGAATAGCCCGTACCACTCAAGCAAGAGCTCACAGGTGCCTTGAAGATTCGTAGGGTCAATATTTCCTCGAGTGTTCCTACATTTCATCAGAATCCAAACTGATTTTCCTCGAGGTCTGGTTCTAACGGTTTATCCATTTTCTTTAAGGGATTCGAGATAGTATTCTGCAAGCATGAATTGATAAACTGACTGTTCGGCAATTTTTACACTGGTCAGCAACTGCTTTCTTTGGAGCTGGATTACGACATTCTTCTTGATGTCTTAGTGTATTTCACCTGTCTCATACATCTTGAATCAGATGGAAGAGTGTTGCCATGGTTTGCTCTTCCAAGGCTATCAGTAGCTCTGACGGAATATCGTCTACTCCCAGGGCCTTGTTTCGACTTGGATCTTTCAGAGCTTTGTCAAATTTTTCTCGAAGAATCATATCCCCCATCTCATCTTAAACTACGACCACTTCCCTTTATATAATTTTGCTTTTTAGCTCATATCCATTGTATAGACCCTCTGTATCCTCCTACCATCTTTCATCTCTTCTTTCTTTGCTTAGGACTGGTTTTCCATCTGAGCACTTCATACACATACAGCTACTTCCCTTTTCCCCAACGGCCTCTTTAATTTTCCTGTAGGCGGTATCTGTCTTTCTCCTAGTGAAATATGGTTCTAAATCCTTACATTCGTCCTCTAGCCATTCCTGCTTAACAGTTTCGCACTTCGTGTCAATCCCATTTTTTATACGTTTGTACTGCATTTCGCCTGCTTCACTTGCGGAATTTCTAAATTTTCTCCTTTTATAAATTATATCAATATCTCTTGTGTTATCCTTGGATTCCGACAAGGCGTCGTCTTTTTACCTGTTTTATACTCTGCTGCCTTCACTATTTCTTCTCTTAATGCTACCCATTCGTCTTTGTTCCTTTCCCTTGTTCTAGGTAACCGTTGTATAATGCTCCTTCTGAAGTTCTCAGAAATCTCTAGTTCTTTCAACTTATCCTGGTCCTGTCTCCGTAATTTCCTACCTTTCTCCAATTTCTTCAGTTTTAATCCATAGTTCATTACTAATAAATTATAGTCAGAGACCATATATACCCCTGGAAATGTCCCACAATTTAATCTGGTACCTAAATCTCTATCTAACCATTATATAAACAATCAGAAACCTTTCAGTGTCTCCAGGTCTGTTCCACGTATTCTAAATTCTTTTATGTTTCGTAAACCAAGTGTTAGCGATGTTTAAATTACATTCTGCTCAAAATTCTACCACACAGCTTGCTCTTTCATTCCTTTCCCCCAGTACGTATTCACCTTTTATTTTGCTTTCTCTTCCTTTTCCTAGTGTCGAATTCCACTCCCCGAACACGATTAAATTTTAGTCCTCTTTAACTACCTGAATAATTTCCTTTAGCTTATCATACATTTCTTCGATCTCCTCATCATCTGCGGAGCTAAGTGGCACGGAAATTTGTATTACTGTGTAAAGCGTGTGCTTGTGGTCATTCTTGGCTACGATAATGCGTTACCAAGCTGCTCACGGTGGTTACCCACATTCCTAAAAATGGTTCAAATGGCTCTGAGCACTATGGGACTCAACTGCTGTGGTCATAAGTCCCCTAGAACTTAGAACTACTTAAACCTAACTAACCTAAGGACAGCACACAACACCCAGCCACCACGAGGCAGAGAAAATCCCTGACCCCGCCGGGAATCGAACCCGGGAACCCGTACCCACATTCCTATTTTCTTGTTCATTACTAAACATACTCCTGCATTACTCCTATTTGATTCTGTATTTACGAAGGGCGTTTGAAAAGTCCATGCAAAGCCGCATATCGAGGTCATGTTTAGTTGGTAACATCTTTGGAAAGAACGCACATCAAATTTCAGCCATATTGATCTATTTCTTTGTGTTTGGCATTCGTGTGAATCAAGGAAGTCGAGTGATTGTCAAAAAATGGACGAAAAAGAATTTCGTGTGGTGATTAAACATTACTTCGTGAAAGGCAAAGTGCCTCAGGAGACTAAAGGGAAGCTTGAGAAACATCACGGTGACTCTGAACCTTCGAGTCGAACTGTTTATAGGTGGTTTCAAAATTTTCGGAGTGGCCACATGGGCGCAAGTGATGCTGAACGCTCTGGACGCTCTGTGGAGGTTACGACTCCAGAAATCATTTATAAAATCCATGATATGGTGATGGATGACAGAAGAGGTGCGTGAGATTGCTAGAGCTGTGGGCGTCTCGAATGAACGGGTACATAATATTTTGCATAAGCATTTGGACATGAGAAAGCTGTCCGCAAGATGGGTTCCGCGATTGCTCACACTTGACCAAAAACGGAATTGTGTGAAGCGTTGCAAGGATGGTTTGCAGCTGTTCAGGAAGAATCCGCAGGACTTTAAACGGTTTCGTTACTGTGGATGAAACATGGATACATTACTACACTCCTGAGACCAAACAACAGTCTGAACAATGGGTTAACAATGGAGAAACTGCACCAAAAAAGGCGAAGACCATTCCTTTAGCTGGAACGGTTATGGCGACTGTCTTTTGAGATTCTCAAGGGATAATCCTCATCGACTATCTGGAAAATGGTAAAACTATTACACGTGAATATTATTCATCGTTATTGGACCGTTTGAAAACCGAGATGCAAGAAAAACTCTGGCGACTGGACCGCAAAAAGTCCTTTTCCATCACGACAATGCACCACCACACACCTCAGCAGTTGTGGCCGCAAAAGTAATGGAAATAGGATTCCAACTCGTTTCACCCCCCCCCCCCCATATTCTCCAAACATGGCTCCATCAGACACTATTTGTTCCCCAATTTGAAGAAACGGCTGGTGGGACAAAGATTTTATTCAAACGAGGAGGTGATTGCAGCAACTAATAGCTATTTTGCAGACTTGGACAGTTCCTATTATTCGGAAGGGATCAACAAGTTAGAACAGTGTTGGACGAAGTGTATAAGTCTATGTCGAAAAATAAAAAAGGTTAAAAGGTTTACCCTAAACAAGTAAGAAGTTTTTATTTTTGCACAGACTTTTCAAACGCCCCTCGTATACCGTCCTTTTCGCCCGACGAGAAGTCTGTTACTCCTGCCACCGAACTTCACTAATGCCCACTATATCTAACTTCAGTCTATCGATTTTCCTTCTTAAATTATGTAACCTATCTGCCCAATTAAAGAGAGCTAACATTCCACTCTCCGTTTCGTAGAATGCCAATTTTGTTTCCTCTGATGACGAGATCCTCCTCGCTAGTCCCCACCTGGAGATCTGAGTAGGGGACTATTTCACATCCGGAATATTTTACACAAGAGGATGTCATTCACATTTAATCATACAGTAGAGCTACAAGTTCTGGGGAAAATTATGGCTGTAATTTCCCCTTGCTTTCAGCCGTTCGCAGTACCGGCACAGCAAACACGCAAGATCCTTTGTTCATGGGTGGGAAAGGGGACTCATATTCTTTGAAATGTAGTCGCAGGAAGACTCGTGGTCTTTGATTACTAATCGTAATGTCCTTGGTCCAGGGTTGGAAACCTCTTAAATTTTCATTTGCGACCGAATACTTCCGGCATAAAAAGTCACCCTCATTCTGCCAACGGCCTTGTCAAAGAGGGCGGGGAAAGGGACAGACGTTAAGGAATTTTCCTGTCCTCGGGGTTGAAAACTGCCCCGAAAGGTGAGAGAATATGCAGTGATTAACCCCATGAGGATGCAGAAGGCAACAGAAACCACCGCATTTAACACACATAACGAGTATCTACTGAATAACCAAAGAAAGGATAACGTTCTACAAGTAGGGGCGTGGAATGTCAGAATCTTGAATGTGATAGGGAGGCTAGAAAATCTGAAAAGGGAAATGCGAAAGCTCAATCAATATATAGTAAGGGTCAGGAAAGTGAAATGGAAAGAAAAAAGAATTTCTGGTCAGATGAGTACAACGTAATATCAACACCTGCAAATAGGAAGGCAGGGCAGAGAGTTTGTTACTCTGAACAGTTCAGTGATGGGGTTATTGCTATTAGATTTGACAGCAAACCAACACCGACAACGAAATTCAGGTGTACATGCCGACGTCGGGTGCTGAAGATGAGGAAATAGAGAAAGTATATGAGGTTATTGAAAGGGTAATACAGAACGTAAAGGGAAATAAAAATCTAATAGTCATGACGCACAGGAATGAAGTTGTAGGGGTAAGAGTAGAAGAAATGGTTATGAAAGAATATGGTCTTCGGACAAGGAATGAGAGAGGAAAAGGACTAGTTGAGTTCTGTAATAATTTTGAGCTAGTTATAGCGAATACTGTCTTCAAGACTCAGAGGAGGAGGAATACTTGTAAAAGGCCGGGTAATAAGGGAAGATTCCAGTTTGCTTATAGCATGGTTAGACAGTAATTCCGAAATGAGATTTTGGATTGTAAGGTCTACCCACGAGCAGAAACAAACTCAGATCACAACTTAGTAGTGCTGAAGAGTAAGCTGAAATTTAAAAGATTGGTTAGGAAGTATCGCTACGCAAAAAAGTGGAATACAGATTTCCTAAGGAATGAAGAAATATGCTTGACGTTTTGTGAAGCTATAGCTATAGCAGTTACGAACAGCTCAGTAGTTGAAGAGGAATGGACATGTCTAAAAAAGGGCCATCACAGAAATTGAAAACGAACACATAGATACGAAGAAGGCAACTGCGATGAGACCACGCATAGCACAAGAAATACTTCAGTTGACCGATAAAAACAGTAACTACAAAATTTTTCAGGGAAATTCAGGAATACAGATATACAATCTGCTGAGGAATGAATTAAACTTGAAGTGCAGGGACGGTAAGAAGAAATGGCTGCTTGAAAAATGTGAAGAAATGGAAATGTAATGGTTTCCAAACGACTGCCTCAGCATGCAGAAATTCAAAACAACTTTCGGTGAAATTAGAAGCAAGGGTGATAAAATTAAAAGGCCAACGGGAATTTCACTCTTCAAGGCAGATGGGAAAACCGATAAGTGGAAACAATACAATGACTGAAACCCTCTATGATGGGGGGGGGGAGCAGATTTATGTAATGTGATCGAAGAATAAACAGGAGCCGATTTAGAAGAGATAGGGGATCCAGTATTAGAATCAGAATTTAAGAGAGCTTTGGAGGACTTAAGAACAAATAAGGTACAAGGGATATGTAACATACCATCATAATTTCTAAACTCATTAGGGGAAGTGGCAACAAAACGACATTCACGTTAATGTGTAGAATGTATGAATCTGGCTATATACCACCTGACTTCCAGACAAATATCATCCACACAATTTCGAAGACCCCCAAGAGTTGAAAAGTGCGAGAATCATCGCACAATCAGCTTAACAGCTCATGCGTCCAAGTTGCTAACAAGGATAATATACAGATGAATGGAAAATAAAATTGAGGATGTGTCAGATGATGATCAGCTTGACTTTAGTGATGGTAAAGGCACCAGAGAGGCAACTCTGACGTTGCGGTTGGTAGTGGAAGCAAGACTAAAGAAAAATCAAGATACGTTCGAAATTCTAAGGAAAATAGGCGTAAGCTATATTGAAAGGTGGGTAATATAAAACAAGAGCCAAGAGGGCATAATAACACTGGACGACAAAGAACGACGTGCTCGGATTAAAGTGGGTGGACCACAGGGATGTAATCTTTCGCTCATACTGCTTAATCTGTACTTCCAATAAGCAATGATAGAAATAAAATAAAAGTTCGGTAGTGGAACTAAACTTCCCCGTGAAATAAGATCAATAATACGATTCTCTGATGGTACTGATACCGTGAATGAAAGTGAAGAAAAATTACATGAGCTACTGAACGGAATGAATAGTATAATGAGTAAAAAATATGAACTAAGAGTAATCGAAGAAAGACGGAAGAACTGAGAAGTGGCAGAAACAAGACAGTGAGAAACTTAGCATCGGAATTGATGGTAATGAAGTGGATGAAGTTAAGGAATTCTACTACCTAGGCAGCAAAATAACCAATGATAGGCGGAGCAAGAGGGACATCAAAAACAGACTACCACTGGAAAAAGGGCATTCCTGGCCAAGAGAAATCTACTAGTATCAAACATAGGCCTTAATTTGAGGAAGAAATTTCTGAGAATGTACGTTTGGAGTCAGCATTTTCTGGCTGTGAAACATAGACTTAGCGGTAACGGGAACAGTAAAGAATAGAAGCCTTTGAGATGAGGAGCTACAGCCGAACGTTTAAAATTAGGTGGACTGATAAGGTAAGGAATGAGGAGGCCCTGCGTAGAATCAGAGAGGAAAGGAATATGTGGAAAACACTAACAAGGCGAACTGATACGATGATAACTCATCTGTTCAGGGAATGTCTTCCATGGCACCAGAGAGAACTGTAAAGAGCAAAATCTGTGGAGGAAGACTATGAGTGGAATACGTTAAGCAAATAATTGGAGATGTTGGTTGCGAGTGTTACTGTAAGATGAAGAGGCTGATACAGGAGAGGATATAGTGGTGGGCCGCATCAAAACAGTAAAAATAAGACTAAAAAAATGACAATAAATTGCACAGGAATATCTGTCGCATCTTCAGTCAGTATACGCTGTTTGGTGTTGACTTGAAAGCCCCAGTGGCTATACAGGATGTTACAAAAAGGTACGGCCAAACTTTCAGGAAACATTCCTCACACACAAAGAAAGAAAATATGTTAGGTGGACATGTATCCGGAAACGCTTACTTTCCATGTTGGAGCTCATTTTATTACTTCTCTTCAAATCGCATTAATCATGGAATGGAAACACACAGCAACAGAACGTACCAGCGTGACTTCAAACACTTTGTTACAGGAAATGTTCAAAATGTCCTCCGTTAGTGAGGATAAATGCATCCACCCTCCGTCGTATGGATTCCCTGATGCGCTGATGCAGCCCTGGAGAATGGCGTATTGTATCTCAGCCGTCCACAATACGAGCACGAAGAGTCTCTACATTTGGTACCGGGGTTGCGTAGACAAAAGCTTTCAAATGCCCGCATAAATGAAAGTCAAGAGGGTTGAAGTCAGGAGAGCGTGGAGGCCAAGGAATTTGTCCGCCTCTACCAATCCATCGGTCACCGAATCTGTTGATGAGAAGCATACGAACACTTCGACTGAAATGTGCAGAAGCTCCATCGTGCATGAACCACATGTTGTGTCGTACTTGTAAAGGCACATGTTCTAGCAGCACAGGTAGAGTATCCCGTATGAAATCATGATAACGTGCTCCATTGGGCGTAGGTGGAAGAACATGGGACCCAATCAAGACATCACCAACAATGCCTGCCCAAACGTTCATAGAAAATCAGTGTTGATGACGTGATTGCACAACTGCGTGTGGATTCTCGTCTGCCCACACATGTTGATTGTGAAAATTTACAATTTGATCACGTTGGAATGAAACCTCATCCGTAAAGAGAACATTTGCACTGAAATGAGGATTGACACATTGTTGGATGAACCATTCGCAGAAGAGTACCCGTGGAGGCCAATCAGCTGCTGATAGTGCCTGCACACGCTGTACAAGGTACGGAAAGAACTGGTTCTCCCGTACACTCTCCGTACAGTGACGTGGTCAACGTTAGTTTGTACAGCAGCAACTTTTCTGACTCTGACATTAGGAATATCGTCAACTGCACGAAGAATTGCCTCGTCCATTGCAGGTGTCCTCGTCGTTCTAGGTCTTCCCCAGACGCGAGTCATAGGCTGGAATGTTCCGTGCTCCCTAAGACGCCGATCAATTGCTTCGAACGTCTTCCTGTCGGGACACCTTCATTCTGGAAATGTGTCTCGATACAAACGTACCGCGCCACGGCTATTGCCCCGTGCTAATCCATACATCAAATGGGTATCTGCCAACTCCGCATTTGTTAACATTGTACTGACTGCAAAACCACGGACGTGATGAGCACCAACCTGTTGATGCTACGTACTGATGTGCTTGATGCTAGTAGTGTAGAGCAATGAGTCGCATGTCAACACAAGCACCGAAGTCAACATTACCTTCCTTCAATTGGGCCAGCTGGCGGTGAATCTAGGAAGTACAGTACATACTGACGAAACTAAAATGAGCTCTAACATGGAAATTAAGAGTTTCCGGACACTTGTCCACATAACATATTCTCTTTATTTGTGTGTGAGGAATGTTTCCTGAAAGTTTGGCCATACCTTTTTGTAACACCCTGTGTACAAGTTCTGCGCTGTGTAGTGTCAAGCATTTGGAAGGTGCTGTCCGATGCTGATCTGTAGCACAGGTGTCCGTAGTCGACTTGTATCCTTCATAGCGACCGGTGTAAAGTCATAGCCGTCCGCCGATCAGAGACTCACCACAGGCTAGTCGTAGCTCTAATGATAATGCAGGCTTTTTTACATTTAGTAATGATGTGTCTGATCAGGGGAGCACATCTTACTTTATCATCGATAATCATCCTAAGATATTAAGTTGTTTTCCCAACTGGAGAAGTTTGTTGACCGACTTACATTGTTTGAGAAAGTATAATCCTATGACGAGTAAAGATCATAAGAGTAGACTTGTTGTCAGAGATTTCGAAGCCACTTTCTGTACACCATTCATGTAGATGTTTGAGATCATGTGCATTTTCAGACGTAAGGACTGAAGACTGTTGTCTTGAATATGTGCATACGCCGTCTTTGTATTGTAGTATATGGATGTCACTGACAAAGGTCTCATGCAGTTCTGCAGTATAGAGACTGAATAACAAGGCAGCCAAGACTGATTGCTGCAGGAATTCTCTGTAAATTTCTCTGCGTCCCTGTGTAGTCCTGTGTTGCAAAATGTTGTCTTCCTATTGCTGAGATAGCTTACAGTGTTACACATGAGTGATTATGGAATCTGGAGTTTCTCCAATTTTTTCCCTAATGTTAACAAGACAACGTTGTCGTATGCTTCAATCAAGTCTACGAACGCTGTTATCATGTAATTATTCCGAGAGAAATTTAGCTGTATGTCGGAAACTAACGGTAAGAGGATTTCAGTCGTCCCTCTTCCTTTTCGAAACCCAAGTTGTTTCCCAGTAATATATTTTTATCATACCACCATTCAAAGCCCCATCTGACAATCGTTTCCACTACCTTCGCCGAACACTGGAGTAAGGTGATAAGTCGATACGACTCGTTTTCCCAATTTGTCGATGGGGACAGCACAACATCTGTGATTTTTATCTTTTGTGTACATGTACCATTGTAAATCTTGAGCAGCGCAGTTTCTCTTTGTGTGGGATGTGTCGTAGCGTTGGATAGTCAGTACAATCTGGGCCAGGTGCAGTACTCTTCCCTAGGGTGATCCCAATCTGGAGTCCCTCTAGAGAAAAGGGCTGTGCAACTGCACTGTGGTCCCTCTCATATTCCGCCTCGTCTTCCTTGCCCATTACGTCAGGTGGAGCTATCGCATCGCATAAGAAACAATCTAAAAGTCCTTCGGATGGTGGAGGTTTATGCTTGCCCATTGTCAGTCCGTTTTCTACATTCCTAATCACGTTCCAAATCCTTGTTATTTATGTTTCTTTGCACACTCCAATGCAAAGTTTTGCTACGATTTTCGTATTTCATTATTCCCTTGCTGCAACTTGTGCTTTCTTAATAGCGAGATTATGTCATTAGAGTGACTCTTGTATTTTCTCGATGCCTAACTTCTTTCCTTAAGCACTGTGTCACATTATGAATCCCATCAACAGTGTGGTGGCTGATGAGTGGTCCCCTTATGTCTTTTTTGAAGTATGGAGTTTCTCACTGCTTCACTGAAGGAGTAAGTTCAGTGCACTAGGAGATAATTTACTGAGCAAGCCCACCCAGCTACAAAAATAATGTATGAAAAATTATATTAATAAAAATGTTTCCAAACAATGAACTTCAGATTGTGAAATTCGTTATCATTATTTTTAATACTCCTCATTCCTTTATACTTTAGCTTAATATTACCATCTTAAAAAAATTGAAACTCCCAGTTAGTTATTATTTTATTAAACCTCTCTAGCAAAATAATTTTACCTTTATTATCAAACGCCACACAAATTTTCTCTCCATATCTAGGTTTCAAGTATTCATATCCCATAATGTAACACAATTCATTTACTTCTAGCTCACTAATGTGTTGAAACGAATTAGAACTGCTTAATTATTAAGCTTTTTCAGCAGAGTATCAATTTATATAGAATAAAATGTAATAATATTAAACATTTTCACTCAATATAAATATGGCTCACGTGCAGGATGAATTTAAATTTGACATTTTTGTTGATAGAAATAATAAATGAAGAGAGAAGCAAGTTCAATGAAACTGATATAGAAAAAACAGAGGAAATAGAAAACTCAGATTCTCTCTTTTTTATGAATGTAAAAAAGTAGCGAATTATAATTTACCTATAAATCATTTACAAAAAATATAAATATTTATTTAATTCTATTCATTATTCTTAGAAATGTCTCGCTCAATATTTAGAAATTTAGAGAATACTATAAAATTCAACTATTAAATTTATACAACAAATGTGGTAAATATTTTATTCTTACATTAGAAGATATAGAGGTATTATTTTAAAATTTATTAAATAGTAAATAATTGTAATATCCACAAGGCACTGAATCATAATTTTCAAGAACTACTCTTTTATCCTATTCAAATGAGGATTCTGTTTTAGTCAGTTTATTAACTAGATTTTTAGTGTCAACATCTCTAGTTGTCTGACTGTATTCTAATTGTGTCTTTTCCTGCAGTGTACTCTCAGTTAATCTTATCATAGATTCGCCATTCAGCTTTCGAATATTCTTGTAAGTTAATGTGAATCCCTTTACTTTCATTTCTGCTTTTTATCATTTTCTTCATCAGTCCATTCCTCTATCGAACAACCTCTTTCCACAGTATTTACACCATTATCAATATTAACTATACAATTTGTATTAAAATATACAAAAGAGTTCCTAGTTTATCCAACATACCATACAATCTATGCCTTGCTTAGTGAATGCAGCTATAAAAATATTTATAGCTGCATTATTTTCCATAGAATAATCCTTGAAAGTGAACTTCATCTAAACCATATGATCAATTTATATTACGTAATCGATCATCTGATAGAATCTCATAAAATCACTGTAAATTTGTTACATATTCTGTTTGACTCATAGTTTGCCTTTTCCCAAATTTTCCCGATAATGAATTAAGACATATCTTAGCAATAGCTCGTTTTCCTGGATTTCCCTTTATTCTATCAGGGTCTAAGACAATATCTAATTTTTCTTTAACTATTTTGATGAACTCTTTATCAGTTTCAGAATTATGTGAACTGGTTTAAAATTTTATTTCCAGAAATCTTTCACGTAATTTTTAAAAAACATGTTGCTTTTTTTTCTAAAATCCCATAATTCGTACTCATGTAAAATTGTATATCCTTTTTCTACAGCTTTCTTCACTTCATCTGTCGTCCAAGTTCCAATACAATTTCTTTTGTTATCATTGTGATTGAATTATCTGTTTTTACTTGAACACGCGTGACACACAAAGGAAACAACTGTTTTTCATTTCTTTTTACTGCTAAAACAGGATGATACAATACTTTACCTGCCACTACGTTACATTTTAAGAAACCATACCAATTTTTAGGTTAATATCTTGGTCTACATATTTTTCTCAGATGTTTCCGACTGATTGCCTGCCTGAGAGTCTCGCTTGGTTGTACATTTATTATGCTTTGAACTGGCAAGTGATCTAAACAGAGTACCTGGTGCCACTTCCCATGTTGTTCTGGTAGACAGTGCAGGGGATGAAAAGCTGACGTCCACTACTGAAGGGACTTAATTTGATTGGACTATTAGTCTGGGTGAGTCATTATTTAGTGCTATGAGATTTTCTGAATATAATTAATCCACTAGTATTTTTCCCACTGCGTTGGCATTTCTGCAGCCTCACTGTGTAGAGTAAGCGAAAAGTAGCACAAGGGGTTTGCCGGTAGAGACAATAATTGTTGTTAAGTGTTTTTTGCAAATTGTGTCGGTTAGGTGCTTTGTATGCTGAAACCAAATTCAGTTGGAGGTCCTTCATCCACAGGTGGATACCCATTATTTGTAATATGCCTTGCTGAGTGCCGGTATCACCAACAGAACAGTTGATACCTTGTTTTACCAGGAAGTGTCGTAGCCATTATCTCTGTCTTCTCTAATGACAGAGTAGCCCAGAAGTCTGAACGGTTAGTTCAGTGTTACCCGTTTCAGTGATGGCACATAGGTCCACATTAATTTTGAGCACAAAATGTCGAAGGTTATCTTTTTTGCCTTGAGCGATCTTGTGTTCCATTGGATGATTTTATAGGCAGTTTCATCTTCCTTTGGCCTAAAGTGACAAGAAAGGCCAATTCCAAGATTCAGCTTGGATAACAAATAACTCCACATCAACAGCGAGTACCTTATATAGTGCAGTAAAAAGGCGAGTATGAGTCTAGTGCTGTAGGTTGCACACTCCAAAATCAAGGGGCTTCTGTTACATCTGTGTTAATGGGCTTCCTTCGTTCCCACTGTAGTTCCAGAAGTACGAAAAGCGTGAGTACTATGGCACTGCGGCCGCTTCATACTCGTCGGCTCGTTCTTTCTTACTGAAGCGTGCGCGACTGTAGGGCTAGTCGTGATTTACTGCTTGGGCAAAAGATGAGTGCACGATCTGGCTACTGTAAAGTAACTCTGACAAGGTGAAATGATCGGTTGATGAGATCAGAAGGTTTTTAACGGAGCGGTGTTTTGTGAGACAGTGGAGGGTGTAAGACAAAAATTAATTTATACAATGTACACATTCTCAAATGTTTTCCATTAGAGTTGGACAAATATCTGGAATAAATGTGGTGTCACCGTCAGACACCACACTTGCTAGGTGGTAGCTTTTAAATCGGCCGCGGTCCGCTAGTATACGTCGGACCCGCGTGTCGCCACTGTCAGTAATTCAGACCGAGCGCCGCCACACGGCAGGTCTAGAGAGACTTACTAGCACTCGCCCCAGTTGTACAGCCGAATTTGTTAGGAACGGTTCACTGAGAATTACGCTATCATTTGCCGAGACGATAGTTAGCATAGCCTTCAGCTAAGTCAATTGCTACGACCTAGCAAGGCGCCAATTATCCTTTGCTATGTATCTAATGACGCATATACTGTATCAACAAGACCAATGTTCACCAATTGTGGATTAAAGTTAAGTATCCCAGAAGCTACGTACTTTTCTTTATAGCATTCATTGCGTATCCTATTTCAGACCTCACACCAGCCTGCGTGAGGTTAAGCGCGTGCCATTCGGTTACCCGTCAATGTGGACTGGCTGTCTTGTCAGTCCACTACAATAAGTCTCATGCTATAGTCCACACAACAGACGAAAAACATAAAAATGCAAAGAAAATGCTTCTATTCGCAATTATACTATCTCCACCATAACATAAGAGCTGTATCAAACGAAAAGCATCCACAAAGCAACGTCACAGTGTCTCTGTGACGAAAAAGCGCTCTATTTCTGGATTCATTTAGGTTTGGCAACTTGATTTTATGGTTAAAAGCATGTTATGTAGCTTAACATTCAATTCTGTAATTTATTTTAATAATTAGCAATTCCACTTCATTCTCGTGTCATGTTCTCTAGTACTGCCGTTACAGACTCGGTAACGCGTCAAAGAGTGTGCATATGTCAACGTAATTATTAGAAATTCTCTGAATAGGTATTAAATACTAAAATAAATTAATAAAAGTCTTCGGAAAAGTACTACATGTACAGATGTATATACAAACAAAATAATATCATATATCATTATTTTGAAATATGACAACCGGCATGTTTAATGATTGATTTTGTCCTTCAGGCAAGTCGGACATTTTGTGACATTTCAACTTGAACGCGAGAATGGCTATAAACCGAAATCACGACTGCGTGAAATAAATGTACAGTAATTTACAGAGGTGAAAATTTCTTTCAAAATGATTACATACGTAACAGTAATGGCGCGAGTCCACGGCTGTACTTACCGACTTTTGTACGCACTCTGCTTTCTGAGCGAGTCGAGTCCACCTGAAACCGACAACAGACTCAGGTGACGGGTGGGCAGTGGCGAAGAGTCGCCGAGTCTACGGGCTCACGGAGATGGCGAGTTCGGAGATGATGCTACAGGACTCAGTGGCGAGTTTAAAGCGAATGTAAGACCACAGATACACACGTTTAAACCAGCCTCATATACCAGGTCACCGCGGCTCAGTTAGAATCGGGAGTCTTCGGTGACAAGCAACCGCTTGAGTGTGATAACGCAAATGGGCAAAGATGTTTATGGCATTCGATTCTCCTCATTTGCTGCTAACGGGGGCCGGAACTGGAGGTCTCCAATGGCGAGCACATCATGAAGCTACGGAGCGTAATTGAAATGCTTAGTCGACGAGTAACACGTAACAATGCTATACTGCTAGCAATGGAAAGAACACACAAAGCAAACATTGCGTTATATCTGTGACACCAGCTGCTAAAGCTGACATTTCGTCAGAACGGAGCCCAAGGAATTTCGCAGAGTAAGAAAGAAGTACAGATGAAATATTAGCGTTTCTGCGATATAAGTCAATGGAATGTGTGGTGTCGTATATGCTCGATTGTGCGCACAATGCACGTGTGGAGAAGAATGATGGCGATAAGTGCTTGTCATCTTAAAGTGATACTGAAACAGGTGACTAACCATCCAGCTCAGTATCCTTGTCGGGCAGGAAGCCACAAATCTACGTCCAGTGAAATGTAGTAAATTACAATCCTTGTCCAAGGTGCAGATACTACACATTACTACGTACATGGAAGATCATCCGCAGCATAGTAGAAAGACAGCTATGAACGGATTTCGAATAAATTCGCAGCAATGTGAAAGTCTAGAGCATAAGAAAAATACGGATATTCAAGGGAGGACAAGGCGCAATTATTACAAAAAGTGGTTTTTGCTGTTTCAAGGATGATGGCTACAATTTACAGGATGTGTATGATAGTGACCTAGTACGTTATGCACATCAAATTGCGCGTGATATACATTACAGCGATTTCAAGGGACGCAGTGGATGTCTGCATAACTTCTAACAGTGCTACAAAATTGGAAGACGCAAGATAACGAAATTTCAAAGAAAGCGTCAACTCGACTATACACAGTAAACGACGGAATCGATCTGAAAATTTGTAGATAAGATAAACAAAGTAATTCCATAGTTCAGCATGGAATTTGTTTTCAATTCCGACCAATGGGGACTTGAAGAGGAAGTGCATATGAAACGAACCCTGTATCAAGGTCAACTAACATCAGTGACTTGACGCATTCGTATACAGTTATGCCAACTGTCAATCTTGGTGGAACATTGGATGCCAAGTTATTTATTATGCTGCGACAAGTTATAGGTGTTCTTCCCCTACTTTCTTTCCCGTGTGCGTGATCTTGCAAGGGGAGTAGGGAAAACTTACGCCTCAGTGAGCAAGAGTGGGAAAATGGGCGTAAGAGCACTACAACTATGGTATAAGCACTGCTTTTGGCCAATAGCTGGTCAAAATAACTTGCTTTCATTTAATTCCTGGTCTACGAGTAATAATCCTACTACTTTAGAGCAAACTAGCCCTCCTGCAAAGTGTGTGGCATTGCAGTACACACCGCATGGAACTAATTGACAAATTCTACATCTGGATATTGGTTTTTTCCGCGCCTATAAAACATTCTATCGTACTACCTGCAGCTACATTTTAAAGGATAGCCAGTTTCACAATAAGCTCCACAACAGACTGTTTCTGATTCGATTCCATGTCGCCAGATTCCATTAGTTTTCAATATCCCGCAACACCAGTATGAATCTATATGCATTCTTTAAGAGTGCACACCACCTAGCTGAATGTCCTGCACGGTTTGCAACTCCCAAGAAGTTCACCTTCGATCCTGATGATGCGAACTTATATAATCATTGTGGAGTGCCGTTTTTCATTCAGTGTTCATGGTGCAAGTTAATGGTTTGATTTGAACATTTCTTAAATGTCGACAATATCCATTTTGCGAGGTGAAATACATCCATCCCATAGAAAGCCGATATCTGCATCTCACGTACACTCAATTTTCGTCACCCTCCTGATCCACATGGTGATCCAGTAGCAGCGGTTATACCTCCTGTCATAACTGTTAACAGTTTCAAGTGAGCACTACTAAAGGTTGAACTTTTGATCTCGTACTGCTTGTGAGACACTTCTCCACAATACAATGAAGTTCCAGGCCGCAGGCTTGTCTGGAGACACAGTGGACGGTGGTGACATACCAACCTGACTGTGCCCCGCGATAAGGCCCGACAACGTGGAGTCACTGTCTGGGGTAACGTTTTCTTCGTAGCTTGACTGCTCTAGTTGTCATCCGCGGCACCCTGATTGCACAGCAGTACGTCGACAGTATTCTACGTCCCGTTTTGTTGCACTTCATGGGACGCCATCATGAGCTTACATTTCAGCATCATAATGCCCCCCTGCACACTTCAACAGCTTCTACTGCTTTCCTTCGTGCTTGCCAAACTCCAACTTGCCCAGCAAGGTCGCCGGATATCTCCCCAACTGAGAATTTTTGGAGCATTATGGGCAGGGCCGTCCAAACCACCTAGGGGTATTGACGACCTAATGCACCAATTGGACAGAATTTGGCACGATATCCGTCAGGAAGACATCTAACAGCTCAATCAGCCAATGCCAAGCCGAATAACTGCTTGCATAAGAGGCAGACGTGGAACAAGGCGTTGTTGACTTGCTCAATTTGTGAAGCTTCTTCTTTTGAATAAATCATGTATTGTAGGGCTGTACTTGTACTTTTTACAAGGGTGTATATCGAATGAATTCTTGAAAAGTTTGACCTGCTGAGGTTGAACACATAACTAAGAATTCAGTGAAATTCAGATGCTCCTTAAACAATAAGCTTATGTCAGATTAACATGCTGAGAGCCATTGTTCATATTATTATCAGACGATCGCACTACTTTTGATGTTGTGTAGAGTTCCCTCTCCATGTGCATGGTAATTTAACGCGCTGCACTATGTGGTGATCGGCACCTTCACTCTGGTCCTGCCAGACAAATTCCGAAGATGAAGATTTCTTCCACCGTCGCTATTCGAAATAGCCATGTCCGGCGACAAGGGCACAGAATCTTTGACGTTCACTGGGACCCTGTGCATTTATCTCACAAGAAAGTATCCGCAAGCAGTGTAGTATAAATATAACTTGTTATTACATGTGACGATAAGTGAAGAAGTTGAAGTAGATATTGATTACGTTAGTTTAAAAGACTATACAGAGCAAGGTCAGCTTGTACCTAGAGAAACCCATGAGTGAATGTCATTTCGAAATAATAGTGACAAGTAAAAGGTACTGAATGACTTTCTGAAGATATCAATTAGCTGAACAGAAAACCATCTTTCATTTTAATTATACTTCACTTTTCTTGTTGTGATTACTTCAGTTAGTATGGCGTCAAACTAGAAGTCACGAAATGGAGAGATGAGTAATTCCTAACTGCGAACATGAACAGTTACTAGATAAAGAGGTAGATAAAATGAAAACGAATATTGTAATATATTATAATTAGTCAGCCTCGGAGTAGTAGACAACTAATTTATCTTTCACACTAGAGTTTAGCAACATTAGGCACCTACAAACATGTGACTAGGCGCAGTGGTAGCAAGAACTGATATTCACACTAAGCTCTCGTCATTTCACACTGATGATATCTGTTTTGCTTGGGATCATGTAAACTTTATATTTCTGTTTCTTTTACCGGAACCATCTAAGACCTGGATGCCAGTGCACAACACTGTAGAATGTTCATCATTTGAGTTACTGTTGTAAAAATCCATTTAGGTTTTTAATTATTAATGTTTAACTAAATTGCAAGTACAGGTCAAATTTTGTTATTTTATCGAACAATTTTCTTTGTGCACAGGACATCTGAAACGGTCAGTATTACTTTTATTCAATCGCGGTACCACTTGCGCGAAAATTTCTCGACGTTTTCAAGTGGTCACGGCAGTTCGCTCCGATAAGCGAAAGAGAGAACACCGGTACGCTATGGTGCGAACACTTTCTACGTCGCTAGGGCTCTTGCATTGAGTACAGTGACAGTTTATATATTTGTTCTACTTACATAGTTAAACCTTTTGCTACGCTGCGATCAACACCATGGACGATGGCGACTGCAGCCCTCTCCCTCCCTCCACCCCCTACCCCACCCCTACTTATAACACTATGATTGTTTGCGATTTGGACATGGCAGAAAGCAGTGCAGAAGCATCACAAGATGTGCGTACTGAGCAGACCTACGCAGAAATGATGCCTCTGGGAGGGCCAGTCAGCCAACCTGTATTCATTGTACCGGTGGTCACAGCGCCCTGTTTCGCACCTGCCCAACACAAGGAAATTAACAAAAGTGTGTGTCTGAATAATAATACTTTGAGAGAAGCAGCATCTATGTTTGTAAACAGGCCTTAATTGAATACAGTTACTTCCCACCCGAAAATTGCAAGACGCAGTACAGAATTTCTGCCCTTCCGACTTAAGAGCAGCTCAATGCAAACATCAGCACCACCTACGATCCGCAACGACCAACCCGTCCCATGATGACAGTGCCACAGACATCAGGAACGGTGCCTGCAGAGGATTCACTGCCGATACCACCGCCCATTCCTCTCATACAGCATGTCCAACTACACCAACAGCAACCTGCATATTCTACGAAACACATGGGCTCCGACCTAAACACGGACCCCGATACCTTAGTGTACCACCCAGCACTCTTCCAGCCTCTCGCTCCAGTGAATCCCAAACTCTACCGACCATAACTTCGCAGACTCATCCAACACAATGATTTTGAGAACTACCTCGTTAACAGTATTCCTAGTGCGGTTGTGACGAACGATATATCGTACCAGACCCGCCAATTCTGTACTACAAACAGATTCGATCCGGATGTTAATCCAGAATATGTTGGGGAAAGAGAAATTAATTGAAAATGAAGTTTTGTTTTAGAAATCACACTCCATTGTATTTCAGACGTAAGTAATACGGAGGAGATACTCTTACAAAATTCGAGGGGGAATTCTTGACATTAAAACAGAAATGTGTGTACTAATAAATGTACGACAAATATAAATTTTTATTAACAAAAGTGAAATATGCAGCAAATAACCACACGTAGAATCACACCTAGTTCTGCTCCTTAACCGAAGGATATAGGAGAGTACTGGGAGAGGCGACTGTAATAAACAGTAGAGTCTAAAGTAAATTATTAAAGTTGTGCCTCGATCTGAGAAAGCATTTCAGGAAAATCAAACGCTACTTAGCTGTGGTTGGTAAAACGCTTTTGAATTGTACGTTGATATTGGAGTATCTGTTGAATTACCTTAAGCAGTGACGTAGCACACATTCGCAGAACGCTTGTCTCTCATTGGGGAGGAACACGAATAAAATCCCTGTCTGGTCACCCAGATACAGATTTTCTGCTTTTTATCATATCTGCAAAACATGAATGGCAGGATGGTTGCTTTACAAAGAATATAGCGGATTTGCTTCGCAATCCTTGCTGAACCAAATATTCTGCTTCGTGTTTGATGATATAGTCATTGGCGGGACGCCAAGCCATTATTTTCCTTCAAGATTTCCGTCAAATCATTCTGACAACACATTTTTGCACTCCGGAGGGAATAGACGAAATTGTTTCTTCAGTGAGATTAATGTAGGGTACGTTTTAGTCCCAATGACACCTTTGTCACAATAACTGAAATTCTCAGCGCAAAGAACGCATCCCAATACGAAGTTATTGCCTCATCTCTCTGTCCTTTTTTTCGGTGGCCGAGCACATTTTGTGAAGGTTCCTATTGGTGAGTCTGTGCCACGTTTCTCAACCCATTCTGGTGTGTTCTGTCGTGGTCGAATGATTTTACTTGGGAAACCCAGTATTTTGTTCCAATTGTGGGGGACATTTACAAAGTGTATTGTAGGTTCTATGAAGGTTCGAAGCTCACTACTCATCAGTAGCGAGCTAGAGTGTGTATAGGTGGGGACGGAACGTTGGGTTCTTCCAGGAAATTCGTTCCAGGACGGTATAAACCCTCGTAATATTTTAATAAATGTGACATTTGAGTCGTAAAAATTTATACTGTAGAATCTCCTTTGTGCGTAAAGACGCCGTGACGCTAAGCCATGTCAAAAGTAGGGGACATTTTTGCTGTGGCACTCATCAGGTTAAAAGAACGCCCTAAGCTCTCTTTTTTATCTTGTCACAGAAAAAATTTCTCACTGTTATTATTCAGAAAAATTCTCATTCAACATGTTTTTATTTTCTTCAATCGGCTCCTACTGTAACCTCATATGGGATCAGATCAACAAATTAAAATACAAAGATCAGTTAAGAGCATGTTTAAACTGGTGACAAAACCAGATACATAATTTCAGAAGTAAGACATAATTTGTAAAGTTACTTTATACATAAGCTAAAAGTGCAATGGCCACGTTTTAGCGTTAAATAAGGCACATTTCCACTGCACTCTCATCAGTTCTCTCGAAATCCGATAAATATCTCAAATGCGTCGGAGTTTCTATCACAGCGTCCTCAAAGGCTTCCGGAAAAACCAATAATTCATTATCGCTGTGAAATTAGTACCATTCGGCTTAATGAAATTCATTTCCCTTTTGTTGTTGGCATATATGTGTTCTGAACTGCTCGTTTCTCTGCGTACCTTGTTTCATTTAGCAGTCGGAATAAGCAGTTAATCAAACTACATTGTTCTTTATTTTCCGAGCCCGCAGATACTGTGAGCAAAGAGAGAGTTTGCTCTTCCTTTTCGCTTATTGTGCTACGTAATACACCGACATACAAACGTAAAAAATTTGAAACCGATATAGAGATATACAAGATATACTCCAGAGATTTCTGCAGTACTTCCAGAGTTTAGTTATACAAAAGTAATTAAACCACTTTCCGAACTTGGAAAGAAGGCAAAGGACAAATCACCGGATGGGAAAATTTTCCGGTAAGTTTTCTAATAGAATGTACATAACGGCTGAAATTTAACATTCGATTACTAGCAAGAACTTATTCTCAATTTCTTACACTAATAAATCCAACATGAACAAACGGTAACTTATCACCTGAAGTCTACGAAAAACTCCAAAAGCATCCAAATATGTAACAAATTATTTTCTGCCGTTGTCGTGATGCACACTTATTGATACAGTACATCCGAACAACAGACAATTATTTTCTTTTGTACACTGACGAAATCTCTGTACCTACATAGTAATTGCATCAATAAATATTTAGTGTACTGCGTGAATAAATTTAAACTAGTGAACTCAACATCGAAGAGTCAAAGGACATGAAGAAGACGCAGAAGTTGAAGAGGTGGTAGGGTTCTCTACCACGGCATTTAATTTCTCCACAGAGCCAGCAGAAAGCTGGAAACTGAACTAAAGTTCGGAGAGAAGAAACAAATGCTTTGAAGCTCGCCGGTGGCATTGTCACTGTGTCAGAGGCGGGACAGCAAACTTCAGAATCGATTGAAAGGAGTGCATGCCATCTCGAAAAAACATTTTAAGATGGAAATAAAAGCTGAAGTACAGAATAAATTATAAGTCAGGTAATGCTGACGGTATGTTATTACGAGATAAGATTTTGTAAGTAGTAGACAAGTTTTACCATGCATGGTGAGTTACGCAATACCTAACACCCCTTTTATTTCATGAATGGCTACACGTATCCAAACGCTGTTTTCGCCAAGTGTCAGAGTGTCTAGGGGCACACTTTTTTTGTTTGGTTAATGTTTTTAGCGCTGGAATCAACTGAGATATTGAAGCAAGTACGTTTTTTAAAATGGAACCGTACTTATTTTATAATTGCATTCGATAGCTCTTAAGAAGACAATTACAGCGATATACCGTTAGTTAATGTTGATGCTGAAACTCTCGTAAAAAATTCGAGAAATTTCCGAGAATGTGAGAGCACGGTGGTCGGAAAAGGCATTCTTGCCAAGCAGGCATCTCGTACGAGGATGCGAAGTTGTATACCATAGGGTACGCCTGCGATACGAGAATAAAGCTTTATTACCCCTTGAACCAACTTATGACCAAGATGCAAGTTCACCTACGAATGGTGTGTGTTGAAATACGACGTAGGCTAGAGTCTAGTGCATCACAAAGGGCTTAGGAAAACTATTTCACATCTGTGGGTCCTCCCAGTGGGACGTGAACTGAAATAGAGATATCAACTGTTCATTCTTCAAAAACAAAGAGGTCTTATACGCTGCAGAACCTAACTACTGTATTAAATATCCAAATGGTAGAAGGAAAATCTGACCTATTTTTTCCTATACGTGACTGTGTGCTTCTTAGATTTGAAATACATGCTATCGGACAACAGTCTCCACCTGCACTGCTCTAAGGCACATCATATGGGATACATTCGTTGAACTAAATATTTTGTTAAATATACTTTGGTGAGAACCCGTACACTGCAAAATAAACATTCGTCTTAACGCATGGTCGTTTCATGCTGAACGTAATCGCGCAACGACGGTGTTATCAGCTATGTGCAATACACGCTGTCGACATATTTGACATTGCAGTGCAATTTCGTACACACGTAAATGAGATAAACTATTTACTAACAATGATTTGGTAAACATCCAAACCACATAACGTAAATTTGGTCTTCCAAAAACTAACTTTACCCTTTATTTAAGCATGTTTTCAAATTGTTGATCATGGACTGAAAGGCAAATTTACAATCCCCGTTGGAAAGGACGATGAAACAATATAATTACAGTGGATGATATAGTAGAGAAGGCACTGGCGATTCGACAAAACACATCGTCTGACGTAGTTGGGCCTTCGTCATAGACTACATCTTTGAGTGCCCCTCAAAGAAATAAATCATGAGGAGTCAAATCGGAAGACCTCGCAGGTCATTTGACAACAGAATTTCGTCCTATCTAGCGTCCAGGAAAGTTCTCATTCAATATTTACGCTGCAACACGGGGCGTGTACAATTTTACAAATGTACAAATGTGCATTTAGAACATATCCCTTTAGAGATACTTATTTTTTTATCTTTACTGTTGTTGACACGGCGATTCTTAAGCCTGGTTTGATACAGCTCTCCACGTTAGTCAGTCCTGTGCAGGTATTTTCGTATCTGCATAATTAATTCACGCTACACTCATATAAACCTCCATACTGTATACTTATCTCACGACAATTTCTATCCCAGACACGTGCATTTGTTGTCAAATTAAATATTTTGTGTTGTCCTCATCATTTCATCATCATTCATGAAAGCGGTAAGATTGGACTGAGCAAAGGTTGGGAATTCGTATGGGCGCTGATAACCGCGCAGTTGAGCACCCCACAATCCAATCATCATTATCATCATCATCATCTAAGTCATATCTTATGGGATACATTCGTTGAACTAAATATTTTATTAAAAATGCTTTGATGACCACACGAACATCGCAAAATAAATATTCTTCTTAACGAAAGATCGTTTCATGCTGAATGTAATCGCGTAATGACGGTGTTATCAGCTAAGTGCAATACTCATGTACAAATACAAATGACCGTTTAGAACGTCTGAGATGCAGTTAGGTCCCACAATGTAATTTTCTATGATGCCGGAACATATGTTTCGCTCCCCGGCTATTGGTGATGCACCAGACGAAGATAGTGTGGATTTTCGGCTACACAGTAGGCATGTTATGCAAATTAACATTAGCGTGGTTACTAACCGCTGCTTTTCGGTAAAGCTTGTCTCTCAGTTGATGAAGGGAAAACCGCAAAATTCTGTACGAGGTTCAAAATCACCTCATATAGCGACAGATGATAGGGATGGCAATTCTGCCTATGCAGGATGCGAATGATACTAGTCTGGCTGATTCAACATTCCTGAACAGTTTCTCCGAGTTCTCTGTCGGTAGCAGTATTCTTTCTTGTCCTCTTTTTGCCTCTCAAGCAGTCTGTCGGCACTAGCATCTTATAATTCGTTCAACTGTCTAGCGTATCGAGCGTTGGCGAACCGGATAGATAGCCCTTACGGCACTTTTCGTACATGAACCACATACTCGTAAAAGCAGTATATCCAACTTCTCCTCATTGGTGTACAGTCCTAGACACTAAAACTGACCGCCGGCCGGCCGCCACAGAGACTAAGTCCGAGTCATTCACTTAAGGTGGCCAATAGAACTGACCGCCCCTGACAACTCTAAGTCCGGCCATATGCGCAATCTGGCAACACTGTAAGATGCGGAAGTGTTACGAGGAAGTGTTATCTACTTCCGAGACGTTGTCGGACTATGTGAGCTCTTGGTCTAGTGGCAAGAGTCGTGCATTCTAAACTTATAGTCGCCTGTTCGCGTCCAACTGTATTACTTTTTTTTTTTTTTTTACCACAGTCGGTCTCAGGTTATGAGTCTGACTGAACATCGAAGATAATTCGCTTAACATTCTACCCACCAGCAATACCCAATATTCCAGAAACAATTCCGCAGGACAATTCATGGCTGCGCCGCGATCATAGCAGCTTACGCTCGAGCGTTTCGTCGCGCTGCAGCGGCTACCGACCACCGGCCAGACGCCACCCGCCGCCTAAAGTCCGGCGCCGCCCAGGTGAACGCGGCGCCACGCTGTCAGTGTATGTATCAACCGTCAGTTTCGAATTTGAAGTTCTAATTATCATCTTGCAGTTAAGCATTGGATTTTGCATACTAGAAAATCATGAACTGCAGTTAAGCATTGTAAAATTGAGTCGCAAGTGGAAATAGGTGTAACATCTGCAACACAACGATTACTTTTGGTATAACAGAGGGGTGAATGCAGAGGAGGCAGCTAGAAAGATTTGAATTGTGTGTGGAGCGAGTGCTTTTGGGAAAAATACGCCAGAAAAAGATATTCTTGTTTCAACAAAGATCGTTCTGGCATGAATGATTTTTCACATTATGGAAGTCTCGACTACTGATATATGTGATAGATTACCATTTTACCATCATGCGACATTTGCATTCAACAGGCAAAGTTCAGAAGTCTGGTGTAGGAGTACTGCATGCTCTAATTCGAAACAACAAAAATCAACGGAGTGACTATTATTGAACGTCATTAGGTCGCTCATTGAGCATTCGTATGCAGTACTGTTACTGGTGACGTGTTATGATGCCTTTATCGTTAACTTCCTAAGAAGAAATGAAAGGCTGAGCCCCTCCAAAAGACATAACCTCGAGCAAAGATTAGTGTGAACGTAATATTTTACATCTGATAGCTCCAAAAGTGTGTTTTGGGCTACGAATTCTGCCCCATGGGCTGTGTGCAACACAGCTGGAATTTGTTGCCAACAACTGAGACACCTTTCGGTCTCAGCGTAAGAAAATCGACCCACAAATACGAAAGCAGCTTGCACCTGGTAGCCAAACATGTTTCTTGGGAACAGGCTACTTCCTAAAGTGGGAAGACATTCGTTTGTGGTTGAATTGTTGGCAAATGTCAGACGTGTTCCGTTCGTCTAAGCGTTTCGGTGTGTTGAATTAGTACCAATGATTTTTCTACAGGTTTTTTCTGTCCCAAATAGAAAGTTGAAGTCTCCCATTAGTATTTTCGCGTCATCTTGGTGAATTTTGCTCATAATATTTTCGAGTGTGTTCCACAATTTTTCGACATTTTCGGTGTTTTCCTTATTTTCGATGTTGGTGGGTTCATGTGCATTTATGAGTGTATATTTTTTATAGGGGCTCTGAATGAGCATAGTAATAACTCGATTGTTGGTGGGTGTGATTTCTTCGACAGAATTGTTGATAGATCTGTGTTCGAGAAATGCAATGCCAAAGATTGATGCGCCTTTCGCTACCTTATGTTTTTTGCTCTTGAAGATGCCATGGTTTCCGTAATGCAAGTTTTAATTGTCAATTAATCGTGGTTCTTGAAGAGCAAGGATGAGAATTTTTTGGCGGACGATTTCTTTTGTGAGATTATTTAGCTTTCTTGTTTGGATCAATGTATCGATGTTTAGTTTTCAAATGAATGTTTTCTGCTTGTAGGGAAATTTACCAGATTTCTTCGATATTCTCTGCCGTGCTAACCTGGACTCCCCAGAGTGCGAAAATCCAACTGCCGCCTATCGGTGGCCAGGTTGTGTACCACCTGGGGTAAAGTTACCTTTGCTTGCATAGTTCATGTTTTCTTGTGTTTCATTGGTTTGGACTGGGTGATACCGGGACCAGACAGGACCAGAGGGTGTTGAAGCCTTTGGAAGCAAATATTTTCAGCCAAGCTCATTGAGATAACAGACGGTGACCAGAGTAGCGGTGATTTTCACTCAGATGTGTCTGGATTTTGGGTTCAACGGATTGAGTAGCCGTTCAGGATTGTGTTAGTATTTGGTTCATCCCAAGTATTTGATTTCCTCGGTACCACCCATATGGGGGAGGGTTTCCCCTATCGGCCACACGGGAATATTATTATTATTGTCATTATGTCATCAGCAAATCTGATATGGAGTATCTTCCCAACACTGAAATAGATGTGTATTGTTCCATTCAATATTTCCATCAGATAAATATGGTTTATAATTACGTTACATTGCTGCTAGTCGACATATTTCTCACTTTTTCTTAGACAGTTGCTAGCTGTTACTCCATCATAGGAATTTATGTGCGCAGCATTGTTGCAATACAGACGTTCAAATTATCCGATTTCTGTAATTCATTTCGATACAAGATCGTCCTAATCGGATTCAGCCAGTCAGTCTTAATTTGGATATCCGACTACGACTCTCATCATATGATAGACTGGGTGAACCACATCCTTAATCGGACTGTTGAATCCTGATCACTTATCTATGACAGGGAATGAAGTCTTAAACACTGTGGAAAATAATAATCCAATGTGCTTATTACAAATACGTTATTTAAATAAAAATATATGAACTAACGAGATAACAGATTATTTACAGGAGCAGAGGCCCATCCATCATAGCAGAGTAGTGCGAGATTGGTTACAGGGCCAAGAGAGGATAAAGCTGTTGCCGTTTGTTCCACGATCACCGAACATCAACCAGATAGAGAATATGTGGGCAGAGGTAACAAGGTTATTGCCATGTGTCCATACAAATGCGAGCGACCTTTGGACGAATTTAGAAAACGTATGATGGGAAATAAACCATCACGCTACACTGTCGACGACTTAATGAAATCAATTCCCCTACGCCCTCGAGAAATCTTACGTAATGATCGTGGGTCGGTTGGTTACTAAAAGTATACTCGTCCACAAAACCCATGTGGACAATTATCTGATAATCGGTCAAGCTTTGCTTTGTCGCAGCTCTTTAGCATACAACAAGTCCATTTACTTTCAGTCTCCTGCTTACAATTGTTGCAATGCAGGGTAATTGAAAAATCTCATCCACTCGACGCTAACTGAGGAACTGACTGGCGCATGTGTTGTTCAACACACAGTAGTTGTCACCCTCACTCGGATCAATGACTGTGTGTGTGTGTGTGTGTGTGTGTGTGTGTGTGTGTGTTTTTGTGTTCACGCACAATCTGAATCGGTACTATTAACATTAGAGAGACAACCAACAATAAATATTGCATCAAATATGACTAAAGTATTTTAATGCGATGGGAAGTTACAAACTGAATTTTTACCCATCCCACGACCTGCGTATTACGTTAAGTAAGATGTATTAACTCCATAGTATCGTTAGCAGAGACAGTGCGCTCTTGTTGTAGAGGCTCGCTACAGGTACAGCGATTAGCAGTGCCCAATGCCGCCGCGATATGTTGGCTGAGCGTGGACACTGCAGCAGACGCTTCGCCCTAAACAGAAAGAAATCCCCTTGCTCTGACTGCAGTGAGCGGATATCACTGCCTGCGTGTTCTTATAGTAACCAACGTGAGACTCTACTCACAAGTGCCATGGAGCAATTGCAACGGGTATCATGTCATTAGTCATCAGAATATTAACCAGTGATGAAATGTCCACTCTATTTGAATCCCAAGAAAATAGGAACCTTCTCACAAAGGAATGTGATGTGATATCAAAATTTATCCAACATACAAAAATTAACTGCACGGCTTTCATGTATGCAATAATAGCACACAAGGAAATATTATGTCTTGGAAGCGTATATTTCATTTCCTCTTCTCATATTAACGCCCTTGTTTTAATATGAAGTGAGAAAATAAACACGAAAAACAAAAGTTCCTGTGAAGCATATAAGTCATTTCCTCTTCTCATATCACAACTTTTGTTTTAGTATGAAGTAAAAAAATAAACAGTTTAGAGTTCTGAAGCATAATACGACACCAGATTCTTATCGTAGGCGCTATCGGAAACGCCAAAAGCAGGGAGCTGTCCATTCTTTTGTCCAACAGTCTGTTTCCTTTCATGTATTACTGCCGCTAGGAGATTCTTATTTAAAGACTTGTGGGCATCAAGTTCTTCAGCAGAACAAGCCTTATGTTATTGTGCTAATTACGGTATGGAAAAAATGCAACAAAGACGAGTTCCGCTAGAGCAGTGAGGATATTTGCACATATGTGTATTCAGCAATGACTGCCAGCTGCCACAACACTTCACAGAATCCTTGCGGCAGGCAACACAACTGTGCGTGCACTTCAGACTTCATTCAGTGAGACGTCAGGAGATGGATGAAAACGTCAAATTAACGTCGCTTTCCGAGTCGTATTCGATCCAGAATGATGTGTTATTAAGGTAGTTGAGCGTTCTAGGAATTACACTTTTATGATTCCCATATGAGTATTTCGATAGCCAAAAGAACCCGTTAGTGTGAAACTATCGGGAACTGCATTATATCAAACTGCAAGAACTTGAGGCAATACGTGGACTCTTCTCATCGCAGGGTGACCTATTTCTGTTATTTAGCATTCTCTCCGTCCTAGTCGTAATGCAAATGGAACTTCAGAGGCGCTTTCCGCTATTCTTGACAAACATCAGCAACCTGTAATCACTGAGAGTCACAACTGCGTGATGATAATGGTTGAGGTTGTCAGTAGTTGTGGTCGTGTTATGCTGTCAAACTGCTTACAGTAACGTTAATGTTGGCGCACGTAATTTAGCGCTGACTACCTACATGAGTAAAAATAGTGTTGTGGCGTCATCGCTTGTCTTTATTTGGCCTCAGCTTGAGTAATCCGATTCAACGAACATAGTACTCCAATCGTGGGCTCCTAATACAGTTTGACTGCAGAGATTATCGTGCGGGTATTACATTAATTCTGCAATGAAATGCTTAACAAATCTTACCCTCTGCTATGCAGGTGGATGACTCATTACGCAGGTACTCCATGTTGAACTTGGTTAAGTGATCAGTTCGCTGCAATCCTGCTTGTACTGTTTGTAAATACTCGTATACTTCAGAAATGGTTCAAATGGCTCTGAGCACTATGGGACTTAACTTCTGAGGTTATCAGTCCGCTAGAACTTAGAACTACTTAAACCTAACCAACCTAAGGACATCAGACACATCCATGCCCGAGGCAGAATTCGAACCTGCGTCCGTAGCGGTCTCGCAGTTCCAGACTGTAGCGCCTGGAACCGCTCGGCCACTCCGGCCTGCATACTTGTATATTGACCATTCGTTATTTGAGTAAATATGAACTACAATCTAATTCGCATGTATATGACATGGGTTAGTGCTGGCACAAAGGTATGACTAAGAGTTGGATGCCGTTGAAGTCCTGTTACATTGATGGCAAGACAAATGTTCGCAAATCACCTCTATTGCCTCAAAAAAACAATTGCATCTTAAATATCGAAGGACCGACGTCCACACTGTGACAGCGCGTTGACATACAGCAACGACGGCAGATGAAAATTTGTGACCGACTGGGCTTCGAACACAGACCTCCTGCTTACTAGACAGACGTTCTGATCACTGGACTATTTTTTTTAGTGTTTGTTAAGACTTTCAGCACCAGGTAGGTGGAGGCAAAGAGGGCGGGGGCCGAAGATCCGAGGCCTGGCCACAATGCCTCTCCCATACCTGGCACTGAGCAGCTGCGTTATTCCCATGTAGTCCATGTTTGCACCCGTATATTCATTTAAATTTTAGAGCAAAATTGAAGTAGTAATTTAGGTAAAATAAATTACAGATTGCCGCCTCCAATGGCGTGCGTTCCTTGTAGAACATAACTTATAACAATGGAAAGGGTGACGGAAAAATACATAACAAACATTCTTTCAGAAATATATTCACTTTTTAATTTATTATGCACTGGATTCACATGAGGTCTGTAAGGAAGCCATATATTTTTCAACAAATAAAAGAAATTTCGGTGCCGGTGGGGTTTTGCCAAATTCGAACAGTTCTGATTTTAGATCCAACGTAAAAGAATATTCCAGGAATAAAAAAAGCGAAAGAATAGTATTCCTCTTCTAGTGAATAAAGCTACCCACCTCTTTGTAGCCCACATAAAGCAATAGATAAAAAATTTTAAACCATTCCCTATATTTGTTATTCTTCTTCAGCTTAAAATGTTCTACTGTAATATAGAACACGTACTCTTCTAAGTTCTAAGTTTTGTTTATGACGTAAACACAAACTGTCCCAGAAGCCACGAATAACTGTTATTCTTTGCGGACGGGTAACATTTCCAGTCGGGTTGTAAAGCTTCAGTTATCGGTATTTGACTTTCTCCGGTTCTATTGACAGTGCTAATTTCTTCCTAGTCCAGTTCCAAATTCTGATTCTATTTTCACATGAGAATATGTGCGCTACAGTTTCTACAAGCCGTCATTTGTCGCCGTATGGAGATGGTCTCAATTTGATTTTCCATAATCGTTCCGCTGTGGGTATGGTTTCGTTTACAAAGTCGCACCATACGGCACTTACTCTAGTTGGTATAATTTTATTTTTGATATTTTTCCAGACGTTCCTCCAGTTTTTTGTAGGTTAAGTTACCGGAATTGGTTTGTGAAGACGATGTCTGGTAATATAATCATAAACGGTTCTAGTGTTGGTTTGTGCTCGTGGAAGTCTTATACAGCTCCAATCGCCATAGTACTTTCGGACGTAATCTAGGCTGGCGAGTTACATTAACAGGAGCGTTCCTATCCACAGGATCTAACGAGAGGAACAGAAGTTTCGTGATGCCTGTCTTAGTGGCGTGTATTGGTTTAAAAGCACGTCTTTAATTCCAAGTCCTCCGTTTTGCCTCTGCAAAGTCGACGTGTCGAAGGATACTTTGATGATATTTTGTTTCCACACATACCAAGAGGCTACAGCTTATATTTTTATGTGCAGTGACCTGCAGTATCTGCTCCGACGTAATATATTTTTCTAAGTATGTATGTATTTATAATCTGAACTTTGTGCAGTCGGTCTAACGATCGCATGTCATGCTCCTTCAACAAGGTTCTGACGACATTAAGCTTCCGCTCCCAATTGTTCGTGGCCATGCGCTTGGGATTCGCCCTTAACTACAATCCGAGTTGGTGTCTTTCGTCAGTTACATCTAACCAGTGCGCACCTATTGCACTATTGTAAGAACCGAGATGCAGTATTTTGGTATTAAAATTTTGTAAATCCGGATTCGAATCTGGTCAGGTACAAATTTTCATCTGACGCTGTTGTTCTATTTTAATGCCCATGACAGCCTGGACATCTGTCCTTCAATCTTTAATTGATTAAAAAGTCTGTCTATTTCGATCCGTAGTGTCTGTTCTTTCGGAAATGTCCTAAGAACAGACAGACAGACACACACACACACACACACACACACATTTATATCATAAGTTTTATTCGGAAAACGTTTGGCAACTCAGTGATAGTACCAGACTGGAGCTGCATCAACCTACTCATTTCACTAAATATTGTTGTAATTTTCTGAACAATTCCTGTTTAATAAGTGACAGCGACAGTGTCTCTAATCGTTTACTTTGTCGGAAACCTGCTTCTTTCTGCCATAGGCTATACTATAGCAATGAGTGATTGCTCACATTCTTGATACCTCACTGGACGTGCTACTGCAACTGTAGCCAAAGATTCAAATCCCGCTGGATAAGTATGTTTCAAGTCAGATGGTTTTGTTCCTCCCGTACTGTCATTGAAAACGATCACAACGAAATTAAGTATAGGCATCCTATGAAACCCTTGAGTTCACACTGTGGTGCTGTGAAGATGAAAAAAGTAGTTTTTCACAATCATCAGATGACAGATGGAATTTATCAGATTCCACTAATTATGATTGCATTATTAACTGTTCATTCACTGGCGCTTTTATGCCGCTTATTGTAACTGTTATTTGAATGTTAGAGCTGGAAGAATAGAAACATCAAATTTTCGCATATGGAATGTTCGAATTCACCCTAAGTCTTCACGTTTCGAACAAAGGCAGAATATCTGTCAGGAAAGCTGACAACAATAAGCTAGGCCATGCCTGTCTTCTCGTGGATGTGCCAATGGCAGTGATCTCAATAACAATATTGTACAGCAAATATACATTGCCAACTCAACCACTGGAGAAGTTCCAAAACTGTGAATCGCGTCTGGGGAATACGCTTTCAAGGTTTCTGTCCGATTAAGTCAGTAAAACACAAATAACTGCCGCAGTTATTAATTTATGACATTTAGTTTGCTTTCAGTACATCGATGTATTACAAGTAATTGCACTCTAGCCCATAAACCTAGTTACAGAAATGCGAATAAGACTCATTGACATATAATAAGGATCTTGCGGCCCTTGCCACCCGCAACTTTGAGATGAAGCTACAGTCACTTCCGAGGTCACTCACAGAACACATCAGCTGGTATCCTTCCTGGCACTATAACCGAAACTTGGCAACAGCGCAGAATATGTTTGGCAACTCTGTGACCGACGAGTTACTTCCTTGATGGCACAGAACTATCCTGCTAAATTCACTTGATATTATCGTGTCATTTCAATTGAATACTGTAAGTGATTTTCTCTTGAGACGTGACATAAGGATATCAGTCGGCTCTCAGCCGTGGCAGCGTGCGGACGGCCCCGCGCGCCGGCCAGTGCTCCGCTGCAGGCGTTGTTCACTTCCGCGTCGTAGCTTTAAGGCTTGTGTCCGTCCACCGTGAACAACATGTCGAGCGCTTACCGCCGTGCGACCCTTAAAGTTTCCTTCCCAGCTGAACATGCGCGACATCGTGCACATGAAGTTGAAACGTTCATACGTGAAGAAGTTCGTTTAGATCCTAACCACGTTATCGGAATCCATTTTTCGATCACGAGTAGTGTCGTTCATATTAAAATGACAAAGACCGAGGTGTGTGAAGATGTTATTCGCCGCCATGCCAATGGACTTAAGTTCAAATACTCTGATGGTCACGTCGGAGCTGTAACACTTGAACTCGCAGAGTACGGTCAACGCACGATTAGGGTGTTTGAACTACCTTTTGAAGTGCCGAAGGACGAAGTTGTCTCTGCGTTACAACCATACGGTAACGTCATCGGTTACGTAGAGGAAAAATGGCAAACCTTCACGACCTACCATGTCCTTAATGGTGTGCGTCAGGTCAAAATTGAACTGAAAAAACATATTCCATCATACCTGACCATTGGCGGGGTGCGAGCCATTGTCATGTACGACGGCCAACCCCGAACATGTGCGGGTTGTGGACAAGAAGGCCACGTCAGATCCGCCTGCATGCGACGCCGCCTGATCCAGACCCCGGTCGGCGAGGAAGCGTCCCCAGCGGTGATGACTCAGATCCCTGTCACATACGCCAAGGTTGCCCAGGAAGGTAGCACGTTTACACAGAGTCTTCCTGCTCCGTTGACGTCGTCTGATCAGGTAGATGCAACCGCTCCTGAGATTCCTTCTGAGGTGCCCCAGACGCCAGATCCTAACCTGCCAAATCATCGCAGCACTGTGACTGAAAATGCTACTGAGATGGACGTTGATCCGGGAGTGGTACCTACTTCTGCTTTCCTTCAGACTGGTCCGGAGTCAGACGAAAGCCACCCGCAATCGGACTCTGAACGACTTGTTCGAAAACAAGGGTCGACACGAAAGAGAAAGAAACGTAGCAGTACACCCCCTGATGAATCCACTCTACGGATGGATACCGGGGATGCAGACCCGAAGATGGACGACAAACCGATCTTTGATGACCGAAAGGCTGATGCGAAAGACCCGCCACAGGCGACCACTGGCAACGAACACCCCTCCTTACTGACGCCGTCGTCCCCACAGGTCGACGTTGAAGAGAGCCTATCCGATGAGACGAAAACTACGTCTCCTCTCCACGTGGATGACGTGCACAGCCGATGCCCTACCGCAGCATCAGTCTCCTGGGCAGACGACGTGGAGATCGAAGGGATTGGGGTGGATGCTGCTGATGATGGGGCACCCCCATCGGTTGCGCCCGCGCCCGCAAACTCTCCACAATAGCAGCCTCTTCAGCGGACCGGCAAGATCGACGACCTCTCGCTCCTGAAGAAGAAGCCCCAACTGTGCCTGTGGGACTCCAGCACCAGCATTATCGTGTCGCAACGATTAACCTGGCGACCATTCGTGCGCCCCACAAACTAGCGCTGCTCCGCGATATGATTTATGATGAGGACATAGATATTGCGCTTTTTCAGGAAGTGCATGTCGCCGATTTTTCACCACCACATGGCTTCACGGTGCATCTTTCTCCCGCTTCGGACACCGGTAGTGGTGTTGCCATCATCTTACGCGAAGGTCTTCCTGCCGAAGATGTCCTATACCTCCCCAGCGGCAGAGGTGTGGCCCTTACTCTCTTTGGTGTACGCATCATCAATATTTATGCGCCGTCGGGCTCCAGCTACCGTCGTGAACGCAATGCCTTCTTCGCGAATGAAGTCACACCCCTTTTTATGGGACCACACGATGACTGGATCATGGGTGGAGACTTCAACTGCACCCAGCGACCTCAGGATCAATTGCCGCGTCACTCACCATGCGCAGCTCTGGAAACAGTCGTCACGCGGCTACAATTTGTCGACACGTGGAGACATGTTCACGATGATCTTTTGGGCTTTACGTACCACACTGCGCACTCCTCTAGCCGACTGGATCGCATCTACATCTCGCGATCCCTAATTCAACACACTCGACAGGCTGAAATCTGGCCTGTTGCTTTCTCAGACCATGAGGCTTACTTCTGTGATGTTGTTCTCACAAGACAGGCAGTATGGCACGGACGTGGTTTATGGAAACTGAACACGGTAGTTCTTAATTCACCTGACTGTCGACTTCTAATAGAAGACACTTGGATCACATGTAATAGACGCCGACCCACGTATCCGTCTACCATATCCTGGTGGATCCAATGTGCAAAACCTGCTCTTCGAAAAACTTTAATCCGGTATGGCAAAGATGTTGTCGCCTGGAGGAAGAGCACTATGGACTTTTACTACAGGATCCTACGAGAATGCTCCACGATGCCAGCCTCCCCTGAGCGCCATACAAGGATGAACCAAGCTAAGGCCCAAATCTCCAATCTCATGTGACGGCATTTGGAAGGGGCGATAGTACGAGCTCGTACTGCTGATCGCATGCCTCATGAACATCCGTCGATGTACCATATCATCCAAGAACGACAAAATCGACGCCGAAAATTGATTCACGTCCTAACGGATCAAGAAGGGCGTCGCTACGTAACCCAATCTGCCATAGGGAATGTGCTTCACGCCCACTACCAGCAGCTCTACGCCGCAGTTCCACATTCCCCAGAGTTGATCGAGGAAGTCTCACAGCTCAACTTCGGTGGTATCCCAGGAGATGCGGCGATTGACTTGATGTCGGAGGTGACTGATGAGGAAGTCCGCGATGCGATCCGGGCAGGAAGCATCAATCGCTCCCCGGGCCCCGACAGTCTTCCCCTCGAATTTTATCGCACCTTCCGTGATTTGTTAGAGTCCACCTTCACCTCCATCTGTCGGGAACTCATGTCTCCGCAGGTACCTGTGCCGGACGCTTTCATGGAAGGAATTATTATTCCTGTACATAAACCGCACGGTGGCAACAAAATCAGTGATTATCGGCCCCTCACCCTCCTTAACAGTGATATGAAAATCTTCACGCGCCTTTTGGCAGCACGACTTAAAAACGTTGCCCGCTATGTTGTGTCGCCAGACCAAGCATCTTTGGGAGGCGACAACAATATTCGCACGGCTTTATGCCGCTACAGGGATATGATCGCCGTTACCCAGGCACAACGCCTCTCTGGGGCACTTGCGTCTTTGGACTTCAGTCAAGCTTTTGATAGGGTTGACCATTCGTTCCTTACGGCCGTTCTCCACCATATGGGTTTCCCGGTCGCCGTTATCACGGTAGTGATGCGCCTTCTGCGGGGTGCCTCATCCAGGATTATGTACAATGGCAGACTCACTCCACCGATAATAATAGGTCGATCCGTACGTCAAGGTTGCCCTCTATCAGCAATTTTGTACGCCTTTTCCTTGGAATCCTTGCTATGTGGACTAAGACAACGTTTGGTAGGGTTGTCCATAGATCGCTACCGATTCTGTTGCACGACCTATGCTGACGATGTCGTCATCTGTTTACGTAATGCCGACGAAGTTCGAGCTGTTTTGACGTGGGTAGCGACTTATGGTGAGGCGTCGGGTAGCTCTTTAAACGTACGTAAGTCACAAGTTATGTTCATTGGCACGGGACTTCCCGTGGAGTGCGTTACAGCTCTCACCACCGGTGATACCATTCGTTGTTTGGGAATAGATTTTTCATCTGATCTCCGGCGTTCAGCCACCATCAACTGCCGACGCCTCCTTTTAATGATCAGAGCAGGTCTTATGGACCATCGCCTTCGATCCCTAGATATTCTCCAACGAGCTCGATATGTCAATACATATATCGCATCCCGAGTTCCCCATGTAGCGCAAGTTCTACCTTTCCCGCTTACTGTGGCACGTCGCATGTTGGCAGCGATGGCATCTTTCGTCAGCTCTGGGATGTTGTTCAAAGTTAACTATGCGACCCTTACTCTTCCCCGTGAACGAGGTGGGATAGGTCTGTTTCACGTGCCGGATAGAGCTCGCGCCCTATTTGTCAGCTCCCAGATGACGGTATGGACACGTTGCCCAACGAGCCTCACTGGTCTCCTCCTGTCGGCATACTCGCCGGTATCACTGTCAGCCCCAGTGATGATCTCGGATGTTCCGGCCCAGTTCCATTATATACGGTACTTCTTTCTGGAACTCAGTTATCTACGCCTCACCTTACCAAGGCAGCTTTTACTCAAGACAAAGGCAGTATACAATGTCCTCCAATTAGGTCGTCCACCTAACCCGATTGAACTAAAGTTCCCCCAGGTTGACTGGCGTCATGTATGGCGCGCGGTGTTCGCCTGTTACCTTGACACGAATGTTCAATCTGTCTGGAACATAACTGTCAATGGTAAGCAAATCAACCAATTTCGCCTTCATCGTATCCACCTCGCCCAATCACCTCTATGCTCCACGTGTGGAGTGCCAGACAATGATGAACATCGGTTTGTTTGCGGACCGGCGGCGGAGGTTTGGCACTTGGTTCGACGTATTGTGGCTTTTCTAACGCGGGACATTCCGGATCGGATTACTCTCCTTTCATTATTATTTCCGGAACGTGACTATTTTCCTCGGACAAAGACCAATGCTGTGAATTGGATTCGCGGACATGCCATTCACTACTTATTTGGACAAACTGTAGACTCTGTACTCGATTTTTGGAGATACCTCAATGACCGTCATTATGTCGTTGTCCGTCACCCAAAATACAGACAATTTTTCTCGAACGTCCTTTAGAGTGCTTTCCACGAGCCGCCTTGCAGCTGGAATGCGTTAAGCCAAGAGAGAAGAAGGTTTCCTGTTTGAACCAATGAACATTTCTGAACAATTGAACGGAACACATCAATTTCGAGAAGACGTGACTCAACATATTACCAGCGGGGCGCAGAAGGCCTCTGATCAATTACACAAAAAAAAAAAAAAAAAAAAAAAAAAAAATAAATAAATAAATATAAAACAAAAAAAAAAATAAAATAAAATTCAGAAAAAGGAAAAAAAAGGTAAAGTGCTTGACTGTCAGGTGCACGCTGCCCTTGTTCGCCTTTCGAGACTCGCTGAATGCAAGATTTTAAATTCTTTTGTTGCAGAGCTACAAGCAGGCAGATACAAATTCAATGAGGGAATGGTAAGACAACGCTCTAGCAAAATTCGTCTTGCTACTTTTAGTAACCCTTAGTGTCAAAGCGAAAAACCTTACGGTACTGCCAAATTCATAATGCCACTTTTATTTTCTGCCGACATACTTTTTTGTTGTTGTGAATACGTAATTTTATCTATGAACTGCCACATTTTCATAATACTTACGAAGCAAATCATGTAACACTTCACCAACTTGTCGGGAAGGTGGAAAAAGCACCACCCTTTCTGGATGCTCTCTGTATCTTCCTGGATGTCGAGGGGGTTCTAGTAATACGACCTTCGAGTAATGGTTAGAGATGAAGAACCCAGTGGTGAATGAACTCATAGATGAGCTGAAGGCGAGAGACTACTCTTGAAAAGAATAAGTAGACGATTTATTCACAGTAAGACTTAAAAAATTTGATAGTATTGTTGAACCTATGTGCACTGAACATTGTGAAAAAGTATTTAAAGACAAGCCGCACGAAAATTGGTGTAGTATTATTTATGGGGAAGCATGTCCAGCACTTATACTGAAAAATTATGTTTCTCGATGAAACTTTAGAGGGGGTTGTAGTGTATCTAGAGGTAGCCCTGGATGGAAAACTATTATGAACACCTCACATAAAGAATATATTCCACTGTGAAAGATAATCTTATAAGCACTAGAAGCTGTTGTAGGGTAAACTGGGGACTAAACCCAGTACCAATGACAATTTGTCATATAATATGAACAAAGTCGAATAGAAGGTGGCTGCTAGGGAGTCTGGCAAAGTGCAGAGACTGGCCTGCTTTCACAAACAGACAGAATTAGCAGGACATCCACTCTTGGGATGGATATTAGGCTAGACATGCCCGTCTTACACCTGTGGCTTAAAATGGAGGCCGCAGCAGGGACATAAAGGCTAAAAATTGTAAATAACTGGATATAGTTAGAATATACGGAATCCCAAATCAGTATGGCGATGGCTGGGGAAATGCCGACTAACATTACAATAATTTCTAGCTGTTTCAATAAACCTTGCCATGTAACAGTTGGAAGCAGGAAGCAGTGGATGAACGAACCACTACACCGTTCAGGAGACATAATATAGTGGTTTACTGACAGGTCGAAAACAGATGAAAGTACCGAGTCTGGTGTACTGCCTAGAATCTCCTTAGGGAAGATGGCCACAGTATTACACGGTATCTTCTACCAGCATGTGCACGGAGGAGAATTAGAATAGACCCTACGAAAATCGTAGCATCTACTTTTATTCAGACAGCCAAGCAGCTCTGAAATCTTTATCAGCCCCTGCAACTAGATCGAAGGTCGTTGCAGAATGCCATGAAGCATTTTCTTTCGAACATGTCCGAAAGAACAGACACCACACATGTATCCATATACAGAGCGTTTCAGGAGGAATATTAGATATTTTAGCAGTTGGTAGTACAGACGAACTGCATAAAAAAATTCCATATAAATGCGTCCACTTTTTATTGTGTACAGAGATACAGCTGTTAGTACGTAACGCTAACAAACTCAAAACAAAGGCAACGAGGACAATCAAAGTTGATTTTCAAAAATTCTCCCACCAACTTCAATGCACATTTGACTTCCCTTGATAACACTACGTGTAGGTCGTCTTTGCGTTCTTTTATGAGGGCTGCACTATTCAAAATCCGAACGATCAAATCGGCTCTTGGGTTTACTTTTTCTTTGTAGACTTCGCCTTTAACAATCCCCGCAGGCAAAAATCGAAAGAGATAAGGTCCGGGGACCTTGAAGGCCAAGAAAAGTGCCCATATATAATGATCCATCTTCCAGGAAATGTTAGGTTTCGACAATGTGTCACCTGACGACTAGAATGTGCAGGAGCCCCGTCATGCTGGAGGAACATACGCATTCTTGTAGCCAAATAAACCTCTTCCAATGACGCTGGAAGCTCATGTTCAAGGAAGTGTAGACAACTGGGTCCTGTAAGGACCAACATACGAAACGAAAATGCATTGAACCCAGCTATCTGTATGTTCAATAAAAATTGGACGCACGTTATATGTCATTATTTCAACAATTTGTCTATACTACCATCTCCTAGAATATTTACTATTCCTCCTGAAACATTCTGTATAATTATTTGGGTCTCCACGGGTCATCGAAAGTTTTCAGTGCTAGACGCACGACATCGTCCGACCCTCGCGGGAATACAGTGTGGACGCTAGTGGAACATTGGCCAAGGGGTACCGCCCATGTGGTATGCGGCAAAAATGGGAATTCGCGTCTGACGAGGAGTGTGTGTAGATAGGTGCTGCAGAGACGTTGACTGCTGTGTCATCATAGTGTCCACCATCGGAGGTTCGAATCCTCCCTCCGGCATGGGTGTGTGTGTTGTCCATAGCGTAAGTTACTTTAAATTAGATTAAGTAATGTGCAAGCTTAGGGACCGATGACCTAAGCAGCTTGGTCTCATAAGTTCCTATCACAAATTTACAAAATTTTAATACCGAAATACTGCATCTCGGCTCTTACAATAGTGCAATAGATGCGCACTGGTTAGATGTAACTGAAGCGTCTCCAACTCCGACTGTGGTTAAGGGCGAACCCAAGCGCATGGCCACTAACAACTGGGAGCGGAATGTCATCCGAACCTTGTTGAAGGACCATGACAGAACCGGATCTTCGACCTCTGCCCTCTTTGCCTCAGCCTACCTGGTGCTGAAAGTCTTATCAATCATTAAAAAAAAATAATAGTCCAGTGATCAGAACGTCTGTCTAGTAAGCAGGAGGTCTGGGTTCGAAGCCCAGTCGGTCACAAATTTTCATCTGCCGTCGTTGCTGTATTTCAACGCGCTGTGACAGTGTGGACGTCGGTCCTTCGATATTTAAGATGCAATTGTTTTTTGAGGCAATAGAGGTGATTTGCGAACATTTGCAATTCCTCCATGGTACCTGTGAGTAGAGTCTCAAGTTGGTTACTATAAGAACACGCAGGCAGTGAGTATTGCTCATCAGTGTGAGATCCGTACCAGATCGGGTTGACGGAGGAGATAGAGAAGATCCAAAGAAGACCGGCGCGTTTCGTCACAGGGTTATTTGGTAACCGTGATAGTGTTACGGAGATGTTTAACAAACTCAAGTGGAAGACTCTGCAAGAGAGGCGCTCTGCATCGCGGTGTAGCTTGCTCGCCAGGTATAGAGAGGGTGCGTTTCTGGATGAGGTATCGAATATGTTGCTTCCCCCTACTTATACCTCCTGAGGAGATCACGAATGTAAAATTAGAGAGATTAGAGCGCGCACGGAGGCTTCCAGACACTCGTTCTTCCCGCGAACCATACGTGACAGGAACAGGAAAGGGAGGTAATGACAGTGGCACTTAAAGTGCCCTCCGCCACACACTGTTGGGTGGCTTGCGGAGTATAAATGTAGATGTAGATCAATGTAACAGGACTTCAACGGCATCCAACCCTTAGGCATACCTTTGTGCCGGCGCTAACCCATGTCATATACATGCGAATTAGATTGTAGTTCATATTTAGTCAAATAACGAATGGTCAGTATACAAGTTCAAATGGCTCTGAGCACTATGGGTCTCAACTGCTGAGGTCCTTAGTCCCCTAGAACTTAGAACTAGTTTAACCTAACTAACATAAGGACATCACATACATCCATGCCCGTGGCAGGATTCGAACCTGCGACCGTAGCGGTCTTGCGGGTCCAGACTGCAGCCCCTTTAACCGCACGGCCACTTCGGCCGGCCAGTATACAAGTATGCAGATCTGGGTGGCCGAGCGGTTCCAGGCGCTACAGTCTGGAACCGCGCGACCGCTACGGTCGCAGGTTCGATCCTGTCTCGGGCATGGATGTGTCTGATGTCCTTAGGTTAGTTAGGTTTAAGCAGTTCTAAGTTCTAGCGGACTGATAACCTCAGAAGTTAAGTCCCATAGTGCTCAGAGCCATTTGAACCATTTCTGAAGTATACGAGTATTTACAAACAGTACAAGCAGGATTGCAGCGAACTGATCACTTAACCAAGTGCAACATGGAGTACCTGTGTAATTAGTCATTCCAGTTGCATAGCTGAGGGTAAGATTTGTTAAGCATTTCATTGCAGAATTAATGTAATACCCGCACGATAATCTCTGCAGTCAAACTGTATTAGGAGCCCACGATTGGAGTACTATGTTCGTTGAATCGGATTACTCAAGCTGAGGCCAAATAAAGACAAGCGATGACGCCACAACACTATTTTTACTCATGTAGGTAGTCAGCGCTAAATTACGTGCGCCACCATTAACGTTACTGTAAGCAGTTTGACAGCATAACACGACCACAACTACTGACAACCTCAACCATTATCATCACGCAGTTGTGACTCTCAGTGATTACAGGTTGCTGATGTTTGTCAAGAATAGCGGAAAGCGCCTCTGAAGTTCCATTTGCATTACGACTAGGACGGAGAGAGTGCTAAATAACAGTAATAGGTCACCCAGCGATGAGAAGAGTCCACGTATTGCCTCAAGTTTTTGCAGTTTGATATAATGCAGTTCCCGATAGTTTCACACTAACGGGTTCTTTTGGCTATCGAAATACTCATATGGGAATCATAAAAGTGTAATTGCTAGAACGCTCAACTACCTTAATAACACATCATTCTGGATCGAATACGACTCGGAAAGCGACGTTAATTTGACGTTTTCATCCATCTCCTGACGTCTCACTGAATGAAGTCTGAAGTGCACGCACAGTTGTGTTGCCTGCCGCAAGGATTCTGTGAAGCGTTGTGGCAGCTGGCAGTCATTGCTGAATACACATATGTGCAAATATCCTCACTGCTCTAGCGGAACTCGTCTTTGTTGCATTTTTTCCATACCGTAATTAGCACAATAACATAAGGCTTGTTCTGCTGAAGAACTTGATGCCCACAAGTCTTTAAATAAGAATCTCCTAGCGGCAGTAATACATGAAAGGAAACAGACTGTTGGACAAAAGAATGGACAGCTCCCTGCTTTTGGCATTTCCGATTGCGCCTACGATAAGAATCTGGTGTCGTATTATGCTTCAGAACTCTAAACTGTTTATTTTTTTACTTCATACTAAAACAAAAGTTGTGACATGAGAAGAGGAAATGACTTATATGCTTCACAGGAACTTTAGTTTTTCGTGTTTATTTTCTCACTTCGTATTAAAACCAGGGCGTTAATATGAGAAGAGGAAATGAAATATACGCTTCCAAGACATAATATTTCCTTGTGTGCTATTACTGCATACATGAAAGCCGTGCAGTTAATTTTTGTATGTTGGATAAATTTTGATATCACATCACATTCCTTTGTGAGAAGGTTCCTATTTTCTTGGGATTCAAATAGAGTGGACATTTCATCACTGGTTAATATTCTGATGACTAATGATATGATACCCGTTGCAATTGCTCCATGGCACTTGTGAGTAGAGTCTCACGTTGATTACTATAAGAACACGCAGGCAGTGATATCCGCTCACTGCAGTCAGAGCCAAGGTGATTTCTTTCTGTTTAGGGCGAAGCGTCTGCTGCAGTGTCCACGCTCAGCCAACATAAACAAATCGCGGCGGCATTGGGCACTGCTAATCGCTGTACCTGTAGCGAGCCTCTACAACAAGAGTGCACTGTCTCTGCTAACGATACTATGGAGTTAATACATCTTACTTAAAGTAATACGCAGGGCGTGGGATGGGTAAACTTCCCATCGCATTAAAATACTTTAGACATATTTGATGCAATATTTATTGTTGGTTGTCTCTCTAATGTTAATAGTACTGATTCAGATTGTGCGTGAACACAAAAACACACACACACACACACACACACACACACACACACACACAGTCATTGATCCGAGTGAGGGTGACAACTACTGTGTGTTGAACAACACATGCACCAGTCAGTTCCTCAGTTAGCGTCGAGTGGATGAGATTTTTCAATTACCCTGCATTGCAACAATTGTAAGCAGGAGACTGAAAGTAAATGGACTTGCTGTATGCTAAAGAACTGCGACAAAGCAAAGCTTGACCGATTATCAGATAATTGTCCACATGGGTTTTGTGGACGAGTACACTTTTAGTAACCAACCGACCCACGATCATTACGTAAGATTTCTCGAGGGCGTAGGGGAATTGATTTCATTAAGTCGTCGACAGTGTAGCGTGATGGTTTATTTCCCACCATACGTTTTCTATATTCGTCCAAAGGTCGCTCCCATTTGTAGGGACACATGGCAATGACCTTGTTACCTCTGCCCACATATTCTCTATCTGGTTGATGTTCGGTGATCGTAGAACAAACGGCCACAGCTTTATCCTCTTTTGGCCCTGAAACCAATCTCGCACTACTCTGCTATGATGGATGGGCCTCTGCTCCTGTAAATAATCTGTTATCTCGTTAGTTCATATATTTTTATTTAAATAACGTATTTGTAATAAGCACATTGGATTATTATTTTCCACAGTGTTTAAGACTTCATTCCCTGTCATAGATAAGTGATCAGGATTCAACAGTCCGATTAAGGATGTGGTTCACCCAGTCTATCATATGATGAGAGTCGTAGTCGGATATCCAAATTAAGACTGACTGGCTGAATCCGATTAGGACGATCTTGTATCGAAATGAATTACAGAAATCGGATAATTTGAACGTCTGTATTGCAACAATGCTGCGCACATAAATTCCTATGATGGAGTAACAGCTAGCAACTGTCTAAGAAAAAGTGAGAAATATGTCGACTAGCAGCAATGTAACGTAATTATAAACCATATTTATCTGATGGAAATATTGAATGGAACAATACACATCTATTTCAGTGTTGGGAAGATACTCCATATCAGATTTGCTGATGACATAATGACAATAATAATAATATTCCCGTGTGGCCGATAGGGGAAACCCTCCCCCATATGGGTGGTACCGAGGAAATCAAATACTTGGGATGAACCAAATACTAACACAATCCTGAACGGCTACTCAATCCGTTGAACCCAAAATCCAGACACATCTGAGTGAAAATCACCGCTACTCTGGTCACCGTCTGTTATCTCAATGAGCTTGGCTGAAAATATTTGCTTCCAAAGGCTTCAACACCCTCTGGTCCTGTCTGGTCCCGGTATCACCCAGTCCAAACCAATGAAACACAAGAAAACATGAACTATGCAAGCAAAGGTAACTTTACCCCAGGTGGTACACAACCTGGCCACCGATAGGCGGCAGTTGGATTTTCGCACTCTGGGGAGTCCAGGTTAGCACGGCAGAGAATATCGAAGAAATCTGGTAAATTTCCCTACAAGCAGAAAACATTCATTTGAAAACTAAACATCGATACATTGATCCAAACAAGAAAGCTAAATAATCTCACAAAAGAAATCGTCCGCCAAAAAATTCTCATCCTTGCTCTTCAAGAACCACGATTAATTGACAATTAAAACTTGCATTACGGAAACCATGGCATCTTCAAGAGCAAAAAACATAAGGTAGCGAAAGGCGCATCAATCTTTGGCATTGCATTTCTCGAACACAGATCTATCAACAATTCTGTCGAAGAAATCACACCCACCAACAATCGAGTTATTACTATGCTCATTCAGAGCCCCTATAAAAAATATACACTCATAAATGCACATGAACCCACCAACATCGAAAATAAGGAAAACACCGAAAATGTCGAAAAATTGTGGAACACACTCGAAAATATTATGAGCAAAATTCACCAAGATGACGCGAAAATACTAATGGGAGACTTCAACTTTCTATTTGGGACAGAAAAAACCTGTAGAAAAATCATTGGTACTAATTCAACACACCGAAACGCTTAGACGAACGGAACACGTCTGACATTTGCCAACAATTCAACCACAAACGAATGTCTTCCCACTTTAGGAAGTAGCCTGTTCCCAAGAAACATGTTTGGCTACCAGGTGCAAGCTGCTTTCGTATTTGTGGGTCGATTTTCTTACGCTGAGACCGAAAGGTGTCTCAGTTGTTGGCAACAAATTCCAGCTGTGTTGCACACAGCCCATGGGGCAGAATTCGTAGCCCAAAACACACTTTTGGAGCTATCAGATGTAAAATATTACGTTCACACTAATCTTTGCTCGAGGTTATGTCTTTTGGAGGGGCTCAGCCTTTCATTTCTTCTTAGGAAGTTAACGATAAAGGCATCATAACACGTCACCAGTAACAGTACTGCATACGAATGCTCAATGAGCGACCTAATGACGTTCAATAATAGTCACTCCGTTGATTTTTGTTGTTTCGAATTAGAGCATGCAGTACTCCTACACCAGACTTCTGAACTTTGCCTGTTGAATGCAAATGTCGCATGATGGTAAAATGGTAATCTATCACATATATCAGTAGTCGAGACTTCCATAATGTGAAAAATCATTCATGCCAGAACGATCTTTGTTGAAACAAGAATATCTTTTTCTGGCGTATTTTTCCCAAAAGCACTCGCTCCACACACAATTCAAATCTTTCTAGCTGCCTCCTCTGCATTCACCCCTCTGTTATACCAAAAGTAAACGTTGTGTTGCAGATGTTATACCTATTTCCACTTGCGACTCAATTTTACAATGCTTAACTGTAGTTCATGATTTTCTAGTATGCAAAATCCAATGCTTAACTGCAAGATGATAACTAGAACTTCAAATTCGAAACTGACAGTTGATACATACACTGACAGCGTGGCGCCGCGTTCACCTGGGCGGCGCCGGACTTTAGGCGGCGGGTGGCGTCTGGCCGGTGGTCGTCAGCCACTGCAGCGCGACGAAACGCTCGAGCATAAGCTGCTATGATCGCGGCGCAGCCATGAACTGTCCTGCGGAATTGTTTCTGGAATATTGGGTATTGCTGGTGGGTAGAATGTTAAGCGAATTATCTTCGATGTTCAGTCAGACTCATAACTTGAGACCGACTGTGGTAAAAAAAAAAAAAAAAAGTAATACAGTTGGACGCGAACAGGCGACTATAAGTTTAGAACGCACGACTCTTGCCACTTTTTTTTTTTTACGCTACCCCTTTTTTTTCGTTAAAGAGTGTTCAGTTATGAGTAGGTGGAGACAAGGTGGGCAGGGGTCGGGAACCCGAGGCCCGGCCGCGATGTCTCCCCCCTCCCGTCCCTGAATCACTCCCTCAAAGTAGCTTTTATATTTATATTTATTTTGTTATTAAGTTTTTCTTTCTTTTTTTTTTTTTTTTAGCAGGAACAGGGTAAATTAACAAAAGATCTTTATTGGTACAAACTTAAATACAACAGAAATGCCATCCTTCCAGCTAAAATAACACAAGACATTATACTCGTGCCAGGCGAGCAATTTTTTTGTTTTTATGAACAAGGTGTAGGAAAAAAAGAATAATGATCCTGATGTAAGCAAGAGGTGTGAAGCAATATACAGTGGAGTGAGGGAAAAACCACTGTGTTCTGGTATAGTGCATAAACGAAAGGAGGCGCGTGTCCATGCGCCTACTCCACTGTGGGTTACAATATATAAAGTAGCGCGGTGAGTCTCAGATATCAGCAGGGGGGGCGGGAGTGTTGTCGGCGTGTGGCACCATTCAACTGAGCGGGGGTGACGTAAAGATCGCATGTAGGTAATTGGCGAAGAAGGCGCGGTAGCGCGGTCGGTGTTCGACTTCACTGTGGGCGGTTTGTAAGTACTGCCAGAAATCAAGGCGTGATTTGTCGCCATCATTATACATGTAGGTGATTGTCCATCCCTTGACCCATACAATCGCATGATTTTTGGCGGCGGGGAAATAAGTATTCTCAGGATGGATAAAAGTCCATGGGTCAATCGAGTCCGGCGGAACACGGAGGTAACAGGCAACGAACTGTCGGGCCAGTTTCCAGACGTCACTGGTGGCAGCACAAGTCAGTTGATGGACGTCGTCATCCACGAGGTGGCAAATGGAACAAAGTGGAGAGTCCAGTAGTCCGATGGCGTGAAGGCGATGATTTGTGGCGAATTTTTCATTTGCGACTTGGTACCATGTTGCCCGGACGTGGGAGGGAAGAAAAGGCTGGTGGATATGACGCCATACCGTGGGCCACCGCTTGGACGGATGTCTCACTTCAATATTGTTGCTGGATATGGAACGAAGCAGTGGGGTGTAAAAATCTTTAGGTTGAGGAGAAAGCGTGGTCGGTAAGTGTGTGTGAGCGTAACTGAAGTCGACGATGAAATCAGAAATATGCGCCAGATGGTGCTTGATGTGTCCTACTGGTACTGGTGGTGTTATAGTTGCGGGTACAAGAATTTCCAGCAAGCTGCGCGTAAGGGAGGTGCCCCCGTGCCACTGCTTGTGCATGGCGGACATGTACAAGGACGCCGCGCGGAGTCGCACGTTGACAAGGCCGAGGCCTCCCGCTCGCGGGGGAAGGGTGAGCGTGTCGTAGCGGACCTTAAAGAGCGTACCGGCCGTAAGGAAGTATCCGAAGGCAGCCTGGAGGCTGCGTCCAATTGTTGATGGCAGCGGAAGGACCTGTGCGATGTGGACCATCCTGGACGCCACATGTTCATTGAGGTATTGGACACGTTGTAAAGAATCGAGTCGACGGAGAAGATTTTGTCTCACCGTCGTGCGGATAGTTTGCAGTGCACGCCGAAAATTGATGGCAGCGGAGCGGCGCACGGTGGAGGTGAAAATAATACCAAGGTATCGTAGTTTTGGTACACACGGGAGAGGTGCTAAGTCGGCGTGGGAGAGGCCGCGTCCAATGGACATCGCCGCGGATTTAGCCACATTCATGGTACTGCCCGCTGCAGTGCCGTACGTTGATATCAAATCAAGTACCGTGTGTGTTTCACTCCGTGAGCGGATCAAGAGGAGGAGGTCGTCCGCATACGCACGACATTTAAAACTGTGCTGTCGGAAGGTGAGACCAGAAAGGTGGCTCGTCAGACTCCCGATGAGTGGCTCCAGGCTTATGGCATAGAGTAGGGTCGAAAGTGGGCAGCCTTGCCGTACGGAACGCCGGATCGCCACTGGTCCCGCCACACGGCCATTAACCTGAATCAGCGATTCAGCTGTGCCGTACAGGCGCCGGATAACGTCGATAAAGGCTGGTGGAAAACCCATACGGTTCATCACTGAGAAGAGAAAAAGATGCCGCACTTTGTCGAATGCGCTGTCAAAATCAATGGCAACCACTGCGGCTCGGAGTTTGCACGCCGCTGCCAGTGCAATTAAATCGCGACATTCTCCTGTGGCCGTTTGTATATTAACTGAGCCGCCCGGAGTTGTCTGTTCCGGGGATAGAATGCTAGGCAGGACCTTGCGGCATCGCGTTGCCAGTAGGCGTGTAAAAATTTTATAGTCTGCGTTTAGCAAGGTCAGGGGACGGTAATGTGCTGTCGTCACGCCTGGTGTCGGTTTGTGGATGGGTATGATGAGTCCCGTGACGAAGGACGGCGGTACGGCGTTCCCCATCGTCAGCAGTTCGTGGAGCATCATTGTCCACCGTGACGCCATTATTCTGAGGAAAGCGCGATAAAATTCTATCGGCAATCCGTCGACACCAGGTGACTTATTCAGAGCGGCTTTTTTGATGGCATCGTGGACTTCGTCACGCGTAATTGGCTCCATCATCTCGTCCTCTTCGTCGTTGGTGAGGGTGCGAGTTACGTGTGGTAACACAGACTCCTCAGCGTGGTTGTCGGTGGTCTCCTCCTGGTACATTGTGCGGTAGTGGTCGACAAAGGCACTGACGATTTCGGCCTGGCAAGTGACGTGCTGGCCATGACAGGTGTTGATCTCGGTGATGAGTTGTTGTCGTCGATGTTTCCTATCGGAGGCGATATGATGCATGGTGGGATGTTCTTGTTCCGCCGAATCTTGACATCGGGTTCGCACCATAGCCCCCTGCAGTCTACGGCGTGTCAACGTTACAATTTGCGCCTTAATTCTGCTGCGTTCCCTCTGGGTGTCGGGGGTGGGCGGTTGGGCGTCCAGGTCGCGGAGAACGGCGTAGAAATAGTCGGTAGTGTGCCGGCGCCACGCAGTTACTTCCTTTCCATACTGAATCAAAGTACGTCGAATGGCAGGTTTGGCACATTCCAGCCACCAGGTCAAGGTCGTGCTGTATGTAGGTAAGCGACGTTCACAGGTGGCTCATGTCTCGGTAACACGTTGAAGACATTCGGGATCATTAAGATGGGTGGTGTTGAGCTTCCACGGTGCACGACTACGCCAGACCACTTGCTTGGGGAAGAGAATGTTGCAGATGTAGGCGCAGTGGTCCGAAAAGGCCAGGGGCCAAAGTTCTGCACCTTGGACTGCAGGTGTGAGTTCCCGAGAGACGTAAACTATCAAGGCGGCTCGCGGAGTGACTCGTCTGGTAAGTATGTCCAGGTGCGTTGCCGTGCTGAACTTCCCAAGTGTCGCGGAGCAACAGACCTCGGACGACAAGACGCAGTTCTTGACAGGTGTTGTAGTGGGGCACTTGATCTTTAGGGTGCAAGACACAATTAAAATCACCACCAAGCAAGTAATGGTCGCAGCGTCCAAGAAACAAAGGAGCGATTTCTTCTGAATAGAAGAGGGCCCTGTCGCGTCTGCGGGTGGAGCCTGACGGAGCGTAAATGTTGACGATACGCGTCCCCATGACGGTGACGGCCATGCCTCTGGCAGATGTAAGGTACGTGAGATCGGTCACTGGAATGCCTTCTCTGGCGTACATAGCTACGCCGCGTCCCAGATGGTCACCAGGAGAAGGATAAGTGTTATATCCCGCGACGTCTGGAAGTGTGGCCAAGTGTACTTCCTGTAGTAGTGCGATATCGATGTCTGACGCCCATATCATCTCTCGCAGCAGTTGAAGTTTCACGGGTGAGCTAATAGTGTTAGTGTTGATCGTCGCTATTCGGTAGGTTTGGAGCCGTACCCCGCCGTGGAGGGGTACTCCACCGGCGGAGAACGAAGAGGGGCGAGGCAACGGCGAGTCGTGCCGTACGCCACCTGACGGCGTTATCAGCGACGTAACGATGCTTCCATCTGGGGTAACTCTGTCCCCAAAGTATGGTCCGGGTCCTCATCGACGTCCTCACTCCATACCATGGAAGGCGCTGTCGTGGTGATGGTCGTATGTTCCACGTCGGTCGTAGGGGCGGAGGACGTCTCGGCGGCAGTCGCAGCGGTGGAGTCCATTGGTTCAGGAGCACCTGTGCGAGCCAGTAGAGTAGGCATCGACACAGCCACAGTCGGCGTCATGTTGTCGTCATTCGTGTCGTCGTGTAGGTTCTCCGAGGCCTCGTCGGGTCGGACGGCCTCTGCAGCATCAGGGGGAGGTGATCCGTCTCGTTCCGAGACCGTATGGCGCCGCCTCTTGCGCCTCTTAGGTGAACGTTGTTTGCGGGTTCGTCCCTCCGTGTCGGAAGACGGAAGAGAGTCGCGTCGCTCCGAGAGGAAGGGGGTCGCGGGAACGTCAATTGACGGGGCGTCCATATGGTCGTGCGGGTGGGGGTCGGAAGTCGTCGCTGTTGGTAGTGGCGCCGGAGTAGCGTCAGGCTTCGAGCGCGACGTGTCGGCCCCGGCGGTATCCGTAGCAGCTGGAAGGGTCACCGGTACGTGGGCCGACGGCCGGCGGCCGGTGGGAGGAGAAGAGAGCGCCGATGCGTAGGTGATCGGTAAAACCGTCGTCGGAGCCGGAGGTGCCACGGTAGCGGCTGGCAATTGGGTGATTAGTCGCTGAAGACACTCAGATCTGAGGTGGCCTTCTTTGCCGCACCCGGAACAGGTCTTGGGTTGGCCGTCGTATATGACAACTGCACGGCACCCGCTAATTTGCAGGTAAGATGGCACGTGGCGATGGAGGTCGATGGTGATCTGCCGTACACCGTTAAGAACGGGGTACGTTTGGAATTGCGCCCAGCGTTCGGCAGTGTGGCCATGTACAGTGCCATATGGGCGGAAAGCCGCGATAACGTCTTCCGCCGGGAGCTCGAACGGGAGTTCGAAAACTCGTATGGTGCGCATTCCTAAGCCGGCATGGTCGACGGTGACCGCTCCGACATTGCCGTCGGCGTGGCAAAAGCGTAAGCCATGGTTGGTGTCACGAAGTATTCGTTCACATACCGCGTCATTGACGACTTTGACGTACACCGTACTGCTTAATATGGACAAATGGATGCCCAAGATATCGGAAGCTGGGATCTTAGCAACGTCGCGTAGGAAGCGTTCCACTTCCAAGGCCTTTGGTCGTGCGTAGTCGTTTCAGAAGGTGAATCGTAAAGTGGATTTTCTAAAACGGTTGGCCATGGTTCTATTGCATGTAAGCGACACGTAAGTGACGGCCGCGGAAATGTAAACAACAGCGAACGAGCGCGCTTCGCAGGCGGAAACAGCAACACGTCCGCACTGCACGGCGGCGAAAGCCGGACTGAATGCCACTAGACCACGGGCTCACATAGTCCGACAACGTCGCGGAAGTAGACAACACTTCCTCCTAACACTTCCGCATCTTACAGTGTTGCCAGATTGCGCATATGGCCGGACCTAGAGTTGTCAGGGGCGGTCAGTTTTATTGGCCACCTTAAGTGAATGACTCGGACTTAGTCTCTGTGGCGGCCGGCCGGCGGTCAGTTTTATTTTCTAAGACTTTACATGTCTGCACACGACGAATGTTGACGCAGATATGAGCGGCCCGCAATGCAGACAGGTAAACAGGCAAATGTGTTGACATTCTGACACGCGAAGCACAAGAACTTTGCATGGCGGTATTTGCACCGCTTTTGCCGATTCCGACCACAGTGCTCTAACATTCTAGGACATTTCTCGAAATATTTCCTGACAGGTTTCAACGGCAACATTAACAAACGCTATATCACTGTAATTGTCATCTTAAGAGCTATCGGATGAAGTTATAAAAAGTGTATGGATCCATTAAAAACGTGCTTGTCTTAATATCTCCGTTGATACTAGTGTTAAAAAACCATCAAACCAAAAAAATACGTGCCCCTCGACGTTCTAACATTTGCCGACAACTGCACGACGCCGGCCGCTGTGGCCGAGCGGTTCTAGGCGCTTCAGTCTGGAACCGCGTGACCGCTATGGTCGCAGGTTCGAATCCTGCCTCGGGCATGGATGTGTGTGATGTCCTTAGGTTAGTTAGGTTTAAGTAGGTCTAAGCTCTAGGGGACTGATGACCTCAGATGTTAAGTCCCATAGTGCTCAGAGCCATTTTGAACTGCGCGACGATACGTGTAACCATTTACGAAATAAAAGTTGTGTTACGTCGGACGTGACTAAACCTGAATATATTTTACCGAGTGAAACCTTGAATGGCGGTGAAATATGGGCGATAAACAGTGGTGACGTGTGGTGGTACAAAAGAAGGCGGAACATTGTATGGGTCGTAGTGCATCAAGGAGTAGTTAATTTGACAACAAATGGAGGTGTCTGGTATAGAAATTGTCGTGAGATAAGTAGGTTTGTGTACAGCATCGAGATTGATATGGACGTAGCGTGAATTAATTATGCAGATACGAAAATACCTGCACAAGACTAAGGTGGAGAGCTGTATCAAACCAGGCTTAAGAACTGCCGAGACAACAACAGTAAAGATAAAAAATAGGTACCTCTAAAGGGATATCAGAAGCTATCGAGACAGAAAAATGGCCAGGTAATTCTAAAATCAACGACTGTTACAAACTCTTTCCATCTTTGTTCCAAATGACTGGAAGTTAAAATCAAACACTCATAGTAATAAATTAGTGCTCCCTCACTGTTGATGATTTTGTCAGTCACACTTACGTGAAGAGAAGTGACTACTGGAAGGATAGTTACCAGTAGCACATACATAGCTACAATGACATGTAACAAAGTGTCATCCAGATGGAGGCTGGCGTTTTTTGGTAGTTTTCCTATATGATGCGATCTGATATTCCGAAGAATTTTGTTCTAATTTATGTGCATGTTGATCAGTAACATACTTTAAATAGTACATACTCTAAATATTAACCAATGATCTGCCATTTACTCACGCTAGTACGGAAAAAAGTTTTTACAGTTTGTAAATCATCTTTGCCTTACGATAGAAATAAAACGTTTGTGAGCCCCAGATACCAGTTATAAGCACGCATCCAAATATGTACGTGTAATTGTGTAAGAAATAGGGAAGTAGTACAAAAGTGCTTACCTTCTAATAGACTATAATGCAATAGTCTGGGTAAATCTATCCTTCTACTGCACTTCTTAATTGTGGGGCCACTTGAAATAAATGTTGTTAACGACACAAATACTTGATTTAGCAGAAAGGGTAGGGTAATTTACATATATCAGTCTGCTTAGCTATAAGGTAGAGCAGTGACATCAAGTACTGACACGAATCTCTTCTGGAACTGTGAAAAATGAAGATGAATTACGTAAATGTGGGCATAACTGTGTTTTTTTGTTTCCTTTCCTTCTTTGTGGGTACATGCAAAGCCTCTTGATAAGTGATGGCCATCTACTTACTATTTCATAGACTTTTCTCAAGACACATCAAAATGGTTCAAATGTTCAAATGGCTGAGCACTATGGGACTTAACTTCTGAGGTCATCAGTCCCCTAGAACTTAGAACTACTTAAACCTAACTAACCTAAGGACATCACACACATCCATGCCCGAGGCAGGATTCGAACCTGCGACCGTAGCGGTCTCGCAGTTCCAGAGTGTAGTGCCTAGAACAGCTTTTTTTCTAATTGTGTATTTGGACAAAAAGAAAATAATTTTTATTCAATAATGTAGCCAATTTGTTAAAGATAATGTAGGTTTGGGAAACTTTCTGTATAATTGGTGGAATAACAAAAGAAAATGAAACAGAAGAAAAAAAAGGAAGTGCTGGAGGAGAAATCGAACTCGAGACCTCTAGCGTAAGTGTCCGAGCCCTAGCCACCTTTTATTTCCTTTTTTTTCTTTTACAAACATAAACTACTTTTAACATTGTTTTTTTTTTTACATATAAGACGATGACCTTTATCTTATAAAGATTTCTGGGAAACGTAAATATGTAGACTTTTCTTACATAATGGTGTAACAATAACAAACATAAACTGCTTCTAGCACTTTTTTAATATATAAGACGATGACTTTTATAAAATAAAATATTTCTGGGAAACGTAAATAAGTGGAATTTCTTTTTACATAATAGTGAAAAAATATCCTGCTTCTGTCAGTACAAAACAATAACGGACCACGTTCGTCTTTGGGGCGCGTTCCTCGCTAATCCCGTTATACCTCGGGTTGGTGTCGGGTACGTCTTCACGTGTGGTGGTGTATCCTCTCCACTGTCCTGGTCCTTTCTTGTTCTGATACTTATAGGTAATAATTACATTCTCCTACGCGGGACACCCCAACTGGGTGGGGGATCAAGCAGGGCACTCCCTAAAAAATTTGCGTAATATGTTCGATATCTCGGATGTCTCATAAGCTGTGAGTGATGTTCTTGTTGTAAGGCCCAGAAGTCGAGCACATTCTTACTGCCGTCTCAGAAAAGATAACGCACAGTCAGACCTCGAATCCAGGTCACTGCGTTTGTCTTTGTTCGGGGATAATATGTCCTATCTGGGAGGAGTAGTATCCGTGGTTCTATTGCGTGCGGCCCCACCCGAAGGAGGAAGGCGATCATTTTTTTGACCAAACACCATACGTCTGCCGAAGGTCCGCATATCAGGCGATGCTCCTCTGTGTCTATAACATTGCACTGCGGACGCAGTGGCTCGTCAGCCGTATGAATGGTATGCGACCTGGAACGAGTCACGTATTTCGCATTTACCACCTGATACCACAGTGCGCGCGTTCCCGTATCAAGGTGTGGGTGGTGCACTGTACGCCATACCACCGACCACGTAACTGTTGGTTGGCGGCGCTCTACGGCATTATTCGGCCGTCGTCGAGTCAAGATGTGATATATATATCACGTGCCGTTGCCGTCCTGGTAGTCGGTAGTTCCATATGTACATAACTGTGTTCCACAAAAAAAGGTTCGCATATGGGCAAGCGATGGTGAGATGTGACACACCGCTACCGGAGCCGAACGAGAAGGTGGAGCGAGTTCCTCTATCAAGATGCCCGTCAGACTTGTCCAGTGTCGTGTCCACATCTTTATCATTGTGGTTACATAAATAGCCACTGCTCGGTCTCGTACGTGGACTAGCCCAAGACCTCCACGACTACGAGGAAGGGTGAGGGTTTCGTACCCGACCTTAAAAAGCAGACCTGTGCTCACAAAATATCCTATTGCCGCCAGGATTCGGCGGGCCAACACCACCGGCATAGGAAGAAATTGTGCCAGGTGGGGGATGCGAGAAGCTAGATACGTGTTGGCAAAGGTGACCCGTTGTATCATATCCAGTGCCCTTAACCTGCGACTTCGGAGACTCGCACGAACTGTTTGCAGAAGATGTCTGTAGCTCAGTGCCGCCGTGCGTCGAACGTCTGTAGTGAAGAGAATTCCTAGGCATTTCATCTTGTTGATCGGCTGTAATGGTGCTACACTTCCTGTCGGGAGTCGTCTCCCGATGTTCATCGCTCCCGACTTTGCCATGTTCAGGCGACTTCCCGTAGCCATACAATACAAATTAATCCAATCCAGGACCGCTCTTGCCTCATTGCCTGTCCGTGCTAAAAACACTAGTTCATGCGCGTATGTTCTACATATAAACTTGTTGTGCCTTATGTTATTCCTTGGAGTCGATTCCGGAGCCCGCAGAGCAGCGGCTCGACAGCGATGGCATACAATATCGTCGACAGCGTGGCACCCTTGCCTGACCGATCGTGAGATGGTGATGGGCCCCACCAAGCGTCCATTGATGAGCACTTTGGATGCGGCTCCGTGGAGTAGTCGCATGACGACGGTGACAAAACTTTCCGGAAACTTCATTTGCGTCATCACTTCCGTGAGATAAGCATGGCTCAGCCTGTCAAATGCGCGATCGAAGTTTATCGATACCAATGCACCCCGGAGACGACATGTTGATGCCAGTGCGGTAACATCGCAGTAGTCGCTGAGTGCCGTTTGTATATTGCTATGTCCTCCTAGCTGGGTTTGGTCGAGTGATATCACTCGGCGTATTACGCGTTTAAAGCGTGCTGCAAGTATCCTGATGTAGATCTTGTAGTCGCAATTAAGAAGAGTCAGTGGCCGGTAGGCCTGTATCCCTGTGCCTCCGGATGGTTTGTGGATGGGGATCATCATTCCTTCCACGAAGGAGGGTGGAAGAGGCACATTGGGAGACATCAATTCGCAGTATATGGCAGTCCATCGTGGAGTCATGAGATCTTGAAATGTACGATATAACTCTAACAGAAACCCGTCGGGCTCCGGCGGTTTGTGCGACGCTCCCTTATCAATCGCTTCCATTGCGTCGTCAACTGTGACTTCACTTGTTAACTCCCGGTTGGCCGTCTCGTCGAGACACGCGGAGAGCGTTCGTCGGACCTCATGAAACGCTGCCTGATCGTGTTCCGCTTCTTCATAGAGATGACCGTAGTGTTCGACAAAAGCGTTGGCAATGTCTTTTTCCGATGTCATACGGCGACCATCTGGCAGTACGACCGTCTGTATTAAGGTTCTGCGGCTACGTTGTTTTTCTCTGATAACGTGATACATCGATGGTGATTCTCCACGGACTCGTTCAAAGGCCCTTGCACGGATTGCGACAACCTCCAGACGGCGGCGGGTTATGGAAATTATTTGGGCCTGTGCTCGTTTTGTACCAGCACGACGCTCCTGTGAAGGTGCTCGTACAGAAAGTTCGGGGAGCATCGTGAAATAAAATTCCGTCGTGTGTCGCCTCCACATCTGCTCTCTTCCGTATGCAATTAACGCTCGGCGCAATGCAGGCTTAACGCATTCCAGCCACCACTACAACGTCGTCGGATATGTCAGGAGGCGTCGTACACACATATGCCAAGTGTCTTCGATTAAGCGTCTGCACTCAAGTTCCATGAGGTGTGCTGTATTCATTTTCCAAATGCTACGACTCCTCCACACTTGTTGACGACTCAGGGAGACCGTGCATATATATGCTATGTGATCTGAAAAGGCGACAGGCCACAATTCCGCATCGAGGACCGCAGGTACGAGACGACGTGTTACGTAAATGCGATCGAGACGACTTGCAGAGTGACTCGTGACGTAGGTGTATCCACGTCTGTTTCCATGTATCGCCTCCCATGTATCAATAAGATTCATGTCCTGTATGAGTTGCCGTGGGTGTTGATCTCTTGGCGCGAGCACGCAGTTGAAGTCGCCTCCAAACAAGACAACTTCATACCGACCTAAGAATAGTGTTGCAATCTCCTCTGCGTAAAATCGGGATCGATCGCGCCGTCTGTCGGGCCCTGGCGGTACGTAAATGTTAACTACCCGTACTCCCAGCACTGTGAGCTCCAGTCCTCGCGCTGACGGCAGGTACGCCACGTCCTCGGCTACTATGCCGCTACGTAGAAGTATCGCTGTTCCGCTGCCGCCGTCGGTAGTAGGTGTAATGTATGTATCGTACTCACAGAGGTCGGGGAAGCTCTCAACACATACGTCCTGCAGAAGAACGATGTCGACGTCTGACGCATGTAACATGTCTCGTAATAATTGCAATTTGACAGGCGTTCTGATCGTATTAATATTAATAGAGGCTGTTCGATATGCCTGCCGCTGTTCCTCAGTGCGTAAAGCGCACATTAACGCTTATGTCAATTTGTGTGCCGTTGCTCGGCGACATGCTGACTGTGCGGCAGTCTGCATCTTCTGCGTGGTTAACATCCGGTGGACGCAGCACTCGCCATTGCGGGTGCGTCGTCGGTCTGTGGGTCAGTGTCGGATTCGTCGGCCCAGTTCCTGTGCTGGAGGTCCAGCTCCCGTCGTGTTTCTCCGGCCTGGCTGACCGAAGGCGGTGGCGTTGCTCCGGTGGGTGGAGGGACTCCTTCGGTGGGCTTTCCGTCCGGTGTGTCTGTATTCAACCCCTGTCTACCATGATTCGCGTCGTACTGCTGCGTGGGAGGTAGAACCTGCCGTTGCGCATCCGGATGCACTGTATCGACGTTACACCCAAGTCCGTCTAACGTGGACTGCAGTTAGCAGGTATCCGACGGCGTTAGACGTCGTTTCTTGTGGAGCTTCAGCGATCGTTGTTTGCGCGTGTGCGCTTCCGTATCTGAGTGCGGAAGTGACTCCCGGTGCTCAGAGACGAAAGCAGCTGTCGGCACAACAGTAGGATCAATTTCCATACCTTCTACCGATCCTTTCCGCTCGGTTAAGGGCGTCGTCGGTGCCGGAGCGGCAGAAGTGTGCGTCGTTTCGTCACTGGAGGCGGTCTCTGCTGCAATCGGTTGCCGTAAACTGTCAGGATTCTGTAGCTGGTCAGTCTTCGGGATGGGATCTGTTCGAAACACGTCCGCATACGTTAGTGTCAGAGGCGTCAACGTGGACGGAGGCACGGGTTCGCCTTCGCTACATACATTCAGAACGGACGTGGCCCTCTTTCCCGCAGCCTGAGCATGTTTTGGGTTGTCCATCGTAGATGACTATACCTCTACATCCGCCGATGAACCAGTACGAGGGTACATGTTGTGTCAGTTCTATTCTGATTTGACGCACCCCATTGAGAACGGGGTAAGTCGTGAAGTTGGACCATTTTTCCTCAACGTGGCTGAGCACTCTTCCATATGGGCGAAAGGCGTCAATGACCAAGTCAGACGGAACCTTGAAGGGAAGTTCGAACATACGTATGTTTCGTAAGCCCAGTCCTGCGTGATCAATAGTTACTTCTCCAACATGTCCATCAGAGTGACGAAATTGGAGTCCATGTTTAGTATCTCGGATGATTCTGTCACATACTGCATCGTTAATCAGTTTGACGTAAACGACACTGCTCACTATGGAGAGGTGTATTCCGATAAGTTCGTCTCCTAGGAACCTTTCGATTTCGGAGGCTTTCGGTCTCGCATATTCATTCGAAAAACTAATCTTGAGAGTCGACTTTCGGTATGCATGTGCCATTCTATATCGAGTCGTCTAAACGCGCGAGTACGACGAAGAGGTAAGCAACTGCGCGAGCGCGAACTTCCCCGGCAGGGACGTAAACAGACGTCCGTGCCGTAGCACCGCCGAAGGCAGACTGCTCGGCCACCCCGGCCGGCCAAGACACACCAATTGTCATACTCTCTCATAGTGAATATTGTAAGGTGTCGGACAAATACACTCCTGGAAATGGAAAAAAGAACACATTGACACCGGTGTGTCAGACCCACCATACTTGCTCCGGACACTGCGAGAGGGCTGTACAAGCAATGATCACACGCACGGCACAGCGGACACACCAGGAACCGCGGTGTTGGCCGTCGAATGGCGCTAGCTGCGCAGCATTTGTGCGCAGCCGCCGTCAGTGTCAGCCAGTTTGCCGTGGCATACGGAGCTCCATCGCAGTCTTTAACACAGGTAGCATGCCGCGACAGCGTGGACGTGAACCGTATGTGCAGTTGACGGACTTTGAGCGAGGGCGTATAGTGGGCATGCGGGAGGCCGGGTGGACGTACCGCCGAATTGCTCAACACGTGGGGCGTGAGGTCTCCACAGTACATCGATGTTGTCGCCAGTGGTCGGCGGAAGGTGCACGTGCCCGTCGACCTGGGACCGGACCGCAGCGACGCACAGATGCGCGCCAAGACCGTAGGATCCTACGCAGTGCCGTAGGGGACCGCACCGCCACTTCCCAGCAAATTAGGGACACTGTTGCTCGTGGGGTATCGGCGAGGACCATTCGCAACCGTCTCCATGAAGCTGGGCTACGGTCCCGCACACCGTTAGGCCGTCTTCCGCTCACGCCTCAACATCGTGCAGCCCGCCTCCAGTGGTGTCGCGACAGGCGTGAATGGAGGGACGAATGGAGACGTGTCGTCTTCAGCGATGAGAGTCGCTTCTGCCTTGGTGCCAATGATGGTCGTATGCATGTTTGGCGCCGTGCAGGTGAGCGCCACAATCAGGACTGCATACGACCGAGGCACACAGGGCCAACACCCGGCATCATGGTGTGGGGAGCGACCTGCTACACTGGCCGTACACCACTGGTGATCGTCGAGGGGACACTGAATAGTGCACGGTACATCCAAACCGTCATCGAACCCATCGTTCTACCATTCCTAGACCGGCAAGGGAACTTGCTGTTCCAACAGGACAATGCACGTCCGCATGTATCCCGTGCCACCCAACGTGCTCTAGAAGGTGTAAGTCAACTACCCTGGCCAGCAAGATCTCCGGATCTGTTCCCCATTGAGCATGTTTGGGACTGGATGAAGCGTCGTCTCACGCGGTCTGCACGTCCAGCACGAACGCTGGTCCAACTGAGGCGCCAGGTGGAAATGGCATGGCAAGCCGTTCCACAGGACTACATCCAGCATCTCTACGATCGTCTCCATGGGAGAATAGCAGCCTGCATTGCTGCGAAAGGTGGATATACACTGTACTAGTGCCGACATTGTGCATGCTCTGTTGCCTGTGTCTATGTGCCTGTGGTTCTGTCAGTGTGATCATGTGATGTATCTGACCCCAGGAATGTGTCAATAAAGTTTCCCCTTCCTGGGACAATGAATTCACGGTGTTCTTATTTCAATTTCCAGGAGTGTAACACACCTTACATTGAATCCATGAAACAATGGCGGTTAAATAAATATGTCACATGGCATAGTTACGTGAAAATGTACGAATTTTATTGATACGCAAATCGAATAAGCAAGCCGACGTTTCGTGAATATAAATCACTAACACTCACACCAGTAATTACACACATGCAATTTCCCAGACCTAGGCTACGAGAAGCAGTTCTGAGTAAAGGAGAATTTTATGACGGCAACTCCTGTCCCATGTTCGGCCGAAACCCTCACAGTGGGACATTCAGTGTACACAATGTGATGCCAGAGCCACTGTACAGGCCGTGGGCAACAGCTGCTCTTATCCCTGCATTTAACGACGACACTTCATAAAGCCTTTCTGCAGGAACATGGCTGTAGATTGTAGGTAAACGTCCAGAGAAACCCAACGCAAACCATTGATGACTCACTGCTCCGAGCTGTGTTAAAACCCACATTGAAAAAAGCAGTTTGTCTCAGTAGTACTTAGCAGAAGTTGAACTTAGCCCTACGAAGGAAACGACTCCTGCAATATGCTACAGAAACTCTAGGGGGTGGAGTTATAACAAGTCGAAAAGCGGTGATTGACCAGAAAGAAAAAAACTTTACCACCAGCTTTGATATATGCAAATGGAGACAGAAAAATTCGATTTTCTCTGGCAGAAAATCATCAAGTGTTTGAGCAAGTCTACTCCCGCCGCGCTAAGGCGATTGCGAGAGTAATTATATGAACAATTGTTCACTGGCTCTTCATAACTCTGAAATAGTTAAACTGCAAGGCCTCCTAATACGGAAAACTGCACTAAGCACTGACAGTTAACGCTTATGAGCGATTTGAGGGAAACGACATACATACTATTCCAACTAAATAGCATGTACCATGCCATTTAACTTGGAGGTAAGGAATAATAAGGAGTCTCGACTTCATGGAAGACGTAGAAAATGTATCAGACTGGTGTTTAACAGTGAAGAGACACTTAAAGCAGATTCTCAGGTTCACAGCAGCCAATGCCACCGGAGACGAAAGGTAAACACGCGCAATCGCGCTACAGTAGCAAGTGATATTCAATTGACACTCAGAAGTGCGGTCATCTCCATCTCTCCTAAGTCTTTTGTACATTCAACCATGACCTGTAGTTAAACTTATTCACGATTTTTGGGCTTCATTGAAGCAGAAATGCGAGACATCCGATCTAAAGAAAAGGATTGACCAGCCACTGCAGAACTTTTTTAATTGTGTAATTATATTTGCAGTGATATTTAAGTACCCTATACAGACCCCATTCAGTTTTGGGTACTTTCATTGTGCATTTGTAGCTTAATTTTTACCTCTGGCACCAATTGTATTTAATTTCTTCGTATTTTATCGACCACCAAACATGGTCATCAACCATCTTACTGCTAAACAACCTTAGAATAGTTAGGAATTTCGCTTCACAGTTATGAACACCAAATATCATTACTTTACCACCCTGTATGTGTTATAATTATGATGGATGAGTAAAAATAAACGTTAATAACGAAAATCTAATATTTTCATTTTTTGCTGACAAATGGTTATACCTGCACACGTACACTAGTTTCTGTTGGCAATAACGTTTTTTTTACAGGGAGTGTAGTGGAACTGACGTTAAGATCATTGTGTGATTATAGCACTGTCCATACTGCTGCACTCTTCTGAACTCTGCATGATGAGCTGGTATCTTCCTACCTTGTAGGCTGTGGGTTCAACACAAATTCTTAAAACACTCCCAGAGCGTTCTGGCGGAGCTATGGTAGGAAGACAGATCAGAACCAGTCTCACACATAGAAATTCTTCCAATCCATCTGTGGCATACAGCAAACCAGGGCTTAACAGTATTGGTTGAAAACAGTCTTGGTTGCAATAGTCTCACACATGTTAGAATATATATATACAGTAAGCATCTGTCAAATGAGGTGAGTTTCCAATTTTAACAAAAATGTAGTTTAAATTTCTCGCGGTCGAAAGTAAGCACTAAAAAAATAACTATACTTTCTAAACTATTTACAGAAGACTTAGGTATTAATTTTATAAATAATGTTTTTTTGGCAATATTTGTATTCCTGGCGTTTATTTCTGTATGTTACACGCTAATTTAATGATTGTTAATGAAAGTGAGCATTATGATCGAGAATAAATTGTAAGAAACGTTATTTAATATTATTAGTGTGTGTGTGAAAACCATCAACGTTATTTATTTGCTAATATCTGGCATTTATACAACTCAGTGTTCTTTTTGTTAGGTTCATTCGGAACTGTCATTTGAAAAACAGGAACATCATCAAAATTTAATTTGAGTCATAATATTGTAATTTGTTTTTATGAGAAATTTTAGAAGTTTCTCTGGTCAGAAAGTATTAGCCACACCCACTTTTGTGGTCTAATATGTTAAGCAAAATAGAATGTGAAGCGCAGTTCCATATTTTGATACGGTGCATGTTTATTCACTTCACTTTACGCTCAATGGACAGTTAGATTCAAACAGTGTTTGAAATGACTCACGATGAAATTTTCGACATTGTGAATAGCACTGTAAACGACTAAACATACAAGAACAGCCAGTATTTCGAAACTGATTGAAACTTGTTACAAAGGAGCAGGTAATTAATGGACGTTCGCTTACAGAATTAAATTTCAATACGTCCTGTCAGTCATCTCTATGAAGCAGCACATTCATTCGGTCTGTCCATCTTACAGCTACCCACAGTTCTTTATGACCATTATCACTACTATTAGCACAGTGTATTTTATTACAATTTTACTCCAAAATGTTTCTTTGGCAGACATCGGTATACCTAGATGGTAGTTTCGTAATTAATTACTTTTTCATGGTTGTCTTTAGCGTAAAAATACTTTTCAAATATTCATTTTGCGAATCGACTAACTTCCAAATCACAGTTCACGCGGCAGTAGGGCCATGTATCTCACACAGACATTGGTATGAGCGTCCTCAATACTAGTTAGTGCACCTAGCAATCCTTGTATTTCTAACTTCACTGAGTACACAGCTTCGCACTCCTTTTTCATAACTCAGTGGCTGCAGTGGTCTTTTGAATATCGATGCAATTACGAGGTGCATTCAAGTTCTAAGGCCTCTGATTTTTTTCTCCGGACTGGAAAGAGATAGAAACATGTGCATTGTTTTAAAATGAGGCTGCGTTCATTGTCAATACGTGACAGAGATGGCAGCACCGTACGGCAGATGGAATTTTACCGCCAGCGGCGAGAATGAGAACTGTTTTAAATACTTAAAATGGCGACGTTTTCCTTACTTGAACAGCGTGCAATCATTCGTTTTCTGAATTTGCGTGGTGTGAAACCAATTGTAATTCATCGACAGTTGAAGAAGACATGTGGTGATGGAGTTATGGATGTATCGAAAGTGCGTTCGTGGGTGCGACATTTTAATGAAGGCAGAACATCGTGTGACAACAAATCGAAACAACCTCGGGCTCGCACAAGCCGGTCTGACGACATGATCGAGAAAGTGGAGAGAATTGTTTTGGTGGATCGCCGAATGACTGTTGAAGAGATCGCCTCCAGAGTTGGAATTTATGTGGGTTCTGTGCACACAATCCTGCATGACGACCTGAAAATGCGAAAACTGTCATCCAGGTGGGTGCCACGAATGCTGACGGACGACCACACGGCTGCCCGTGTGGCATGTTGCCAAGCAATGTTGACGCGCAACGACAGCACGAATGGGACTTTCTTTTCGTCGTTTGTGACAATGGATGAGACGTGGATGCCATTTTTCAATCCAGAAACAAAGCGCCAGTCAGCTCAATGGAAGCACACAGATTCACCGCCACCAAAAAAATTTCGGGTAACCGCCAGTGCTGAAAAAATGATGGTGTCCATGTTCTGGGACAGCGAGGGCGTAATCCTTACCCATAGCGTTCCGAAGGGCACTACGGCAACAGGTGCATCCTACGAAAATGTTTTGAAGAACAAATTCCATCCTACACTGCAACAAAAAAGTCCGGGAAAGGCTGCGCGTGTGCTGTTTCACCAAGACAACACACCTGCACATCGAGCTAACGTTACGCAACAGTTTCTTCGTGATAACAACTTTGAAGTGATTCCTCATGCTCCCTACTCACCTGACCTGGCTCCTAGTGACTTTTGGCTTTTTCCAACAATGAATGACACTCTCCGTGGCCGCACATTCAGCAGCCGTGCTGCTATTGCCTCAGCGATTTTCCAGTGGTCAAAACAGACTCCTAAAGAAGCCTTCGCCGCTGCCATGGAATCATGGCGTCAGCGTTGTGAAAAATGTGTACGTCTGCAGGGCGATTACGTCGAGAAGTAACGCCAGTTTCATCGATTTCGGGTGAGTAAGTCATTAGAAAAAAAATCGGAGGCCTTAGAACTTGAATGCACCTCGTATTATTATCAGTATTAGCCTTGTGTCAGTAACACCTCATACGAAGGAAAGTGACATTAACTGGGACACAAAAGTTTTTCATCAAATGATTGTCACTCTCACAATGCGGGAGTTCTTCCACGTGTTTGTCTTCAATAAAAGAAAATGGGTACATGGCAAAGATTAACAAGTACTTCACCATCTGTCTTATCCGAATTCTAATTCTGATTTCTCTTCAGAGATGTATTTCAAATTGACTATCAGCTATATTCAGTATATTCATGAATTTTCATACCACCTGCTCTACGTTATATCTAGATAGAACACGTTTGGATATAGTCACTTGTTCAAGAACGGATTCAGTTTGTGTCTTTAGTTTTGCATTTTCGTCCTGCCTAGTCAATACCTGCGTTGTTACTTCGCACTCTTTCTTCTGTCTAGATGCATGTGTGAACGCTATATTTATAGCTTTAAGTTAATTATAAGAAATATTCTTACTATTGAGTTAAAATTACTTACTATTTATTGACCATGTACCTTCAGTATCACTGTCTGTACAAATCTATTACATATTTCCATAGTTCAATTCTGCTAGAAAGTCCGATCATTTTCACTCGCGCCACTGCCTTTGTTATTTATCCTACCTCAGAATAATTACTATTCTGAGGCACAAAGTAATCTAGCCTTTCATAATTACGCTGAAGGGATTGATGGGATAAAAAAATCATAAAACCTGTCCCCTAAGCTCAGACTCAAATTTCACATTGTACATAACGTACATAACGTCAGGGCATCGACTAAATCGTATACTGATGCTCAGCGCCTACACTGCAGATGGCTTTTGAAGTTGTTGCGTCATGGAGAAGCATATCCTAAAATGATATTTTTTGCTGATAAAACATGACTGTACTTACCAGTTCTTGTGAACTATTAGAACAATCGCAATCGGTGTTCTAAAAATTGTCATCACTTACACGATGTGAAGTGTGGAAACTGAAATATGAATTATTAGACCGACCTCTTTCCACAGAACAACATCATCTGAAAGATATGTAAATAAAAAAAGATGCTGAAAACATTCTTTCAAAGAAACAACTACCGCGATTGCAATTTTATACAAATTTTACGCAACGGGTAGAGCGCGACAAACTGCTCCAAGTTGCCCCACTTTTTAAATCATGTATTAAACGGTTTCACGAATCACACATTCTTACATAAAATATTCCGATTAAAATATTTTTTTGTCGTTTCTCAGAAATTTACCAGAGTTCGCAATTCACATTAGTGCTTTGGGTGTACACTTTCAAACGTCCTCTTTGTAAAATTATGAATGACTGTGTGGTAAACTTCTACGTGATTTGATTTTCAAACAGCTGAGCAAAACTCAACGTACTGAAACAGTTCTCTCTTTTTACTTATTCTTATCATCACTAAACTGACACACAATATTTTAGCGCAACGCAATCTGACTTTCAATAATCCTTACAAAAGAATGGCCCTGTCTAATAATAACCTACACCTTTCATGAATCACTTACCTCACAAAAATCATCGTTATTCGAACTACTGCAATACAGCGAGCGCCAATAGTGCCAGCTAAACAAAAGATTCTAACTACTGAAGGCACTAACTACTGATGTACCAACGCTTTCGTTTGGTAAGTTACAGCATCTTTATTTTTAGATATATTTTCCCACGTGGAATGTTTCCCCCTATATATATACACAGCACAGCCAGTGATTTTTATCCATAGCGCCACGTGCCGTTACCAACATAAAAACCTACACAGCATACTTACAACTTTATCATTAAGTATATCGCTACACTTGTTCGCAAACATTTTCCTTCTGAATCTGGACTTACTAATGACATGGTTAGTGCTTGATTTGGATGTCACAAAATTATACATATATATAATTTTGTGACATCCAATTAAACAAATTTCTTTTTTCTGACGGACGCACGTCCAGATCGTTCGCTCAAAACTCTGGCATTTCTGTCCCCCCATCCACCACTGCTGGCGGCTCACCTCCAACTGCCCAACGCTACGCTCTGTTCACATCCAACTGCCCAAAACTACAACAGCGAATATCCCAACAATGCCAACCAGCCACAGGCTGTACACAGCACAGCCAGTGATTTTTATCCATAGCCCCACGTGCCGTTACCAACATAAAAACCTACACAGCATACTTACAACTTTATCATTAAGTATATCGCTACACTTGTTCGCAACCATTTTCCTTCTGAATCTGGACTTACTAATGACATGGTTAGTGCTTGATTTTTCGTGGTCAATTTCCTAGACCAAGTTAGTATCCTCAAGCTCTGTCCTCGATACCAACATTTTTTATTAAAGCTTCTGCTTTTTCGTGTAGCAATTTTTAATACTGTTGGCGCTCAAGGAGAATTTATTTTGTTCGAAGTTACTGCACACAGCTGGCAGAGACTCTGAAGAAGCACCACACGAGTGACGAGTAACAAGCAATGTAACTCTTGGTAAGGAATTACGCTCTTTGGATTTTATAAGTCCGTTAATTATACTCGGAACTGAATGCAGAGGTGCATTCGTCGATATTCAGCGCTCTGAAGGTATTTTTCTAGCAGAGCGGGGTTGAAGTTTAAAACTGGTTCAAATGGCTTTGAGCACTATGAGACTTAACATCTGAGGTCATCAGTTCCCTAAAACTCAGAACTACTTAAGCCTAACTAACCTAAAGACATCACACACATCCATGCCCGAGGCAGGATTCGAACCTGCGAACGTAGCGGTCGCGCTGTTCCAGACTGAAGCGCCTAGAACCGCTCGCCCACATTGGCCGGCGGTTAAAGTTACTCTGGTATTTGTTAACATATTTCGAAAATGTTTTCCTTTCACTTACACAGGCTGAGGTACGTATTGTGGTATGTAAGGGACAGTACACTAGGAGATAGGTATTTTCCTGTATAGTTAATACAATGTTCAACAAAAGTTTGGAATATTGTCGTATAGTCTAGTCTACGACACTGGAGATCTCATTGACCTAGGCACTTCATGCAGTATTCAGTTAAGAACCCTTACTGCTGGCATGCATTGTGGGCTTTCCCCATTCATGTAAACGTACCACTGCCGGAGCGGCACACCGCGAGCGGTCCAATATCAACCATAGCTTCATTTGATTTGCGATCATCACTGCAGTAATATGCCACGCAGAAGCATAAAATAGTTTGATACAATCAGGTTGGGTGCTTTTGTTTCAACAGGTGATACAGAGCAAGATGTTGCCGATCGGTTACATGTCACTCAAAGTGGTGTGTTTAAGGTATGGAGAAAGTACAGAGACACGCTAAATTTAACAATAGACCTCACAGACGTCGTACTCGCAATGTAGGATCGTTTCCCCCAACTGCTGGCTCGCTGACGCCCAATATCAAATGCCAGTAATATAGGAAATGGCTTCTTTTGGTTAAAAATAATTTGCATCTCAGGCCAAACAGTACTCACAATATTGCATCCGTGTGTTCTTCACACTAGAAGACCAATGAGAATCTTTACAGTGAACCACCTGAACCAACGGGGTCGAAGGATCTGGGCTTTTAAACATCAACATTGGACCGTTTCAAAATGGAGTAACGTCACGTTTGCTGACGAGTCCAGGATTGGTTTGCGACCGATACTAGACGTGTTAGGGTTTGGAGAAGCGCTAGATGACACCAGGAATGCCGATACTTTCAGGGGGGCTTTTTTGTGTTGAGTCTGGCCTTTGGCCTACGATTTTAGACTGTGTTTTTAATGTGTTTCTCGGTGGTTGGCTTTTCCTTTTTTGTCTCTATGGTCTGCCAACCACTGTCCCACTCTGTGTAATTTTACTTCCTTTTGTCTCGTCTCTGTCTCAGTCTTTCTTGTCCTGTGTCGCCTGCCGTCTTTTCCATTGTTCGTTTTTATTCTGTGTGGGTGTTTGAAATTTTGGAAAAAGGGACCGATGACCGTAGCAGTCTGGGCCCTTTAATCCCCCAAACCAACCAGTCTCTAATTATCTATGGTTATTTGACTGGTCCCCGATACCTCCAAGAGGTCCTATAAACGATTGTAAGACCCTACAGATGTCAAGTCAGCGACAACTTTATCCTAGTCGACGACAATGTAAGATAGCACCATACTCAAGCAGTGCCTCGGTATCTTCACAGATGCAACATCAACCAAATGCATTGACCAGCACAGTCCCCAGACGTGAATGCAACTAAGCATGCATGAGCCCTATTGAAGGTGGCCAATGCACAGCGTCCAAATCCCCACGGAAATCTTCAGGACCTTATTGAAGCTACCATTGAGGAGTGGGACCTCATACCCCAAGATAAACTTGATGATCTCATCCAGAGAATGCCTCACAGAGGGGGAGAACTCATCCATGTGCGGAGAGGACATACTCACTACAAAAGACCGATAATCATTACCGTGAGATAAAGATTTTCACTGTTTTTGTTCTCAAGATGTACACTTAGAAGAGAGCCTGCTTTGTTTTGAAATGATTTTTTTGTAACTAACCAAAGTCGTTCTGTTTTCAAAAGGTATTGTTTTTTTTATTTTGTTAATAAGGTATTGTACAAGCCACAGTGGGTGTATTATAAGAAACCATTGTAATAAACTCCATGACAGTCCAAACTTTTGTTGAGATATGCTCTTGTAGTTGATTTTAATACATAGATACTGTAGCCAGTATAAGCACTGTTGGAGTTTTGATGTCCAACTCGCTATTAATAATGAAATACATATCAATCACATCCCGATACATAGCTACTTTTCACGTTAGAACTTAGAGCTTACATATTGTACCGGCTTGATCATTTTATAAAGTATTATGGGCTTCAGTTTACTAAAATTGCAGTTTACTAAAATCTATGTCGTCACGGTAGCTCAGAGGCACGTACTAACGTTGTGTAATTTTCTTTACGAAAGAAAGCGTTAACGGAATGGAGCTAATCGGAAAAAGACCGTTGCTAACTGAAAAGAGAAAACGTTGTGTCGATAAGCAATTTGCAGCCAATGTGAGGCACGTAAACATCTGCATAGCAGCGCTATCCCCTTCAATTCGCCATAGCAGTTAAAGTGAACACAGATCGGAATATGGCCGCGCAGAATCGTAAGGGGCTTCTTCACAGAACATTTGGTGATCGAGTTTAATGCGCCACATCAAAGCTGCACGGCCGGCCCTGGGAGTTAACTGCCAGTAAAGGGTCAGAACAAAGCGCGCTCGGGCGCACTTGCTAGCACCCGTAAACCCGTTTGAGGGCCGTGTAAAAACGGTACGGAAACACGTTCCGCGAGCCATCACCGTAAATCGGAAAGTGTTGACATTTTATTCATTCTTAACTTACATAAAAGCGCCCTTATTGGAAAGTAACGACGACGCAACTTTGCCCTCATGCTGGCTAATTCAGTCTATCAGCAATTGTCTCCGTTAGAAATAAGAAAGAACGTTAAGCTCTAAGGGCTTGCAAAAAGCTCAGACAGTGATTTTATTTAGTAGAAAGATAAATTACATAAACAAATAAAAAGAAAGAAGGCTGTCAACAACCGTAGCTTCATATCTGCCTATAAAGTAGGTCGATCGCCCCCTTGTAATGATGATTTTTATTTGTACACAGTTTTATTGCAGTTATACCAAACTGAGATAGGAATGCTTGACCATCCATAACTTGTTTCATAGCTTCCTCTCTGATCCAGAAAAAGCGGTTCATAAAATAATTTCGGATGTCAGTACAACTGTTATTCACATCTTTAACCGACACTTTGAAGACCTATGCACAGTAAAAAAAATGCACGAAAGAAAATACTTTCGTAGCTGGAAATCAAGAAACTTACAGTCCTTCCTCTCTGGCGGTTCTCACCACACTGAATCTACAATGGAATATGCAACGTAGTCAGATTCACTGTGATGGTACTGGCATTCAGTGGTTATAGCGGCGGAAGAAATATGCTTACGTCCTATGCCAGCAAGCTCTAGTATATCCTGCCTTACGAAATTTAAATGGTTCAAATGGCTCTGAGCACTATGGGACTTAACATCTGAGGTCATCAGTCTCCTAGACCTACTTGCACCTAACTAACCTAAGGACATCACACACATCCATGCCCGAGACAGGATTCAAACCTGCGACCGCAACAGTCGCGCGGTTGCGGACTGAAGAGCCTAGAACCGCTCGGCCACCGCGGCCGGCTATGAAATTTAAAGATTAACTGTAGTGTGACATAAAAACGGAAATGTAACCAAACAAAACGCAGTCTGTTCAAAAGCACACATTTCTCTCTCTCTCTCTCCCTCTCTCTGTCTCTTATTCAGGATTTACACCTCTTCCCTTCTCTGGTGGTGATTAAGCATAACTGCTGTTTTTCCATGATATTCTTTAGGTCGCATTTCTGATGACATTTCGTGCAAAACTCAGTTTGCCCTTTTCTCAAATGACATGCTAGAAACCTTGGATGGAGAGCAACAAGAGATTCCACATTTCTCGATTTCCGGAAATCGTTCGACGCGATCCCTCACTGCAGGCTGTTCACGATGGTCCGAGCATACGGATTAGGTTTCTATGTGTGTGAGTGGCTCGAATACTTCTTAAGTAATATAACCCAATATTTTGTCTTCGCCGGCGATTGTTCATCAGAAACAGGGGTATCGTTAGGAGTGGTCAGAGAAGTGTGGTAGGAACGCCCTCATTCTCTATATAGGTAAATGATCAGACTGGCAGAGCGAGCAGCAGTCTATGGTCGTTTGCTGATGACACTGTGGTGTATTGGAAGATATCGTTGAATGACTGTAGGGAGACACAGGATAACTTAGACAGAATTTCTAGGTGGTATGATGAATGGCAGCTTGTTCTAAATGTAGAAATATGTGAGTTAATGCCGATGAGCTAAGAAAACCATACCTCTGACTTTCGAATACAGCATCTACATCTACTTCTGCATCTACGTGATTACTCTGCTATTCACAATAAAGTGCCTGGCAGAGGGTTCAATGAACCACCTTCATGTTGTCACTCTACCGTCCCACTCTCGAGCGGCACGCGGGAAAAACGAGCACTTAAATTTTTCTGTGCGAGCCCTGATTTCTCTTATTTCATCGTGACGATCATTTCTCCCTATGTAGGCGGGTGCCAACAGAATGTTTACACAATCGGAGGAGAAAACAGGTGATTGAAATTTCATGAGAAGATCCCGCCGCAACGAAAAACACCTTTGTTTTAATGATTGCCACTCCAATTCACGTATCATGTCTGTGACACTATCTCCCCTATTTCGCGATAATACAAAACGCGTTGCCCTTCTTTGTACTTTTTCGATGTCATCCGTCAGTCTTACCTGAAGCGGAACCCACACCGCACAGCAATACTCAAGAATAGGTTAGACAAGCGTAGTGTAAGCAGTCTCTTTGGTAGACTTGTTGCACCTTCTAAGTGTTCTGCCAATGAATCGCAGTCTCTGATTTGCTCTACCCACAATATAATCCATGTGACCGTTCCAGTTTATGTTATTTGTAATTGTAATCCCTGAGTATTTAGTTGAATTTACAGCCCTCAGATGTGTGTAATCGAAATTTAGCTGATTTCTTTTAGCACTCATGTGAATAACTTCAGACTTTTCTTTATTCAGGGTCAACTGCCACTTTTCGCTGCATATAGATATCTTATCTAAATCATTTTGCAAGTTGTTTTGATCATCTGATGACTTTACAAGACGGTAAATAACAGCATCATGTGCAAACAATCTAAGACGGCTACTCAGATTGTCTCCTATCTCGTTAGTATAAATCAGGAACAATAGAGGGCCTATAACACTTCCTTGGGGAACGCCGGATATTACTTCTGTTTTACTCGATGACTTTCTGCCTATTACTACGAACTGTGACCTTTCTGAGAGGAAATCACGAATCCAGTCGCACAACTGAGGCGATACTCCGTAGGCACCCAGTTTGGTTAGAAGACGCTTGTGAGGAACGGTGTCGGAAGCGTTCTGGAAATCTAAAAATATGGAATCAATTTGAGATCCCCTGTCGATAGCACTTATTACTTCATGCGTGTAGAGAGCTAGTTGTGTTTCACAAGAACGATATTTTCTGCATCCGTGCTGACTGTATGTCAAAAAATCATTTTCTTCGAGGTGCTTCATAATGTTCGAATGCAGTATATGTTCTAAAACCCTACTGCAAATCGACGTTAGTGATATAGGCCTGTAATTCAGCGGATTACTTCTACTTCCCTTTTTGGGTATTGGTGTGACTTGAGCAATTTTCCAGTCTTTAGGTACGGATCTTTCTGTAAGCGAGTGGTTGTATATACGTAATTGCTAAATATGGAGCTATGTTATCGGCATCAGAATCGGTAACGTGCTGCTTGACACAGTCACATCGATTAAACACCTACGCGTAACCTTTCCACGCAATACCAAATACCAAATGGAATGAGCACTTCTGGCTGGTAGTCGGGAAGGCGAATGCTTGACTTGGTTTTATGGGAGAATTTTGGGAAAGCGTAGCTCGTCTGTAATGGTCAAGGTGTATAGAGCACTAGTGCGAAATATTGTTGAGTAATGCTCGAGTGTTTGGGATTCTCACCTTGCCCGGTTAAAGGAAGACATGAAAGCAATTCAGAGTCGTACTGCGTCCTAACTGCACAGAAGTATCACGGAAATGCTTCGTGAGTTCAAATGGAAATCTCTGGAGCGAAGACGACCCTTATTTCGCGAGGTACTGTCGCGGATATTTAGACAACCGGCATTTGAAGCCAACTGTAGCTCGATTCTTCGGCGGTAGCGTACATTTCACGCAAGGAACACGAAGATAAGATGAGAGAAATTAGGGCTCTTACGGAGGCTTATAGATAGTGGTTTCCCCCCGCTCTGTTTGCGAGTGTAACAGAAAAGGAAATGACGTAGTAGCCTCCGCCGAGCGGTGTATGTACGTAGATGTACAGTGATGAGCCAAAACATTATGACCACTACCCACCGTGACGTTGGATATCACATGGTGGCGTTGTGGGTACATGACGTTGAAACACGGCGAAGCTGATCGAATGTTCACGTGCTACAGTCGTGAGCTTTTGCGGAAAGAGGTACCACGACAGTGAAACTGTCAGTAGGCACTAAATGTTTGGACGTCCACGAATCTTCACAGATCGTGGAATTTGGGGGCTTATCTGCTCTATAAAGTAGGACAGATTGTGATCTATGTCATCTCAGTTGAAAGAGCACAATGTTGGTGCACGCACAAGTGTTTCCGAGCACACCGTTCATCATACATTGTTGAATATGGAGCTCCCTAGCCGTGCACCCCTATGTCTTCAAATGTTGACTCATCAACATTGCCAGTTACGATTGCAGTATTCGACCGATCAATGGAAACGTGTCGACTATTCGAGTGAATCACAGTTTTACTACATTAGGTCGATGTTCGTCTCCACAGACGCTGTCATCGAAGTGAACGACAGCTCGAAACATGCAGCGGGTCACGAATGCAGTCTGGTGGGAGCAGTATTAAGCTACAGGAGACATTCTCCTGCGCTTTTGTGGGACCTGTGGCAGTAATTAGAGGGATGCTGACAGCAGCGAACCACCTGCATCCCTTCATGCTTGATGTCTTCGCCGGCGGCAATGTCATCTTTCAGCAGTATAAAACTGCCTGTGTCTCGGAGCCTCTAATCCCACATACCTCCACAAACCTACCAATAAAGTGTGGGATCCCTGATACGCAAAATCTGTATTTAGTTCCAGATAGGAACAAACAAGCTGTGAAGCTGGTGGTAATAATACTGTTTTGGCTCGTCAGTGTAGATGTAGGTGTTTATCGGTTTCCTTCTCGGATTTAATATGTCTTCTTCAATTATAACAATGCTTTCAGCTGTTACAAGATACAGCGTCGCAGCGGAAAACGGTTGCCGACTTTTCTTCACCCTTAACTTCGATCCCATCTCCCATTTTTGTGTATGTCGAGGAACGGCTGTAATCGTGTCTCACTCCCTTCTCAACCACTGCTTCCCTTTCGTGCACATCGACTTAACGCCGTCTGGTTTCTATGCGAGTTGTGTACAACCTTCCGTTCCCTGTATTTTAAACTTTAAAAAGAGGTGGTGGAGCCCCTCCACGCCCACACCGGCATGATGGCCAACACAAAAGGTCTACTGCCATCTCTGCATAAGGGTTAGTATTCACTAAAGTGAGGTGTCGCAGGATGTGGGTACTGCGATGTTTGCGTACGTCTGGTTAGGATTAACCATTAATACGCGCTCATCTGGAGATAGATTGGTCGAAATCTGACGAAGGGTAGCGGTTTGAAGGGCAGAGGAAAAAAAGTGCCAAAGCAAGAGCCAAGGGAAAAAAAACCATGCGAAAGTTAGGTCGGGCGGCAAGAGCAGTAGCGGTTGTCTTGCTGCCGGCGATAGGTTGTGCAAGGATAGGCTTTATTAGTAGTGGGTATCATGCATGTCGATACCTTGACGTTGTACGTTTGAGCTGCTCGGCGGCTGGCGCTGGCTGCTGGTACAGAGTCCTCGTTCAGCGTCCTGCAACCTGCAACAGTTAGGTTTGTCATCGGTCTTGTGTCCGATAGGTCATATACCGGAGGCACAGTGTGAGGGAGTGTTGGCAGATTGTTCGTGCGTTAGTAGCTCTAATAGCAGCTGGTAGTTACCAGTCAGTGTTACTGATATGCAGGGGCTTACCGGCGTTTGTCGCTGTTTGCGTATGTTAGTTTACCATAGGTGGTTATGCCCTAGCTAGCAGTGTCTTTGGCCGCTTGTGTTTCCACCTGTGGTTGCGATCGTAGTTTCCCAGAGTGAGGATGAAAGGATTGTTCGAGTGTCTCGAGTTCCTGTATAGTCGTGTGGCGTGTTTCTTGAATACTTCCTTGAGGGTATCAAGGCGGTATTCATGGTGAAGATCCACGGTGCGTGTGTAGCGTGGAGCATTGCTGATGATTCGTAGCACCTTGTTCTGTATGATCTGCAGGCGGCGCAGTCGTGTGGGAGCTGCATATCCCCAGACGGGAGCTGCGTACGTCATCAGAGGTCTAATCAGTGTCATGTATAAGGACCTCGACACCCTCCTATTCAGTGTGCTTTCCCTGTTGAGCATTGGGTAGAGCTGTTTGAGCCTCGCGTGCGCTCGGTTGGCAACGTATTCGATGTGGTTTCCCCATATAAGTTTCCGGTCCAGCCAGACATCAAGGTATCTGACTTTCTCTCGGAAACGTATTGGGCGTCTATGTAGTGTTATCGGTCTACAGTGTTGGTGTTTGCGCAGTAGTTTCGGTCTGCGTGTGAACAGAACTGCTTCGCACTTGTCGACGTTTACTTTAATACGCCATCGCTCCAGCCAAGGCTCAGCTGTTCTGAGTGCTGTCTGTATTCGTGAGTTGATGTTCGACGGTTTCCAGTCTTGCGCGAGGATGGCTGTGTCATCCGCGTAGACGGCTAACGTCGTGTTTCGTGTCGCTGGGAAGTCATTAATGTACAGGTTAAACAAGATGGGCCCTAGGATGCTTCCTTGGGGTACTCCAGCTTGGATACCGTGTTGTGTTGATTGTTTATCCTGCACGTTAGTGTTGAAACATTTGTTCGTGAGATATGAGTGTATGAGACGTACGAGTCCGTCCGGGAAACCAGCTTCGCTTAGTTTGCGTATGAGTCCGTTGTGCCAGAGACGATCGAAAGCCTTTTCGATGTCTAGGAACACGGCCCCTGTGGCTTTGTTCATGTTGTAGCCGTGTGTTATATGTTCGACTACGCGGAGGAGTTGTTGTGTTGTCGAGTGGTGATTCCTAAAGCCGAATTGCTCCGGTCTTAGGGTGTCGTTGGCGATGCAATGCCTAGTGATACGTTTTAGTATTACCTTCTCAACAATCTTGTTGAGCGAGCACAGCAGACTGATAGGTCGGTAATTTTGTGGGAGGGAGTTGTCTTTCCCTGGCTTCCTGAACATCAGGACCTTGGCCGCCTTCCAAAAGTCAGGGAAGTGTTGGTGTGTCAGGATGGCATTCGTTAAGTGTGTGAGGTATTCTACGGCTTTATCCGTGAACTCCTGGAGGACACGGTTTTGAATGCCATCAGGCCCAGGGGCTTTTCTAGCGTTGGTGTGCTTGATAGCCCATGTGACTTCATTTGTGCTAGTACGTCTTATTTCGTTGCGCGAGGGCTGGGCTACAAGTCGTGTAACCTCCTGGTCCTTTTCAAGTGTGAATGCTGTGTCTGAAGGAACCAGATTCGGCATGAAAGACGCTGCAAGTGTTGTGGCCATAAGCTCTGCCTTCTCCGTCGCGGAGTAGGCTGGGCCGTCTGGTCCTTGTAACGTGGGAATGTAATGTTTCTCCCTGGTGAAGTGTCTGGCTAGCTGCCACACGCCAGGACGTGTGGTATCCAGCCCAGCGAGTTTCTGTCCCCATTGTTCGTTTCTGAATGTTTGAATTTTATTCCGTATTATGCCCTGGAGTCTGTTGACGTGCAGTTTATAGAACGGGCGCCTGGTACGCTGCCAGTATCTCCTGAGGCGGTTCCTCATTGAGATAAGGCCCAGGATTTCCTGGGGCAGGGCCGTCGAGTGTTGTCTTGGTGATGTAAATGGAATGGTGTCAGTCATTGCGTCTTGGACGGCAGTTGTGAGAGCCTCCACAGCCTCATCGATTTGCTGTGTGTTGTTAATTTCGTGGGTGTCAGGAATGCGACTATCAAGCGTTTCCTTGAACAGTGCCCAATTCGCACGCTTGTAGTTAAGCATCCTGCGTGGTTCGATGCCCTGCAGTGTCTCTTCCATGTGCAGTATTACAGGCATATTTTAAACCTGCTGCCTTTGGAATTTAAAGTTAGTATTGTAGTCATTATTGTCAAACCCTTTCTCTAAGTCTAAAAATGCTATAAACGTAGGTTTGCCTTTCCATAACCTATTTTCTAAGATTCTTAGTAGTAAAGTCAGTATTTCCTCGCGTGTTCTCATTTTTCTACATAGTCCAAACTGATCCTGGCTTCTACCCGTTTGTCCATTCTTCTGAAAACAATTAGTGTTAGTCTTGATCACACCACGTATGTTACAAGAACATCGGTCACCGGTTTCGGTCATATCACATGACCATCATCAGACGAATGGCGTCCTTCGAAGATGGTAGGTGGAGCACTCCTCTCAGCTGCTGTGATGTCAACTGACTTCAAGAAGAATATAATAATTCCAGTTCGAAACAAATTAGCGAACTATCAGTTTAATTGATCATGGCTGCAAAATACTGACACTAATTTTAATAAACAATTCTGGAACAGTGATAAAAGAGTTTTAAAATTTGTCTTTTTAAAATTCAGTCTTGATCACACTACGTATGTTACAAGAACATAGGTGACCGGTTTCTGTCATATCACATGACCATCATCAGACCCATGGCATCCTTCGAAGATGGTAGGTGGAGCACTCTTCTTAGCTGCTGTGATGTCAACTGACTTCAAGAAGAATATAATAATTCCAATTCGAAACAAAAGAGTTGCTGATAGGTGTGAAAATTAGTGAACTATCAGTTTAATTGATCATGGCTGCAAAATACTGACACTAATTTTAATAAACATTTTTGGAACAGTGATCAAAGATTTTTAAAGTTTTTCTTTTTAAAATTCAGTCTTGATCACACCACGTATGTTACAAGAACATAGGTGACCGGTTTCGGTCATGTCACATGACCGTCATCAGACCCATGGTGTCCTTTGAAGATGGTAGGTGGAGCACTCTTCTCAGCTGCTGTGATGTCAACTGGTGGAAGACCAGCCATGATCAATTAAACTGATAGTTCTCTAATTTTCACACCTATCACCAACTGTTTTGTTTCGAATTGGAATTATTATATTCTCCTTGAAGTTTGAGGGTATTTAGCCTGCCCCTTACATTTTGCACACCAGGTGGAAGAATTATATCATGGCTGGCTGTCCCAAGGCTATCAGTAGTTCTGACGGAATGTCACCTATTCCAGGGACCTTGTTTCGACTCTACGACTCTAGACTTTCAGCGCTCTGTCAAATTCTTCTCGCAGTATTATATCTCGCATCTCATCTCCATCTATGTTCTCTTTCATTTCTATAATATTGCCTTCAAGTTCATCTCCCTAGCGAAGATCCCCTGTACACTCCTGTCACCTTTAAGATTTCCCTTCTTTGTTTAGTACTGGTTTACTGTCTGAGGTCTTGAAGTTCATAGAGCTGCTTCTCTTTTCACCAAAAGCCTCTTTAGTTTTCTATGGGCCGTATTTACTTCTCCCCTACTGAAATATGCTTCTGAATCATTACTTTTGTGCTCTAGCAAACCCTGCATTGTTATTTTGCCCTTCCTGTAAATCTCACTTTTAGATGTTTGTATTCCCTTTCGCCTGCTTCATTGCCACATTTTGATATTTTCCTCCTTTCATCAGCTAACTTCAGTAGCTCCTGTGTTATCCAAGAATTTCTACCAAGCCTTGTCTTTTTACCTCTTTCATTCTGTGCTGCCTTGAGTATTTAGTTTCTTAAACCTACCCATTCGTCTTCCATTGTATTCCTTCTCCTTTTATAGTCAGTCGTCGCCTGATTTTCAGTCTGAAACTCTAAACAACCTCTGGTTCCTCCACCTTGTCCAGGTCCCATCTCTTAAATTTCCCACTCTTTTTAAATTTTTTATGTTCTTTTGGGCCCGCAGCCTAGTACACGTCGGTATAAGAGGTTACGGAAATAAATGATCAAATCAAAATTCAATACGGTAATACGTTTTTCAATATTTTACACGACATTCCCGTTTCGGCTTATTGCCTTTATGCACAGATAACCTTACTAAAGTTATTTCGTAGGTCACTTGATTATGACAAGGAGCCGAAACAGGCCTGTTGAGTAAAATATTAAAAAACATATTACCTTATTGCAGCCAGCTTGGAGCATTCATTTCCATAATGCCTTAGATTTTTGCAATTTCTTCAGTTTGAGTCTAACCAGTAATTTGTAGCCAAAGACCACATCTGCCCCTGCAAATGTCTTACAGTTTAAAATTTCGTTCCTGCATCTCTGTCTTCGCATGACGAATCTGAAACCTTTCGGTGTCTCCAGGTCTCTTCAACCTATACAACTTTCTTTCATGATTGTTATACGAAGTTTTAGCGATAATTAAATTACGCTCTGTGCAGGCGGCTTCCTCTTTCATTTCTTTCCCCGAGACGATATATTTCTTCAATCTCTTTATCATCTGCAGAGCTGGTTGGTGTATGTACTTGTACTATTGTGGTAAGTGTGGCAACGTGTCTATCTTGGCTCTGATAATGCGTTCATTATGCTCTTCACAGTAGTTTACTTGCATTCCTATTTTCTTGAAGTTAGCTAATTTTCGCTACATCTAATTTCAACCCGTTCATTCAGCTTTTCTAAATTTTCTAACCTACCTGCCCGACTGAGGGATCTAACATTCCACGCTCCAATCCATATATAACCTAAAAGACTTGTAAGTAAAATAAAATCGATATCTTATTACTCATGATACCCACTGTTCATTAGCTTTTGCCCTGTTTACAATAAAGAACATATATTATTTGTTCGTTATAAATTATTAGTAGTGCATAAATTATTAATCAGAAATAAAAGAGGCTATAATTAGGTGTTTATCAGCCGTGACGAAATCGACAAACTGGCTAAATTTTACAGTCTACTTTCACCCATACTCGATCTAGTGTAGCTTTCTAATTGTCTAAAGGTGTGTTAACAAGGCGCTGCATTTGCTGACAACCAAACCTTGGTAGCAGGAAAAATATTGGCTAGAGGGGCAAGCAAAAATACATATACGCACCATGTTTTTTCCTTGCTTCTTTGACCATCATGTCTCGCTCCAGTCCTTTCTTGGCGTATATCGAAAGCCCTCAATCAACAACAACCTCACTTCTCACTACCACAAAAAAAAAGTGGTAAAATGAAGAAGGCGGATCCGTGTTCTGTCACAGTCGCCATTTGTATCACGTCTCGTTTATCGAGATAACGATTTAACAGCAGCTGCTCGCAGTCTCCTACAATAGCGCACGGAGTCGCAGGGAGGACTCCATTGTTGTACTTCAGCGAGCTGTGTAGGCTGTGGCTGTGTGGACTGAGCGCACTGTTGCCACTTAAATAATATGTTGTAGTCGTTTCTGTGGTGTCACCGCCAGACACCACACTTGCTAGGTGGTAGCTTTAAATCGGCCGCGGTCCATTTAGTACATGTCGGACCCGCGTGTCGCCACTGTGTGATCGCAGACCGAGCGCCACCACAAGGCAGGTCTCGAGATACGAACTAGCACTCGCCCCAGTTGTACGACGACTTTGCTAGCGACTACACTGACGAAGCCTTTCTCTCATTTGACGAGAGATAGTTAGAATAGCCTTCAGCTAAGTCCATGGCTACGACCTAGCAAGGCGCCATTATCCTTACATAGTTTGATAGTTATCGTATGAAATGTCTCATCAAGAACGATGTATACAACAAGGACGATTAAAAGTTAAGTATTAAAACAGCTACGTACTTTTCTTGTTACCACTTATTACGTATCCTGTTTCAGACCTCTATCTAGCCTACTTGAGATTACGCGTGCCTTTCGGCTACTTCAGTGTGGCGTAGCTGTCTTGTTACGCCACAACAGTTGGCGACGAGGATGGGATCCGAACCTACGCGTGCAAAGCACCTCCGTGCCATACAAGATTTGCCTTCACCACAGAATGTGAAGCAGCTACAGAGTGTGTTGGGTAAAATTAACTATTATCATCGCTTTCTGCGCAATGCCTCTTCCATTTCAGCTCCGCTTCATCGCTTACGCCGTAAGGGTGTTCCGTTCGTCTGGACGACGGAATGCGAACGCGCCTTTCGCCATTTGAAATCGGCGTTGCTTTCAAATCCTAGCCTTACGCCATTCGATCCCCAGAAACCCCTTTTGTTGATGGTAGATGCATCGGATTTCGGGATCGGTGCTGTGCTTGCGCACAAAGATGGGTCGCATGATCGCCCTATTGCCTTTGCATCAAAATTGCTCTCGTCTGCGCAAAGAAATTACTCGCAGATAGAGAAAGAAGCTTTGGCTCTCGTGTTTGGTGTTACTACGTTCCATGATTTCTTGTGTGGTCGTCACTTTACCATCATCACACACCACAACCTTTGACGTCGCTTTTTCATGCGAACAAGCCTGTACCTCCGCGTACAGCGCAGGAATTAATTCGCTGGTCTATTTTCCTCTCGCAGTACCGCTACGATATCTTGTATCGGTCCACTGCTAAGTACGGAAACGCCGATGCGTTGTCCCATTTGCCTGTTGCTGAGGATAAAGCATTCGATTCTTCCGAACTTGCTTGCATGTTCATTGATGCGGAAACCAATGAAGTGGTCGAATCGTTTCCGATTAATTTTCGTCGTGTAGCTACAGCTACAGCTGCTGACCCGGTCCTTGCTACCGTTTTGCGTTTTGTTGCTACGCAATGGCCTTTGTCAAAGTCCCGGATCGAGGATCCGTTGGTTCGCCGATTTTTTGCTCACAAGGAGAGACTTTTTGTTCGACGTGGTGTTTTGTTGTTGCGTTCTGATAATGATCAGTCCAGAGTCGTGGTACCACGTTCGTTACAGTCCTCTGTTTTACGGCTTCTTCACCAAGGACATTGAGGTATAGTGTGAACGAAACAACTTGCTCGTCAGCACTGTACTTGGTTCGGAATCGATGCTGCGATTACGAATATGTGTTCTTCTTGCATGGCGTGTGCCGAACAACAATCCGCACCGCCGCGGAAAGTCTTTGCATGGCCAAAAGCCACTTCCCCTTGGCAACGCTTGCACATCGATTTTACTGGTCCATTCTGGAATGCTCGATGGTTGGTTCTGGTAGATGCCTTCAGTAATTTTCCTTTTGTTGTCCGGATGCCTTCCACGACGTCATCTGCCACCATCCAAGCGTTGTCTGCTATCTTTTGCATTGAAGGTCTTCCGCAGACTATTGTTTCCGACAATGGCCCACAATTCATGTCCGCAGAATTTCAGTCATTCTGCCAGGCCAATGGTATTCAATATCTGACATCCGCGCCGTTTTCGCATCAGTCAAACGGTGCCGCTGAACGATTGGTCCGGACTTTCAAGTCGCAGATGTTGAAGTTGAAAGAGTCGCATTCTCGGGAGGACGCGTTGTTGCTCTTTTTGTCATCGTATCGCTCTCAGCCCCGAGATGGTCGCTCGCCGGCTGAGTTGCTCCACGGTCGTCCTCATCGAACCTTGATGTCTTTGCTGCATCCGCCGCATCAGGTTCCTGTGCAGCGGCAGACTTCTGCTTTTGCTCCAGGCGACGTTGTATTCTATCGCAACTATTGAGGTTCACGGCGTTGGCTCGCAGGGCGCCTTCTTCGCTGCCTCGGCCGCGCGATGTATTTGGTTTTGGGGGCCTCTGGTGAGGTGCGTCGGCATCTCAATCGGCTGCGCCTCTGTCGTCGCCTGGGTTCTACCGCTCCCCATCTGCTTTCAGCGACGGTGCCGTCCGGTCAGCGCCCTGGGGACCCATCTACTGGCTCGCCTCATCCCCAGGTGTTACCGACGATGCCTTCCATTTTGCCCCATGGCGACGCGACGCCGCCGCCTCCGCCGCCGCCGCCTGTCCTCCAGCCGGCGCCGCCCGCAGTGGACGCTTCGCTGCTGCCGCCAAGCGCCTCCCTGGGTCACGCGCCGCCGATCGCTTCCCGTGACCGGCTGTCCTCCGCCATGGAACTATTGCCCACTCCGGACCACATGGCGTCTTCGCGCTTCGGATACCCCGACGCAATGGAGGTCGACCCTTCGGCCCCTCCTATCTCTTTACGGGCGCATACACCGCATGTTGACGTGCACCCTGGACTAGGTTTTCAGGCGTTTCCTAGCTCCCCTCGGACCGAATGTCCGGGTGCGGGTGGCACAGCCTCGCCTGTTGTTAGGCTCCCCACCTCATCGCATACGTCAACAGGGGGTCCTCCCCACGGCGGGCGGAAGCCTTACAACACGACGGTTCGCCGATTTGCGGGGGAGGAATGTGGTGTCACCGCCAGACACCACACTTGCTAGGTGGTAGTTTTAAATCGGCCGCGGTCCATTTAGTACATGTCGGACCCGCGTGTCGCCACTGTGTGATCGCAGACTTTGCTAGCGACTACACTGACGAAGCCTTTCTCTCATTTGCCGAGAGATAGAATAGCCTTCAGCTAAGTCCATGGCTACGACCTAGCAAGGTGCCATTATCCTTACATAGTTTGATAGTTATCGTATGAAATGTCTCATCAAGATCGATGTATACAACAAGGACGATTAAAAATTAAGTATTAAAACAGCTACGTACATTTCTTGTTACCACTTATTACGTATCCTGTTTCAGACCTCTATCTAGCCTACTTGAGATTACGCGTGCCTTTCGGCTACTTCAGTGTGGCGTAGCTGTCTTGTTACGCCACAACAGTTTCTTTATGATTCCACTTGGACAAAAGGACACTGCGCAAAAGTGTGCATTTGTAGTTAGCAGATCAAGGGGAAACGTATTTCTCGAACGCAGGAGATATGAATCTCGTGTAGGAGAAATGTTGTACATTTTCTGGTTAATTATTAAACTTTCATTATTTATCGTTGGCTTTTTCAGTGAGCTTTTACACTTCATTTGTGGCCTTGGTAGTGTCCTATTCCGCCATACCCTCGGTGTGGGTCTGATCCTCGATACTCATCTTTCAAACTTAAATCTGAAACTAGGTACCATTCAGTATTCACTAAGGTTTTGCTCCACCCCATGCAAAGTAACATGCCTGCACTCTCCTTGCTTAGTGTCCGGAAGATTCAAATCAAGCACAAGTCAGTCCAGTTCTTTGACGGCCTGCTGTGATCTAGCGTGTAAGAGCGGTTCCCATCGACGACACAATGCGAACATCAAGCGGATCCCAATTTTGGACCACACGGGTATTTCCAAGCTTGTTGATTACGAGAGCTGGACAAGAAATGTTAAGAAGTGTTTAAAAACCTTATTTATTTTAATAAATAACCCAAGGCTCTTAGTTCCAAATCACAATTACTGACATCTACTGGATTCTACGCTAAGCTTTCTTTTACTTGCAAAACCTTGACAGTATAAATTTATATTGAAGCAGGACATCACAATAAAATAAAATCACAGAAAACAAAAAAATAAAAATTAAATAATTTTATAGTAGATTAAAACATCAGCTTTACGATTTTCAAAGCCTTGATCAGTTTTAAAATTTGTCAAGGTAAAGTTTACAATAAATTTTCAGAAAATAAATATTCACAATTACCATTTGAAAGGTAAAGCAATGCAGTGGCACATTTACAATAAGTGAACATCTAGCGCCTCATTTCAAAAAGAACTCCGTTTAATCGGTGGAGTTACTTTACATTGGGTGCTCGGCTTGTACAACTCGTACATGCCAACTCCACGGTTGTTAATTTGGCCTTACGTCAATAAAGTTTCTGTACACATTAATGATAGCTCCTTCAACCCAAGAACTGTTAAGCACTTATACTACCAAGCAACGTAAATAAAATATCTTGGTCCTTAATAACGTCAGAGCTTGGCGTCGTTGGCTGATTTACAGACAAGGCCTTTAATTTTCCCAAATATGTTACTTAACTAGAGAAGTAGCTAGTCAAGTTAATCACCAAACCAACAGACAAATTTAATACTAAAAACAACCACAGTGTTATGACCTCCTGGGACCATGTGTGTGGTTTTTTAGTGAATACGGGAGTGAGGAGCAGATGCTGTTCATGAACAAAGAATTCAGATATTTATTCTACATCTAATATCTAACAGTAAATATAATGCATAACTTTGTCGTTGAAGTAGCAATGTCAGTTCGTAACAATAGTTTAAAATGTAGAAACATATATGCATACAAAAGATTTGTAAATGTGTCACTCTTAATTACAATGTGTCATCAGAAGATGTCGAGCCCTGGACACTATGAAAGTTCGTCAGTTTTCTATAACTGGCAAACGCACAAAATGGGGCCAGTGTATCAATGTTCCAACTTAAGTTTACCCGCCGCTAGAGTTCCGCAGAGGGGATGCTTGCATCTCGTTGGTAGCGCCGTCAATTGTTCGTGGTAGCGCTCTCGTGCCGAGGTGGCGGCTATAGAAAACGCAGCAGCGTAACTGGCGGCGCGTATATTTGATAGTGCGGCCGACCGGACAGCGGCCGATATCGTACACGTCACCTTAATTACTTAATGCAGTTTAAAGCATTAAATTATTTAACAAGAAAAGGAGCTAGACAAACTCATCTGACACACTCAAAAACATATAAACTGCATCCTAATTTCTTGATGCACAATACTCTTTAAATTTAAGATCTTTCTCTCGTGTTACTACGCGGTCATGAACAAAGAATGTCTTTGTCTGGTAAGCAGTATAGCTAATTTCACACAGGTTTGCTTTAGTAAAAAGTTTTGCAGCAGGAGAAGTGCTTACCAATGTGAAACTTTCACTACGTTCTTCGTCGTTAGTGCTGGAATATCTTTTCATGTACATTAGCCATACTATAAGACCAATGTAAAGATGAGCGCACTGCTGCACACATCGGGACCAACAACTCGTTCCACGAGCTATCACCGGGACAGAGTCTTCAACAGGTAATTAATACCAACTGGTTTGATGAAAGAGCGATCCTCACGTGGAACTGAGGCAAGTTACCACAAGCCGCTTGCAGACCGTGCGACACTACCTACTCCATTGAGCTTCGTATGACCCATCCGGTGCATACAACCGCCCGTCTACGCGGGAAAACACATACAGCGGCCCTGGGTACGGCTAGTTGCACCATGGTTCCACCTCTCATTTACGCGTGGAAGCACTCACGCCTCGATAGCTCAGTCTGTCTGTCTCTATCTCTCTCTCTCTCACTCTCTGTCTGTCTTCATCCTTTGTCTGAATGTCAGTCTATGTCTGCTCACCAGCGCCACCGTGTGTGCCTTTTTGAGACTACCCGCACCAGAGTTTATCTAATACCCGATCTCCGATTTAACACGAGATATCGAATCATATAATGCTGGGGCAAGTTCGACCGCACCACGGCTCAGTTTACGGCACCGACTTAACACATGAATGATCCACACTGGTATGGAACTAGCGGAACTGCACTTTACAAACGTACACTGCTACGTAGCCGCCACCACGGTTTTTTTACAATGATCGTCAGGCGTGAAGAAAACCCTCACTCATCGGTGAAACGAACCCAACTCCATTGATGCTGGTTCAAATGGCTCTGAGCACTATGCGACTTAACTTCTGAGGTCATCACTCGCCTAGAACTTAGAACTACTTAAACCTAACTAACCTAAGGACATCACACAAATCCATGCCCGAGGCAGGATTCGAACCTGCGACCGTAGAGGTCGCTCGGTTCCAGACTGTAGCGCCTAGAACCGCACGGCCACTCCGGCCGGCCATTGATGCTGGTTTCACCTAGGGTGTTCTCTAGTCTACCATCTTACCACCACACAGCGTCGGGCACTTTTTGTACATTTTTTACAGCAGACTTTGTAATCCTGCTTCCCTCTCTACTCACATGCTGGATGTATCCAAATACGTCTTTAGAAACATGTCCTGGAGAAAATTCCTTTTCTACATAAAATTTAGGTGCAAGAAATGTTTTGTAAAGCAATCCGTATTCCAGGAAGTAAAGAAAGAAATATTGAATGTTTATAGTGAAAAATGAAAATTTCAATGAATTTTATGGTCGTCTTCACCCGTAAAATGTTCATAAACTGATTTGAAGAGCGTGTAGAAAACCCACTTTACGGACGAGTTACGTCAGTGAGCATACGTGGCTCAGTCTGTTAACCTAATAGTTATCGGTAAGGACCTGAAATCCAAAGACTCATATCAGTCACACTGAACGTAATAGGATATGTGGCCAGTTCTCTCTGGAGTCACCACGCTATTATTTTGCTTGTGAATTATTATGTATGCAAAGACATACAAAAGCGTTGTGCTGACTGCAGCTCTTAAAATGTGTATACCGATTGTACTAGTATCTCACTTTCATCTCCCTCTATATCACTACTGTGAAATTTACACTAAAGTGCTTCGCAGAGGGTACATCGAAGCCTATTCCTCCGTCATTCCGTTCTCGAATGAGGCGCTGGAAAACGAACACTTCAGTTCTTCCTTGCAAGCTCTGACTTCTCTTCTGTAATGTTATCGTTTTTGCATATTCTCACGGACGCCAAAAGAATATTTTAGTATTCAGAGGGGAAAGTCGGTGACTGAAATTTCGTGAAAAGATCTCGCCGCAACGAGAAACGCCTCTGCTTTGACGGCTGCCACCCCGTCTCGCTTATCATATCCGTGACACTCTCTCACCCTATTTCGCGATAATATAAAACGACCTGCGCTTCTCTGAATTTTTTCGATGTCCACTATCAGTCATATCTGGTAAGGATCCCACACCGCACGAAGGTACTCCAGAAGAGGTCTTGTAATCATTGTGTGGCCATCCTCTATACTAGATTTGTTGCATCTACTACGACCTTTGTCTTCTGCCAAGAAAACGCAGTCTTTGACGTGCCTTTGCTTCAACATTTTCTGCCTGATAGTTCCTGTTTAAATTGTTCGTAACTGTAATCGCAAAGTATTCAGTTGAATTTACACTGTTTGGGTTTGTGTAATTTGTCATGTAATCTAAATTTGACGGATTCCTTTTGGTACTCTCGTGGATGAGCACACACTTGTTTTTGTTCAGAGTCAATTGCTTGTTTTCGCACCGTACGTATAACGTATCTAAATCATTTAGAAATTGGATTTCATCTACTAATGACTTTACTAGACGGAAGACGACAGCAACAAACAATCTAAGAGGGCCGCCCATATTGTCTCCTAAATCGTTTATGTAGATTTGGAACACCAGAGGAGCTGTAACTTTGACTGGTATTCCTGGTGACAGCAAGGAACATCTGAAGGTGCGTGCTATAGTTACATACTGGTTGCAACGGGCACACAATACAACGAACGAACAAGGACTCCTAAACAGGACTTTATCAGTACACTGGAATATGAATGAATCTAATAAGCTTCAGAATTACGAAAAAGTAAAGTTGATACCATATAGCGAAGATGCTGAGTCGCAGTTAGGCTCAACAAAAAGACAGTCACAAATAAAGCTTTCGGCCAGTAAGGCCTTCGTCAAAGAATAGACCACACACACACACAGACACACACAGACACGCCCGCGCGCACTCACGCAAATGCAACTCACACACACACATGTTTGCAGTCTCAGATAAAGCTTTCGGCCAGTAAGGCCTTCGTCAAAGAATAGACCACACACACACACACACAGACACACACACACACGCCCGCGCGCACTCACGCAAATGCAACTTACACACACACATGTTTGCAGTCTCAGGCAACTGCAGCCACATTGTTCTGTTGCCTGAGATCTCAGTCATGTGTGTGTGAGTTGCGTTTGCGTGAGTGTGTGTGTGTGTGTCTATCATCTTAATTTTTTTATCGAAGACCTTACTGGCCGAAAGCTTTATTTGTGACAGTCTCGTTGTTACACCTATCTGCGACTCAGCATCTCCGCTATACGGTGAGTAGTTCCTTCCCTTTTCATAATATTGTCCCATAAACTACGGTTCATTTGACAATTATTTGATCTAAAGAAGAAATACAATCGTCTGCGAGTGAAAAACGTAGCATGTTAAAACACCGCAAAAGGCAAAGTTCAACAACAGGAATTAAGTACCCATGGGAAAATACAGGAAACATTTAATTGTCGCTGGGTGTGATGAGTTTAGTAAGCCTATTATTTGGATGGACTAATGAAATCTTGCCCCTCTTCCAGGTGCTTCAAAAACTAACTACCTCATTGATGCAAACAATTTCACTGCACATTTATAATCCGTGGTCTGTGAATGACTAAGAGAAAGCAACACCTTCAAACCAAGTTGGCGCGTTATCCTTCCATTGCACAGACGCAGCACCAGGAACATCAGACAGGAAAACTCAGCCAGGACTAGACGCTCTGTGGATTCAAAAGGTCTGTACGCAGAGAAACAAGCAGCTCCCATTGGCTACAACTACCACTCGCCAAAGGATCTCACTTCAGAAAACACTCCTAAGCTCGTCAAAGAGTGTGGTAGCATCGGCAACTCATTGCTTAACAAACAAACGTATTTGCAGTATGCTTCCGGTTCTGAACGCGTGGAAGGTAGTGTAGCTCGCAAAGGTGTCATCGTGACAAGCAACTTTCATCTCCTAGGTGGCTTACTGATTGACGGGGAGAGATCTGACTAGTGTCTGTAACGAGACAGTCGACTCGCCATCACGAGGACGACGGTTGAAACCCGCGTCCGGTATCTTGAATTGGATTTTCTTTGATTTATCTAAATCACTCCAGGCAAATGGCTGGATGGTTCCTTTGAAAGGGGATGGCTGATTTCCTTCCCCATCCTTGACACAATTCAAGCTTGTGCTCCGTCTCTAACGACTTCGATGTTCTTGATGTTAAACCCCCTGCAGGTAACCAATGCGACACAGATCTTCAGTGTTCTGTGTTTCACAGTAATGACTGAATGTTGAATGAAATGTTGAATGACGTCAGCAAATTGGCGGGTAATGCCGTACACATACCATGTAATCTGCTTTGTGACTGGAGACGCAGCTGTCTCCGCTGAACTGCACTGAGAATGCACATTTGCGTCTCCCTCCATTACACAGGTGAATGTACATAGCTATTTTCTCTGCTCAAAATATAATTCCACATCCATACATAATTCCCACAACCCACTGTACGATACGTTGTGGAGGGTACCCTGTACCACTACTAAAGATTTATTTTGCTCCTCCATTCGCAAACAGAGCGATGGAAAAGCTATCTTTTGTAATCCTCCGCCCAAGACTTAATTTCTCTCATCTTATCTTCGTGGTCCATACGAAAAACGTATGTTGGTGGCAATAGAATCGTTCTGCAGTCGGCCTCAAGCTCCAGTTCTTTAAATTTCTTCAATAGTGCCTCATGAAAGGAACGTCCCAAATGAGTTCCCGAAGCAACTCCATAATACTTCCCTGCTGATCGAACCTAGGGGTAACAAACGTTGGAGCGTGTCACTGGATTTCTTCGGCGTCTCCCCCTAATCCGACTTTGTGTGGATCCCAGACACTCGAGCAGTACTCAGGAATGGATGACACTAGTGTTCTATATGCCATCATCTTTAGAGATGATCTACATTCCCTAAAATTCTCACAATAAAAGGAAGTCGATCATTCGCCTTTCCTACTACCAACCTGAAATACTCGTTCCATTCCACATCGCTTTGCAACGTAACGCCTACAAATTTAATTCATGTGATTGTGTCAGGCAGCACACTACTAATGTTGTATTAGAACCTTACAGATTTTGTTATCTCATTCTCCCAATTAACTAACATTTTTCTACATTTAGAGTAGGCTGCTATACGTCACGCCAATTAGAAATTCTGTTTAATTCACCCTGCATCCTCCCAACCGACGACACCACAGCACTATCAGCAAACAGCTCGTCACCAAATCCGTCAAGTCGTTTGTGTATAGGGAGAAAAGAGCTGTCTTATCACATTTTACTGGGGAACTCTTGACGATACCCTCGTAGCCGACGAACACTCGCCGGCGAGGACAACATATTGGATTCTATTACTTAAGAAGTCTTCGAACCACTCTCATATCAGGGAATCTAATCCTTATGCTCAGACCTCCGTCAACAGTCTGCAGTGGAGCACCGCGTCAAATGCTTTCCGGAAAGCATAACTACAGTTTTTCAAATACTGAGAATTTTATTTCTTCATTGCAAAAAATGGTTCAAATGGCTCTGAGCACTATGGGACTCAACTGCTGAGGTCATTAGTCCCCTAGAACTTAGAACTAGTTAAACCTAACTAACCTAAGGACATCACAAACATCCAAGCCCGAGGCAGGATTCGAACCTGCGACCGTAGCGGTCTTGCGGTTCCAGACTGCAGCGCCTTTAACCGCACGGCCACTTCGGCCGACCTCTTCATTGCATTTTATATACTTACGGTACTTACGGATGTACTTTAGTTAACTGGTATTAGGGTTTGTTTAACCACATTGAAGTATTCACCATTACAGGACAACATCGAACAGGGACATGCATCTTAGCTATTGCACCATTGCCTTGTACAGAAGGATGTTCACAATGCACAGATAGAATTATTCAGAAGTTTCACTAGTCACAAAAAACGTGTTCTGGAACTAACTCTTTCTATAGATTTATGACACCAAGCTTCTTGCCAAACTGTATGTACAAAATCTCAATATGTACCGCGGATTAACAAAATAGACTAATCGTCAAATTGCGTAGACACATTTGTACACTGTTGTTAAGTGTATTAGCTAACTTTTAATTTAAAACCATTACTCTCTATATTCTGAAATGGAGTTATACATAAATTTTATGTGTAAGACCTTCTGTAGAAGAGAAAAAGATATACATGGACAAATAAATAAATAAATAGATATCTACCTGAATGAAATTTTTACTCTGAAACGGATTTTGTATTAATATGAAACGTTCCGACAGATTTAAAGTGTGTGCTGGACCGAGACTCGAACTCGGGGGATTTGCTTTTCGCGGGCAAGTGCTGTACCAACTGAAATATCCAAACACGACTCACGTCCACTTCTCACAGCTTTACTTCACAGTAGCCTGTCTCCTACCTTCGCATCTTCAAAGCAGCTCTCCTGCGAACCTCGATCACTTGCCCGCAAAGGGCAAAGGTCCCGAGTTCGATCCTCAGTCTCTCACACAAGTTTTAATCTGCTAGGAAGTCTTATATGTCGTCCTCTCTCACACAAAATAAAATTAAAATTTCCAGAAGAGGAAACAGAAAGAGAGAGAGAGAGAGAGTGAGAGAGAGAGAGAGAGAGAGAGAGAGAGAGAGAGAGACGCAGGGTGAGAGAGCTCAGCAAGAAGATCTATAAGTCTATGCAACTTACAATTGAGGAAAGGATTCCGACACAAAATAAAACACAAACCATTCACCTAATACAGATAAGACACAACTATTTTGAACTGTTTATCTTTAAGATATTGTAACAATATTTTCCAGATAATTAAGTAATAATACGACAAGTAACTATGAATTCCTGAGTGCCACACATCTTTAATCGGTACATGAAATGAGCGTTTTCTACATCTACACTCAGATTCCGCAAGCCATCATACGGTGCAGGGTACCTTCGGTACCTTGTATCACTGCTGGTCATTCGCTTTCCTGTTCCGCTTGCACACGGACTAAGGGAAAACGACTCTCTATATATCTCAGTACGACCCTATTATCTCATTAATTCTCTTCGCGATCCTTTCGCGAGATGTGCGTTTGTTGCAGTAAAACCGCTCTGCTGTCAGCTGAAATGTCAGTCTTCTAAATTTTGTAAATAGTGTAGGTTGATTCTTGCAGAGGATATAACGGCAACAAGCCACTTTTTGTAATGCTATTTTTGTATGTAAATAGCGCCGTTACCGGTTCTGAACTGACACATTCAACATCAGACGGCTTGTTCATTTTATGATACATTTCTCTTGTAGTTTACGTTAGTCTGGGCGTCCTACAACCAAAACTTGATGTGAGAAAATTTCTGTTTAACTGTAACTGTGCCACGCAACGATTTTAAACGATGTAGACAAATTATTAAAGTGCATACGTTTTGATTCCTTACATCAAAAATTCCAATCCTGAATGCTTGTCTTCACGCTTCAACGAAGACCATATAAAGCACTTTCTTCATATATACTCTAAAGCATCACTCACACACCAAGAAATTTTGCCACATGGAAAGATGTATACAAAGATGGTGATATCACAACCATTACAATGTCGAACAATTTTTTTTTCCCAAGGCTATTTCAATATGTACAGCAATGTGACAGAAGCAATTTACAAACTACAAACGTTCTATTACTTACAATTTATTTTAAATGAGAACTGATTAAAATTAAGGCAAACAAATAAAGCTTCTAATCTGTTATAAAGTTTTACTGCAATGATATTTTATAAATATTGTCTCATACATTGTCGAAATGCGATGGTTCAAAGTCGAGCTTAATTCGGATATTATGTAAAAAAAAGTTTTTGTTAGCTTCTATTTCGCGCGCCACTTCTATGTTTTATGTTTCAGACTTATGAAAATCGGATCAAGTTTTGTAAGAGGGTAAAAAAATTTGTGTAATTAATGGCAGTCCTGTTGTTTTGTGAAAGCTTTATTCGTTGTCACGATGTACAGGTCTTAAGTTGCCCATAAAATGCACGCAAAATCCGGTTTTAAGTATATAGCACACGCTAGAACGGTTGTAAGTTATACAGACGACAGTAAAAAAATATATTTTTATGGCATGTACAAACGCTGGTAAAAATCTTTCATCGTTCAGGTTTTATGTGCGAAAATCCACGCCCTTGCACATGAAACTGCGTTTCGTAGAAATGCGCTGTATTTTAAGCGCTGCGTTTAGATATAATTAAAAAGAAATGGTTATTACAGTTGATTATCGTTTCGTCGTCTATCCTTTAAACATTTTATATCAGTGGCTTAATAAGATCATAGAAAAATATTTGGACGTGCAAAAAAAGGCATGTGTCGTATCAAATTTACACCCATATACAGATCGCTCAAAGTTGTATCAGTGGCCTTGCAGAAAATTAAAGTAAGACGAAAACTGTGATACAAATAACTGTCAGAAAAATTTCACCTTATTTCTAACCAATAGAACATGTTCTGATGCGTTTTCGTCGAAAACAATGACGCTGCTTTGTAGAAAATTTATTTTCGGGCAGTTATCGTACAGAATTGAAAATTTGATAGTAAGTTATCGTGCGCACATTATTTCCAGCTGTTCTGCTTCTTTCAGCGAATCATAGTCATACTTACTGTAACCTCCCCACAAAATTTATAATAATTGACAATATTATTTAGGGATGCTAATGGACATTGCTCTATGCGTAACCTGCCCACAATGAAATGTACTGACAATGGCAACAAAAACGTGAAATTCGCAATCTGACTCAAATATAAATCCTTCAAAATTAAAGTCCATTCAGTGACAAGAAATTTCAATTAAACCGAAATATCGGTCTTTGGCCCTGTGTAAAACAATCAGAATTAAAGTCTTACCTCAGAATAAATAGATGTCACATATCTGCTCTTGTTGTTGCGCACCGCTCGGAGGAACTGCATTGCAAATAATAATATTCTCTTTTTTTTGTGATTCTAGTGAAATTTTTTCTTCAAAAGAAGTGGAATGAAATGGGAAGTGCAACGAGATCTTTAGTTCAATAAAAAATTAAATTTTTGAAAAAATGCTTTTGAAATAAAAAATTATTATTGGGGAACTTGTTGGAGAATAATTACAATAAATAAATTTTTACATTATCTAATGATTATATTAATTAATGGTATACCTTATTCATCATCTTGACCAGTGTTGCCGACCGCCTACATCACACAACCGCACTGGGCTGCTACTACTGACCGACCGCTCTGCATGACGACAATTAGCGTACCGCACGCGACGACTACTGACTGAGTACTGCTCTCAACTAGATAGAGCTACAGACTCGCAACGACTAACTCGACAGACTCGCAACGACTGACTGACAGACTACTGCTCTGCATAGCGACAACTAGCGAACTGCTCGCAACACTCGCGCGGTCAAGCGCATACTCTCTGGTCACAGATGCTACAATGCCTCGCCATCGCTGCTATGTTACATACGTGTTTCATAACCCTCCACTGGGGGGGCAAAAATTTGGCAGCGATGGTGAGTCATTTGGACTTGCCAAGCGCGGCAAAATTTTTCTTTAATTAACAAAATCCTACAACTTACAGAATATTTAAATGTTGTGCACACGCACTAAGTACAAAATATATCAGACAAAGACAAAATGTGAATACAAAACATAGTAGCAAATCAGAAAAATGTATATACAAATTTTTTGACAGATAACAAAGTGCACAGGCACTGAAAAAATTCTTTAGCATATGCAGAACAAATAAACAGACTGGCAAAAAATATTATGTTGACAAGTGACATAAATGTACTCGCATTGGAGTTCAGCGAATCGAAAAATGTATAACCTATGAACATAAATGATGTTACCAAAAAAATTATTTTTTTTTTTTTTTTTTTTTTATGTGACAAGAATCAGGATAGGAAAGGGAAGGATTGCATCATGGTTGTAGCACTTTAGATTGCACACAGCTGCTCTGAAAGTCCATATCTTTCCACAGAAGTACAACACCAAGTGACACAACTTGAAGATCTTTTCCCATCAGAATTTATCAGTGTAGCAAAGACACTGAACTGTCGTAGTAATGTTCCATGTTTTCATTTTGGCAGTACATTAGGTACACCAAACAGTGGGACCATAATAACGTCTTCATTGCTCACGGTGGTGGACAGCATGTCGTGTCAACACCACACTCTTACAAGGCACACCAACGTAGAATTAGTGCAAAACCAAATATAGTGCTCCATGATCACTGGGATAACCAGGACAAATGGACATTGCAGTAATTCAGGGTAGTCAGCTTATGAGGTGAAGGACATCAAGTCACATAATATTGACAATTACAGACTTAATTAGTAGTTTGTGGCATTCATAGCCCAGTTATTGAACATTTCTGTACCAAGTATGTAGTATTACAGAAAAATGTTCATTAATTGTTGTACATAGAATCAGTAGCCTTCTTTTCCTGGTTACAAAGCATTATGAAATAATCGCATTCTTTTCAGTTACAGAGTATAATTAAGAATCATTAACCTTCTCCTAATTACAGGTAATTAATCATTTGTCATTCCAATAATCATTAGCCTTTTTCTAATTACAGTTAATTAATCATTTGTCATTAATTAATCATTTGTCTAATTACAGTTAATTAATCATTTGTATAATTACAGTTAATTAATCATTTGTCGATAATTAATCATTTGTCTAATTACAGTTAATTAATCATTTGTCGTTAATTAATCATTTGTCTAATTACAGTTAATTAATTATTTGTCGTTAATTAATCATTTGTCATTCTAATATAGTAAGAATCATTAGTATTCTCCTAATTACAAAGCATTACTAAACAGTACCATAGCTAATTAATTGTGTCATTCCAATGTAGTAAGAATTATTACCCTTCTCCTAATTACAAAGCATTATTAAACAGTAATTAAGATTCATTAGCCTTCTAATTACAAAACATCCTAATGACAGTTAATTAATCATTTGTCATTCCAATCTATTAAGAATTATTAACCTTCTTCTAATTACAAAGCATTATTAAACAGTCACATTCTTTTCTGGTTACAAAGTATCAACATTGGAAACAAGAGCTAATCAATGGCATAATTAATCACAATTCGTGGAGTGACATTAATTATTGGCACTCAGTGGCCAGCAAGTATTGAATAGAATCATCATTCAGTATTATTCAGATTATTACGAAGTCATTATTAAAAATCAGTTAATTACAGTCAAATCATTAATAATCACAGGCATTATAAGTGGTAACATTACAATAAACAGTGTTCCTCCTTCAGTAGTATTCAGACCATTACAAAGTCATTATTAAAATCAGTTAATTACAGTCAAATCATTAATAATCACAGGCATTATAAGTGGTATCATTACAATAAACCGTGTTCCTCCTTCAGTAGTATTCAGACCATTACAAAGTCATTATTAAAATCAGTTAATTACAGGCAAATCATTAGTAATCACAGGCATTATACGTAGTATCATTACAATAAACAGTGGCAGTTATTAGCTAGTGACAAAGCATTATTTTGAATATAGTCTCATTAAGAGGTCATTACTCAAGTGACATGCTATTCAGAGTTGATCAGTATTATTCAGAATTTTCTCAAACTGGTATCACTATTTGGGACTGTTAATACATTTTATTTTTTTTTTTTTTTGTTAGCAATGCATTGCGTTGGGATCGATAATTAATTGCTGAAACATAACACTATTTGCTTTTGACCTATTGCAGCAGATGAGGATAGGTAACGTCATTCGTCATGAGTCAGCTGTAGCAAGATTATGTAACAAGGCAGTACATGTGATCACACTTATAAACGATAGACACAAATGGGTAAAAATATAAAAATGCAAGTACTAGAACAGGTATAATAAGTAACAGGTTTAGTAAGTATCATGAAAAGCTTCTCCTGAAAAAAAATACAAAATGGATTATTGACCTGAAAGAAGAAACGCACACTATGCTGAAAAGTAGTGAACTTCGAATTAACAGGTAGTGAAATGTGTATAAAAATGTGTTCCATAGCTGTCCTTTCCAAAACTTTCCGTCATCCTACTATGCAATATAACACCTGCTGTCAAAGCAAACTGCAACAAATACTTAAATAACTACATAACATAAATACATAACTTCAACATTATCCTCATCTGTAAAGAAAACTTCATTATCCATATCATCATAACTTCACTATTATCATCATCTGTAAAGAAAAACTTCATTATTCATAATACCATATCCTTCATCATTATTCATCAGTATTCATTATCATCTGCAAAAAATCACTTCATTACTCATTATACAACTATTCCTTATCTCTAGCATATTTCATCACTAAAACTAAGAGGTGTAGTTCAGTCTGACAGCCTGCATCAATCACCTTGTATTCTGAAAGAAAAAATTAGTTAAGACTGCTATTCTGTGATGAGTATAGTATATTCTTGTTAATGCTTGTTAATCCTGATCCATTTACTCTTCCTCATGAAGTTATTGCATCTCCTTTCGTTTATCCCGTAGGTGAAATTCCCATTTCTGTTGAATTTATTTCTTACATGCATCATTTCTTTCTGAAATTGATGACAGAGATTAATGTCCTGCATTTAAATCATATACCCACTAGATAATGACTGGTTTATGGTGACATAATTAACCATACAGCATAACATGACAGAAAACGTAATATGTTAAAGACGTTGACAGTGTTCAGATGCAAAAATGTACACAGAATAATACAATGCAGCAGCAAAAAAAATGTGAAACAGTCACGATGTTGAGATGTCATAAGGCAAAAAAAATGTCAAAGTCGACTGGTGTGTGTTATATCTTAACTATTTCATAGTGCATACAAACAAAACTGGAGTACAATCATACACACAAAAAAAAGTGGAAAATGTGCACGGTCTGATGTGTAACGACAAGAAAAGCGACCTGCTAACCTTACCTTGCCGGGCACTTGCCAAGAAAAAATACGATAATCATCAGTAATTAGTCACGTGAAATAATTGCATTTGTAAATGGCATCATAGTGTGTTGAATCATACAGTGGTTTCACTCAATAAACGGTTTAATGTTTGAGACATGGTGATTGCCTTTCGATTTTCTAGTTCTCAAAGTTTCGACGTGTACAACATTGGGGTGAGGGATGCTGCGAATCCGATATGGACCTGCGTATAGAAGTTCAAATTTACTGCACTTACCTTTTAATTTACTGGATAAATAGTGTGTACGTATCAATATCTTCTGTCCAACGTGAAAGTCGCGGCGTGTACAAACCTGTTTTTGTTGTCTTCTCTGGCGTTCTGCGGCAGTGACCAGAGAGTATGCGCTTGACCGCGCGAGTGTTGTGAGCGGTTCTCAGTCAGTTAGTCGTTGCGAGTCTGTCAGTTCAGTCGTTGCGAGTCTGTAGCTCTGTCTAGTTGAGAGCAGCACTCAGTCTGTAGTCGTCATGCAGAGCGGTCGGACAGTAGTAGCAGCCCAGTGCGGTTGTGTGATGTAGGCGGTCGGCAACACTGGTCAAGATGAGGAATAAGGTATATTGTTAATTAAAATAATCATTAGATAATGAAAAATTTTATTTATTGTAATTATTCTCCAACAAGTCTCCCAATAATAATTTTTTATTTCAAAAGCATTTTTTCAAAAATTTAATTTTTTATTGAACTCAAGATTTCGTTGCACTTCCCATTTGATTCCACTTCTTTTGAAGAAAAATTCCACTAAAATCACAAAAAAAAGAGAATATTATTATTTCCAATGCAGTTCCTCCAAGCGGTGCGCAACAACAAGAGCAGATATGTGACATCCATTTATTCTGAGGTAAGACTTTAATTCTGATTGTTTTACACAGGGCCAAAGACCGATATTTCGGTTTAATTGAATTTTCTGGTCACTGAATGGACTTTAATTTTTTTTGAAGGATTTATATTTGAGTCAGATTGCGAATTTCACATTTTTGTTGCCATTTTCAATACCTCTCATTGTGGGCGAGGTTACAATTAGCGCAATGTCCATTAGCATTCATAATTAAATATTGTCGTGTTTCTTTCTTTCAAATTTTTGTGGGGAGGTTACACTCGGCTCCCATTTAAAGCGACCTGCTAACCTTACCTTGCCGGGCACTTGCCAAGAAAAAATACGATAATCATCAGTAATTAGTCACGTGAAATAATTGCATTAGTAAATGGCATCATAGTGTGTTGAATCATACAGTGGTTTCACTCAATAAACGGTTTAATGTTTGAGACATGGTGATTGCCTTTCGATTTTCTAGTTCTCAAAGTTTCGACGTGTACAACATTGGGGTGAGGGATGCTGCGAATCCGATATGGACCTGCGTATAGAAGTTCAAATTTACTGCACTTACCTTTTAATTTACTGGATAAATAGTGTGTACGTATCAATATCTTCTGTCCAACGTGAAAGTCGCGGCGTGTACAAACCTGTTTTTGCTGTCTTCTCCGGCGCTCTGCGGCACGTTTGATGTTGTTCAGCGCAATGTCAATTATTTCGTGGTGTCGTAGGCGACGACTTTTGGGAAATTCTATTAATTCTTTAATTTTGTTCGGTGGTTCAACGTTTTTCAGTATAACAGTCGGAGATAGCATAGTGGATTCATTTGGAATGGAATTCATTACATCTTGGAATGAGAGTGAAAATAAAGCAATACTTAATAGAAATGGGAGCCGAGTGTAACCTCCCCACAGAAATTTAAAAGAATGGCCAATATTATTTAGGGATGCTAATGGACATTGCTCTATGCGTAACCTGCCCACAATGAAATGTACTGACAATGGCAACAAAAATGTGAAATTCGCAATCTGACTCAAATATAATTTCTTCACAAAATTTAAAGTCCGTTCAGTGACAAGAAAATACAATTAAACCGAAATATCGGTCTTTGGCCCTGTGTAAAACAATCAGAATTAAAGTCTTACCTCAGAATAAATGGATGTCACATATCTGCTCTTGTTGTTGCGCACCGCTTGGAGGAACTGCATTGCAAATAATAATATTCTCTTTTTTTTTTGTGATTCTAGTGAAATTTTTCTTCAAAAGAAGTGGAATGAAATGGGAAGTGCAACGAGATCTTCAGTTCAATAAAAAATTTAATTTTTGAAAAAATGCTTTTGAAATAAAAATTATTATTGGGGGACTTGTTGGAGAATAGTTACAATAAATAAAATTTTTCATTATCTAATGATTATATTAATTAACAGTATACCTTATTCACCATCTTGACCAGTGTTGCCGACCGCTCTCCATGACGACTATTGGCGTACTGCACGCGACGACTACTGACTGAGTACAGCCCTCAACTAGACAGAGCTACAGACTCGCAACGACTGCTACTAACAGACTCGCAACGACTACTGACGGACTCGCAACGACTACTGACAGACTGAGAACCGCTCGCAACACTCGCGCGGTCAAGCGCATACTCTCTGGTCACAGATGCTACAATGCCTCGCCATCGCTGCTATGTTACATACGTGTTTCATAACCCTCCACTGGGGGGGCAAAAATTTGGCAGCGATGGTGAGTCATTTGGACTTGCCAAGCGCGGCAAAATTTTTCTTTAATTAACAAAATCCTACAACTTACAGAATATTTAAATGTTGTGCACACGCACTAAGTACAAAATATATCAGACAAAGACAAAATGTGAATACAAAACATAGTAGCAAATCAGAAAAATGTATATACAAATTTTTTGACACATAACAAAGTGCACAGGCACTGAAAAAAAATTCTTTAGCATATTCAGAACAAATAAACAGACTGGCAAAAAATATTATGTTGACAAGTGACATAAGTGTACTCGCATTGGAGTTCAGCGAATCGAAAAATGTATAACCTATGAACATAAATGATGTTACCAAAAAAATTTTTTCTTTATGTGACAAGAATCAGGATAGGAAAGGGAAGGATTGCATCATGGTTGTAGCACTTTAGATTCCACACAGCTGTTCTGAAAGTCCATATCTTTCCACAGAAGTACAACACCAAGTGACACAACTTGAAGTTCTTTTCCCATCAGAATTTATCAGTGTAGCCAAGACACTGAACTGTCGTAGTAATGTTCCATGTTTTCATTTTGGCAGTACATTACGTACACCAAATAGTGGGACCATAATAATGTCTTCATCGCTCATGGTGGTGGACAGCATGTCGTGTCAACACCACACTCTTACAAGGCACACCAACGTAGAATTAGTGCAAAACCAAATATAGTGCTCCATGATCACTGGGATAAACAGGACAAATGGACATTGCAGTAATTCAGGGTAGTTAGCTTATGAGGATAAGCACATTATGTCACATAATATTGACAATTACAGACTTAATTAGTAGTTTGTGGCATTCATAGCCCAGTTATTGAACATTTCTGTACCAAGTATGTACTATTACAGAAAAATGTTCATTAATTGTTTTACATAGAATCAGTAGTCTTCTTTTCCTAGTTACAAAGCATTATGAAATAATCGCATTCTTTTCAGTTACAGAGTATAACTAAGAATCATTAACCTTCTCCTAATTACAGTTAATTAATCATTTGTCATTAATTAATCATTTGTCTAATTACAGTTAATTAATCATTTGTATAATTACAATTAATTAATCATTTGTCGTTAATTAATCATTTGTCATTCTAATATAGTAAGAATCATTAGTATTCTCCTAATTACAAAGCATTACTAAACAGTACCATAGCTAAGTAATTGTGTCATTCCAATGTAGTAAGAATTATTACCCTTCTCCTAATTACAAAGCATTATTAAACAGTAATTAAGATTCATTAGCCTTCTAATTACAAAACATCCTAATGACAGTTAATTAATCATTTGTCATTCCAATCTATTAAGAATCATCAGCCTTCTTCTAATTACAAAGCATTATTAAACAGTACCATAGTTAATTAATTATGTGTCATTCCAATCTATTAAGAATCACTAGCTGGCATCATGGGTGATCGTATTACAATAAACAGTGGTGGTCCTTGGCCAGTTACAAAGTATATTTAGTACGACAGAATAATGTTCATCAGAAGTCTTAGTTGAAAAGGAGAGTCAATTATTGGCCTAGCATTAACATAATACATTGAGTGATACAAATTATTGGCACTCATTGGCCATTAACCAAAACATGAAAACTCAACATGAAAAAAAAAGGGCTAATTAATGACATAATTAATAACAATTCTTCAAGTGACATTAATTATTGGCACTCAGTGGCCAGCAAGTATTGAATAGAATCATCATTCAGTATTATTCAGATTATTACGAAGTCATTATTAAAAATCAGTTAATTACAGTCAAATCATTAATCATCACAGGCATTATAAGTGGTAACATTACAATAAACAGTGTTCCTCCTTCAGTAGTATTCAGACCATTACAAAGTCATTATTAAAATCAGTTAATTACAGGCAAATCATTAGTAATCATAGGCATTATAAGTGGTATCATTACAATAAACAGTGTTCCTCCTTCAGTAGTATTCAGACCATTACAAAGTCATTATTAAAATCAGTTAATTACAGTCAAATCATTAATAATCACAGGCATTATAAGTGGTATCATTACAATAAACCGTGTTCCTCCTTCAGTAGTATTCAGACCATTACAAAGTCATTATTAAAATCAGTTAATTACAGTCAAATCATTAATAATCACAGGCATTATAAGTGGTAACATTACAATAAACAGTGGCAGTTATTAGCTAGTGACAAAGCATTATTTTGAATATAGTCTCATTAAGAGGTCATTACTCAAGTGACATGCTATTCATAGTTGATCAGTATTATTCAGAATTATCATAAACTAGTGACATTATGTGCGACTGTTAATACATTTTATATATATATTTTTTTTTTTTTTTTTTTTTTTTTTGTTAGCAATGCATTGCGTTGGGATCGATAATTAATTGCTGAAACATAACACTATTTGCTTTTGACCTATTGCAGCAAATGAGGATAGGTAACGTCATTCGTCATGAGTCAGCTGTAGCAAGATTATGTAACAAGGCAGTACATGTGATCACATTTATAAACGGTAGACACAAATGGGTAAAAAATATAAAAATGCAAGTACTAGAACAGGTATAATAAGTAACAGGTTTAGTAAGTGTCATGAAAAACTTCTCCTGGAAAAATTACAAAATGGATTATTGACCTGAAAGAAGAAACGCACACTATGCTGAAAAGTAGTGAACTTCGAATTAACAGGTAGTGAAATGTGTATAAAAAATGTGTTCCATAGCTGTCCTTTCCAAAACTTTCAGTCATCCTACTATGCAATGTAACACCTGCTGTCAAAGCAAACTGCAACAAATACTTAAATAACTACGTAGCATAAATACATAACTTCAACATTATCCTCATCTGCAAAGAAAAAACTTCATTATCCATATTATCATAACTTCACCATTATCATCACCTGTAAAGAAAAACTTCATTATTCATAATACCATTTCCTTCATCATTATTCATCAGTATTCACTATCATCTGCAAAAAATCACTTCATTACTCATTACATAACTATTCCTTATCTCTAGCATATTTCATCACTAAAACTAAGATGTGTAGTTCTCTCTGACAGCCTGCATCAATCACCTTGTATTCTGAAAGAAAAAATTAGTTAAGACTGCTATTCTGTGATGAGTATAGTATATTCTTGTTAATGCTCGTTAATCCTGATCCATTAACTCTTCCTCATAAAGTTATTGCATCTCCTTTCGTTTATTCCGTAGGTGAAATTCCCATTTCTGTTGAATTTGTTTCTTACATACATCATTTCTTTCTGAAATTGATGAACAGAGATTAATGTCTTGCATTTAAATCATATACCCACTAAATAATGACTGGTTTATGGTGACACAATTAACCATACAGCATAACATGACAGAAAACGTAATATGTTAAAGACGTTGACAGTGTTCAGATGCAAAAGTGTACACAGAATAATACAATGCAGTAACAAAAAAAAAAAATGTTAAACAGTCACGATCTTGAGGTGTCATATGGCAACAAAAAATGTCAAAGTCAACTGGTGTGTGTTATATCTTAACTATTTCACAGTACATACAAACAAAACTTGAAAACAATCATACACAAAAAGTGGAGAATGTGCACGGTCTGATGTGTAACGACAAGAAAAGCGACCTGCTAACCTTACCTTGCCGGGCACTTGCCAAGAAAAAATACGATAATCATCAGTAATTAGTCACGTGAAATAATTGCATTAGTAAATGGCATCATAGTGTGTTGAATCATACAGTGGTTTCACTCAATAAACGGTTTAATGTTTGAGATATGGTGATTGCCTTTCGATTTTCTGGTTCTCAAAGTTTCGACGTGTACAACATTGGGGTGAGGGATGCTGCGAATCCGATACGGACCTGCGTATAGAAGTTCAAATTTACTGCACTTACCTTTTAATTTGCTGGATAAATAGTGTGTACGTACTAGTATCTTCTGTCCAACGTGAAAGACGCGGCGTGTACAAACCTGTTTTTGCTGTCTTCTCCGGCGCTCTGCGGCACGTTTGATGTTGTTCAGCGCAATGTCAATTATTTCGTGGTGTCGTAATCGACGAGATGCAGGAAATTTTATTAATTCTTTAATTTTGTTAGGTGGTTCAGCATTTTTCAGTATAACAGACGGAGATAGCATAGTGGATTCATTTGGAATGGAATTAATTACATCTTGGAATGAGAGTATGTGTGTATCCCAATCAATATGTCTTTTGTGGCAGTATATTCTACACAGTTTACCAATTTCCTTCATTAATCTTTCACAGGGGTTCGAAGAAGCATGGTACTTGGATATATAGATCGGAGAAATGTTTCTGGCTCGTAACATGCGTGTCCATACGCTACTACGAAATTGTGATCCATTGTCAGAAATTACTTTCATCACATGCCCTACATGAGATAGAAAATGTTTTACAAATGCTTTCGAAACAGTTTTAGCAGTAGCTTTGCGTAATGGAGTGAAAGTAACAAATTTTGAAGTAAGCTCAACAGCGACAAATATGTAGCAAAAACCTCTGTTAGTTCTGGGAATCGGACCAAAAATATCTACTGCGGCCATGTGTCTTAATTTCACAGGTATAATGGGATATAAAGGAGGAATATGTGAAGTGGTGTCTGATTTAGCTTTCTGGCAAATTTTACAAGACGCTAAAACTCGTCGTATACGTTTCTCCATGTTGGTAAAATAACAGTTCTGTCTCAGTATAAGAAAACATTTTCGTGCTCCGTAATGTGCGTAACTTAAATGAGTGTACCAAATTAGTTTGTTAACCAGTTCGTCAGGAATGCATAATAACCAATTGTTGCTGTCAGGATGAGAGCGGCGAAACAGAATGTCATTGCGTACAGTGTAGTGGTTCCTAATCGTAACATTTTTCCTATCTTGCCAAAGGTGTTTAATTTCTTTCCACACGTTGTCTTTATTTTGTTCTTGTGCTATGTCCTGTAATGACGATGAAATAAAGTTTTCAAATGCAACTTGCTGAATGTACATGACACTGAAATTTGTTTTGCAGAAGTTGGTTGCTACGTCTTGCTGATTGTTGCCGAGAGAACGCGATAGTGCGTCTGCTATAACATTTTGTGTACCGGGAATGTGAACTATTGTAAAATTAAATTCCTGTAAATATAGTTTCCATCTGCTTAATCTGTCGTGCGTGAATTTGGCCGAAAGTAAAAATTGTATCGCTCTGTGGTCTGTGTAAACGGTGGTATGTCTGCCATAAAGAAAGTGCCGAAATCTCGTAAAAGCCCATACAACACATAATGTTTCAAGTTCTGTAACGGAGTAATTTCGTTCAGCAGGTGACAGAATGCGGCTTGCAAATGCGATGTTTTTAATAACTGTTGAACCATCTTCTTCAATTTCCTGGAAAATATGTACGCCTAAAGCGGTGTTAGAACTGTCGGTGGCAATGGAAAAATTTCTAGTAAGATCTGGGTGCGATAAAAGTGGTGCATTCAACAAAGCATGTTTCAAATAACATTCTCGTGAACAAGATTCTGCGTGTGAAAATTATTGCTTACGTTACTGGAATATACAATCTGTACTGTGTCTGGTCAAATTCTGTCGTACGTGCTATTATTTACGGGAGGATGCTGTGGCATTTCGACTATTTGAACTGCTCTGTTATTTCTTACTGACGTGTTACGCTATGGATGACACCTATTGTCTGTTTCATTCATGATTATTTGTTGTTGCTGATGTTGTTGCTGCTCATAAGATCGACTGTTACTAAATGTACGCTGAAAATTGTGCTCGTTATTTTTACGTCTGTCAAGACAGTAATTTCTATACGGAGCATTGCGATACGAGTTGAAATAGTGTGTTGTCTGTACGTGGTTATTTCTTTGCTGCCATGCGTTACTATTTGTTGGAGCTGGGACTATACATGCACGCGGCGAAACATTAAAGTTTGGTTGACCTTGTAGGCTGCATTGTTGGTTAGGTATGCTAAGCGGCTGACTTTCATGCTATTGTGGTGAAAAACATCTATTGTTACCAAAATGTGGTTGCGACTGCCGAAAATTTTGTACATACTGATGATTACGATTTTTATCTGTAATTAAAATTACGGCGGTAGTTGTCATTACGGGAGTGCCTACTGAAAATTGTCACATTCGGTAAAGATTTGTCATATCCCGTTTTCATTACATATTTTTCTTAATTCTAGGTAGAGCAATAGTTAAAGAGCAGTTTTGATAGATATAAAGGATAGTAGAAGAAAAGGCAGCAGTGCAGAAAACTAAAGATGAAATAGCACTACTACAGCTCGGGGCCCTATGCTCGCTACGGCACATATTCATTAAAGCGTAATGAATCCCCTGAGGTCATTTACGCACTGCAAATAAATTTTAGCTTTTGTGTTACAGGCAATAGCGGTAAAATTTCAAAGGCAAATTGTTGTATCCGTGCTAATTCAAATTTCTTCATTACAGGCAATGCTGTTGTAAATACAAAAATAAATTGTCGCATCTGGTTCAAAGCTAGCTTCTGCATTACAGGCAATAGCGGTGAATGTACAAAGATAAATTGTCTTATACAGTGCAACGCGTGTACCTGTACGCTGTCATTATTAAATTCCTTACATTTTCTTACAAATGCAAACTGCTTATTATCAAAGTTCTCGTCACTGAGTTTGATAACACGTTCAGGTTTGTGTGTGAATCTGTTTGTCTGTGTCATTCCGGATTTCCAGTTGCATAGCTTTTCAGATTTTAAGTCGCGTGACTTTTCGGATTTTAAGTCGCGTAGTTGCTGTAAATTGCTCACATTATACACGCTGCGTGACTCTGATAAATGCTCGCAACGTGGCGGATTCTGTGACGTGTTGGTGACTGAAATAGTCTTTAATTCTGTTACTTTAATGCTTTCGACATTTTGGTTGTTCTGTCGTGCAAATTTCTCGTCAACTTCCGTATTCGGAGTGTGAGAAACTTCCACTGACTCTAAATTAATTTCGTCGCGGATCTGTACTTCGTTTTTAGGGCATTCTTCAGTGATTGCATTAATTTCGTGTATCACTGTTGCGTTTGCTGGACATTGTTCAGTGACTGCATTAACTTCGTCTTTATGTGAATCTGTTGTGCCTACACGTGTGCTATTTAATTCTTGTGCAACAGTGCCAACTTCTTTATTACTGTTTTTAGCACAAGCCTCAGTATCCTCACGTAATTGTTCTTTAATGTCCTGGCATTGCACGGTAATAGCTGTATTCTCTTCACTAACTTGTCTGCTCCGTTCGTTAAGGTTGTCTTGTTTTTCGTCCGTCAGTTTGAAACTTTCATTAATTGTTTCGCTAAGTTGCTTGTAATGGTTGTCGACACTTTCATTTAGTTGCCTGCAATGGTTGTCAAAACCTCCATTAAGTTGTTTGAAAAAATTATTCATCATTTCCCTCCGCTGTTTGTACTGTTCCCTAAGTTGTTTGAAATTTTCATTCTGTTGTTTACTCTCTTCCCTAAGTTGTAGCAGTATTGCCATAATTGGATCCGAGCCAAAATTACCATTTCTATTATCTGTACTGTTCAATAGTGGATCTGGAATTGTTTCACTTTCTGTAACCATTTGGTCATTTTGAAATTTACAAAAAGGTTTGTCAGTCAAATGTATATTATCAGTCATTGTTTCGGAATTAAATACATCTGTCCTACTTTGTGTGATCTGTTCATTTTCATTAGACAGATTTGTCTGTACATTACTTGAGTTTTCCGAATCGGGTGTGTTAAGCTGGGCAGCGCTCATTACAATAGAGCGTTCTGCGTCATCAATTGTCGTCAAATTAACAGACGAGACAATTGAGTTCGTTTGTTCATTATCAGGGTAAAAGTCATCACTAGTTGTTGGAATGCACTGATTGTTAGTGGACGCAGGATTGTCATCATTACACTGCATGTCACATGTCCTATCGGTAAAGTCGTTTGACCCGGTAATTTCATTCATAATACCTCGCGATACACTATTCACAGTCTTTCGCGGCATTTTTACAATAGTCAAAATTTTTCACAAAATAAATAAGCACAATGCAAAAGCAACACACAAATACAACAAAGCAACAAATTGCCGTTGACCTGTAGAAAGAAAGTCACAATATTATTAAAAGCGTTGCGCTAAATCCTAATTATATCTAAGCAAATAAGAGCAGATATCTGACTGTTGCTCAAAAGACTCTCAACGAAATTCGATCCTGGACTGGGTGTCGCCAAGTGTAACCTCCCCACAAAATTTATAATAATTGACAATATTATTTAGGGATGCTAATGGACATTGCTCTATGCGTAACCTGCCCACAATGAAATGTACTGACAATGGCAACAAAAACGTGAAATTCGCAATCTGACTCAAATATAAATCCTTCAAAATTAAAGTCCATTCAGTGACAAGAAATTTCAATTAAATCGAAATATCGGTCTTTGGCCCTGTGTAAAACAATCAGAATTAAAGTCTTACCTCAGAATAAATAGATGTCACATATCTGCTCTTGTTGTTGCGCACCGCTCGGAGGAACTGCATTGCAAATAATAATATTCTCTTTTTTTTGTGATTCTAGTGAAATTTTTTCTTCAAAAGAAGTGGAATGAAATGGGAAGTGCAACGAGATCTTTAGTTCAATAAAAAATTAAATTTTTGAAAAAATGCTTTTGAAATAAAAAATTATTATTGGGGAACTTGTTGGAGAATAATTACAATAAATAAATTTTTACATTATCTAATGATTATATTAATTAATGGTATACCTTATTCATCATCTTGACCAGTGTTGCCGACCGCCTACATCACACAACCGCACTGGGCTGCTACTACTGACCGACCGCTCTGCATGACGACAATTAGCGTACCGCACGCGACGACTACTGACTGAGTACTGCTCTCAACTAGATAGAGCTACAGACTCGCAACGACTAACTCGACAGACTCGCAACGACTGACTGACAGACTACTGCTCTGCATAGCGACAACTAGCGAACTGCTCGCAACACTCGCGCGGTCAAGCGCATACTCTCTGGTCACAGATGCTACAATGCCTCGCCATCGCTGCTATGTTACATACGTGTTTCATTACTTCGGAATGGTTGTTGCATAATTTTACGCCAAAATGATTCACATGAATTTTTCTAGCAGCGATTTCTTAATTTTTCAATTTTTATTACTGCGTACTTTAAATAAGCAAAGAAAAGACTTTTAAGAAAAGAGAAAGAAACAAGATGATGGCTTTTCAATAGTCTGTTTGATGCGCGAATCGTGCAGTTAGCAACATAGTAAGCTGGGAAATAAGTTTCTCTATCTAATACGGTAACGAATCGCATGTTTATCTGCATAATATAAACTATTTATATATATTATTATCATAAACTTCACACAGTACTTAATGTTTTGTTCGCTATCGTATTTATGTTACGTTTTATGTTTTGCATTGTATTAAATATATAGGTTTTTTTTCATACGTTTCCCCAAAAAGTCTCATGCATATATGAATAAAATTTGTGAAACACTAAAAAAATTAAAAAACAATAAGAAAATTTAGACATTAAACAATATATTCTAAAACAAAGTAACAGACTAATAAAAATAATAAAAAATGTGAAATATAAATAGAAAATAAAACAATAATGTGCCGCAAACGCTGTACTGGGGGCGGAGTAGGCTAAAGTGAACAGGTTCAATCATCCTAGGCAGGTAAATGCGGAGAAGCCAGATTAACGAACCCAACATAAGCAATATGATTGTAAAGAGAATAAAAAAACTTACTTTCAGTCACCACCCGAGTCAACAGAAAAATACATCGGTGTTATGGTATGGCGGTTTAATGTCAAAATAATGCAAGAGTAAAAGGTGGAACCAGAGTGAAAACTGCTCCTATGATAGCACAAAAAATGGCGAACATGTCTTGCGTGATGATAGGGATGTAAAATAAGGGAAGTAGGATCTTAGCTTATCTGGCAGCTTCAGAAGTATTGAAATCAAAACGTTTCGCTTTATTTGCGCATTTTTACGAAATACCTCTACTTTCTCAGCGCGGTGCGCTCAATTAACTGTAAGGTGTTGGCACCCGTGCATTTTGAAAACTGTAGGCTAAAGTCCATAATCCTGTGCCCAAAATTCAGAAACTCTGCTACCCATAGTAAACAATAAATTATATCGTGTGGCTGAAGATAATACTTGTAAGAGCTAAAAAAGTTTTTCTGGGAGTATAAAATTTCTGGGGTTGTACTTGTTCCTGGAGGGACTCTAAATCAGTTCTTTCGTTTCTGGGTGAGGTGGGTTGACTTTTTTCCCCGAAGGGACCGTTCTCTCACAAACCCATCCCCTTTTGTAATGTACCATATTACTTTATTGACACGGTGCATTACATCACGTAAGGTGAGTACTAGTACTGACAGATAGAAAAGCGCAAATATGCCAAGGTATTTTGATTTAAATATCTTTATATCAGTCGAGGAAGTAGTTCTCCCCTTTTAAATCATATTCATCTTTTTTGTGCCATGAGAGGTAAGTATGAACTTAATAACAAAGAGACATGGGAACTCGTAATATTATTGGACTTTTCGTCGTATGAAATCTGCAAGTACAATTGGAAAGGCATTCACCTAGCTGTGCATTAAATGATCAACTTATGAGATGAGACCTATTCTTTGAAAGACATTTGTCCTATATAATTTACGTAACTGTAAAGATGCGCATCTAACGCGAACGCTAATACATCGCTTGCGCAGTCAAAGAAACATTTTCGATCTAAATAAAAAATATGACATTAATAGCCTTTGTAGACCTTCAGATTTTATCGTACTTCTTCATGCGATGTGAAAGCGAGAAGAAGGTTGTCTTAAAGCCGTAAAAGCGAGCGGTCTTGCCAGCGTGCAGACAACAGTTATTAATTAATAAAATTCAAGTAATTTATGTTCGAAACTGTAAATAGGCAAGCTATTTTTATGAAGGTGTTGAACGGTGCAAGAATTGTCTCGAAGGGATGAGAAAAGTAATGACTGTAATTTGTGACAAAAACATGTACCAAGAAACTAGCACAAGACGGGCTGAAATCTGGTCGCACCATACAGTCAGAAAATTACTTATGTAAGTTATGCTGTTTATAAATAAGCCCTAATTGCTTGTGAGAATTGTCTGAATATATTTAGTGTTTACCAGATTTCTTATTCTATTCTTTTCCTTTATTTTGCTTTACCACCAAGTCATATTACTTTTGCAAATATCAAACAGCCTTTACTACAGCAGAGAATACTGCGGCATCCTGGTCGTAGACAGAAGGCCGCTCCTTGTTTTCTATATAACTCATAGCCGCCCCATTTATTAATGATTTCATTTGTAAATGCAATTTTTTTGTTGTTCATTGTTAAAGGTCCCTTAGGGACTTACAAAATTCATACTGATTACGTAAAGGAATCCGGTTTGTTATTTTACAAATAATAGAAGCTTTTGCGTAATCAACAACTAGCCTCCTTCTGACAACGTTTAGGGGTCGACCAGAAGACGGACGTGTTCGACCTCTTTCATGTTTTCTCTGGCAAAGCTGTGCCAAACTGGGAACACGACATTCTAGTACGAAACACAATACATGAATAAATATCAGATTAAAATTGAAAAAATTGAAATACATTTCATTAATTTATTTTTTTCTTTTATCATACTAGAAACTTGCGATCAGAATAACAACAAATAAAGCGCACATAGGCGCACATAGGCGAAGAAACCCAAACCAGTGGGTATGAGCAGATCGCTGAAAATGGGTCGAATAATAAATCAGCGGAAATAAAATCAAAAGTTTTGTTAATAGATCATTTTCATATGAACAGAAGGGGGAAGTGAGAGAAGTATCAGTCAAGCATCATAACGTGTTTTCAAAAAGGCTAGCTATGGTAAGAGATTATTGTTACTTACATTTATATGTAAAACCTGGCAATATTTTTTTTCAAAAACCGTGTCCAACACCTGTCACTTAACAAGAAACTGTTAAGAAAGTAATTGAATGAACGTTAGATAGGATAGCCAATAAGTATAATTAAAAATCCTGTGATGGAAACATAAAATTGGCAATGAATACACGCAGGTTAAATGAAACTGAAACGTGGGAATGGGACCGTCCGCAATATAAAGACGAGCTATTGCAGAATGAGCTACTTTTCTCACATCAGTGGACATTTCTTCTTGGCAGTGGAGTCTGCCATTGGGAAAAGTCACGGCCTTTTCATATGACAGAGTTTGCTATCAGTAGAGAGTGGTTTCCTTTAGCTTGAATGCCAATGTAAGAGCTAAAACTCAGATGCTAGAGAAGGAACTATTAGATAATGACAGACTATGTAGACAATATTCTGTTGGCAACCCCACATGGGAAGAATATATTAGACTATTGGAGAAAGTATTACATGCATTAGGAAAAGAGGTATGAAACAGAAATTAGAAAAAATGGCACGCTTTGGGAACCAACTGGTTTTTTTCAGCCATGTTCTTTGCTGGAAAGACGTATTATCAAAACCATCCAAGATCTTAGTTACTGAGCTGTTTTAAGCTACAAATAATAAGAAACAACCTAATGCCATGTTTGGTTTACCCATACATTAGCAGCGAGTTGTTGGGGATCAATCATTCACTATTCCTTACGTGCATCATTTGCTAAAAAGATACCTTTTTGATATGGACTGCAGAATGTCAGGCCGCATTTGAAAAACTGAAAAACTCCTTGTTAAACAGATCACAACTACTGCATCTCCCAGACGTCCAGAAAACTTTTTTTATATTTGCAGACTCAAATGGATTAGGAATCAGAGCGAAGCTATTTCAGGTAGAAAAAGACAGGGATACGGAATTTCATAAGTCTATCGCATTTTCTAGACAATCATTACAGACTGCGGGGCTTAATTATGGGATTTTAAAGCTAGAAGCACTGGACATCGTATCAGAAACTGATAAGCTGGGAAAGAGGTTTATCTATCTAATATGGTACTTTTGGACTTGCAAAACACTGCATGTATCGTATAATATTTATACCCCACCCTGTATAAAATGATTTACAGAATGATCGCGCGATTAAAGTTGTATCGGGGACCATGCAGAAAATTAAAGTAGGCCAAAAATAGCGATACAAATAACTTCCAGAAAAAGGTCACCTTATTTCTAACCAATAGAACATGTTTTGCTTACTTTCTGTGTACTTTGGTGTACCTCTTGCTATGGCAGTGTATGAGCCATTTACAAATCCCGCCAACTAACGAGTGTAGGAACACAAATTCATCTTTAGTTTAATCAGTCAAGTTCCGTTTAGGTAGAGAGACAAGAAGTCTCTCGTCTGATGTGGAGACGTTGACCTCGCACTGCTCAATCCTGAGATTAAAGATGTACAAGGGAAGGATAATTTAGTAGCTGACGAAAGTGCTGAGTAATGCAAGAAACCTGGAATTCCTTTAACATAAAACTGTGAGTTGTATAGTATTGCCATAAATGAAATGAATGTGGTAAATTTATTGAACAAAATGTGTAAGAGTTTCCTTTTGTAACTGACTCGTTTCGTTAAATATTAATTCTGTCAGCTTTTAATATTAATGTCGCCAGTTGATTCAATCTGAGGACAAAAATATATCAGAAGTAACAGAAACAATTATGATCTTATCAGCCCATTTCAGTTTACTTTGGTGTACCTCTTAGTATGGCAGTGTATGAGCCAGTTCTAAATCCCGCCAACTAGCGAATGGAGGAACACAAATTCATCTGCAACACAATCAGCCAAGTTTCCGTTAGACAGAAAGACAGGCAGTCTCTTCTCTGATGTGCAGAGGTTGTCACTGCTCTGCTCTAATGCCCTATCTGACCTTTAGGACCTTCGCCCGCTAGCGTGGGAGCTGAACTCCGGCGGAGAGAGAGATCTCTTGACTTTTGCTCGGTAGGCCACAGGCCAAGTCCAATATTTCCTGCTTCGCTTCAGATACTAGCTTGTGCTAAGACGAGTAAGATGTTCGTCCACTTATGTATCGGAAGATTTCTCTTCGGTTTTATATCAGTATTTACTATTTTGAGTTTTTATTTTGGTAATTCGTAAACTCATTTTTCATCTCATTTTCGATGAGCCTTTGTGTGCTTACATCCACATGACTGGGTGGACTTGGGAATCTGTTGGTTTCAGGAAAATGATTGGAGTGTTTCACATTCTAAGTTTTATTTTGTTGAGTTGATGATTGCTTTATACTTTCGTTTAATGCGAAGTCTAAATTTTTTCCGGAGCCCTAGTTTTTCATTGTGTTTTGTGTGCCATCGTGTCAGATCCGGTCTGACTAAGTTTCACGCTAGCTTAACTATCCGATGTCGGTTTTCTCTTGCTTAAATTCTTTGCCGCAGTGTGCAGAACTCCCTCACGTAATTTGTTTGATAAATTTTTTAAATCAATACTATTTTTCTTTGTGAGACGTGGTGAACATGTCACTGAACAACGGTTTGCTGTAACTCGCGATGCTAGGTAACCTTTCCCACCGTTTATTAGTGTTAAAGTAATTGCTGTTCTAAAATAATTCCATTCTCGGCACCTTTGGCCATTTATTTTATGTATTTCTATGAACTTCCTTTGCACTTCCGATACTCGTCGGATAAGACACACAATGAATCGAATAACATTAAGATACTGAGGCTCTTATACGCAAGTTCTTTTCTGAATTCTTTCTCCGATTTGAAGGACTAGCCACGCGTGTTCAAAGGAGATTCGAACGTGTCATCTCATGCTAGTATTCTGTTGTGTGACCACTGACGTCGACAGGACGCAGGTTTCTTCTCATGATCGTGCCATTAACCCCATTTACATGTGTATTCGAAATGCACATGGCCAGCGCAGTTATTTCTATAATTTAAGAACGCGACAATAAGATAAATAACCAACCTTCCTGTTCATTCCATTGTGTCCTCTGGTCTACCTACGGTCGCTCTGAATTTTTATTCTTTGTACGCTAAATTACTTCCTATACTCTTTACTTCATTGAAATTTTAGTGTTCATCTTTGTCAGTAAAAGGGGAATCAGTAGGGCTCCTTTTGTTATTCAATTTCGTAATTCGTAAACCTTTCCTCCTGATCACTGACTGATTATTCAATTGTCCGCACATGTTACTTACATGTTACTTACATGATAGGGCAAATAAAAGAAACTGCGTTGCAAACTGAATTTTAATTGGATATTTATCTCCGTAGCCGAGCGGTGATCGTTGCAGGTTGTCTTGTGGAGGACACATGTTCGGTTCCCGGTACTGCCACGATTTTTCGTTGGTCGGAGGACTGGAACGGGGTGTACTCTGTGATACCAACTGAGGAGCTACTTGACCGAGTAGTAGCGGCTCCAGCTCGTGAAACTTGACAGAAGCAGGGAGAACGGTGAGCTGACCACACGCCTCTCCGTACTGCAGCCAGTGCCGCCATTGGTAGGGGATGGCACGGTGGTCGGTCGGTCTCTATGGGCCCGCTACGACCTGTGAACGTGAGTTCCCTCTACATAAATAATAGGGAACGCTCTGGATACCAACGGATCAGTCAGCAACAGTCTTACTACTACGAGTCTTGCAAAATGTTTCGGAAAATGTGTTCACAAGTACTTCACGAGACTGTCTGTCCATACCACCCGCAATTAAACCATAGATGTCCCAGTATATACTCAGTGTGTTAAAGTTGCCTCCAACTAATATTGCACGATTCGAATGACTCTCCGATACTAAGGTTAGACTTTCTTTTAATTATTCTACTGTTAGGGCAGAATCGGATGGCTGGTACAAACATTCGATGATTGAGTTCACTTTGGCCACTTACTTGCGCCGAGATTCTATTTCGACCTCGGTATATTAATATTTTCTTCGACTGCAACGAGCTCTCCCTCTCCTATAGCATCTAACCTGTCTTTTAGATACATGTTCCATGCAGTGTTAAATATTTCGAAGCGTTGTGCTTTGGGTGTGATTCAGCTCTACAGTGAGATGAAAAAAGTCGCGGGATACCTTCTTTCCCCGGTGTACTGCAGCAGCTCTATGTGACATGGACTCAATAAGTCGTTGGAAGTCCGCTGAAGAAATATTGAGCCACGCAGCCTCTATAGTCTCCCATTATTGCGAAAGTGTTGGCACTGCAGGATTTTATGCACGAACTAATCTGTCGATTTTGTCCCATCTATGAGTTTCATGGTGGGCGGTATGGACGGCCAAATCATTTGTTCGAAATGCCCAGAATGTTCTTCAAACCAATGGAGAACTATTGTGGCCTGGTGACATGCCACACTGTCATCCATAAAAATTCCATGGTGGTCTGGGACATGAAATCCATGAATGGCTGCAAATGGTCTCCAAGTAGCTGAACGTAAACATTTCCAGTCAACGATCGCCGAGCGGTCCTAGGCGCTACAGTCTGGAACCGGGCGACCGCTACTGCTTCAGGTTCGAATCCTGCCTCGGGCATGGCTGTGTGTGATGTCCCTCGGTTAGTTAGATTTAAGTAGTTCTAAGTTCTAGGGGACTGATAACCTCAGAAGTTGAGTCCCATAGTGCTCAGAGCCATTTGAACCAGTCAATGATCGGTTCCATTGGACCATTATGAAGTCACCATCAGCTTGCACAGTACCTTGTTGGCAACTTGGGTCCATGAATTCGTGGGATCTGCACCACACTCGAAACCTGCCATCAGCTCTTACCGTCTGAAATTGGGGCTGATCTGACGACGGCATGGTTTTCTAGTCGTCTAGGGTCCAGCCGATATGGGCAGGAGCGCAAGAGAGGATCTGCAGGCGATGTCGTGCTGTTTGCAGAGACACTCGCGTCGGTCGTCTGCAGCTATAGCCATGAATTCCAGATTTCACCGCACTATCCTAACGGATACGTTCGTCGTATTTGTCTCACGCAGTGTTGCTTGTCTGTTAGCAGTGACAACTTTATGCAAACGCCGCTGCTCTGGGCCGTGAAAAGAAAGCTGTCGGCCGCTGTGTTGTCCGTGGTGAGAGGTAATCGATGAAATTTGATATTCTCGGCACTGTCGTGACACTGTGGATCTCGAAATATTGGATTGCCTTACGAATGCGGAAATGGTATAGTCCATGCGCCTAGCTCCAAATACCATTCCGCAATAAAAGTCTATTAATTCAACATCTACATCCATACTCCGCAAGCCACCTAACGGTGTGTGGCGGAGGGTACCTTTAGTATCTCTAGCGGTTCTCCCTTCTCTTCCAGTCTCGTATTGTTCGTGGAAAGTAAGATTTTCGGTAGGCCTCTGTGTGGGGTCTAATCTCTCTGATTTTATCCTCATGGTCTCTTCGCGAGATATACATAGGAGGGAGCAATATACTGCTTGACTCCTCGGTGAAGGTATGTTCTGGAAACTTCAACAAAAGCGTCTCTCTTGCAGAGTCTTCCACTGGAGTTTATCTGTCACCTCCGAATGATCCTGTTTTGCAGCAATAATCACATCGAACACCTTTTCACATGAATCACCAGAGTACAAATGACAGCCTCGCCAATGCACTGATCTTTACAACGTCGTGTACGCGATACTACCACCGTCTGTACATGTACATATCGCTATCCCATGACTTTCATCCTTCAGTGTAGGTTCTTAGCATAATTTGAGGGCAACAGCTTTCCTGTACCGCGATAGAACTCAAGGACTTTATTTGAATGCCTCGACAGTATGCCGTTAAAAGTTTGATATTCAAGGTACGGTTACTTTGTACACGATCTGATTTTGCTCCCTGCGTATCGACTGATCAGAACCTCAAAGCATTTCCTAGCCTTACAAAAAAGTAGTGCACTCCACAAGTACTCTGTTATCCAAGTATAAAGCACACTTGAACTGTCAAGGGGAATCCTATTCTCCAACCCACGGAGGTCTAGGAATCTGCAGCGAATACCGCTACGAAATCCACTCAGCTTCAAACCAAAGGAACCCGGTCCATTCTGGGTACCTATTAGTTTCTCCGAATTGGGAGGGAGTTGTTATTCTTTAGTTCTTTATTCATTCAGTATAAAGCTTACTACTGGTTTCGGACATCATATGCAATCCATTTTCAAGTGGACCTAAAACCCCAATTATTAATGCATAATGTGAAGGATATACATATATTTTACATAGTAGGTGATGAATACAAAGCTGACGCATGTAGACTATTATTATAAAAAAAGCTACTGTGCTTTGGAGAACTTAAGAGCAAGGTGGATAAAGTAACATAATGTATTAACTATTCTGTGGAAATGGATGAAAGTGCAGGACCATGTTTCCTCAGGTCTTCCAGTTGTGCGCCCAAAGCAAGACGTCACAGGGTGTGAGATCAGTGTGACAGTAGTGCCAAATTGCCTCGTAATACAAGGAGTTGAAGGCACGAGAAATGACAGTATGTGTCAATCAGCGAGCAGTTAGGGTTCACTGTGGTGGTGTTCTTCATGGCCTGGAGACAACATGTGGATGAATTCACACGTGAAAGAATCTTCGGGTAACTGGAAGAAGGATGAACTCTGACTAGAGTAGCCCAGGAGTATGGTAGTGATCACAGCACTGTTTCACTTGCATGGTCGGTGTTTTCTACCACAGGCGCTGCTGCCTGAAGGAGAGCCGGTGGTCGACCACGGTCAATACAGCAGCAGGTGTCGCTACGCTGTGCAACAGACTAGAAGGAACTCACATTTACCAGAACTGCAAGACACAATATCTCACACTCCATAGTGGCACGGAGACTGCGTCGGTGTGGTTGGTTGATTGGGGTTGAAGGGACCAAACAGCAAGGTCATCAGACCCTTGTTTCAAATGTGGTCCATTCCGACAGTTTGACATCGCAGAAAAGTCAGAACGATAAAAGAGAAAAGGCTAAAAAACGTAAAAGTGCAGTCGTGTCGTCAATGGTAAAAACAAAATGAGGGAAGTCAGCAAGAGAGCAACCCCAAGGCTGTGCTAGAGGCTGGAAATATCCGACCTCTGATGCAGTAGAGGCAAAAACACCTACTATTTAAAAGCGTTCAACTGCTAGAATGTAAAAATGTGTATTGGAAAAGGAGACTAACCAATTCTAAAAAGTGATAAAAACAGAGTAAAAGGGAAAAAAAAGAGGATCTTGGCCAGGGAGGGGAGTCGGGAATCTCCAAACACAGCTTACAGTGGGAGACCCCCCAAACGTCACCGCCCTGCCCCAACACCAGAGTGAGATTAAAAACCTTGAAACTGAGAATAAAAACCACTTTCACGGAGGAAACTGAGAACCAATTCGATCATCCGAGAATCGTCAGCCAACATTAAAGGTAAAGTGCGGGGAAGTCTGTACTTAGTGCGCAGAACCAAAAGAAGGGGGCATTCTACTAAAATGTGGGCTACTGACTGGAAGGCTCGACAACCACAAAGTGCGGGTGGCTCATTACGCAAAACAAAAAAAATAGGACAGCCTGGTATGGCCGATGCGGGACGACACCGGGTGGTTCAGGCGGAAGGAAGAACGCCACGGAACTGGTGTCACCTTAATCGCAAGAAGTTTATTAGACTGGGAGGTAGCCTCCCAAGAGTTGGCCCATGATTGTCCGAAGTGGGATTTGATTTGAAGCCGTAAATCCGCTGCAGGAGGGGTTACAGAGAAGAGGGGTAAGTGACTGCTCTCCAAGCCAAACGATCAGCAAGCTCATTACCTGGCATACCCACATGGCCAGGGACCCAAGGAAGACAACGGAACAAGCACCACGGCGAAGATCAGCGAGATGGTTATGGGGGGCGCATCTGGTTGGTCTCCTTGCCCGAAGACCAGTATGTTGTGCTCCGTTGACACCCGCTCTACAGTGACAGCTTTTGCGATGTTGCCCAGAGCTTAGGGACTAGAGATACGAAAAATCACCGGGTGTTACTTTTGGATGAGAGTAGTTTCAGCCTGAGTAGTGATTCTGGATGCACTCTCATATGGTGAGAGGTGGGAAGACGTAATACACTAAGGAACATTATCGAACATGATCGTTTTGGTGATGCAGGTGCCGTGGTCTTGGAATACAAAATCTTGCATGGTCGTGCTAACCTGCAAATGTTTGAACACGGCACACTTATTGGTCAACATTACTGTGACAATGTACCCCGTCCCGACCGTCGTGTTCCCAGGGGCGAATTCGGCCCTGACTTCGCTTCTATGGATGACAAAGCGTGACTGCGTCGAACTGTGCAGGTATAGGAGCTCTTGGGACGAGTAACTATTCGGCGAATGGACAGTCCTGCACGTTTCTGTGACTGAGGAGATGTATTACAGCTCTTTTACGCGCGCCAATGGCCATTCAACAATCGTCAACCGCGATGCTGAAAGAATGGAACGCCCTACCTTAATAACTCCTTACCAACCTTGTGGACCGCATACGAGCGTGTTGCAGACCATGCACAATTGCCCGCGGTGATCAGACTCCCCATACAGAAGCGTGTCCCACCTTTTCTAATGTCCACGGAACCACCGTAAATCGCAGTGACTTTAGTGTAGTCGTAATTATTGTCTTTGAATAGAAGTGTCGTTTCTGTTCCCCTGACTGTGTATTTCGTTCAATTACCTTCTGGACTACATCGTAGCAGTTTTTTCTACGTATGTTGTTAGTGACACAACTCGCCAAAGCTACCTGCGTAGTTACATTTTGCACACCAGTGTATATTATCGTACTTTATGCTATTATGGAGCAATGTAAATGAAATTAAAGTGAAATTTTGGTGGATTTAAAAGCTATACATGCTACTATACCTTGAGAAAAATAAGCGTTTCATGCTTATAAAATCTGTAGAGTACGGTAGATTAAAATTATTGACATGTTTATGGTTTAAAAGAAATTAATTCTGGCATTTTCGAACTGTCCGATTTTATGGTTTACCCGTAAAAATCTAATAATAATTTTTAGATTTAATAGAAATCGAAAATAGTTACAGTGGACTATGCAAAGTTACGTCCTCTGGCGTGAGCGCAAAGAAAATTCAAAACACCGGCAAATGTAGAGACGATAGTATGTCTTGGATGTAACGTGGACTGAAAACAAGAACATGTTTATTAACATTTAGAAGTAGCTAAAGATATGCAGAGTACCTTTAAAGGAAGTTGTCAATAACTGGTGGTAAATGTCAAAGAAACTAGTGTTTTTTTAGTGACTATTGCTCACTGACACTCTCTTTTATAGATTTTTGCATTAATAATTCCAGTTTCCTATCCACTTAAAAGTGGTTTGAATGTTAAGGCCAAAACCGATCGTGGACTTCAGTACAGTATATATCAGCATCTGAAAAGGACTTCCACTAACTCAGTTCTTGGTACCACCCTGCAAATTGTAAGCTCCGCTTCCGCTGGTGTTTTTTTTTTTGGTGACTACTGCTCATTGAGTTCCTCTTTCCTAGATTTTTGCTTAATAATTCCAGTTTCAGACCCACATGAAACCAGCCGTCTGCAAATCGGCCAGCCGCCTGTACGAACTGACGACGGCCTCAAAACCCAAGAGACCGGCGTCATCTGTGCCGACGCGGGCCACAACTTGCAGATGGCTTCACACTGAACCATCGATAGCTGCTGGCAGGTCCTCCTCCCCATCTATGATTCAGATCAGGCTCCCTGCCTAACACACGCTCATTAAACTTTAGAGCCCTGGATGCTATTTTCCTAAGCGGCTATGAAATACGTCTAAGCGTCCTCTGATTAATTCTTTGTCCATCTCGCACAGCCTTGTCATTTTTTATGGTCTCCTGCGTTCATTACCAACACTTATTATAGCAACATTTTAGGTCGGCCATTTCCCACAATCACTGTACTAACAGCCTTCCAGAAATAAGACATTGGTTTATGTGTTTTACTGTAGAATATACACTCCTGGAAATAGAAATAAGAACACCGTGAATTCATTGTCCCAGGAAGGGGAAACTTTATTGACACATTCCTGGGGTCAGATACATCACATGATCACACTGACAGAACCACAGGCACGTAGACACAGGCAACAGAGCATGCACAATGTCGGCACTAGTACAGTGTATATCCACCTTTCGCAGCAATGAAGGCTGCTATTCTCCCATGGAGACGATCGTAGAGATGCTGGATGTAGTACTGTGGAACGGCTTGCCATGCCATTTCCACCTGGCGCCTCAGTTGGACCAGCGTTCGTGCTGGACGTGTAGACCGCGTGAGACGACGCTTCATCCAGTCCCAAACATGCTCAATGGGGGACAGATCCGGAGATCTTGCTGGCCAGGGTAGTTGACTTACACCTTCTAGAGCACGTTGGGTGGCACGGGATACATGTGGACGTGCATTGTCCTGTTGGAACAGCAAGTTCCCTTGCCGGTCTAGGAATGGTAGAACGATGGGTTCGATGACGGTTTGGATGTACCGTGCACTATTCAGTGTCCCCTCGACGATCACCAGTGGTGTACGGCCAGTGTAGGAGATCGCTCCCCACACCATGATGCCGGGTGTTGGCCCTGTGTGCCTCGGTCGTATGCAGTCCTGATTGTGGCGCTCACCTGCACGGCGCCAAACACGCATACGACCATCATTGGCACCAAGGCAGAAGCGACTCTCATCGCTGAAGACGACACGTCTCCATTCGTCCCTCCATTCACGCCTGTCGCGACACCACTGGAGGCGGGCTGCACAATGTTGGGGCGTGAGCGGAAGACGGCCTAACGGTGTGCGGGACCGTAGCCCAGCTTCATGGAGACGGTTGCGAATGGTCCTCGCCGATACCCCAGGAGCAACAGTGTCCCTAATTTGCTGGGAAGTGGCGGTGCGGTCCCCTACGGCACTGCGTAGGATCCTACGGTCTTGGCGTGCATCCGTGCGTCGCTGCGGTCCGGTCCCAGGTCGACGGGCACGTGCACCTTCCGCCGACCGCTGGCGACAACATCGATGTACTGTGGAGACCTCACGCCCCACGTGTTGAGCAATTCGGCGGTACGTCCACCCGGCCTCCCGCATGCCCACTATACGCCCTCGCTCAAAGTCCGTCAACTGCACATACGGTTCACGTCCACGCTGTCGCGGCATGCTACCAGTGTTAAAGACTGCGATGGAGCTCCGTATGCCACGGCAAACTGGCTGACACTGACGGCGGCAGTGCACAAATGCTGCGCAGCTAGCGCCATTCGACGGCCAACACCGCGGTTCCTGGTGTGTCCGCTGTGCCGTGCGTGTGATCATTGCTTGTACAGCCCTCTCGCAGTGTCCGGAGCAAGTATGGTGGGTCTGACACACCGGTGTCAATGTGTTCTTTTTTCCATTTCCAGGAGTGTATATTTTAGTGCTGAAGCTTTTAATAGAGGTGATGATTACTGTCGAAACTTCAGGAATGAAAGACGACAGACAACTTCGAGGTTTGTTTTTTCGTCGCATGGGAAATTCTCAATTTCTTAAAATGGGAAAACGAAGAAGTAATAAGCCGTAAAGAAAGCCTTCTCAATCATCTTTGGCTGTCGATAATATTGCACTGTTTACCTTTACTACAGTCGACTTTTAACTATGAGCGAAATAACTTAATAGTACAAGGAGGCCTGAAAATCATACATGATACTCCCAGAATAATATCTCATTTAAAATAAAATAGTGTAATTTGACAATAGTGTAATTTGAAACCACTTTGTAACACTTTCTTTTTAATGTAACTGAATGCTGTTAGTGGGTTGATAACAAAATAAACAAAAAGTACAGAGGTTGAGACGGTACATCCCGAAAGTGCCTACGAAGCACTAACAACACACGCAGCAGTGCGCACGCGTTCTGTCATAACACCGGCAGTTGTATTCAGATTTTTATTTATTGTGAAGCAGGTGGGGGGGGGGGGGGGAGGGGCTCAACAGTCGAACTTCAGTCGAAGCAGCAACTAATAACTTCACCATTAGTCATTTACTCTTTCCTTAAGCAAACAGCAAGAAGAAGAAGAAGAACAGTTTAAAACAAACATTTTCTCTCCCACAAATATTACGTCAAATAATGTTGCATACGGTTGGTCTCTTCCGAGATCGTACAAAAATATTTTACCCCTTAATATTGCCCCTTCATTGTCGCAATATGCTTTCAGCCATTTTGGCAATTAATGGTTCGGATAGGAAGTGAAACACATTGATCAAGGGGCACGCCGGAGTGGTACTCGCATTTACGGCTGTAATAACAATTAATGCAGATACGCGGTACAGGTAGATGTCCAATAGGTTGGCTGGTGTGCCAAAGGAGAAGTAAGACCAATACGAAGACTTATTGGGAAGTGGGAAGACGGCTTTAGAAGACATGTAGGAGCTACAACGACTCATAACTGAGGATGCAATGCACGGAAAAGAGTAGGTGGATGACACACACACACACACACACACACACACACACACACACACACACAGGCTCACGCACACACACACACACACACACACACACACACACACACACACATATATATATATATAGATAATGCATGCATCTCCCACCCTCCCAGTTCTCCACACGGTCGTACTCAATCGGAAATTATCCGTAAATATGAAGTTGGGAAGCGTGAGCGAATGAAAAGGGAACTCAAACCGATCTCGGGTTATGTCCGTCGCGGGGACGGCTGCAAGCTGCACGGTACGAAATCCAATAACAGTTCTGCCAAACAGGTTATGACAGTCGTAATGGAATTTGCTTCGTGGAGGTCAGCACCCTTCTGCGGTTACCGCGGTGGCAGGTGGGGGAAGCCACGTCTGGACAGGGGCGTAGTTGTCCGTCTCGCTCCCACCAACAGTCCCGCCGTCAACTGATCCTCTCTCTCTCTCTCTCTTTGTGTACGTGTGTGTGTGTGTGTGTGTGTGTGTGTGTGTTTCTACACAGCTCAGTTGTGTCACTACTGACATCTGACATCGAAATACTCCGAAATGGACTATGGGATTGTGCAATCATGCACACCCATCCAGACACACGCTATTATCTCTACATCCCTGCCCCTCCGATCTACACACACACACACACACGTCTGGCGACAATATTCAGTCTCCCAGCAACGAAGCGGAACAACCATAAGCTAGATGTAGGCCCGGTCAAGGACACTTTTCGGTACACTTTACAGTGAAGCTGCAGACAAAAAGTGATTGTTAATGGCGACGACATAATCTCATCGTAGTTTTACACTCGCGTGCATCGACGCACGCATGCACGCTTTTGTTATTCCTTTGGGCAATCGAACACGTAGGAATAAGACTGCGAGTTTCAGTGACGTGAAGGAAGGTAATAACAGTGCTTTGCTATTGAGGTGAATAGCCAACAATTCTTAAAATTTGTCTGACAAATAGCTGTCGTCATCTTAATAGGGAAAAGCTGCAGTTGCTTTCAAATGTTAAATTTCCAGGAAAACTCCTTCAATTGGCAGTCAATATCCTTCATAAAAATTAATAAATAATGTCTTGCCACAGTAACGACCACAGGGTGGTATTGTAGAATAAGCTTTTTTTTTGGACTGGTTTCTGGACAGTCGACAAGAACTATCCACCGCGTCATGAAAGCAGATTGCTGATAGCTAGCCGCAAAGTGCAAATCACTGCTCCAGGCTAATTGAAAGATATGGCTGCCCGATACTGCAAGTACACTGAGACATCTTCACGGAAATCTAAAAATGTACCTCGTAAGATGGTTGTTCATGGCAGGTGCGCGACGCGAACCTGCTGCGCTCAACCACTTTAACCATGAAGGATCTGCTCTTGCCAAACGCAGTCCATAAATAAAAGCCTATACTCAAATGAGATTCACAGGATTTTTTTTTGTTAACGTGGTATTTATCTGTTGTTAACTTACTCTTCATGAAATTCCTGTCATGAGGCTTCTAGAGTCATTTGTTCTTGTAATTAATAATATGAGATACTAATTTACTATGGCGTCCTATTGTTTGGTGTACCTAACTGCTCTAGCAGTTTAATAGTTTTACAGAAATGAGATGATGTTTGGCGCCGAGCGAGATGGCATAGTAATGTGGACCCTGTTCTAGTATTTGGAAGGAGCGCAGTTCCAAACCCTGTCCAGTTATTGAGATTTAAGTTTCCTGTACTTTCTTTAACAAGTTATGGTAAATGCCGAAATAGTGTCATTGAAAGCGTCGTGCCAGATTTTTTCCACGTCCTTGTCCTAACCGACTTGATCTCTGTCCCTAATGACCTCATCGTCGACGGCCATTAAAACCTAATGTCCCTTCCTCTCCCTAACATGTTTGGGTTTTCCTTCTTGTGCAGTTGTTTGCATACATTTTCCCAATCCTTACGTCTGTTGACAACGGTATCTCGTTACATGGTTGATCTTTGCAGGTGTGCGAACCTGCTGCGCTAAGCCTACTTTAATCGCCAAGGATATTTTCTTGCCAAACGTTGTCCATAAATAAAAGTCTACACTCAGTGTTCACTATTGGTGGTCAAATGTATCTGGACACCTATTAGTGGACATTAATATGAGAAGTATCCACCCTTCGCCTTTGTGACGGCTTTAATTCTGCTGGGGGCACTTTCAGTGATGTGTCTGAATGTCTCTGGAGGAATGGCTTCAAGATCCGAAACCAGAGAAGTTAGTGATGTTGGCACCACGTTCTCTTTAACTCGCTACACAGAGTCATTGTCATAGCTAGATAGCTTGTATCACTTTGGAACTTCCAGATGATTTCTTCCTTTGGTTTGATGCGATTTTTTACAACCACCCTTCCCAATGGTCGAGGGTCCCTCCTGCCCGCCAGTACATGAGATCTGCCTGGTCTTCGTTTAGATGGTTTTGTACTCTCACGTTTTCACTTCACAGCCACGACACCCGCAATCGACTTAGGTTGCTTTAAACGGTTTGAAATGTCCCTGCTATACTTTTCACCCAGATGACTAGACGAAACAGAAAGTCACTGAGTTCTCCAGACCCTCTCTTTCTGCTCATACCGCTTCTCCGCTGATAACACAGTACTCCCAGCCTCCTTTTATACTGGTTGGTCTCCGCCTCGTGACATCCAGTGATCAGTTCTGCTTTACATAGCGGTGTCTGTGTACTTTTGGTCAGTTATTGTAAATAAACCGTCTGTAACACATTCTGAAATGTTTCTGCTGGCCCACGGTTAACAAAGTAATAAAGTAGATCATGACAAAAGAGCGAACCACTGGTGTCGATACGCCGTTTTTGCACTTGTTATATCTTTTCGGTCTATGGGCAAGGACTGTAGAAACCTTGGGCATTGAAGATTTATCGGGTCCGCCACAAGATGCGGAAACTGCGGCACTTGAGAAATAAGAAAATGCAGTGTAACCGGCAGCAAAGGAGACGGAAGACTGTAATCTTTGAGCAGTTTGCTCAGATGGATCATCAGCAGCTCCACTAGGCCACCTTCCTCTCAAAGACACTGCTGCTGCTGCTGTCATTTTTCCACCTTGTGTGGAGCCTCCCCTGTCTTCAGCAACCAGCAGGTCTTATTGACAGCGATATAAAAGGTAGCTCATGGATATGGAGAAAACTGTAAATGCACATGACTTTTACTGTTTCGATGTTCCTCATTTCGTGCAGTGCAGCTGTGTGGTGACATCAGATGTGGCTGTCACTGGTGGAGTCGTTGATTGTTGCACTGGTCGTGGCAGTGAAAGATCAGCTGGTCGTCACGAAGACTCTAGAGCAGTGTGCTCCACTGAGTCGGAGGTGTGGTTGCGTGATGAAGGGAGAAATGGCGATGATTCACGTTGGTGTGTGCTGCAGGCGTGATCTGCTAGATATTGTTAGTATATATTTTGATATCAGTGTCTGTTGTACATTACGGTCATCTGTTTCCAGAGTGAAGGTCAGATATGTAGACCACTGTCGACAAGTGTACGCTCTGGTGTTACAGAGATGGGGATAAAGCAATCTTCCAGTTTGACGGGATCTCCAGTACCATCATTAGCCATGTGCAAGTAGCTTTCGAACTTTGTAAAGGCCCATATAGATAAATTGCGATTATTTCACTGTTATTTCATCAGTGGCTACTATGAAGAAAATGGCGCCTTTACTTCTTTGGTAGCAAACCTTTGATGGAAAACTTAAGGAAGTAGGTGGAATTTAAATGAAGTCTATATGAAACTTATATACAATGTGCCTTCATAAAGAGAAAAACCTCTATCAATTTTCAGATCTGAATTCAGTTCACAATAAGATGCTGTAACATTTATGCCAAATAATAGGTACCTATTATTCCGTAACGTTGTGCAATATGGTGCCAGAGTACTGTAAGAGAGAGAGGGATGATGGCGTTGGATGATGTGTAACTTTCAGAGTGGCACATGGGTGACTTGTCTCGTCGTCAGACACGTAAGGGTACACTATTGGCTGAGCTAGGCAGCAGTATGTACATATGTGGAAAGATAAAAAATAGCTGTTACTCATGACAAACACTTTCATTCACACCTCTGATTCGAATACTATCTTTAACAATTTCCGTATACGTTCATTAATCATTAACTTCATTACTACAGCGTACCAGTAGAAAACAAACTAACTCACTGTCAAACCATAATCATTCCACTAATGAACAGTACTTTGAAAATTATGTCAAAATAACCACAATATCTATATACTACTGATTGTTATAAATAGACATCAAACCATCTACAGTTCTTGGAGTTACAGAATAATTTCATTGAATCTTGTGGCGTCTGCGTCTCCTTAGAGTTGACACGACTCAGCGGTGATGGTTGTCCCAGTCGGTATGACGTAGAACGGTGTCCATCGATCACGACAACGCCACCCTGTAACTAGTAAGAAAACACAAATTCCTCGCTTGGTTTGGTCATATTTCAGATACAGTCTTTCGTGATTAATGTCAATATTCGATAGAGCAGAGCGTCAGAATGTGCAAGCCGCTCTTGCTCCTTCTTTTTATTATGGGCGGTTAGATAATGGATGTTGAATCTTAATAATACAAAGTCTTGAATCTTCAATTCATCACCCAAGTCGTGGCCACATTATGGAATTGCGAGGATATTAAATTGATTAATTGTTACTGCGTCGTCAAGACGTCGCTTCGTCACGTGTTCAATAACTACACGAAGTAATTCCAAGGATAACATATACTTAAGCAATGTTCACAATGCGTCGTAATCTTGAGACAAATCGATGACTGTTCACAGTTAAATAACCATGATTTCACTTTTCACTTCATAATATTCTAATAGTCAGTCACTTTTCACTAACACGCATGATAATGTCTATTCAGTTATGTAGAGAGAAACGAAGAATTTAAGTTTGAATCCAATTTTATTGTTCCTTGTAATTAATTGTCCCTACGCTCAGCACTCACACCGATTTCCCACTCAGGGAATTGCTTCCGTTTGTATCAGTAATCCTGTCGTTGGCGACAACTTCTGACAACTCGGCGCAGTTGTACGTTCTTCATGTTGGCGTTTGTATGTTACCTAACCGAGACTAATAATTGTTTTTCTGTGGGCGATCTTTCTTTTTCAGTGTCCTTGAATGTTCGTGCTTATTCACTATTACGAAGGATAAGTCCCATCACAAATCTCACACGATTTAACTTCGTCACGAATCTCTATATCCCATTATCTTGCTAACTGTAAAGATATTTTTGCTTTAGTATTACTTCTGAATAATACTGCAGTCTATATCGCAAACTTCCAATGAGCTTAAAACAATCTAATAGCGCTTACGTGCATGCTACTTTCGCATTAGAACTAGAGATCGACTAGATAGCAACTGAAGCTAATATTTCTATTTCCGAGCTACATGTAGTCATATCGAACTTCCTTTTCGATGCGGCTACAACTCTCTTCTACGGTAAATGCTATCTTTGGCCAATTTACCATCTGGGCTTTGACGTTCGTTATTAATTATTTTGCAGTTCTTCCTTTGATGTTTCCGTTGCGTATCTCATTAGATTCTTTCATTCAGTGTCTATTTCATGATAAATGTTATTATTCACATGACATTCCTGTTGATCAAATTATCACAAGTGTAAATTTTGTCGTCAGCACCTACCGTCATAGTCAGGATTAATGATTTTCCTACTTCTCTTACAACAAAGGGTTGTTTACAAGGGTTTCTGTAATTGGGGTGTTACACTCTGCTTTCCATGTTCGTTCACATATATTTCCTCATTCTTGATTTGTAAAAAAATAAATTCACATCATATCCAAATGTTTGTCTTTAAAAATATCCTTGACAATAGCATGAAATTATTATAACCTTTCCTCTATTACTGCAGACAATCATAGTTAAAGTGCTATTTTTAGCTATTCCAAGTACAGTGCAACCATCTTAAGTGAAAAAGAAGTGCTCCAGTGTATTATGAGAGTGGTCCACTGACCAGCTTCATTACAGCCAGCAACAGTATTGATGGCCGACTAATTTGGCATTGGTATCATCAGCCGACATAAACCTGAGTTGCTGAAACTGCGAACAGCTGAAAGCAAGAGGAAACTGCAGCCATTATTTGTATTGAGGACGTGCACTTCTACTGTGTGCTTAAACCATTATGGAATCCTCACAGGTAAAATGATCAGGTTGTAAAATTGTACCCCAATTCCGATCTCTGGGTAGGGAATACTCTGGAGGATACAGTCATGAGGAAAAACAAATCTGATTCTCGGGGGATTGGAGTAGTCTTTCTGTCAGGTAGGTTAACTAGAAAATTTAATACCGGAAATGAATAGGTTGAAGTTAGCTATAGTGAAGATTAGTTAAGTTCAGAGGCAAGCTGTGCAGTATTTCTGGTCCGATGAGGACAGCGCTTTAAATATAAAATCAAATCGAGTTAATGCTGCAGTAGATCCAACAATGAATAAGTACATAGAAATGTGGGTAAGCTAGTATGAACCGCATACCGAGTGAATTATCATACGTAAGTTGGATAAAAATTTAACACCTACTAGAGTACTACAATTTCATATGCCAACTAGCTCTGCAGGTGACGAAGAGCGTATATGATGAAATACACGTAAATCATTTAGATAGTTTGGGGAGAGAAAAATTTAATTATGATATATGACTGGAATTCAGTAGTAGGAAGAAGAAGAGAAATAAAAATAGTAGGTGTGCGGTCCTGCTCATTCGTCTCTTATAGGGTACCTAAAGAATACGGCGTTCTCGTATTCCTATAAAAAAATTCAAGCAAATCAAATTAATCGTTTTTATTACAATAAAGTAGCTTTACAATACTTAACCTTGATTGTAACGAGTTGTAGCAAACGATGGGCGACATACAAATAACCAATGTCTTTCGCCATATACAATGACCATGCCAGTAATTGATATGGATAACTAATAACTGAACTTCTAATGCTCTCTTCTAGTCCAGGTCTACTAGTCTGCGGCCGAGGCTGGCAGGAGCGGCGCTTATATTGTATTCTTGTGGAGGCCGCTTCTGTTTTGGTGCGGTCCTGGTCAGCGAGCTACTGGCTGATGTCTCAGAGCTTTCTCTGCTGTTTCGTTATTCATCTTCGAGCAGGCGCTTGTGGTTACGACGGAACAGTAAGGGCATATGAAAATAGTGATAAGGAATTGAATAGGAATCTGCCTGATAGAATTTTGCATGGAGCATAATTTAAAAATCGCCAACAACTGGCTTAAGAATCATGAAAGATGGTTGTACATGTGGAAGAGACATGTAGGAACTGGAAGTTTTCAGACTGATTATATGAGTGCAAGATTTTAAACTCTAAGACTTTTCCAGAGGCATATGTGGACTATGAAGATTATTTATTGGTTATGAACTGTAAATAGCAACTGAATGATTTGGAAATAGGTAGGAAATAAAGGAGATGGAACCTGGATAAGTCGGAAGAACAAGAGGTTGTTGAGAGATTCAAAGGGAGCATTAGGCACGATTGGCTTAAAATAGGAAATGAATGTAGTAGAAGGCGACTGGGTAGATTCGCGAGTTGAAATAGTGAAGGCAGTAGAGTATCAAAGAGGTAAAAAGATAAAGCCTACTAGGAATGCTCGAATATCACAGGCGACATTAAATGTAATTAATGAATGGGGAAAATATAAAAATGCAGAAAATAATGCAGGCAAAAGCGAATATACAGGTCTAAAAAATACGATCAACACGAAGTGAAAAATAGGTAAGCAGGAATATCTATAGGACAAATGTAAGACCATAGAAGCATCTATAACTTGGGGAAACACAGAGATGATGTACGGGAAAGTTAAAAACACCTTCGGACAAAACAGAAACAGCTGTATGATTATCAAGAGCTCTGATGGAGAAACAGTACTAACCACAGAAGTGAAAGCTGAAGGTGGAAAGAATATATAGAGCTGATGAATGAATTACAACGAACTATTGTAGAAAGGGAAGAGGAAGTACCTGAAGATGAGATAGAAGATACGTTACTGCGGGAAGAATTTGTCAGAGCACTGGCAGACCTAATTCGAAAGAAGGTACTGGTGTGGATGACATTCTCTCAGAACTGTTTACGTCCGTGAGAGCTAGCGATGACGAAATTGTTTTACTTGGTCTGCAAGATATATAAAGCAACAGCAATACTTTTAGACTGCAAGAAGAGTGGAATAATTCCAATGCCAAAAAAAGCAGGTGATGATAATACCTAACTAGTAGTTTAATCCGTCATATTGAGACGTATTTTTCACAAAGAATGCAATTACTGGGAGAGGCTGACCTCAGAGAAGATCAGATTAGGTTCCAGATAAATGTCGGAAAACCTGAAGCCGTACTGACACAACGACACGTCTTACACGAAAGGTTAAAGAAAGGCAAACCTAAGTTCATAGCTTTTGCAAAATCACAGAAACAGTTTGACATTGTTGATTAGAATACTCTATTTTAAATTCTAAAGATGGGAAGGCTAAAACATAGGGAGTGAAAGTTTATATACCAGAAACCACACGGCAGTTGTGTCTATGGGCATGAAAGTGCAGCATCAGCTGAGAATGGAGTGAGAGGGGGTTGAAGCATATCCCTGATGTTATTCAATCTGTACATTGAACAAGCAGTAAAGGAAGTCAGAGAAAAATTTGGAGAAAGAATTAAAGCTCAGAGAGAAGAAATAAAAATTTAGAGGTTTGCTTATGGTACTGTAATTCTGTCAGAGGCGACCAAGACATGGAAGAACAACTGAGTAGTATAAATAGTGAATTGAAATGAAGTTATGAGATGTACGTCAACTAAATGGAGCTACGGTAGTTGATTGTAATCGAACTAAACCAGGTTATGGCGAGGAAGCATATCAGGAGATAAGACCTGAAAGCAATAGATGAGTTTTTCTATTTCGACAGTAAAGTAAGTGATTACGGCCGAAGAAGAGAGGATATAAAGTTTAGACTGCCAATGGCAACAAAAGCGTTTCTGAAGGAGAGAAATTTGTTAACATCGAACATAAATTTAAGTGTTAAGAAGTTCTTTCTGAACGAATTTGTCTCGAGTGTAGCCTTTTAGGAATTGAAACATGGGTATAAAGCAGTTGAGACTAGAAGAGAACAGAAGCTTTTGAAATGTGATGCTGCAGAACAATGCTGAAGATTACATGGCTAGAGCGTCTAACTAATGAGGAGATACTGAACAGAATTGGGACAAATGAAATTTGTTGCATAGCTTGACTAAAAGAATGGATCAGTTGATAGGACACATTCTGAGGCGGCAAGGAACTGTCAGTTTGATACTGGAGGGAAGTTTAGGAGCAAAAATTGCTGAGTTGGCGATGGGGACCAAGAGACGAGCATAGTAAGCAAGTTCAAACGGCTGTGAGTTGCAGTAGTTATTTAGGGATTAAGATGACAGAATAGAATAGCGTAAACAGCTGCATCAAACCAGTACTGGGAGTGAAGGACACAAAAAACTATGGGGTGTTATGGCCTGTTTATTGTAGTGCGTATACCCGTGGTTTAGGGGTAGCGTCTTTGATTCATAATCAAAACGTCTTCGGTCCCGGGTTCCATCCCCGCCACTGCCGAAATTTTGATAAATAATCAGCATTGGCGGCCGAAGACTTCCGGCATAAGAAGTCAGCCTCATTCTATCAACGGCCTTGTCTAAGAGGGTGGAGGGGCGGATAGAGGTTCAGGGCACTCTCTTGTCCTAGGGGTGGGAAATTGCCCTTAAAGGTGGAAGAATCAGCAATGATCAACGACACGAGGATGCAGAAGGCAATGGAAACCACTGCATTAAAGACACGTAACGTGTATCCACAGGACATGGGGCCTGTAATTGAAGAAGTGTCATGATGATCTCTCCATTGGCAAAAGATTCCGGAATAGCCCCCATCGGATCTCCGGGAGGGGACTGCCAAGGGGGAGGTTACCATGAGAAAAAGATTGAATAATCAACGAAAGGATAACGTTCTACGAGTCGAGACGTGGAATGTCAGAAGCTTGAACGTGGTAGGGAAACTAGAAAATTTGAAAAGGGAAATGCAGAGGCTCAATCTAGATATAGTAGGGGTCAGTGAAGTGAAGTGGAAGGAAGACAAGGATTTCTGGTCAGATGAGTATCGGGTAATGTCAACAGCAGCAGAAAATGGTATAACTAGTGTAGGATTCGTTATGAATAGGAAGGTAGGGTAGAGGGTGTGTTACTGTGAACAGTTCAGTGACTGGGTTGTTCTAATCAGAATCGACAGCAGACCAACACCGACAACGACAGTTCAGGTATACATGCCGACGTCGCAATCTGAAGATGAACAGATAGAGAAAGTGTATGACGATATTGAAAGGGTAATGCAGTATGTAAAGGGGGACGAAAATCTAATAGTCATGGGCGACTGGAATGCAGTTGTAGCGGAAGGAGTAGAAGAAAAAGTTACAGGAGAATATGGGCTTGGGACAAGGAATGAAAGAGGAGAAAGACTAATTGAGTTCTGTAACAAGTTTCAGCTAGTAATAGCGAATACCCTGTTCAAGAATCACGAGAGGAGGAGGTATACTTGGAAAAGGCCGGGAGATACGGGAAGATTTCAATTAGATTACATCATGGTCAGAGAGAGATTCCGAAATCAGATACTGGATTGTAAGGCGTACCCAGGAGCAGATATAGACTCAGATCACAATATAGTAGAGATGAAGAGTAGGCTGAAGTTCAAGACATTAGTCAGTAAGAATCAATACGCAAAGAAGTGGGATACGGAAGTACTAAGGAATGACGAGATACGTTTGAAGTTCTCTAACCCAATAGATACAGCAATATGGAATAGCGCAGTAGGCAATACAGTTGAAGAGGAATGGACATCTTTAAAAAGGGCCATCACAGAAGTTGGGAAGGAAAATATAGGTACAAAGAAGGTAGCTGCGAAGAAACCATGGGTAACAGAAGAAATACTTCAGTTGATTGATGAAAGGAGGAAGTACAAACATGTTCCGGGAAAATCAGGAATACAGAAATACAAGTCGCTGAGGAATGAAATAAATAGGAAGTGCAGGGAAGCTAAGACGAAATGGCTGCAGGAAAAATGTGAACACATCGAAAAAGATATGATTGTCGGAAGGACAGACTCAGCATACAGGAAAGTCAAAACAACCTTTGGTGACATTAAAAGCAACGGTGGTAACATTAAGAGTGCAACGGGAATTCCTCTGTTAAATGCAGAGGAGAGAGCAGATAGGTGCAAAGAATACATTGAAAGCCTCTATGAGGGTGAAGATTTGTCTGATGTGATAGAAGAAGAAACAGGAGTCGATTTAGAAGAGATAGGGGATCCAGTATTAGAATCGGAATTTAAAAGAGCTTTGGAGGACTTACGGTCAAATAAGGCAGAAGGGATAGATAACATTCCATCAGAATTTCTAAAATCATTGGGGGAAGTGGCAACAAAACGACTATTCACGTTGGTGTATAGAATATATGAGTCTGGCGACATACCATCTGACTTTCGAAAAAGCATCATCCACACAATTCCGAAGACGGCAAGAGCTGACAAATGCGAGAATTATCGCACAATCAGCTTAACAGCTCATGCATCGAAGCTGCTTACAAGAATAATATACAGAAGAATGGAAAAGAAAATTGAGAATGCGCTAGGTGACGATCAGTTTGGCTTTAGGAAAAGTAAAGGGACGAGAGAGGCAATTCTGACGTTACGGCTAATAATGGAAGCAAGGCTAAAGAAAAATCAAGACACTTTCATAGGATTTGTCGACCTGGAAAAAGCGTTCGTCAATATGAAATGGTGCAAGCTGTTCGAGATTCTGAAAAAAGTAGGGGTAAGCTATAGGGAGAGACGGGTCATATACAATATGTACAACAACCATGAGGGAATAATAAGAGTGGACGATCAAGAACGAAGTGCTCATATTAAGAAGGGTGTAAGACAAAGCTGTAGCCTTTCGCCCCTACTCTTCAATCTGTACATCGAGGAAGCAATGAGGGAAATAAAAGGAAGGTTCAGGAGTGGAATTAAAATACAAGGTGAAAAGATATCAATGATACGATTCGCTGATGACACTGCTATCCTGAGTGAAAGTGAAGAAGAATTAAATGATCTGCTGAACGGAATGAACAGTCTAATGAGTACACAGTATGTTTGAGAGTAAATTGGAGAAAGACAAAGGTAATGAGAAGTAGTAGAAATGAGAACAGCGAGAAACTTAACATCAGGATTGATGGTCACGAAGTCAATGAAGTTAAGGAATTCTGCTACCTAGGCAGTAAAATAACCAAAAGGCATTTCTGGCCAAGAGAAGTCTACTAATATCAAATACCGGCCTTAATTTGAGGAAGAAATTTCTGAGGATGTACGTCTGGAGTACAGTGAAACATGGACTGTGGGATAACCGGAACAGAAGAGAATGGAAGCATTTGAGATGTGGTGCTATAGACGAATATTGAAAATTAGGTGGACTGATAAGGTAAGGAATGAGGAGGTTCTACGCAGAATCGGAGAGGAAAGGAATATGTGGAAAACACTGATATGGAGAAGGGACAGGATGATAGGACATCTGCTAAGACATGAGGGAATGACTTCCATGGTACTAGAGGGAGCTGTAGAGGGCAAAAGCTGTAGAGGAAGATAGAGATTGGAATACGTCAAGCAAATAATTGAGGACATAGGTTGCAAGTGCTACTCTGAGATGAAGAGGTTAGCACAGGAAAAGAATTCGTGGCGGGCCGCATCAAACCAGTCAGTAGACTGAGACCAAAAAAAAAAGAAATATCTACAAAAAAGATTTTTAAAGTGGAATTTTACCTACCCGTTCAACAGAGAGGTCCTCAATTAGTCTATAGCGTTATTCGTTTCACCTGTTAGGTCTCAACAGAGGCACTGAAGCACGAGGAGTAATCAATTATTCCGCAGTGATAGGGGGGCCCTGACCCGCACTAACTACTAGGCTGCTACGCGCTGCTCAGTACCTACTGGAGTACTGGTTGGTTGTTCTTCGTGTTATTAATATTCCTGTTCATAAATATCGGCAATACGAATATCGCACTAGACTCATCTCGTTGTGCTCTGAAGAATGAGCACATAAAGTTCCGATTTAAAAATTATTTTGTTTGATGTGGGAAGCAAACTAACCAATTCCGTCGACGCTGGGCGTCTTATAAAACACACGATGAGCAGTATTTGTTTGGGCTGTCACCAGTTACAGATTGCAAAAACTAAATGGCAAATATCTGGCGAAAAAGCAAAAAAAAAAAAAAATAACGCGCGTGACAACTCTAGAGAAAGACACCCTACTCAGGGCGAATCATCTACAACACCGCAGATATTGCGGATATGGAAAGTGCTATTGATGTGCAGTTTTTTCGTGCTCATATTGCTAGTCAGTCAACAGATTGTTACAACACTTAGAGCCCGCATCTCGTGGTCGTGCGGTAGCGTTCTCGCTTCCCACGCCCGGTTTCCCGGGTTCGATTCCCGGCGGGGTCAGGGATTTTCTCTGCCTCGTGATGGCTGGGTGTTGTGTGCTGTCCTTAGGTTAGTTAGGGTTAAGTAGTTGTAAGTTCTAGGGGACTGATGACCATAAATGTTAAGTCCCATAGTGCTCAGAGCCATTTGAACCATTTGAACCAACACTTAGAAAGTATATTTTTAAATGAAACAATGCCTGTTGACATTGACGAAGTAACGGTAAGGTACATTAGAATGTCAGTGGTGTTAGTTGCAGGATTCTAATACTTGTCGTTTACGAGGTATCTTATGGAGCAAAGCTTCTACATTGATACTTGTTTGTGCCATTCAACCTGCGTGGTTGCTAGGTACGACGTTGTTATGTTTGCTTACAGTGCGCTTGTGTGATCCTTGAGTGCATTTGCTGGTCAGTTAGTGCGTGACAGTTGAAGCAGCAGGTCGTGACTGGACGATGAGATTTACCTATGCAGAAAAAGCCGACATGGTCATGGTATATGGAGAGTGTAGAAAGTATACAGTTCATTCTTGTACAGTAAATGAGGCAAGATATCCCAATAGACGTCAACTATCTAATCAATTATTTATCCACCTCTTTAATCAGTTACTAGAATAAGGAAGTGTAAAACGCACACAACGTAACAGAAGGAAACAAGTGACGGAAGAGGGAGAAATTAACGTTCCAGCTACTGTTGCAGTTGATCTGCACGTTAGCTCCCGCGCAACAGCACGATGAAGTGGCGTGAGACAGGCAACTGTCGTACGCATTCTCCATCGACATGGTTCCATCCCTATCATATCTCTCTCCATCAAGAGTTGCATGGAAACGATTATGAGAATCGTGTGAAATTCTGTACACAGGCATTACGACGGGATTCTTCAGATGTATCATCTTTCTTATCGATGAAGCCCCATTTACCAATCATGGCCAGGTAAATCGCTGAAACATGTACTATTTGTATGTTAACAATCCCATTTGGTTTCGATAGTGAGAATGTCTGCGTCCATGGAGTGTAAATGTGTGCTGTAGCGAGCCATCAACTCTTTGGCCCGTTTTTCATACATGGAACACTGAATGCACGCAGGTATCGCAGCCTCCTAGCACACCGCCTTCCACACATGCTAGAAGACATTCCTCCACAGACAACGAGGAACCTGTGCTACCAATACGATGGCTTTTCAGCCAGTATGTGCAAAGTAATGCACCATGTCTTCACGACTTGTTTCCAAATCGTGGGATTGGACAAAGAGGACTTGCACGTCGGCCAGCCTGCTCCCCAGGTTTGAAGCCTGTAGACTTTTTCTGAGGGAAAGCTGAAAGCCGCTGTCTACACGGACATACCAACTACACCAGATGGTAACCAACGACATATGACTGCACGTTGTCTGGACATCTCCGCTGAAATGCCGGCACGTGTGCAGCAGTTGTTCCGTACCAGACTGGAAGTGTCTCTCGTCGTTGCGAGTGTTCATTTTGAACACAATCTCTGACGGTCAGTTGTCTAGTTGCTAGTCACAATCCACGTAACTGGAGTATGTACTTGCATTGTTCTTTAGTGTGTGGTAACACGGGTACTGCACAAGTGTCAGCGAGGGAGTTTTTCAAAATATGATATCTCACCGACGACTCGAATTAGAATCCTGCCACTAACACCACTGGCATTCTAATGTACCCTACTCTTATTTTGTTAATGTCAGTAGGCATTGTTCCATTTAAAAAGTGTACATTTGCACAAAAAATACACTTTCTAAGTATTGTTACAATCCCTTGAATGGCTAACATTACGGGCCCAAGCCCCTGACTACCAATCCATTCGGTGAACACCGCATCCAAGTAGCACTTTCCATTTCCGCAATATTCACACTGTATATATATTGTGATACCTGCCCCAGTGGCCACATTTGCCAACACACAATACTAGTGGCCTAGGACGAGACAAAGTCAGACCTCATAGAGCAACAACCGGAAACGCTGGTGGATACTCAGCGGGACTAGCATCGACAGTTCCTGTCCCTCAGTATCGCCTTCGTATCCGAACAACATCGGTTTGGTACACTCCGATACGCCTGGGCACTTGCCTTGTTGAAGGCCCTTCATGACGCAACAATGCGGAAGCGATCGAACCTCGGTATTAACCGTCTAGGCATGGTTGACCTACAGACAACACAAGCCGTGTACTTCCTTCCTGGTACTGACCGGCTGTCGGACACCCCCCCCCCCCCCTCCCCCGTCTAATAGGCCCTGCTCATGCACGGCTGTTTACATCTTTGACTGGGTTTAGTGACATCTCTGAACAGTCAAAGGGACTGTGTGTGTGGTACAGTATACACAGTCAACGTCTAACTTCAGGAGTTCTGGGAACTTGGCTGAAGCAAAACTTTTTTGATGGAGATATATATATATGGAATGAACTTCACCCATGACATTCTGCACATTTATTTCACTATGTGTATACTGAAATCAACTAGTTTCTGAACAGTATGAAATTCTGCAGAGCTGTCCACACTTTATACTTTCTGTGGGTGTTAACACTAGCCGTTAGGCAGCATGTTATATAAGCATCAAATATGAACTTTCTTCTTGCTACTGATGACAAGCTATGTTTATTTCTCTTTTTATTACATATAGGTACTACTAAGTGAGAAATATCTATCAAAGATGATTTTCTATAGAAGAAATAACGAAAAGTGTGAGGTGATGCACATGAGTTCCAAAAGAAATCCGTTGGAATTCGATTACTCGATAAATAGTACAATTCTCAAGGCTGTCTATTCAACTAAGTAGCTGGGTGTTAAAATTACGAAAGACCACATAGATAATATTGTGGGGAAGGCGAGCCAAAGGTTGCGTTTCATTGGCAGGACACTTAGAAGATGCAACAAGTCCACTAAAAAGACAGCTTACACTACACTCGTTCGTCCTCTGTTAGAATATTGCTGCGCGGTGTGGGATCCTTACCAGGTGGGATTGACGGGGGACATCGAAAGGGTGCAAAAAAGGGTAGCTCGTTTTGTATTATCACGTAGTAGGGGAGAGAGTGTGGCAGATATGATATGATAAGCGAATTGGGATGGGAAGTCATTACAGCAAAGACGTTTTTCGTCGCGGTGAGATCTATTTACGAAATTTCAGTCACCAACTTTCTCTTCCGAATGCGAAAATATTTTGTTGAGCCCAACCTACATAGGTACGAATGATCATCAAAATAAAATAAGAGAAATCAGAGCTCGAACAGAAAGGTTTCGGTGTTAGTTTTTCCCGCACGCTTTTCGGGAGTGGAATGGTAGAGAGATAGTATGATTGTGGTTCGACGATCCCTCTGCCAAGCACTTAAATGTGAATTGCAGAGTAATCATGTAGATGTAGATGTAGAATGTGACAATGGTGGTTTTTTCAGCACATAAATTCTGGTTTCTGGTAATGCCTGACACTGTCGAAATGTAGAAAGCGGTCTTCATATAATTTATTAAAATTTAAATTTTTTAAAAAATCTTTCAATGTCTATACTGTGTTTATGTAAAACTAAAAGGCTTTTGTAGAAAATATTAATAAATATTTGTCTTTTATGGATGGGAATATTTTTCGCTTAAGTGTTCAGCATAATGAAGAAAACGTACAGCAGATTATAAAGCTTTCTTGTTGTACACTGAAATCGAAAATATAGTGTGTATACTGTTGAACACATTTTATGGTTAATTTTGTTGAAATGTATGAACCATTAACTGAAAAACTGTTAAGTATTGTAAGTTGAAACTAAGTACATGTAATTAAACACTTTGTCTTTCTTCTTTCATTTTGTATGCACCCATTTGCACCTTCCTGCAACCGTGCTCTGAATTCATCTTGTAAGAAATTTCAGTCTGAAGGATTTCAATGAGACTTAGGCTAATAATTCATTATCCTGAACTTCATAATCCGCAATGATCGAAAGCACAGTTAATTTGCTGCCATCATCCACTCTGTCTACAGTAATCCACAATGTATATGGACTGATGGAAAAAATCGCAGTACCAAAAAATAAGTTATAAGTTATGTAGAGTAGTGACATTTTGGGAATACTTATGCCTAGGTAACATATTAAAGTGATTAACATTGCAAGATAACAGGTTAATGTAAGTGTGAGATACGCCATTGCAAATGTAAAATACTGGTTCATTAGTAACCTGTGTAACCGCCAGAGTATTGAATATGAGCAAGCAAATGTTGCTGCTTCGTGTTGTACAGGTCCTAGATGTCGGTTTGTGGTATGGAGTTCCATACCTCTTGCACTTGGTCCGTCAATACAGGGACGGTTAATGCAGTTTGAGAGCGACACTGGAGTTGTCGTCTGATACGTGCTTGATTGGAGACAGATTTGGTGATCGAGCAGGACAAGGCAAAATGTTGACACACGACAGCGCTATGTCGGGGAGCGTTATCCCGTTGAAAAACGACCCCTGGAATGCTGCTCATGAATAGCTGCGCAACTGGACGAATCACCAGGTAGACGTAGAAATTAGCGATCTGCAGCCTCATAGTGGCGCAACTGGCGCTACTCTCAAGTGACTGGTGTGAAATATGAATAGACAACATGTTTCAGGTGTCGAAACACGCATACCAAGTTTCGTTTATGTTGCACAACTCCTTCTAGGTGTCGCGATTTTTTTCCCGTCAGTGTTTAATTTTACACCTAGAATGGCTTGGTGTCGCCATAAATTGTCTATCACAGATGGATATGAGCACAGCAGAAGAGAGCTCATGGATAGCAGAAGTCATCACTATCATCTATCTACCTATGTTGATCTCCGATGTTACTAATATTGATTCCTGACGAATGTGGTTAATACACTGACGTGTAACCTAGTGTGTTGAAGTCCCAACCGTGACGTGTGTGTGGTAGGATAGGCAATTCTCCATAGCTGGTGCTACTGTGTCTCACAAGGGAAGTCTTACATTTTTGGCCCATAACTGGATGGCCAGGCATTAGCTGCTGTCATGGAGAATACGGCAGGCTGCGTCCCACACCAGTGGTGTAGCACGAAGGCGGCAGCTTTGTTACTACGGCACTGAGTGGCACAGGCTGGAAATCATAAATCCGCTCAGTCATTCGACGACGACAACAGGCTGGTCCCAGGGGGTTTCAGTACAGCTGTCCAGGGCCGACAATATGAAACACGTACCGTTTCTATGTCATGCAGAAGGGATTCCAACAGCAGCCAGTAACATCAGCCTCATTGCGGTTGCACAGTAGTATCCCAGATCGGGATATTGCGTCGTGGATGTTTGGCGTAGAAATTTCTCGTTACTGCTGTGGTTTCTGAGGCAGGCAAGTTGTTAACTGTGACTGCTGACCAAGAATGTGCCCTGGTTACGACTCTGGACTACAGCTGTGTACTATGCTGGTACACTTCTTTCCCTTTAAGGAAATTCAGCTTTCTGTATTCCTGTTGTAAGCTAGCTGCAACATGAGCACTCATACATTTCAGTTATTCAAAGTTTATTTCCCTTACTTCAAACTGAGTCTCAATTGGCCCTATACACTTTCTTTACAGTTTCAGTAGCACTTGGGACCCACACTAACCTTTTGATTCATGGTTGGATTTGTCCTGCGTCAGCCAATTTTTAGCCCGTAGCGATATTACTGATGTGGAGCAATATGTAGTGCATTGGTAGGAATCGAATTTCGGGAACACTGCGCTTGAAATGACAGTAATCTAAATCTATTATGGATAAAATTATGCAGGCAGCATTGTTTGTGGTTTTATGGCTACAAACAGGCAATGATGTTTTGTATGATACTTTTACACGGGATCTACTTGATGCTCCGTTAATATGCAGCCTTTCTGCGCAGCTAACATCTCATCTAGAGAGGTGAGTATATCAAATTCTGTGCATGTAGGATCAGAGGTTAGGATGGTTAGACAAATAAATGTCTGGGTGATATTCAGTGTGGTGTGCCCAGTGATGACGGTGGATAGCTGGAAGGCTGATCCAGTAAAATCACAATAAAAATGCCATCCATCAATAATTTTTGTCTCTGTATTTTTATATGTACTGTGGACTACTATAATGTCACTGCTTGTAGTAAGTAAAAATAATGAACATTACGTTTGCCATGGATTTCAACCAATGTGATCCTATCCTTTGTAAGGACGCTGTTTTATCTGAAATTACTTGTTCAGGACATTCCATAGTGGATTTCTGACAGCAGAACAGGGAGAACTTCTATAACCTGAATGGAGTCTGTATCTCTTGTGTAGAGTAGATGGAGACTGGCCTGACCTGGAAGCACAATAATTCCTGCATAGAGAGTAAATACACAAAATTCGTATACACATTGTGCCCTCATTTTGGAATCCTTTTCGTGACGTTATGATATATGGGTGGGTTGGAAAAACCGTATGAGATTACTGTTTGTTTTGCTTGGTCTTACCATTCTCTTCCTTTTTTCCATCCATCCCACTCCACCCTTCTGAAGTTGTTGCTGGAAATGGATCTAGAGCACAGCCTTTGTACACTACTGCTGTGATGTGTGTTAATTTAATATTAGCAGGTGACATCATGTCAGCTACTTGGTAGGTTCGTTGTCAATCTGCAACAGACTTTTAGTGTTTCCCTTCGTCACATAAGGGCTGATCACAAATCGCCCATTCTCTAACATAACACCTTGGTAATGCTGCTTTTTAATTATTTCTATCTTCCTGTTGTCCCAAGCTCTTAGTGTTCATTTCTGTAACTAGTCATCAAGCATTTCTTATCCTTAAAAAAATTAAAGCTGATGATATATCTTTACCTGAAGGCACTTTCATAACTCAAAAGGAGTCGGCAGCTTCTGATTGAAAACGACCACATGCAACATATACCCAAGATTTTTGTTTTATATACGACTACTACATAAGGGAGCAGGGCATCTCAAGGTCTGTGATGGCTGTTAAAACGGTAACTCAACATTTCTCGTATTGCCAATAGACTTTCTCATTTCGTCTGTTTGCCTGCTGGTGTAAAGCAATACTCTTGAGTTTCTTAGTGCGTAATAATCGATGCAACTGTTTTATACAATCTGAAATAAAATGTATTCCTAGGTTCACATTGTCTCAGATGTTTCAAACTTTAATATCTACTGATTAATCATCGCTTGTGCCACTGTTTCTGCCAACTGGTTAAGTTTGGCTATCATGTACAATAAACATGAGGAATGAGGAATTATCATTAGCGCATAATTGTTCCCTGCTAGTGTATGAGCAAATTGGTCCAAGTTTGTCTATGGCATATATTGGAAGTGATTTATCTGCTTCTGGTAATCTCTGTAATGTAATTTCTTGACGACAGAGCTACACTCATTGCATGCATGGAACATAATTTTTTCATGTAGCACTCGACATCTCTTTTGTGTGACTTTCACTAGTCGGTATGTGCAACTGTGCATTACGTGACTCGACAGCGACTGTTTTCTGCTAGAACTGTCATGAGCCTGCCTCATTATCTCATTTCATACACCTATAGGCCAACTACGTCTTGTATGCAGCTGCCGGTCTTCTATGCTGAACTGTGGTTCCTTCGTGAACTGCCAACATTCTGGATCACCCTGATTTTCCTGCCATTAATTCTGCAATCTCAAGTACATATTTTGCAAGTGTTTCTGCATTCCCATGTGATTCACATGCTCAATTTATTAACTCACATTCGAGTTCACTTACTCCTAATTCTTGTTGGGTCTCAGTAGACATATCAATGCTGTGTGAACAGGTATTATCTTGAAGCATCAACTGTACAAATAACAGCATAAATGTTAATACTAGCATTTCCTTTTTAGTAAACAAATAACTTTCTTCTGTCTTATTGAGTTCCCCTACCACATTTGCTGTTGGATGTTCTCGTCCGTCTACCTCCTGCCGTAAAATGCAACCCAAGGCCAATCGTTTGCTGGAATCGCATGACAGTTGTCCTTGGTAATCTAGAATAGCAAGAACTGGATTAGTGCTCAAAACGTCTTTTAAGTTTACAATTGCTGTTTCACAATCCAAGAGCCGGCTGGAGTGGCCGTGCGGCTCTAGGCGCTACAGTCTGGAACCGCGTGACCGCTACGGTCTCAAGTTAGAATCCTGCTTCGGGCATGGATGTGTGTGATGTCCTTAGGTTAGTTAGGTTTAAGTAGTTCTAAGTTCTAGGGGACTGATGACCACAACAGTTAAGTCCCATAGTGCTCAGAGCCATTTTCACAACCCAGAGACCATTTAAAGTTTATTCTATTCTTTAATAAGTGTGTGAAGGTTCTCACAATTTCAGCGAATTTTGTAATAACTTTTCTATTGAAATTAGCCAATCCCAGATATGACTACAATTAACTTTCTGTAGGAGCTGTCAGGCAGTTTCTCAGGGCACCAACAAGTCAAAGGTCAGCGCATAAACCATCCTCACCGCCAATATGGCCCAAGCAACAGTTCCAGTTATGCAAAATTGCTCTTTTCCAGGCTGAGTGTTAGTCATACCGCACCCAACCATCATAGTTTTCGTGTGAATTCACTATATGCCCTTGGATATCGTTGGAGAACACAATGATGTCACGTAATTAGACCACTCATTACTTTGGTTTAAATTACTATGACACCCATCTAAAACATGTACGGAAGTTGTTATCATGTTTGTCAGTCCTAGTGACATAAAACAATGTTGATAATGATCGCATTGAACTGCATCTGGCTTCCGGTCCAGTGCTATTTCTAATTTATGGTACCCACTTCTTGGGTTGTGGATGCAAAATAATGACAATGGCCTAAATTGTCTATGTTTCTGTTGTATTAGGGGCAAGGTACGCATCTGTAACTGTTCGTTTTTAATAATAACCACACATGTAACACAACCTGCATGCTTTCACTGTCATCTGATGATTCCTTTTGCACAATGACCACTAGAGTGGCCCAGTTACTTTTTCTGTGGGCTGTGATCCAGGGGGATCAAATAAATAAATGTATTCTTCCAACAGTCTCTCCATGTCCTCCTTGTTATGTCCCTCTAGATGTGATACTTGCATCCTCAGTGCAGTTGAACTGACAGACAGTCACAGCATTGCATAGACTGATGTGAAATCCGTGTTTCCTCATCCAGTAAAACTAACCCAGCTAACAGAGTGCCATGTGATAGTTTTACCTCTGTGGAATAAAGTTATCATGCTCACAGGCACAACTAAGAGGAGACACTGACTGCAAATTTGTATGTCAGTCTGGTGATTCTACTTGTTACGCTGCCATTCATGAACATAATTTCCGAGGGCTTTTTCCAACAGGATAACTCTCGCCCACATACGGCTGTTGTTACCACCATGCTCTGCAGAGTATCGAAATGTACCTTGGACTGCTTGATCGCTAGATCTGTCTCTAATTGAGCGCGTATGGGACATCATAGGATAACAAACCAGCATTATGCACAATCAGCATTAACTGTAATGAGCGACCAAGCGCACATGCGTGGAACTCCATCTCACAAACTGGCATTCAGTACTTGTACTACGAAATACACACAAGCTTGCATGCTTGCATTCAACATTCTGGTGGTTACACCAGCTACTAATGTACCAATATTTCACACTCGCAGTAGCTTATCTTGCACTTACTGAGCCGTGGTAAAAAAAAAAATGCAGTTTTGAAGAGCGCGCTGCAGCGCGTTGTGTGAAGCAGTCGTCCTCCGTTTCTGGCGGCGGCGCCGCTATGGCAATCGCAGCTTTGGTGCCTCTTTCTGGTGGGAAAGCGGAAAGGTTGCCTGTTCACGTGCATTTAAGGGGCGTTATCAACTCGGCACTTCGTTAGTCGGGGTGAGGCTAGGTCAGTCTCGCTTCACCAGATGCTTGTCTGTCTCTCGTTCGCATTCGTGCGGCAGTTAGTGTCTGTCTGTCGTCGGAGTGCGAGTATGTCTGTCGTTTGGATCAAACTTGAGGACAGAAAATGAGAGTATTGCCACTCCGCCAGTAACAGAACTCAGCTAGTGGTCGCCCGGTCGCGGCTGAGTTCCTGCATCTGAGTCTGCGCGTTAGGCCGCCAGTCTGCTCGAATTGCTCGGGCAACGGTCATTGACGGTTGGATCGGTCGGTTGGTCGGTCGCGCACTGAGACACGAGATGGCTTGTCCGCCTTGAGCGTCGGCGCATGTGAGGTCGCCACGTGAGTCCAGTGGGCCTCGCCGTATAGAAAGGGAGTGGCTTCGCGGTTGACACGAGAGCAACAGGAGTGAAACCACGACATCGGACTGGCCGGGGCGAGCTTCGACTCCGTGAGACGGGAGATCGGCGCACCTTCTTGCGTCCGTTGAAGCGGCTGGCAGCGGACGGTTCGGGAGAGCGTTGGGGGTGCTGCGCCAGGTCTTCGCCAGAAATCGCAGATTATTAGAAGTTAAGTGATTGGGGATACGTTGTTTCATTTACTTGTTAAATTCTATTTGTTTTCTTGGTGAGGTCACCAGCCGCTTTGTTTTGGGGTCGTCCCACCATTCTGCTCCGTTTGCCCACCCGCGGGAAGGTGGTTATTTGTGAAATGGGTCATCAGTTTTTCCCTTGTGGAGTTGGGGAGGGTTAGAGCAATCTGCGGTTCGGGTTGTCCAGTAATCCCCCTGTCAATCTGCCTACGTTAATAGGTGCCTCAGCCATGTTTGTCGGATTCGGTGTTAACGAATTTATAGAATTAAGGTGTAAAGGCCGAATTCCTGAAATAGGTTTTTATTCTGCCTATCATCTTGTGAGGCGGTATATGTGTAACGTAGAGCATGTTGTACATTTTATGTAAGTCTGAATTTCATGGGTTTTATTTAAATAGTCATTTTTATAAAGTTGGCTCCCTTCCACCGTAAGAGTCCTTTTAAAAACAAATTGCACTTTCGGTGGCAAATAATTTCTTAGTGTGAGTGTTTGTACCATTTCCATCCCTCTTACGGGGTGCATAGTTAATGTGTTTGTGTGAGTTATTAAAATTTTTGGTTTAAAGTAATCTGGTGTGTTGCAGATTTGCACCAGTGTAGTCTTTCAGAGGTTGTTGTGAGCGGTCGTGACTACGGCCGTGTTGAAAGCGAGCGGCAAGCTTCTGAGCCCGAAGGCCCATACTGTCGCGCTCACCTAGTGTGATTAAATGTGTTAATGTTCTTGATGGATCGCTAGTGAATAAAGTAAATTCTTTAAGAAAAATTTTGAAAGTAAATTCACGGTCCACTTACATTAACTTGTTATCTTCTTTCTGCCTCTAAATAAAATTGTAACTTGATATTTCGAGGGTGCTTTCCTGCTTATTAATTTTAAATCTGTTTTTGAAAAAGCTTTTATGAATAAAATTCTTATTTGTTAAAGGTAATTTCATTTTCATCAGTTACTACTTTCGCGCTCACCTAGTGTGATTAAATGTGTTAATGTTCTTGATGGATCGCTAGTGAATAAAGTAAATTCTTTAAGAAAAATTTTGAAAGTAAATTCACGGTTCACTTACATTAACTTGTTATCTTGTAATGTTAATCTGTTACATATATTACCTCCACAAATCTATTCCTTATATTTCTTTTCTCTACATTAATTTCTTTTTTTTTTGTGTTGCGATTTTTTTCTCACCTGTGTAATGGCTAGAATGACCTCAATGCAGAACAACGGAACAGGCTGCTGCCCTCCATTCGTTGTCCATTTTCATCTTCATTAGTTCTTCTGACACAGTGTGCCTAGAATGATTTGGCGTGGGTGGTGACTCTCTGTCAGAGAGGGATGTAGTTGCAGCACAAGAACACAGCTCATGGAAGCAAAAAACTATTACTATTTATTTACAATCATCAGTCTCTGATGCTGCTGGTGTTGATCTCTGGCCTGCTAATACACTGACAAAGTGTCTGCCACTGTGCTGACGCCCCAGCCTGCCCCTGTCGGCGGTACCTCGGGCTGTGCCCTTTTGCTGCTGCTGCTGTTGCTGTGTCAAGTTAAGTGTGGTGGCCCATAGCTGTACTACCTGGTATTGAATTCTTCCACTGACAGTATGACGTTTATCTCGTCCCAGCCTGCTTTACCTCCTGTATCATGTGGGTAAGACATGATGCAGTGTAACTGTTTGTATAAATAAATAACAAAATCGTTGCCATCCGTGCTACAGCATAACTGTTTAAACAAAATACCTACTTCTTGAAACCCAGGTGGAAAAGATTAAGTGGACATGATGTCACGCTACCGCTACTCCCACCACAACCAAAACCTCAGTCATTATTGGAATAATCCAAGTTCACTATTTTAACAAATTAAATGTGCTTATAAAGATGGTCCTGCACGCTGAAGTGCAGTTGCAGCATAAATGGGCTAGGCCTGCCTTCTTCGATTGAGGGAGTGAGAGGAAGGGCGGAGGTGGAAGGAACATTGATGACCTTGGCATTGACCTTGACTTTGGAGGGCCAATGGATGATCTTAATTTGCGCCAGCAATCTTATTCATTCACTACTAGCATACCCCCTGGAAGAACAATCTATTATTTTCTATTCTTCCTAGTGTTCCATTTTTAATTATCAACAATGTGCACTTGGAAATCAGCAATTTCGTAGAGAAAGCTTCAAAGATCAGATTTTCTTATTTCAAAAGCCTGTGATTTCATCATCATTTCATTTCCAACAAGTGACACCTGACCATGAACGTTCCATTAAAAGTTTTTTTCCAGTTCCGTTGTCCTTTGGTATTTTAACGTCTTAATGATGAGCTAGACCTTCGGCTACATTTTCTATATCTTGTCAGCTTGATACAGTGTTGCCTTTTCATCACAGTACTCATATTTTAGTGATGGCTTTAGCAGTCTGACAACTAAATTGTATGCAATGAGTTATTTTATTATTTTCCTTCGTGTAAAGTGCTGTCTAGTCATTAGTTCCGCTCACCTCTTGCATAATTACCATTCTCACAGCACTCGCCTCCCTTTCCAGACAGTTTCGTTATTTATCTAACTATCGATTGGAATTTCTCTGGCACCAGATAATGTCCGACACACGCCACTGTTGACAAATGTCAGAGCTGTTAATTTTTCTTCACTCGAACATTTCTTACATAATGCATCTCGACTAGAACTTTCTGTCCTCTCTAATGCCTCAAAAAGATGAAAAGAGCCATAAATAAGATTACTCAAGGGAACAACAGGAGACAAGTATAAATCGACGCAGCATTTCGCTTCGATAGTACTTATTTGGTAAACGCATTACGAAACAGGAAATAACGATTTGCATTCATCCTCCTACAGGTCTGTTCCGAAGTAATACTTTTATCAGAGCGCAGTTGTGCTTCTTACCGACATGCAGACGGAAGAATATAATTTACCAGAACATACTCCTATGTGCAGAAGTGCGTGGGGAAAGGAAAACCCAGACAGATTACGAGAGTTTCATCAACGTTTCAGCCTGCTACTGATGCGAGCATTTGGCCTTATCCCTCTGCGCTGCAGACATCGCCACAAAAGAGCTTCTAGGTCTTTTCTACCTTTCGTGTGGCTCATAGCCTTCTGTTGTGGAAATATTTCCTCCATGAATGACATTCTGAACTGTCGTTCAACATCTCCTCTTCATAAACTAATTGCCTGTTTGGATATAGAAATGGCGCAACTGACGTCAGTATTCTTACTATGTAAGAGCATACGCACAGGATACGGAATTACAAAAAATACTTGCTCATTTCCCAAAATGAGAGCCGGACCCAGATCTGGCACTTCGTGCACGAAACATGGCGCTAGCTGTTTTGCATTGGCCGTTTTGATATTTACTGTTTGGACCGTACCCTGGGCCCCAACGCAAGCAGCATGCATGCACAGATACACCATTTTGGTGGTGTTTCTTGCAGTCCACACAGTAGTCTGGTTGTACCAGTTCGTGTCCTTGGTCGACGACGTGAAGCGGAGCATCGACACACTGAAGAATCAGATACCGAATCGGTTACATCCACAGAGATTTTCCACAGTATTGTTTCTTCAGAAAGGTAGGTAGCAATCGTTTTAAGTCATGTAATTGGTTACGGGTCATCTTCATCACCTTTTGTATAATGCTAGTCCTTCTACGGTTACACCACAGCTACATGCAGCATCCACAATAATAATAAAGAACGTTACAGTACACATAGCTAGAAATATTTACAAGATATAAACAAAATCATAGAATGGAACAACGTGTACTGACGGCCACCTTGTCTACGATTATTAACTTTGAGAAAACGTCTGACAAAGTTTCAACAAATCTGTACGACAGTCTTTCAGAAACATAGCATGGTTCTTCTTCCTATGTAAGAATAATGATGAATGTCACGTAATTATTTTTGCAGCAACTTCTGTTATAAAACAAATCGGATACTGAAAAATTCAGAATTAAAAGAGAACTTAGACAACGAGGGTCGTTGTACGTAAAACTGTTTTCAACAGATCTAATTGATGTATTCAGGTCCCAGGAAGGAAGAAATATGTTTACCGTAACTGTCTTCCATTTGTTGCTGTTTATATACCGTTTGCCTTTAATGTAGATTAACTCCAAAAACTTCAAAATAGGACTAAAATATTATACAAAAACTCTTCTAAAAAGAAAATTCTACAAATAAAAAAGCTGTCATAGATCCTGATGAATTTTTGTGTTGATCGCAGTTCAAGACAGTAATTAGACAGAGAGAAAGAAAAGAGACTGCAAAAGTAGTAATAGTTTGAAGTGATTTTTGTATACTAATTACATTTTCAAAGGTGACCCTCATTGGTTTGTGTAACGAAAAGTATTTTCACTTACGGCACTGATCAAGTACGAAAAGCATTCAAAAACTGAGAGCTTCAATCCTGCCTCGGGCATGGATGTGTGCGATGTCCTTAGGTTAGTTAAGTTTAAGTAGTTCTAAGTTCTAGGTGACTGATGACCTCAGATGTTAAGTCCCATAGTGCTCAGAGCCATTTGAATCATATAACTAGTGTGGGGTACATAATAATGACTACAATGAAATTGAATTTGAGGTGAGCAAAATACCTACGAAGGCAAAAGCTCCGTTGGTGGATGAAAGGTATGGACGTTCCTTTAGAGATTGAGTAGGAGCGTAAGTTCGTAACATTCTTCCATAAGTTTAATAAACACAACACATACACATAACGGAGAATCTAGTCATCAATAATATATTCTGCTCCTCTATTTGGATGTCTGTTGACGCTGGGATAGCTTTTCAGTACTGCGACTATAGAAATCACATGGTTTCGAGCCATGTTCAGAGGGCATACTAATCGGGGCATGAAGTTTCTTGAAGTTTGTTCGATAGACAGCGGAAAAAGGTGAAAATCTGATGCCGCAGATCAAGGTGGGTGAGGAATTACTCCTGCATAGTGCTTTTTGCCAATCTAGTAGAATGGGGCGGGCGCAATTATGCAGTATCATCACTTAACGCAATCTTCCTGGTCGTTGTTCTTGGACTGCGTCTACAAGACGTCTCACTTGCTGACAGTAAACGTTAGCAGTGATAGCTGCATCTCTGGGAAGCAATTCGTAGTACACCACACCATCGCTGATACACCAGATGCGTAACATTACATTTTGTGGACGCGCCCAGGTACGGGCAGTTCCTGAGTTGTTTGGGCTCAACGATTCCTTTCTTTTCCTTCTGTTAGCACAAGGACACCGTTTCTCGTCACAAGTAACGATAAAGAATAGGAATAGTTGGTGTTCCCAGAATAAGATTTTCACTCTGCAGCGGAGTGTGCGCTGATACGAAACTTCCTGGCAGATTAAAACTGTGTGCCGGACCGAGACTCGAATTCGGGACCTTTGCCTTTCGCGGGCAAGTGCTCTACCAACTGAGCTATCCAAACACGACCCACACCCCGTTCTCTCAGCTTTACTTCTGCCAGTACCTCGCCTCCTACCTTGCAAACTTTACAGAATCTCTCCTGCGAACCTGGCAGAACTAGCACTCCTGAAAGAAAGGATATTACGGAGACATGGCTTAGCCACAGCCTGGGAGATGTTTCCAGAATGAGATTTTCATTCTGCAGTGGAGTGTGCGCTGATATGAAACTTCCCGGCAGATTAAAACCGTGTGCCGAACCGAGACTTGAACTCGGGACCTTTGCCTTTACGGGCAAGTGCTCTACCAACTGAGCTACCCAAGCACGACTCACGCTCTGTTCTCACAGCTTTACTTCTGCCAGTACCTTGTCCCCTACCTTCCAAACTTTACAGAAGCTCTCCTGCTTCTGTAAAGTTCGCAGGAGAGCTTCTGTAAGGTTCGGAAGGTAGGAGGCGAGGTACTGGCAGAAGTAAAGCTGTGAGAACGGGGCGTGAGTCGTGCTTGGGTAGCTCAGTTGGTAGAGCACTTTCCCGCGAAAGGCAAAAGTCCTGAGTTCGAATCTCGGTCCGGCACACAGTTTTAATCTGCCAGGAAGTTTCAATAGTTGGTGTTGCTCATGCGCCCGTTGATGACGAGCACGCAGAAATGCAAATGTGGACTCCTGTTGATTATTGTGATTTTGGCTTAGAACAAGCCGTACCATTACACCTGATTTTCGAACCTACCCCACTGCAAGCAAACATCGCTCGACAGTGGGATGATCGCAGTTCACTGGAGCGAATCATTTTGGAATGATGCGTTTAAACGATCTTCATAAAACCCTGAAGGTTTTTGATATCATCTTTGCACTCAGGGTGAAAAGACGGAAGTACCATAGAGCTGGTAACCTAGGATAACAGGTCCTGGACTGAAAGTCATTGGAATCTGAGAACAACCATTTATTATCAAACAAAGTTACAAACAATTTGTCACTGAGCAACAGTTAGTTTAAAAAGTTTTCCAAAAATGAAATTTATGTGGACTACTCCTCTGCAGCAATTAGTTTGTTAAAATTAAAATATACTGAATAATAATAAACTTATGGGCTCTAGCCCACCAACTATAGAACTACGGGGACTACCCCACTGTAGCAAACACTCTTAGTTAAACAACATACACTGAACATTAAACACTTAAAAATATTAACACTTTCCTGAAGATGCAATTTACGGGTGCTGGCCCACACCAGTAATTACTCTTTCTTGAAAAGAATGTATTGAACTTCCAATGATTTTACAGGCAGCAAGTCACTGGAACAGTTGCCTTCAAAAAATGAACTGCTGTACACATCCTGTGGAAACTGTCCGACCATTAACGAAGTATGACATACTTCGACAAGAAGAAAAATTCAACACCATTTGCGAGAGCAAGGTAGAACGGATAGCAGCACGTATTCTTTAACTAGAGATACATATTCAGATGCGATTACCGGTGATAACACCCAGCGACAACTACTGCCAAATAGAAACGGTTTATGCTAGCCTTTCTAATGAACTTTTCCGCCATTAACACACTGTGACAGTTATACTTTAACTCGAAACAAATGTTCAGATGCTTTGACTTGCGCTAACGCACTATGGCAGTTAGTCTCAGAACAGACACAGTTTTATACTGTGCTAATCGGATGACGTTTTCGGCCACTAGTACATTGTAACATCTAATCTTTAACTTGGAAGAAATGTTTAAATATATTTACCTACGCTAACACACTGTGGCAGTTACTCTCAAAGGCACCGAGCGAGGTGGCGCAGTGGTTAGCACACTGGACTCGCATTCGGGAGGACGACGGTTCAATCCCGTCTCCGGCCATCCTGATTTAGGTTTTCCGTGATTTCCCTAAATCGTTTCAGGCAAATGCCGGGATGGTTCCTTTGAAAGGGCACGGCCGATTTCCTTCCCAATCCTTCCCTAACCCGAGCTTGCGCTCCGTCTCTAATGACCTCGTTGTCGACGGGACGTTAAACACTAACCACCACCACCACCACCTTACTCTCAAAACACATTCAGCCTTATTCTGGACATTCGGACGAAATATTCAGACAGTAACACACTGTGACATCTAGTCTTTAATTTGCCAAAATGTTCAAATATACAGGGTCCATAAAAAAGAATCATCCGATTTTTTTTACCTTTTCAGAGGTGTTCAGTATGCCCCCCTTGAGATGCACGGAAATTGTCAACGCGGTAATCAAATTGTTTCCACAATGCAGTGAGCATATCTTGAATTACAGTTTCCACAGCTGCTGTTATGCGATGTGTCAGTTCATTCATTGCAATTGGTAACGGAGGCACATAAACAGAGTCTTTTATAAAACCCCACAAGAAATAATCACATACAGTCAGGTCCAGCGACCTTGACGTAAGAAAGGTAAGGCTGAATCATTTGGTGCAGTGCGACCGATCCGTCGTTCAGAAATCCTTTGATTTAAAAATTCCTGTACTTCCAGATGCCAGTGTGGCGGTGCTCCCCAGTTGGTAAATGAAGTCGTTCGAATCAGTCGTCAACCGTGGAAAAAGAAAGTTCTCAAGCATATTGAGATGATGTGCTTACTGCACAGTGTTCTAGGCAAAGAAAAATGGATAACACCCCTTATCCCGTGTAACTGCACAAAATACATTAAAGCTTTGAGAATTCCTAACATATTGTACAACTTCATGTGGTTGCTCCGTCTCACATTATGACAGTTTATCTTTCTATTTAAATGGAATGTTGCCTCCTCACTAAACACTAAGTGTGGAAGAGAACTGTGATCCCCCATCTTGCCCAGAACGAAAATACGTAAGTTCAGAAGTTGTTGTTTTCACCTTCACAAAGAGCTTCCAATAGCTGAATTCTTTATGGTTTCATGTGTAAACGTCGACGTAACAAACTCCAGACGGACGTCGTGGCGTGATGAGCTGTCGAGCTGCACGGCGAACGGATTTCTGCGGATACGTTCGACATCCGTGTCAGACACTCAGGGACGGCCCAGCGATTTCTCTTTACACAAACAACCTGTTTCTCGGAACTTTTCTTACCATCGTGTAATGCTCTGTGCTGTAGGAGGATCCACATCATACTTAGTACAAAAGTCACTCTGAACAGCTATTACTGACCAGCAATGCGCATAACGCTTTCTGTTGTCCCGAGACCACTTTTAGTAGAACTGAAGTGAGTACACTGCCGCTACCTAGCGCGAACCATGTAAAACTCGAGAGTCTGCTCTTTCCAACAGTAAGTTGTTCAAGCACATATCTCAAATAAGGTATTAGTTATGTTTTTTTTATCTGATGATTCTTCTTGACGCACCCTATATTTACATGCTTTTTAGAAGCGCCAGTACAATGTTGCAGTTGCTCTCAAACCGATACTGTTTTGTACTGCCCGTTGAACTAACATTTTTTGGACACTCAGCACTAAGACTGTTACTAAGCCGTAATGGAGGAGATAAACCAACGAAGAACCATGGAAAGCCTCTGAACCTCGTAACCAGCCTTCAACTGGACAGTGAAAGATACATAACTTAGTATATCATCCGCTGTCCTCGGCTCGTAGCAGGTTGTGCCAGGGTTCTGCCGCATCAACCAAATTGCACGTCGTGACTGCCACCGAGGCTTCCTCTTCACACACCAGACCACAATCGACATCTTGTTAAACTTCATATCGGCGGGTCCATGAGGTCGTCACCCACAGAAGCGACTGCTTCCACTGTCCGTCGCCAGCTAGCTAACGTCCGCACCACTCACAGGTGTTATCATCATTGCCAGGCGTGGGCAAACCTCTCTGATGCGCATCGATACTAACTACTTATCGCCAGTCTTCCTGAATGTGGAGAGTCACTAAGGTCCAAATGATTCTCCTTAAACGAGAAAACCGTATTCTTGCCTTATCTTATCCAGTGGTATTATTCCCATACAAGGCGCAAATGTTTCTGGCTTGCCTCTGCTGCTGTCGCCACTATGCTGAACTCAAACATAGGAAAATCTCGTAAATGTTCCCACATCTCTGTTTGACACTACATTTTCTAGCGTCCACAGCTCCACTCACCATATCTAAATAACAAAATAACAATACCTACACTCAAATAGGAACTATGAACTAAAACTAAAAAATGACAGTCGATAAATTAACCAATAGCAACCGGAATACCAAAATGCAAAACAAAAACGCTACTAACTTAAGCACCAATCTATAAGGGGTGTTGCCGGCCTCTGTGGCCGAGTGGTTCTAGGCGCTTCAGTCCGGAACCGCGCTGCTGCTACGGTCGCAGGTTAGAAATCCTGCCTCGGGCATGGATGTGTCCCCTTAAGTTGGTTATGTTTAAGTAGTTCTAAGTCTAGGGGACTGATGACCTAAGATGTTAAGTACCATATTGCTTAGAGTCATTTTATAAGGGGCGTTCAAAAAGAAACGAGTCGGAGTCTGGAATGCGCAACTGGTGACTGGAAGGTAATATCGTGGCGTGTGTAACGAGGTAAGGTTCCGACCAGAGCGTGGAAGTTCACAACCCGTCGTTAGAGGGCACGCTTGCACGTCACGTGACTATACAGAGCTAGCAGCAGCATGCATCAATCGTCCAACGCTGCCAGTTGCATTGCAATCAGTGACATGGAGGCGTCAAAAGAAGAGCAGAGAGGTGTTGTTCGTTTTCTGACAGCGGAAGGAGTAGGTCACAAGTGTACGGGGAACACTGCATGTCCGTTGCAAGGGTCAAGGCAAGGCACAAGCGCTTCAGGGAAGGACGCGTGTTGTTAGCCGATGATGCACGGTCTAGAGCACCATACTGCATTACCAATGACATCATCCAGCTGGTGGATGCACTTATTACCCAGGACCGCCGAGTGACAGTGAAAACCATAGCCGTCGTGGTCGTAATGAGCGTCGGAAGTGTTCACACCATCATGAAGAAACGACTGCACATGCGCAAAGTATGTGCACGATGGGTACCCCCACAGTCTTCAACCACACCAGGATGCATGTCGAATGGCCCACTGTCTTGCTCACCTGCAGCTCTGTGCTTGGGAAGGGAATGCGATCCTGGCACGAGTAGTAGCTGGAGATGGGTCTTGGTGTCTTCACTTCGAACCAGATTCGAGTCTCCAGTGGAAGCATCCAGAGACACCACCACCAAAAAAGGAAAGGCCATCCAAACGAGTGCAGGAAATGTTGTGCTGACGTACTTCTTTGACCAAGATGGCCCGCTTCTGATTCACTTCCTGCAGCAAGGGGCAACAGTGAACGCCCAACGTTACTGGCAAACCTTAACCACCCCTTGCCAAGCCATCAAATGAAAACGACCAGGCAATCTCAGCTGTGGAGTCATTCTGCTCCACGACAATGCAAAGCCTCATATGGCTAAGACAGTCACGGCACTCCTGCAGAAATTCAAATGGGAGGATCTCGGCCACCCTCCATACAATCCGGATCGCTCTCCTTGTGTTTACGTCATTTTTGGTCCCCTTAAGAAGGCTCTGAGGGGCTAATGATTCAAGGCGGACGACAGCGTCCAGTTGTACGTGCGAAACTGGTTAACACCACAGCCCAGGGAATTTTATGAGACAGCCATTCACCGGCTTGTCTCACAGTGGGACGAGGGTCTCAACAGCCAGGGTCAATACCTCTAACATACAGGTACTGATTCCTGTAGTTATACCTCCGGCTCGTTTCTTTTTGAACGCCACTTATAATACAAAACTGTTAACTTCACGAATGGGTCGACGCCCACCATTTCTTGCCCGAAGATTTTGTATTTTTGCTGACCTCTAAACAAACCGTTAACTTTCTTACAGACATGGAAGCTGCGTGTGACACTTTAACGTCCACCTCGAACCTGCGCACGCAGTACATGGCGGTGCTGAGGGAAGTGCGGCAACTGCAGGACCACTTTGGCCTCTCCATCGCCTGCGATGTGGCTGCCAACATCACCACCCTGTTGTACAGCATCGACCTTTCCCTTAGCTTTGCTCCAATGGGGTACCAGATGCGCATCTTCGCAATAAGTACGATTTTCATATGTTACTCTCTGTTGCGCCTCTTGGTGGTCGCTGAGGCCTGCGCCGCAGCATCCAGCGGCGCTGATGAGGTCCGCAGTCTGTTCGCCGAGTGTTCGCTGGAGGTTCCGCCATTGCGCTTCTCCGCTGCCGGGTTCTTCTACGTTGACAGGTCGCTGCTCGTCTCAGTCATCAGTATTACCGTCACGTACGTCGTAGTGCTGTACCAGTTCCATTCCGTATAGCCTGTGTACCATCACCGAAGACATAAATACAAATCCATAAGCCACCGTATCGTCGATTACTAATTAATAGAATATATAGCTGAGACATAGTTACTATCATATGATGAGAACTACTGCACGACTCAACCCTAATCTGTAGCTTAGGTAATCTGAATGAAATCTGGTTTCTAGTGTGTTTATTAAAACGATTATAATGAAGCCCACTAGCAGGCCTGTCTGAACAACGGTCCACTTTCACTGTGGTACATTTGTAACTTGCATCATCTACACAGCTATGACTCACAAACTAATGGGGCTGCTCTCATTGTCTGTTACCAGTCTCGAATTATTAATCACACTTTTGCTACTGTTCCTCCAAAATACGAGGGTTGGAACTTTAATAGTGGCAACTACTTATTTGCAGCTCGTACAAAATAGATACGTGTTTCAAAGTTTTACTGACCTTCAAAGTAGTCACCAGCATTATGTATAACCCGTTGCCAACGATGAGGAAGTCCTAGGGTACTCCTAGCAGTGCCGACGAATTTGTAGCAGTTCTGAAGCGAATGCCGTGAGATGTTTCCTTCAGTTTAGAAATCGAGTTGAACTCACGAAGTTTTAAGTCAGGGCAGTGCAGTAGGTGGTATAGCACTTATCAGCCCCATCAGTCAAACAAATCAGTAACAGCTTGCACTCTACGTGCCTAAGCTGGTTGTAGTTTGTGTTTCAAAAATGAACAGCATAGACACTCTCTTCAGGACCTGACCATCATTTTGCCTGACAATGCATTACTGAGTGTGCTGTACAATCTGCACGCACACAAAGATAACCCGACAGAAACGGTAGGCCGGCCGGGGTGGCCGAGCGGATCTAGGCGCTACAGTCTGGAACCGCGCGACCGCTACGGTCGCAGGTTCGAATCCTGTCTCGGGCATCGATGTGTGTGATACTCTTAGGTTACTTAGGTTTAAGTAGTTCTAAGTTCTAGGGGACTGGTGACCTCAGCAGTTAAGTCCCATAGTGCTCAGAGCCATTTGAGCCCAGAAATTGTAATATGCTTTGGATATTGCAAGAATACTGTTACTGTGTACGTTTTTGTGTATGTCAAGTCCCGTTTTTTTAGATTTTGGCACAATGTCGCAATCTCATTAATCACCAACACAATGTTGAACTATAAAGTGATACTAGAAATAACGAAACTGTATTTATACCTCTTTTTCAAAATGGATTCGTTTTTGTGTATGTCAAGTCCTGTTTTTTTTGGATATTGGCACAATGTCGCACTCTCCTTAATCACCAACACAATGTTGAACTATAAAGTGATACTGGAAATAACGAAACTGTATTTATACCTCTTTTTCAAAATGAATTACAAACTGATACTGGACAAAATGAAACTGAATTTCTATTTCTCTTCCAAGACAACTGAATTCCTTTACTAGAGTTAAAGGATAATGCGAAATACTCGACTGCAAGTGAATGTCTGTGTTTGATTGTGGAATAGAATCCATTGAGTTTTGTTATTTTTTAGGAATAACCGACGCTAATTTAACGTCTTTTGCTGATATCTACATAAATTCTGCTGTGAATTGTTCAGTTGCTTTGCAAACATTCACAGACTTGTTGATAAGATGGCTACCCAAACGTGTATTAATGCTACTCTCACCTGAGTTGTAACTGTCGCGGCAGGCGACAGTCGTGGGTCATGTAATGTGGTCGGTGTTCCTTCATGTCGTAGAAAACTGTAAATATAGCAATGAATCCTCAACTCCAACGTTGCAAATTATAAGAAAACTATCTTCTTTCAAACAGCTACTACAAAAATTGATGTGAGAACATAAAAGCATGAAATATTTTGAGTGAGGTATGGCGAAGTGACTTCTATGGGCTGATTAAATATTCACACAGTTCTAAGAACAACAGCGGACGAGCATCTAAAGACTGAATTACGTACCGTAGCGTCTGTTTATCAACATTTGATTTCTGAGTAATGGCTGCTTCGGTCCTCACATTAATGATTTTGCAACAGTTAATTCTTTCACTGTGCGCTTTCTCAAACATAGAAAAATTGATAAACTGTCACTGTGATAATAATTTTCACACTTCAGCTCCACAGTCTCCCCATTTCTTAATCAAGATAATGTCTACATATAATTCACACACAGTCTCTCTTAATGCATGGTATACTCATGTTTTGTGAGGGAATTTCCCACGATTCTCTTCAGATGTCTGATAACTTTTGACTTTGGGTCTTCTGTTTGGATCTGCTATCTGAATCTCGCGTGCCTGTATCTTCTCTTTTATGTCGAGTATTATGAAAAACTCTTGATATCCTTTTAAAATTTGATAATACGCTGCAACAGTGATGTGTGATAAGTATATGCCAACTTGTTTGTTTTACTCACATGTGGACGTGAAAAACTGTTTCCACTGTCTCAATATTTTATCTCCCCTCTGCACATTACATTATCCACCAATTACCACAATGAAAATTACTTCTTTTTCTAAAAAACCAATGGCATTGCTAATAATAACCTCCATAAACTATTCATTTTCAACTGTCCTTAAATCTCAATAAAATTTACTGGACCAAAGTACTCTCTCTCTCTCTCTCTCTCTCTCAATATATATATATAAACCATGATGTACATATGTCTCTCCTAATTTACTTAATTTTTATATCGATAATACTGAAACATAAAAATAATCTGTGTGTGTTGTTGTGGTCTCCAGTCCGAGCTCTCCACACTGCTCTACCCCGTGCTAGCCTCTTCGTCTCTGAATAGCTATTGCAAAATAATTTCATTTGTACCTGCTCACTCTATTCATTTCTTGGCCTCCCTACCATCTATACTTCCATCTAGCACCAAGCCGACGAAGCCTTGATCTCTCAGAACGTGTCCTATCAAGTGATACCATCCCATAGTCAGACTACACCACAAATTTCTCGTCTCCACAGTTCTGTTCAGTAGTTGCTCCTTAGTTACGCTAACTATCCAACTTATCTTCAGAATTATTTTGTTACACTGAATTACAATGGCTTCAGTTCTCTTCTTTTCTAAACTGTTTATTGTGAATGTTTCACTTCTGTACAAGACTACACTCCAGAAAAAACATTGAAAAAATACTTTCTAACTCTAAAATTTATTTTCGATATTAATAAATTTCTCGTCTTCAAAAACACTTTTCTTTCCATCGCCAGTCTACATTTTATGTCCTGTCTACTTCAGCCTCATCAGTTATTTAGTGTCAAAATAGATAAAATAATCTGCTACTTTTATTGTTTCGTTTCCTAATCTAGTTCCCTAAGAATAGCCTGATTTATTCCACTGCATTCTGTTACCTCCGTATTGCTGTTTTTGATGATGTTCATCTCATGTTCTTCTTTTATCACACTGTCCATTCTGTTCATTTGCTCTTTCAAGTCCTTTGCATATAAGTTACACTGCAAGAAGTCGCAACATTTAATCATAAATATATGTCTGAGTGGAGCTACTCATGAACCACAACAATAAAATAAAAACAGTGAATAGTACAGGGAGTATGAGAGAGAACAGTGGCGTACGTAAGTTAACAAAATCATGACCAGTTTTGTGAAACCTTTAGTAACTACAACTAGCTGATAAATTTTCCACAGAAGTGACAAAACAAATCAGATAAGGAATGGTGTTTGATAAGTGAAGCAAACATTTAGGTGGAAACTACACTAGTGTCCATTAAAATTGATACACCACGAAGATGACGTGCTATAGGCGCGAAATTTAACCGACAGGGAGACGATGCTGTGATATGCAAATGATTAGCTTTTCAGAGCATTCACACCAAAGATCACTGCCTTGATTTTTGCAGATCCCATAGGGCTGTGTGGCTTGCACGTAACTTAAGGGCTCTATTTGCATAGCTGAGTATGGCATCTATTGAACACTGATTACTCTGGATTAGACAAGATAGCTGTACGCCTGACACATCATAAAGAGTTGTTCCCAGATGGTTAGGGGTGGCTCACCATCCTGAATATGATGAGGAACCACACGTAATCTGTGGTCACCCATCTCCCTTGATGGTACCTAGTGTCTATGATTCTTAGATGTTGCAGAGCCACCTACAACGTGCTGTCCCACCTACAACGTGCTGACATGAGGAAAGTTTCCAACCGATTTCTCATACACAAACAGCAGTTGACCGGCGTTGCCTGGTGAAACGTTGTTGTGATGCCTCGTGTAAGGAGGACAAATGCGTACCATCACCTTTACGACTTTGATAAAGGTCTGATTGTAGCCTATCGCGATTGTGGTTTATCGATCGCGATATTGCTGCTGACGTTGGTCGAGATCCTATGACTGTTAGCAGCAAGTGGAATCGGTGGGTTCAGGAGGGTAATACGGAACGCCGTGCTGGGTCCCAACGGCCTCGTATCACTAGCAGTCGAGATGACAGGCACCTTATCCGTATGGATGTAACAGACCATGCAGCCACGTCTCGATCCCTGAGTCAACAGATGGGGATGTTTGCAACACAACAACCATCTGCACGAACAGTTCGACGACGATTGGAGCAGCATGGACTATCAGCTCGGAGACCATGGCTGCGGTTACCCTTGACACTGCATCACAGACAGGCCACCACTGCGATGGTGTACTCAACGAGGAACCTGGGAGCACGAATGGCAAAACGTCATTTTTTTGGATGAATCCAGGTTCTTTTTAGAGCATCACGATGGTCACATTCGTGTTTGGCGACATCGTGGTGAATGCACATTGGAGGCGTGTATTCGTCATCGCCATATTGGCGTATCACCCGGCGTGATGGTATGGGGTGCCATCGGTTACACGTCTCGGTCACCCGTTGTTCGCATTGACGGCACTTTGAACAGTGGACGTTACATTTCAGATGTGTTACGACCCGTGGCTCTACCCTTCATCCGATCCCTGCGAAACCCTACATTTCAGCACGATCATGCACGAGCGCATGTTGCAAGTCCTGTATGGCCTTTCTGGATACAGAAAATGTTCGACTGCTGCCCTGTCCAGCACATTCTCCAGATCTCTCACCAATTGAAAACGTCTTGTCAATGGTGGCCGAGCAACCGGCTCGTCACAATACGCCAGTCACTACTCTTGATGAACTGTGGTATCGTGTTGAAGCTGCATGGGCAGCTGTACCTGTCCACGCCATCCAAGCTCTGTTTGACTCAATGCCCAGGCGTATCAAGGCCGCTATTACGGTTGGAGGTGGATGTTCTGGGTACTGATTTCTCAGGATCTATGCACCCAAATTGCGTGAAAATGTAATCACATCTCAGTGCTAGTATAATATATTTGTACAATGAATACCCGTTTATCATCTGCATTTCTTCTTGGTGTAGCAATTTTAATGGCCAGTAGTGTTTACAAAGTTTCTCCTGTACTAAACCCTTGTACAATGCAATCTGACTTTGATTATATGAATCCACTGGGAGGTCCAATTCTATTCAAACAGAATCAACTTTACCCCAAACTAAGGTTCACCTGAGAACAGGGAGCTGTGAATATCATGTAACAACCCTACGACTGTGAACCATCACTTTACAATTTCACCTTGATCCAGGCAGAAGCAGAAAACAGCGCGCTGTAGGCGAGGAGCGATCGCTGGGGCAGCTGTACCCCACGTGGTGTGGAGTTCCGATTATCACAAAACGCGGCGAAATTTCCCATCAGAGTTCTGAAATCCTGGCAGACTTCAGCGTGAGGTGTACCTGTCGCTGGTCTGCCCAAATCAATTTGACTCACAGGAACGACGGTGTGTGCTGGAATTGTAAACACAGATGGCCGCGTCAGGACGAATACGTTCACCTTCATGACACTGATATGTCCGAGATGATACGCAGTTCCATTGTTGGTACAGCTGGAAACTGCCACAGGCTCTTAGTCAAGCACAAGATACGGACCACAAAGCTCACCCACTACTAGAAGACTTTAAATTCTACACCTGGGGAGGACCAGAAGACGAAAATCCCTAAAGAATCACAACCACTTTCCACGAAGCCTCAGTAATGGAGCCGAATTAGCTAAACTAAACCGCCCCCACATTGCACAAACTAACTACTCATTGAATATACCCTCTTGACTGTTTTGTTGGTGTGGTTGCTACTCCAGACACAGCACTAGTGTTCTCACATTGAGGGATCAAGCCTCGACTTTGTTTATCCTGAGAGGAGCCATTCAGCGACTCCAAATCCCTCTTGTCTGAAAGAATACAATTTTAGACCAGCAAGGCATCATTCGGTCATTTGCAGCATTCTCTCTTAAATGCTTGCTTCTCCCACTTGCTGCCATTTGGCCGTCCTCCGTGGCCGACAGGCGCCTGGCCCAGGTAAAATGTTTTGTGAACCAGCACCATTCTATGCGAATCCCTAGTGGAAGGAGAAGAGATCTTCAGCCAGAAGTCCCTCTGTAGGTAATAATACTGAACACTGTTTCCCAGAATCACTGTCGTGGCCATGTTATTGCACTGAGCATTTATTGCACCCACCTCATCTCGTTTCCTGTTATCGATCGCCTCCGCTATGGTCCCTGGGCACAGGGTCTCTGCAGGTTACACGTGCAGTTACAAAAACATTCTGCCTACAATTTCCTCATGTTTAAATAGTCATTAACCACAAATAACAAATGTAGTATTGGGGAACACCGACATTGTGTACTAAAATGTGGATGTTAATACGACTGACAATGGTGTTGGGTTGGGTTGGGTTGTTTGTGGGAAGAGACCAAACTGCGAGGTCATCGGTCTCGTCGGATCAGGCAAGGACGGGAAAGGAAGTCGGCCGTGCCACAATGGTGTTAAAATAGAGAGTGTTGTGCCACCTGTCTACTTTAAATCTGCCTTACATTCTCAACTACTACTAAAAGACACCGTGTTAATTATCCATGAAGAAAATCTCCATCACATGTCCCTCTGGATATTCTAATCAGTTAACATCATTCTTGTTAGCATTTCTGACAGTTTCTGACATTTAGATTTTGCTGTATGCGTTTTATTGTTGACACTCGCAAGTAATGCGTAGGTATAACCATGTGAAGGAGGGCACGAAGTGCCCAAAACCGGTAAAGGAATTAAATTTCTTTTATGCAACTGGTTGCTTATTATTTCTTCATCTACAACTATAGTTGCTGAGGATGGATAAAATACTGTAGTCACATGAACCTATTACTGATCAAATTTACACATCTGAAAGAGTTAACAGTCTGAACTATGCCCATAACACCCATTCTCGCCCCCCCCCCCCCCTCACTCACTCTCTCTCTCTCTCTCTCACACACACACACACACACACTCACACACTCACACACACACACACACACACACACACACACACACACACACACAATCATACTCTCTCACATGCACACCAACACGCGAGACTAGCACTCTATATACGTTCAGTTCATTGAGCACTTCAGTGTTCATTAATAGTTCGTGAAGAAGTCGCACTTCAAAATTCGTACCTGTGCTTGCTAGCATGTGACTCAGAAGCATTTTTTTAAATAACAGCTTACTGCCCCAATTAGCATTCTCTCCGAGCAGATAAATCACTCCTTCCATTCCCAACACTGTCGTATGGCGCTCACAACAAAAATCAGCGTGCTGTGTCACGCCGAGTGTTGTAATTACTGTGCAGGTACCAATCTTAAAGAACTCCTCTCACTTTTTACACATATACATTACTACAATGAAACATTGGCAACACATACGGAAAAACTAATAAAACAATACTGCAAACATGTCTTTTCGCCTAGTATGTCCTTCATCGATATTTCTGTAGTTCGTTATTGTTTTTTGTCCCATGTCTCTCACTTATCTCCAGCTAATTCGTACACATTTTAACCTGTCTGTTTCAGTTTATAAATGGTCTCTGTACCAATTACAAAAACATTTAGATTTCTCTACATACTTTTCTATGACTTGTCGCTAGAACGAAGTCTCTAATTCTATTCTCTTTACGCTTTACTTTTGCATAACGTCTGCTTTTCCTCAATGCTGCCTCGCTTTCAAATTTTCCTATGATTCTTAGATTCTCAATTAAAACTGCTTTTTGCTGATTCCTCCTAATCAAATCAGATGTTAGATCTCCTTTCGTCAGTATATATGGTGTCTGACACGTACTTTTGTATACCGTTGATGACATTCTCAAATAGCTGAACAAATTTTTTCCGAGCATTGTGTCTGTCTGGACAGTAGGTCTTGTCCATTCAAAACGTTTCCCTCACACAATGTTCTGATTCGTTACTCACTGGATGGTAAGGTGTCATGTATGACTTTTTATGCCAAGAGCCACTCACTTGTAATTCCACTCACTGGTACAAACTGTGAACCATAGTCTCGCAGTATGGGTTTCAGTACAGCCATTTTATAATCACTTTCACATTACAGAAAGACCATGACTCGGCTGGTGTAGTCACTTAATTTGTCAATCAGCTTTTCAGATCAATAGATGTGGTCAGTTAATTTGTCTATCAGCTTCTCTGGTCAACAATTTTCCATTCAGAGTTGTCATATTTTCTTTACGCAAATACTATCTGTTTTTGAATATGGTAATATTTTTGCTGTGTATTACCACCTTAATAAACTGAATCTTGTATTAGTTTCAAATGCAGGCTTACCTCTTGACACTGGTGTAGTTTTCAACTTATTTTCTTAATCTCAACTTCCTATGGAATATCTTTGTTATGTATAATTTTGTACATCGCAGCTGTTCTACTTTTACTTTCCTATCTGTGTGATTATGCAGTGTAACACTGAGCTCATCAGTAGCTGTTTGTAACATTACTTGCATTTCAAATGACACTTCTGTTTTTGAGTATCTATATGCATAGTTATGTAGATTACATGTCATTCTTATGAACATTTGGAACGTCCCCTTAGAAAAATTATACACGACTGTGCTTAAACTGATACACAATATTTTTTTTAGCGCAACGCAATCTGACTTTCAATAATCCCTACAAAAGAATGGCCCTGACTAACATTAACCTATACCTTTCACAAATCACTTACCCCACAAAAATCTTCGTTACTCGAACTACTGCAATACAGCGAGCGCCACTACTGCCAGCTAAATAAAAGATTCAAACTACGGAAGGTACTAACTACTGATAGGCATAGTTAGCAAATGAAAGATTTTAATAAAGAACAAACAATGTATTTACCTCAATAGTGTTGAAAACTCATAATACACATAGCAGTTCATGACATCCAGGCTTACAAATTTCCAAACTCCGCCATTTCTCTCCCCACATCCACCACTGCTGGCGGTTCACCTCCAACTGTGCAACGCCACGCGCCGCTCACATCCAGCTGCCCAACACTACAATGGTAGACAACAATGCAAACCAGCCACAGACTGAACACAGCACAGCCAGCGACTCTCATACAGAGCGCCACGTAACGCCGCCAATAAGAAAACATAAACAGCCTACTTACGCATTATGTATCTGATCTGCTACTTGTGGGTATTATGTCACTGTAGAAACTTTATATGTAATTTTGGTATTTCAGTTCTTAAAATAAGATACTCACACAACCATTAAACCACGTAATAACAGAATATCTGGAAAACCAGTTCTCTCATTACTAAATATAATCTGAATCGACAATCACTGTTCCTATGTGCACTTAACAATGCTTAATTCCAACCTTAATAATTACATGGCTTACATGCACAACAAATGTTACCTCAGCAATGTAATGCAATTGCATTTATCTGCAACATGCTGAAATAAATCATGATTCTTTTACCATCATTTAAATTGAACCTAGAATGTACAATCCCAAGTTTATTAAGTGCCAACAGATCATAAGTAAACAGACAGGCCTTGTGAGCTGCAATGTTAGTCTAAAATGCTATGCTTTAAAAACTTTTAACGTGCAAGTGAGTTGTGGAGGTTCAAATTCAAATAATTTGAAACGTGATTGAACTTTAGTCTGAAAGGTGGCTACACTGAGCCACTGCGCCAGAGATTGCGCCAAAGAGTACTATTAAGCCGCCTCCACAGTGCCTGTTAAGAACTCGTAGAAGTCAGTGCGTGGGGAGAGCTCGTAGAAGACAGTTCGTGCCGAGATGTGCTAGTGGGCACTGCTTGTCGTGAAGTCGGAGTGAGATGTAATAGTGGAGAGTGTTGTTCCATGTTTTATGCAGTTACTGATGGGAGAGATAGCAGATGTTATTCTAATGGAAATACTGTAACGATCAGAGTGCTTTTCGTCAATATATATGAAGGTAAAAGATTACGTGTTTTTTCATTATTTCCATGTTTTAAATAATGCGTCATGACAGGTTCAGTCAACAAAGCATCTGGCTTGTGTTCTTGTATTAGAGTGTAATTCTGGTTTTCTTGAGTAATTATGGTATTTTTATTTCCTTTAGTTACTTCTGTATAAATGGTATTTAAAATTCTTGTCTTGTTGAAGAAGAACTGTGCCAGATGTGCGTTGAGTCGTACTACCACATACAGAACAGCTACACTTGTGCTTTGTTGGTTTAGTAGGTTTTATAGTTGCTGGGGACTTAATTAATTAATTGTGTTAACGAAAAATTTCATTTCATTCTTGTTGTTCTTTGCAGTCAGATAGCGTAATAATACTAGTCAGGGCCAACCGTTTACGAGACACAGCGTAAGCGGACATACAAGAACTAACAATTTAAAAGGTATTTTCAATCGTATTTAATTAAGCCCCCATGCACGTGGCGACCGCTGCTTCGGATCGTCCCTTGAAATTCTTCTGATTGTGAAAATAGTAGACTGTAGTATTGTTGTAGTAATTTGAGTTTAGTGATTGTAGTCTGTATTGAGTGTGTAGATTTGGTAATTGGCATTCTTCTAATTGTATTTTTCAAAATTTATTTTTTGTTGTTGTCTTGTCTACGGGTTTGACAATTTAGTGCAATTATTTCAATTGTTCGATTGATCGTGTTTGAGGGAGACATTGCATGTAAATGGTATTGTTGGAGATAAGGAGGCATTGTGTGTAATCTTCGAACAGTGACGAATTTTTTATGTTTTGTAAATAATTACGCGGTCAATGAAAAAGGCGAAAATGATGAATAGTGAGAATGACGAAATTGTTGAGATGGCGAACTCGCCAACACAGGACAACAGTATGATGAATAAGGGAGTTGAAAACAATTTAATAAGTCGGGAAGACAGTCCGGAACCATTTCAAAATTTTTCTCAATCAGAAAATTCACAGAATCCGAGATTAACGACAGAAGAGATGGAGCAGTTGATGAGTGCTATATTAAATTTGGGATCACAAATAGGAACAATGGAAACACGAATGGAAACTTTGGGATCTGAATTAAAAGCAGTGGGATCACAAATAGGAACAATTAAAACTGAGATGGGAACTTTATGATCTGAATTTAAAACAGAGATGGGAACTTTGGAAACACGGATAGATTCACGAATAGGGACATGTTTCAAAAATATGAAAGATGAATTAAAGAAAGAAATCAGAGAAGAATTACAACCAATTTTGAATGCTCACAATAATAGATTAATTGCAGTAGAAATCAGACAAAGGGAACAGGATAGAGAACAGGAAGAAAGAGATCGCGTGATAGTACAGAAATTTTCAGAGTTAAATTTACAACGTGCAAAGGATAAGGAAGAAATATTTGAGAGAATCGAGGAATCCGTGCCAAATGACAGATTAAATAACCTAACACAACAATATGAACAGTTAACTACCAAATGTGTCAGTACTGAAACCCGAGTCGCGACACTTACGGAAGATGTAAATAAACAGAAAGAACAATTAGGTGACTTATCGGAAAGAGTTGAGGAAATTTCAGATAAACTGACAAATCTTAGTTTACATGGGGACAGAGATTCGGATGATACAGCACCATTGCCATTTGCAGAAACCGAAGAGTATCAGAACATAAATAAACATGTTGAAAATCAGGGAAAATTTAATGAACGCGTGAAAAGGGAATTTGAGGCTTTAAAAAAGCAAGTCAAACAGATTGAGGGCGAAATCGTAGGAAAGGACAGTAGAAGAAACTTAGAATCACAGATAGTAGATGGGTATGAAGAAAGTAATTTATTTCATTTACGAGAAGCAACAAGAGAGCGCCAGGCGCGCGAACTTGACAATAATCGACATTGGGACTGGGACAGACGCGGTAGGTCTTTGTCACCACGAGGCGAAAACTTTGACTATAAACACTTTTTGACTGTTCGGAAATTTAAGATCTTCCGCAACTCTAAGAATGACATACATCCATGTGCATGGTTAGATCAATTTATGTACGCACTTCCGCCAAAGTTGCCATTAAGTCACAAACTGGAAATTATGTGCGGCTATTAAAGTCCTCAGGGGATTCACTACTCTAAGTGAATATGTGCCGTAGCGAGCATAGGGCCCCGAGCTGTAGTGGTGCTATTTCTCTTTTAGTTTTCTGTACCGCTGCCTACTCTTTTACTATTCTTTGCATCTGTCAAAACAACTCTTCGACTATCAATCTATCTAGTGAGTAGGTAAACAATAACCTGATATGACTAATTTACCCAAAAGTGACTTCAGAAATTACCGTTTGGACTTACTATATTTTCTGCAGCATTTATTCCTAGTTTAAACGAAATTTTACCTGTTTATCTTCGCGACAATATTACTTCATATGTTGACGATATTCTTATTGCTAAACGTTCTTGGAGTGAGCACAACAAAATTTTGGATTTATTGTTACGTATTTTTGCACGAGTTGGCATTACAGTAAACTTGGAAAAATCTGAATTTGGTCGTTCTCAGGTGAAATTTCTCGGTCACATTATTACTGCAGCAGGTATTCTTCCTGATCCAGAAAAATTAGACGCTATTCGTAACTATGCTGTTCCTACCACAAAACGTGATGTTCGTAGTTTCCTTGGAGTCTGTAATTTTCTTCGACGCTTTGTTAAATTGGACGAGTTGGCCACACCTCGTTTATGTGAACTATCTGGAAAGAAATCTAATTGGTGTTGGGATGAGGAAGCTCTGTCAGAATTTGAACAGCTTCGTGATGCTTTAGTTGCTGCTCCACTTCTTTCACATCCGGATTTATCTAAAGAATTTTGTTTGGCAACGGACTCATCATACAAAGGCCTAGGTGCACATTTATTTCAAGAGATAGAAGAAAACGGCGTTGTAGTACAGACAACTATTGCATTTGGAAGTCATGTCCTCTCTAAATCAGAAAAGAATTATTCGATTACGGAACTTGAAGCTTTAGCTGTTGTATGGGCTTTCACAAAATTTCGCACATTTTTGTTTGTTAGACATACGAAGGTTTACACCGATCATCGAGCTCTGGAATTTCTCATGTCGACAAAATTAACTCATGGCAGATTGTCACGATGGGCGTTGTACCTACAGGAATTTGACTTTAGTATTGTTTACATACAGGGATCTTCAAATACTGTTGCCGATGCTTTATCACGTGCACCTATGGGTTTGAAACAAAGTGCTGAAGAGGACGGCATAGAAAACAATTATTGTTTGATGTATATTCAAGGTGTTGCTTTGAGAACTTTATTTCGTCTTCGCTCCAGGACATCGCTAAGGAGCAAAATAAGGATCCAGTCTGGAAGGACATTAAGGAGAAGTGGAGGAGAAAGGAAAGCGTAGCGATTAGACAGCATTATTTAGTTCGCAATGACATTCTTTTTAAACGAAAATCGGTCGACAACTCCGTTTGGTTAGTTTGTATTCCTGATGAGTGGGTTAATAAATTGATTTGGTACACACATTTCAGTTATGCGCACTTTGGTCCCAGAAAATACTTTCATAAATTACGAGAAAATTGTTATTTCAATAATATGGAAAAACATATTCGATCTGTTCTGGCCAAATGCAAATTATGTCAAAAGGCTAAGCCGCCAACAGTTTCTCACAGAGCACCGTTGTTTCCTATCATTCCAGCGAAATTAAAGGAGATGGCTGCAGTTGATTTGTTCGGTCCAGTGGTTCGTTCTACTAATGGTTTTGCGTACATTTTCGTAGCAGTCGAGTTGACGTCAAAATATGTGTGTTTTACACCTTTACGCAAAGCAACAGCTCGTTCAGTGTCTAACGCTTTTATCAAACATTTTCTTAAAGAAGTTGGTCATGTTGATAAGGTTATATCAGATAATGGATCACAGTTTCGTTCTAAAATTTGGCTTCGTACTCTACAGCGTCGTAAAATTAAACCAATTTTCATTTCACTTTTTCACCCCCAATCCAACGCTTCAGAGAGATGGATGAAGGAAATCAATAACTTGTGTCGACTTTATTGTCATCAGAATCACAGAACGTAGGATCAGTATCTTCATATTTTTCAAAACATTCTGAATGAACTCCCTAATGATTCAACTTCTTTACCGCCTATACAGATATTAAAAAACAAAGCACCGACAAATCGCATTTCTGAAATAGTTCCTTTTCCGCCTTCACGGAAACTGCGGCATTCTGAAGTTGTCAACCTGGCTCTACGAAATATTGCAACTGCGGCTGCTAGAAGAGAGAAATCAGCTAAGCGTCCTGGTCGTTCAAAAATCTTGTCAGTTGGTCAGAAGGTGTTAATTAGGTCTCACCGTTTATCTCACAAAGGAAAAGGCTTGGTCCCAAATTTTTTCTGCTATATAACGGCCCATATAGAATTCGCAAAATTATTCATGATAACACTGTCGAAGTAGAAACTCTTAAATCTCGACGCTCTAAAGGAATACATCATATATCTAACGTAAAAATTTTTGTGGAATGATATACTTTTGAAAAATTTTTGTGGAATGACATACTTGTGAGAAACTAACAGCTACATGTAAACATGCGGAGAGTACAAGGATACCGCGCTGTGTTTTGGTGGCGGCACATACTCAAAGCAACAGTCAAGTCTGCGCGCCGCACAAGGCAGTCGTTGACCGCGAACAATTGCTTCCTACGTCACGCGCCTACAGCTGATCGAGCGCTCAGCGCGAATGCACTGACAGCCGTAAACAAATACACAGTTTAATTTCTCCGCTAAATTCAGTATAAAGCTATAGTGACTTGATGAATTCTGTTACTAACATTCAGTATTTTTCAGGATACGGTTCTATAAAATATTTAAGAACTTCAGGTAAATTCTGTGTGTCTCCGACGTTAAGACGACTTGCTATCGAGAAATTTTCAGGAAGAATGTAATTTCGAAGAAGAAACTAAATAAACCAAAAAGGGTAACTATTAATTGAGTTCATTTTTCAGGTAACATATTTCCACTTAGGTACCTACTTTAGATGTAATTTGCTGCTCGCAATCACGTGATTCATACTTTGTGCTAATTTCATGTTCTTTGAAATTACTTGTGAAGCGACGTGCTTGCGTACGTTAACTGATTTTGACAATGATTATTAATGAACTGGGTTGTAACTTGTGTATATTATGCATCGCTTGGCTACACTGCTTTTTCACTGATGTCATATTTTTTTAATTATGTGCCTGCTGTGCTTATTTATTTAAATTATAATTGTCACCTGATTTATTGTGCTGATGTGGTTAGGTATGTAAGTTATACTTTGTGATTTATCTGCTTGCGCGTTCATGTTTATTTATTAAGATTACATATGAACATTTATTTGCTTACGCTGATATGGTGCTAATGACCTGTTTGCTGCTATGCTTATGGATTGCATATTTACACATTTCTGTTTTGTTGTCGTAACTATTCTTTAATTTGGTATATAGCAATGCTGATGTACAGTGTACGAACATAGAGTTTAGGTTACAGTATGGTATTAATTATAGATTGTTCGCTTGGCAGAGCCTCGTTGTAGGAATTGTGCTGCATCCACTTGTTGACATTCTGTTCGCTACTGGTATATTTACTCGCTATTGCTTGTTTTGCTTACGCTCAGTGCCTTATATTTTTAAGATAAGAAAATGAACTGCTATAATTCGACGAACGACATTAGTACAAAAAACTTCATAGAAGTCACATGAGCTGAGGTTTTATGGAAGCTGTATAAATTTATGCTAATAGGAAGGAAGCTAACGACATGACGTACCGAAACTAGGTTTAGACCATTGACAGTCATTACACTGCATTTTTCGTGAGCAATTGAAATAGGAAGTGACACTAGACACAAGAAATACTCCACATGTTTGCTTCTGCCATAATTCTTGAAGTGCTGTACACACTGTGAAATATTATGATCATTCACACTCCATAATTGTACTTAATTACTGAGAGTTATTCGAATTAAGTCTGTTAGAGGTCATGTATGCATTTCTTTTGTTTATAATTCATAATCAGCAGAAGATTTGGGTCAGATGGATTACACAGAGGTTGTGTGTTGGCAATGCGTCTTCAGATTGTATGGGATGATGAGGTTTGCATTAGAATTTTATCTGTACTTGTTCGAGGAGACTGACTAGAGGAAAGAGTTGTTATGGAAGTGAAATGATATTGGTAATAAGGTTCATATTTATCGACGTATTAAAGAGGTATTAATGAGGTCTAGAGATTATATGAAGTTGATGATTATTGGAGTTTTAGTAGACAATAGGTAAGGTAAATGATATTGATGATAAGATTTATATGTATCGACGTAATAAGTATTAATGAAGTATTGAGATTATGTGATGCTGATGATTATTGGAGTTTTGGTGTATAAGAGGTAAAGTAAGTGAGGAGCATTTTTTTTTTTTTTTTTTGGTCTTATGGAACAAGGAGGATGAAGATAGCAGACTAGAACACTAAAGTAGAAGGAAGATAGTCTATACACACACTTTGTTAAATCACTAAGCAGTATATACTTATTTTTGAAGAGAGGAAGTATTTGCATATCTTGGCTCACTGACAGTTGTTCAACAACAGTACATTTGATCTGGCTTGGCAAACACTGGTCTTGACATGATGACTATGACGTTGACTTAACTATTAATGACTGTGATACATTGCTGCCATTACTACTAGATACACATGATGCACATCAGATTTTGACAGAATTGCATTTACACAGTTAACACTATTCAGTTACACAGTAGTACTTAATGTGGATGAAAGATGAGTGAGTGTGTTTTGTGTGTTTTCCTTTCCTAATCCTACCCACCTATCTCCTAAATATTATTTTATTTGTTTGTAGTGGCTTGCACTGACACCCATAAATATTGTAGGTTTACTGAAATTTGAGTATTTGTAATAGTTAATATGACAATTATCTGACATCTTTTGTGTGTTTATTAGAATTTGTATGTTTAGTGTAAAAGCATTTGTATGTGTATTCAAACTGTTGTTCATGCCTGAACTATCTGATTAGTGAAGGTGAATATTATGGACTGTTACCTGCACTTTTCAACGTAATGTGTGACACTTAGGAATGATTAATTTCTGCTGATGAACTGAGTGATCAGTGATAGTGAATATTGTGGACTGTTACTTGTACCTTTTTTACATGATTGGTGCCACTAGGACATGTCTAATTTCTGCTGATGAACTGTGTGATCAGCGATAGTGAACACCTTGGACTGTTCTCTGCACCTGTTCAACATTGCTGGGTGCAACTGATGGACTGTTTCTACTGAAATGATGGTCACTTGTTGGTGTCTGCATCTGCTCTCAACATTGCTGGGTGCAACTGATGGACTGTTTCTACTGAAATGATGGTCACTTGTTGGTGTCTGCACCTGCTCTCAACATTGCCGGGTGCAACTGATGAACTGTTTCTACTGAAATTAAGTCACTTGTTGCTGTCTGCACCTACTCAACATTGCTGGGTGCCTCTGATGGACTGCTTCTTCTGAACTAATGTGACTTGTTGCTGTGTGTACCTCTTGAACTTTACTGGGTGCCACAGATGGAACTGCTTCTACTAAAATAATGTCACTTGTTGTTGTCTGCACCTGCTCAACATTGCTGGGTGCAACTGATGGACTACTCCTACTGAAATGATGTCACTTGTTGGTGTCTGCACCTGCTAAACATTGCTGGGTGCAACTGATGAACTGTTTCTACTGAAATGAAGTCACTTGTTGCTGTCTGCACCTGCTCAACATTGCTGGGTGCAACTGATGAACTGTTTCTACTGAAATGAAGTCACTTGTTGCTGTCTGCACCTACTCAACATTGCTGGGTGCCTCTGATGGATTGCTTCTACTGAACTAATGTGTCTTGTTGCTGGGTGTACCTGCTAAACTTTCCTGGTGCCACTGATGGACTGCTTCTACTGAAAAGATGTCACCTGTTGGTGTCTTTTTTTGTATAAACTAATCATTGAAAGCATTTTATGTGAACATTTGTATAAACTGATTTTTTGTGTATTGTGTAAACTATTATGTAAAGCCACATGTATGAAAAAATTTGTATTGCTTACTGTATTTCATATATTAGGTTATTGAAAGGTCAGTGCAAAGCCAAAATTTTAAGTAATTATGTGATATTTAGGTATTAATATTATCTTATATTTTTGTCTGTAATTTTCTGGACGAATTTGTTGGTATTTTCACCGCCAATGCTGGCAAAAATACCATCAAATTCTGGCCTGTGGAGGAGGGGCATATGAAAGGTGGCTACACTGAGCCACTGCGCCAGAGATTGCGCCAAAGAGTACTATTAAGCAGCCTCCACAGTGCCTGCTAAGAACTCGTAGAAGTCAGTGCGTGGGGAGAGCTCGTAGAAGACAGTTCGTGTCGAGATGTGATAGTGGGCACTGCTTGTCGTGAAGTCGGAGTGAGATGTAATAGTGGAGAGTGTTGTTCCATGTTTTATGCAGTTATTGATGGGAGAGATAGCAGATGTTATTCTAATGGAAATACTGTAACGATCAGAGTGCTTTTCGTCAATATATATGAAGGTAAAATATTACGTGTTTTTTCATTATTTCCATGTTTTAAATAATGCGTCATGACAGGTTCAGTCAACAAAGCATCTGGCTTGTGTTCTTGTATTAGAGTGTAATTCTGGTTTTCTTGAGTAATTATGGTATTTTTATTTCCTTTAGTTACTTCTGTATAAATGGTATTTAAAATTCTTGTCTTGTTGAAGAAGAACTGTGCCAGATGTGCGTTGAGTCATACTACCACATACAGAACAGCTACACTTGTGCTTTGTTGGTTTAGTAGGTTTTATAGTTGCTGGGGACTTAATTAATTAATTGTGTTAACGAAAAATTTCATTTCATTCTTGTTGTTCTTTGCAGTCAGATAGCGTAATAATACTAGTCAGGGCCAACCGTTTACGAGACACAGCGTAAGTGGATATACAAGAACTAACAATTTAAAAGGTATTTTCAATCATATTTAATTAAGCCCCCATGCAAGTCTTGTATGCGTTATCCAGATTGGAGAATGTTGCATTGGGGCTTAATTAAATATGATTGAAATATTTTTAGTTTTTAGTAGCTGTATGTCCGATTACGCTGTGTCTCGTAATCGGTTGGCCCTGACTAGTATTATTACGCTATCTGACTGCAAAGAACAACAACAAGAATGAAATGAAATTTTTCGTTAACACAATTAATTAAGTCCCCAGCAACTATGAAACCTACGAAACCAAAGCATAAGTATAACTGTTCTGTATGTGGAAGTATGACTCAACGCACATCTGGCACGGTTCTTCTTCAACAAGACAAGAATTTTTAAATACCAAATTTACTGACGTGATGAAAGAAAATTACAAATACTATAATTGCATAAGGAAAGCAGAATTGAACTCTAATACAAGAACACACGCCAGATGCTTTGTTGACTGAACCTGTAATGACGCATCATTTAGGACACTAAAATAAAAACAAACTGAGTTAATTACCTCATTTATATTGATGAAAATCATTCTAATCCTTACATTATATCTCAACCAGAACTCTCCAATATCACATCTCAGCAAACACTGCCTAATAGCACATCTCAACAAACACTCTCTGCTACAACATCTCAGCACAGACTACCACGAGACCTTGACAGGCACTGACTTCTACGAGTTCTTAACAGGCACTGACTTCTACGAGTTCTTAATAGGCACTCACTACTACGAGCTCTCGACAAGCACTGTGTAGGCGGCTTAATAATACTCTTTGGCGCAATCTCTGGCGCAGTGGCTCAGTGTAGCCACCTTTCATATGCCCCTCCCCCACAGGCCAGAATTTGATGGTATTTTTGCCAGCATTGGTGGTGAAAATACCACCAAATTCGTCCACAAAAATACAGACAAAAATAAAAGATAATATTAATACCTAAATATCACATAATTAGTTAAAATTTTGGCTTTGCACTGACCTTTCAATAACCTAATATATAAAATACAGTAGGCAATACAAATTCTTTCATACATGTGGCTTTACATATTAGTTTACACAATACATAAAAAATCAGTTTATACAAATGTTCACATAAAATACTTTTAATTATTCAAAAAAAATAGTTGATAATTCCAGCCCAGCAATGGTCAACAGGTGCAAACACCAACAAGTGACATAGTTTCAGCAGAAGCAGTCCATCAGTTGCACCCAGCAATGTTGAGCAGGTGCAGACACCAACAAGTGACATCATTTCAGTAGAAGCAGTCCATCAGTTGCACCCAGCAATGTTGAGCAGGTGCAGACACCAACAAGTGACATCATTTCAGTAGAAGCAGTTCCATCTGTGGCACCCAGTAAAGTTGAAGAGGTACACACAGCAACAAGTCACTTTAGTTCAGTAGAAGCAGTCCATCAGTGGCACCCAGCAATGTTGAGTAGGTGCAGACACCGGCAAGTGACATCATTTCCATAGAAGTAGCTTCATCTGTGCACCCAGTAATGTTGAGCAGGTGCAGACACCAACAAGTGACTTCATTTCAGTAGAAGCAGTTCCATTAGTGGCACCCAGCAATGTTGAGTAGGTGCAGACACCGGCAAGTGACATCATTTCCATAGAAGTAGCTTCATCTGTGCACCCAGTAATGTTGAGCAGGTGCAGACAGCAACAAGTGACATCATTTCAGTAGAAACAGTTCTAACAGCGGTACCCAGCAATGTTGAGTAGGTGCAGACAGCAACAAGTGACTTCATTTCCATAGAAGTAGCTTCATCTGTGCACCCAGTAATGTTGAGTAGGTGCAGACAGCAAGAAGTGACTTCATTTCCATACAAGTAGTCCATCAGTTGCACCTAGCAATGATGAGCAGGTCCAGAGAGCAGTCCATGATATTCACTATCACTGATCAGACAGTTCAAGCATGAACAATAGTTTGAATACCCATACTAATCACACTGTTCATCAGCAGAAATAAGACATGTCCTAGTGGCACCAATCATGTAGAAAAAGTACAAGTAACAGTCCATAATATTCACTATCACTGATCACACAGTTCATCAGCAGAAATTAATCATTCCTAAGTGTCACACATTATGTTGAAAAAGTGCAAGTAACAGTCCATAATATTTACCATCACTAATCAGACAGTTCAGGCATGAACAATAGTTTGAATGCACATACAAATGCTTTTACACTAAACATACAAATCATAACAAACACTCAAATGATGTCAGATAATTGTCATATTAACTATTACAAATGCTCAAATATCAGTAAACCTATAATATTTATGGGTGTCAGTGCAAGCCACTACAAACAAATAAAATAATATTTACGAGATAGGTGGGTAGGATTAGGGAAGGAAAACACACAAAACTCACTCACTCATCTTTCATCCACATTAAGTACTACTGTGTAATTGAATGGTGTTAACTGTGTAAATGTAATTCTGTCAAAATCTGATGTTCATCATGTGTATCAAGTAGTAGTGGCAGCAATGTATAACAGTCAATAATAGTTAAGTCAACGTCATAGTCATCATGTCAAGACCAATGTTTGCCAAGCCAGATCAAATGTACTGTTGCTGAACAACTGTCAGTGAGCCAAGATATGCAAAATTTCCTCTCTTCAAAAAAAAGTATATACTGCTTAGTGATTTAACAAAGTGTGTGTATAGACTATCTTCCTTCTACTTTAGTGTTCTAGTCTGCTATCTTCATCCTCCTTGTTCCATAAGACCAACAAAAAAAATATGCTCCTCACTCACTTTACTTCTTATACACCAAAACTCCAATAATCATCAGCATCACATAATCTCAATAATACCTCAATAATACCTCTTCAATACATCGATACATATAAACCTTATCGCCAATATATGCTCCTCACTTACTTTACCACTTATCCACCAAAACTCCAATAATCATCAACTTCACACAATCTCAATAATACCTCAATAATACCTCTTCAATGGGTCGATACATATAAACCTTATTACCAATATCATTTCACTTCCATAACAACTCTTTCCTCTAGTCAGTCTCCTCGAACAAGTACAGATAAAATCCTAATGCAAACTTCAGTTTATCATCCCATACAATCTGAAGACACATTGTCAACACACAACCTCTGTGTAATCCATCTGACCCAAATCTTCTACTCATTATGAATTATAAACAAAGAAATGCATACATGACCTCTAACAGATTTAGTTCGAATAACTCTCAGTAATTAAGTACGATTACGGAGTGTGAATAATCATAATATTTCACAGTGTGCACACCACTTCAAGAATTATGGCAAACAGAAGCAAACATGTGGAGTATTTCTTGTCTCAAGTGTCACTTCCTATTTCATTTGCTCACGAAAAATGCAGTGTAATAATTGTCAATGGTCTAAACCTAGTAATGGTATGTCATGTCGTTAGCTTCCTTCGTATTAGCATAAATTTATACAGCTTCCATAAAACCTCAGCTCATGTGACTCTTATGAAGTTTCTTGTACTAATGTCGTTCGTCGAATTATAGCAGTTCATTTTCTTATCTTAAAAATATAAGGCACTTAGCGTAAGCAAAACAAGCAATAGCGAGTAAATATACCAGTAGAGAACACAATGTCAACAAGTGGATGCAGCACAATCCTTACAACAAGGCTCTGCCAAGTGAACAATCTATAATTAATCCAATAGTGTGACCTAAACTCTCTGTTTGTACACAGTATATCAGCATTTCTATACACCAAATTAAAGAGTAGTTATGACAACAACAGATATGTATAAATATGCAATCCATACGCATAGCAGCAAACATATGTTATCTAACATAATAAACAGGTCATTAGCATCATATCAGCATCAGCAAATAAATGTTCATATGTCACCTTAATAAGTAAACATGAAGGCGCAAGCAGATAAATCACAAAGTACAACTTACATACATATCAGCACAACTAATCAGGTGACAATTATAATTTAAATAAATAAGCACAGCAGGCACATAATTAAAAAATATGACATCAGTGAAAAAGCATAGCAGCCAAGCGATGCATAATATATACAAATAACAATCCTGTTCATTAATAAAACATTGACAAAATCAGCAAATGTACGCAAGCACGTCGCTTCACACGTAATTTCATAGAACATGAAATTAGCACAAAGTATGAATCACGTAATCGCGAGCAGCAAATTACGTCTAAAGTACGTACCTAAGTGGAAATATGTTACCTGAAAAAATAAACTCAATTAATAGTTACCTTTTTTAGTTTATTAGTTTCTTCTTCGAAATTACATTCTTCCTGAAAATTTCTCGATAGCAAATCGTCTTAACGTCGGACACGCACAGAATTTACCTGAAGTTCTTAAATATTTTATAGAACCGTATCCTGAAAAATACTGAATGTTAATAACATAATTCATCAAGTCACTATAGCTTTATACTGAATTTAATCGGAGAAATTAGACTGTGTATTTGTTTACGGCTGTCAGTGCATTCGCACTGAGCGCTCGATCAGCTGTAGGCGCGTGATGTAGGAAGCTATTGTTCGCCGTCAACGACTGCTTTGTGCGGCGCGCAGACTTGACTGTTGCTTTGAGTATGTGCCGCCGCCAAAACACAGCGCGGTATCCTTGTACTCTCCGCATGTTTACATCTAGCTGTTGGTTTCTCAAAAGTATGTCATTCCACAAAAATTTTTACGTTAGATATATGACGTATTCCCTTAGAGCGTCGAGATTTAAGAGTTTCTACTTCAACAGTGTTATCATGAATAATTTTGCGAATTCTATATGGACCGTTATAAAACAGAAAAAATTTGCGACACAAGCCTTTTCCTTTGTGAGACAAACGATGAGACTTAATTAACACCTTCTGACCAACTGATAAGATTAGCTGATTTATCTCTTCTAGCAGCCGCAGATGCAATATTTTGTAGAGCCGGGTTGACAACTTCAGAATGCCGCAGTTTCCGTGTAGGCGGAAAAGGAACGATTTCGGAAATGCGATTTGTGGGTGCTTTATTTTTTAATGTCAATAAAGGCGGTAAAGAAGTTGAATCATTAGGGAGTTCATTCAGAATGTTTTGAAAAATGTGAAGATACTTATCCCACGTTCTGTGATTCTGATGACAATAAAGACGACACAATTTATTGATTTCCTTCATCCATCTCTCTGAAGCGTTAGATCGAGGGTGAAAAAGTGAAATGAAAATTGGTTTAATTTTACGACGCTGTAGAGTACGAAGCCAAATTTTAGAACGAAACTGTGATCCATTATCTGATATAACCTTATCAACATGACCAACTTCTTTAAGAAAATGTTTGATGAAAGCGTTAGATACTGAACGAGCTGTTGCTTTGCGTAACGGTGTAAAACACACATATTTTGATGTCAACTCCACTGCTACGAAAATGTACGCAAAACCATTAGTAGGACGAACCACTGGACCGAACAAATCGACTGCAGCCATCTCCTTTAATTTCGCTGGAATGATAGGAATCAACGGTGCTCTGTGAGAAACTGTTGGCGGCTTAGCATTTTGACATAATTTGCATTTGGTCAGAACAGATCGAATACGTTTTTCCATATTACTGAAATAACAATTTTCCCGTAATTTATGAAAGCATTTTCTGGGACCAAAGTGTGCATAACTGAAATGCGTATACCAAATCAGCTTATTAACCCACTCATCAGGAATACAAACTAACCAAACAAAGTTGTCGACCGATTTTCGTTTAAAAAGAATGTCATTGCGAACTGAATAGCATCTAGTTTCTCTGGATCAGGAAGAATACCTTGTGTAGCTATAATGTGACCGAGAAATTTCACCTGAGAACGACCAAATTCAGATTTTTGTAAGTTCACTGTAATACCAACTCTTGCAAAGATACGTAATAATGAATCCAAAATTTTGTTGTGCTCACTCCAAGAATGTTTAGCAATAAGAATATCGTCCACATATGAAGTAATATTATCACGAAGATAAACAAGTAAAATTTCATTTAAACTACAAATGAATGCTGCAGAAAATATAGTAAGTCCTAACGGTAAATTCCAAAGTCACTTTTGGGTAAATTAGTCAAATCCGGTTATTGTTTACTTACTCTCTAGATAGATTGATAGTCGAAGAGTTGGTTTGACAGATGCAAAGAATAGTAAAAGAGTAGGCAGCGGTACAGAAAACTAAAAGGGAAATAGCACCACTACAGCTCGGGGCCCTATGATCGCTACGGCACATATTCACTTAGAGTAGTGAATCCCCTGAGGACATTAATAGCCGCACATAATTTCCAGTTTGTGACTTAATGGCAACTTTGGCGGAAGTGCGTACATAAATTGATCTAGCCATGAACATGGATGTATGTCATCCTTAGAATTACGGAAGATCTTAAATTTCCGAACAGTCAAAAAGTGTTTATAGTCAAAGTTTTCGCCTCGTGGCGACAAAGACCTACCGTGTCTGTCCCAGTCCGAATGTCGATTATTGTCAAGTTCGCGCACCTGGCGCTCTCTTGTTGCTTCTCGTAAATGAAACAAATTACTTTCTTCATACCCCTCTGCTATCTGTGATTCTAAGTTCCTTCTACTGTCCTTTCCTACTATTTCGCCTTCAATTTGTTTGACTTGCTTTTTTAAAGCCTCAAATTCCCTTTTCACGCGTTCATTAAATTTTCCCTGATTTTCAACATGTTTATTTATGTTCTGATACTCTTCGGTTTCTGCAAATGGCAATGGTGCTGTATCACCCGAATCTTTGCCCCCAAGTAAACTAAGATTTGTCAATTTATCTGATATCTCCTCAACTCTTTCCGCTAAATCACCTATTATTTCTTTTTGTTTATTTACGTCTTCCGTAAGTGTCGCAACTCGGGTTTCAGTATTGACACATTTGGTAGTGAACTGTTCATATTGTTGTATTAGATTATTTAATCTGTCATTTGGTACGGATTCCTCGATTCTCTCAAATATTTCCTCCTTATCGTGTGTACGTTGTAAATTTAACTCAGAAAATTTCTGTACTATCACGCAATCTCTTTCCTCCTGTTCTCTATCCTGTTCCCTTTGTCTAATCTCTACTGCAATTAATCTATTATTGTGAGAATTCAGAATCGGTTGTACTTCTTCTCTGATTTCTTTCTTTAATTCATCTTTCATATTTTTGAAACATGTCCCAATTCGTGAATCTAACCGTGTTTCCAAAGTTCCCATCTCTGTTTTAATTGTTCCTATCTCTGTTTTTAATTCCGATCCTAACTGTGTTTCCATTGTTCCCATCTCAGTTTTAATTGTTCCTATCTCAGTTTTAATTGTTCCTATTTGTGATCCCAAATTTAATATTGCACTCATCAACTGCTCCATATCTTCTGTCGTTAATCTCGGATTCTGTGAATTTTCTGATTGAGAAAAATTTTGAAATGGTTCCGGACTATTTTCCCGACTTATTACATTGTTTTCCACTTCATTATCCATCATACTGTTTTCCTCTGTTGGCGAGTTCGCCATGTTAACAATTTCGTCATTCTCACTATCCATCATTTTTGCCTTTTTCATCGATCGCGTAATCATTTGCAAGACATACAAAACTCGTCACTGTGCGAAAATTACACACAATGCCTCCTTATCTCCAACAATACCATTTACATGCAATGTCTCCCTCAAACACGATCAATCGAACAATTGAAATAATTGCACTAAATTGTCAAACCAGTATACAAGACAACAAAAAAAATAGCTTTTGAAAAATACCATTAGAAGAATGCCAATTACCAAATCTACACATGCAAAATAGGCTACAATTACTAAACTAGAAATTACTACAACAATACTACTGTCTACTATTTTTACAATCAGAAGAATTCCAAGGGACGATCAGAAGCAGCGGTCGCCACGTGCATGGGGACTTAATTAAATATGATTGAAATATTTTTAGTTTTTGGTAGCTGTATGTCCGATTACGCTGTGTCTCGTAATCGGTTGGCCCTGACTAGTATTATTACGCTATCTGACTGCAAAGGACAACAACAAGAATGAAATGAAATTTTTCGTTAACACAATTAATTAATTAAGTCCCCAGCAACTATGCAACCTACGAAACCAAAGCACAAGTATAACTGATCTGTATGTGGAAGTATGACTCAACGCACATCTGGCACGGTTCTTCTTCAACAAGACAAGAATTTTTAAATACCAATTTTACTGACGTGATGAAAGAAAATTACAAATACTATAATTGCATAAGGAAAGCAGAATTGAACTCTAATACAAGAACACGCGCCAGATGCTTTGTTGACTGAACCTGTAATGACGCATTATTTAGGACACTAAAATAAAAACAAACTGAGTTAATTACCTCATTTATATTGATGAAAATCATTCTAATCCTTACATTATATCTCAACCAGAACTCTCCAATATCACATCTCAGCAAGCACCGCCTAATAGCACATCTCAACAAACACTCTCTGCTACAACATCTCAGCACAGACCACCACGAGACCTCGAGAGGCACTGACTTCTACGAGTTCTTAACAGGCACTGACTACTACGAGCTCTCGACAAGCACTGTGTAGGCGGCTTAATAATACTCTTTGGCGCAATCTCTGGCGCAGTGGCTCAGTGTAGCCACCTTTCAATGTGAATAAGCATACATTGCTTATCTTTATTGTAAACAATCATAGCTTTGAATACTGAAGAAAAATTTTATGATGTTAAAACTTTTAAGTAAAACATTTTTTTACAGTGACTACTTTAAGAGAATGAGAGGAGAAGAGTGATGTGTTTCTTTCCTTAGTTTGTGGATTTATGAGATATGGGAAACAACAGTACTGTATTACCCAAACAATGTGAGTTACAAAATTCACAAAGCAAAACCCAAAATATTATCTACCTCTGACATACAACTTTCTGCAATGCTGTTGCTTACTAATCCATAGCCAGATATTATGTTCTTTAATAAATACCAAGCCCTAGTAGCTATGCTCCAAAAGCATGCCCCAAACCATCAAACACCCTGCTTCAGCCAATGCTTAACATAGAAGAGCCTGCCCACACATGTAGATTAGTTGACAATGATAAAAAATTTGGAATCCAGGGAATCTCCTTTATACATGTACTCCAGAAATATGTATACTGGGATAAATATCACAAACAAAACAGGAACTTCTAATAATTTAACAACCTTTCATCACCCCTCACACTACCAAATAAAACGTATGCATTATTCTCTTGCTAAGAAAAATAGCAATTAATATTTAAGAAATTCTTTTACAGTCTTACACAAAAGTAATTGGAGTATTGATAAGTATATGTGTGAAGAAGAAGACAAAATGCATAAAGCTATACATCCAACAATTAGAAAACAGAGCAAAAAGCAATGTGCATTGAAGGAGTAAACACAAGAAAATAATGGACGTGGGATGTGGTAATGTAATGTGAAAGCTAGATATCTAGAGTTTCACTAACACTTGTTAAAGGATAAGAATATTATATTTGTCATCAGTTCGACAGAATAGAATAATATTACACAAATTGTGTAGTCTGTACATTATCATATGTGCAAAATAACAAAATAATGTGTGAAATAATTGTAAGAGACTGTAAATGTTGAGTGAGGAAATTGGGTGAGTATCTGGTGAATGCTGACACTAAAGGTAAGCGTAAAAATCTCAAATGTTTCAAATGTCTAAAAAATTTTAATTGTTTTTCTGAAACGAAGGAGTAAATACATATGGGACAATGTCGTGCTAGGAGAGGATGGAAAAAAGTCATACACAGCACGTATTTTTTGTAGAGGATACACTCTATTAGTTGTTTCATGTAATCACACTTGAATGGAAAGCAGCATACCTGCGGATTAGGGGACTGTCTCGGGGAGCAGAAAAGTGTTCGATCAGTTTCTCCACTGACAAGCCAAAGATCTGGACGACATAACAGTAGTTTTGATAAGGACAAAATCAGAGAGGACAAAAGAGTTAAGTTACTTCCTTCACTGACAAGCCAACGAGTCACTGCCGACAGAATAACAGCTGTGTTATCTCTTTCATCATCTGTCATCACTTCTACTTCATGCTTTCAATGTCAGTAAACTTCACCAACAGCCATATATTTCAAGGAATTTTATTTCATTCTGAAAGCAGCTAATTTCGGCAAATCATTTTGCCATCTTCCGGCCCCATACGCTTTTATCCAAATAAACGAACTTATCGTATAGCGCCATAAAACCACTGGATATCGTGAATTCCAGTCGTTATGCAAATGTTTCATACGAAGACGTGACAGCAACTGGGTCCACCTACTTGCCCCAGTTAAGTGTCTGTGAGCTTCCGTAGGTAGAGCGGAACTAGACATGAAGCTTCAGTATTTATACCGTCCAAAAAACAGCTTCTCTCAAGGCAATGTGAGCGTGTACACCTTTATGGCTCTGAGTACCCCCCATGCTTGTCCAGAATACATGAAACAAAAAAAAAACGAAACTCGACACTACGTTTATCACACATGTTTCCCAAGCTGTAATAAAATACTGATTGAACAGGAATATACTGCCTGACATTTAAACACTACAGTATTTTTTAAATAAATAACATATAAGCTTCAGGTACATCTAAATATCTTATAAGTGAGATCCCAAGCTTTGTATATATTACGTTATGAAGGTATGCAGTGACATGAAAGTTGTATCTATGAATAGGTTCTATTTAGTTGTTGGTATCCATTTAACATAGTTCATTTTATTTTCAGTTATTATGATTAACCACAAAGAAAATTATTGTATTGTGTTTCATTTCAGGCCATCCTTCTACTAACTACATTTAACTACTCAGATATACTGAACTACGACAGATACAAACCGTTCAAGCTTATGGAAAAGGGAATAGGAAGAAACATCGAACAAGTTACAATTTTCTTATAAATCATAAACGCCAACAGATTGTCAGATGAAGCATAAACAAAAAGCTGTACAGGTCTCACGCACAGATAGCCGTTACAAAGAAGAAGTTGTGTGCTTGCTTTCACCGCAGCTAAGGAATGCTGAAGAACATTGCAAAAATGTGCGACAAATACTGGGAACAGCTTCGACAGCTAACAAGTGAGAAAGAGAACAGTTCTCGAGTCACACACCAGCCCAGCGAGATAGAAAATATTCATCTTGCACTGGGAGGCCTGGTCACGAAACTGCGATGAGTTATTGGCTGGCATTGCAGATTTAGTCCGTCAGCGACAGCGCTGACAGGCGAAAAAATTCAAGGTGTCTGTGGACTAAGGAGAGTGATAGAAGTTGTAATATTATTGGATTTCAGATACTAGGCATATGAGATATTTGTCTTAAAAGAAAAGGACAATCAACGAGCTGTAGTTCGTAAAGAAGCTAAGCATTACAGCGCGAGAGTAAAGAGACGAAATATTTTTATAATGTGCGCCTATACCAAGACGCCCGTCCAGCGTTTAAATACTCGATATAAACACTGTGACACGCTGGGCACAGATATTTAAAATCATTGCCGCAGCACTTGATAACAAGACGCTGCGAAACAGAAGAAAGAACAATCTATCTTCTTTTAAGAAATACTCTAGAGACTTTAGTATCCTTGTACTTTTAGTCGCCGACATGTTAATACTTACTACATAGCACTGCTACAAGTTGTATTTTTTATTTTGTGTGAAAATATGTGAAACGACGAACAAACGTTTCGGTGGCTCGGGTGAAGATATACTTACGCGCACGCAAGGACATTTAATTTTAAGAAGGAACGGAATGATAAAGCACCGATTATTGGACTGCGCCATGTACAAAAGAAATATCAGATGTAAGTCATGTATTTATTGTATATTTGTCAATGTCTAGAAGTTTAAAGCCAATTTGTTCAAAATATATTAATACTTTACGAAGCAGTAATTTTCTTCTTATTCTTTTCTTTCATTAACCAAAAATAATGTTCAAATTGTGTATGAGCTTTGTTACAGGTTCGCTCTTTATCGAAATATCTCGATTGTATTTGGGAGACTGTTAATGTGTTCAGCTTCCGATCTGTTAATCTTTCTCTTACGAAATCCCACTAACTTGCTTTCATTTCCATTTTTATAATCAAATTGGTCCCTTGGGTATTTTCATCGAAGATTCGGGTTGCGTGAAGGCAATCCGGGTCAAAAGTCAGTTAAGAAAACCCCTTCGCATAATAAATCCGTACGTCTCCTGAACACAATCGAGAACCGACGCATTGGTGATCAATTAATAATCTCTCTTTCTCTTTTTAAGTCATACTGAAAAATGGCCACACAGGATAGCCGTAAGTACGCAATCTAGTGTTAGGTTGCATTTTGCCAGTAAATATTACCAACCAACAATTGCAGCGTCATTATTATTATTTACTACCATTTCTTATACAGAATAAGCAAGTTCCTAACGCCAGAAAGTGAAGACGTAGGCAGCGAGAGATCGCAGAAGTAAGAGGAGATGGAGACTTTCCATCCATCGCTTACTTAATCTGCTGACATTCAACCTGATCCTTATTCCCATCCTAACGTTCATCGCCACATTGTGATTCCTCTCCTGTTTCGTGTTAAATGGACGAATACTTATGAGCTAGTGCTTGGGAATGAAGCACTCGACTGGGCATCACAATTCCCCGCCTAGCATATGCCGCCAGACGCCATGATATCACTGCTAGGGCTACAATACCATATGGCCAGCAGTCAACGTGGAGACCATTCCTGAGCCTCCCCGGAATGCCGTGGAGCACAACAGATGACCGACTCGCCCCCATATAACTCTGAGGCGGCACATCGTCTCAACCCAGCATCTGCAGCTCTCGTCATCGCATGACAGATGACTCTGAAGAATGGTTGTATGATTTATTCCTCCCTGTTTCCCCTTAATAACTGAGTTGTGTCCAGTCCAGTCAAACTGACCTGAGATTTGTGATTTTATGTAGAAAAGGTACAGAAATAAAACCAAAAACTCATTTTTACCGCTCTAATTAATCTATTCCATCAGCTTATTAGTCCCTTAATCTCATAACCTTTTTCTCTTTGATTTCACGTAATTATGGATCACAGTGTGTGGTGATCTAATTAGTAATCTGCTTATCATTTCGCGCCAGAGATAAGATGTTTCAGTTTAGCACGGTGTATTATATATGCAATAAACTTCAACACCGTCCATTTTGCACCTGTATTTCACTATGTGCATAATCAGATGAACTACTTGCTGAAAAGTATGAAATTCTGCAGAACTGTCCACACATTATACTCTCAATGGGTGTTAACAACAGCTGTTGAACAGCATGTTATATAGATATTAGGATTCATATATGAATTTTTTTCTTACTGCTGATCTCAAGTTATGTTTGTTTTTCTTTTTCCTAAAATGTAGGTACTACTAAGTGAAATGTCTCTCTCAAACATGATTTTCGATGGAATAATGTGTCGGTGGTAGTTTTTTCATCACATACATTCTGGTTTTTCGCAATGTCTGACATTGTCACAAATGGAGAAAGCGGTCTTCGTGTAATTTATGAATATTTAAATTTTTTTCAAAAATCTTTTAATGCCTATACTGTGTTATTGTAAAGCTAAAAGGCGTTTGTATAAAATATTAATAAATTCTGAAACTTCCTGGCGGATTAAAACTGTGTGCCGGACCGAGACTCGAACTGGGGACCTTTGCCTCTCGCTGAAGTAAAGCTGTGAGGCGGTACGTGAGTAGTGCTTGGGTAGCTCAGTTGGTAGAGCACTTGTCCGCGAAAGGCAAAGGTCCCGAGTTCGAGTCTCGGTCCGGCACACAGTTTTAATCTGCCAGGAAGTTTCATATCAGCGCACACTCCGCTGCAGAGTGAAAATCTCATTCTGGATTAATAAATAAATTCTTGTCTTTTATGAGTGGGAATATTTTTCCTCAAGTGTTCAGCGTAATGAAGAAAACATGCAGCAAATATAAGGCTTTCTTTTTGTATACCGAAATCGAAAATATAGTGTGTGTACTGTTAAACACTTTTTACTGTTACTTTTGTTGAAATATATGAATCATTAAGTGAAAAATCACATCTATTGTCAGTTGAAACTGAACATAAGTTATTAAACTCTTTACCTCTGTTCGTTATTTTTACACCCACCCATTTGCACCTTCTTGCTACTGTGCTCTGAATTCATCTTGTAAGAAATTTCAGTGTGAAAGATTTCAAGAAGACTTAGATTCATAATTCATCTTCCTGAACTTCATAATGCACTATAATCGAAAGTTGAGTTAACTTGCTACCATCATCCACTTTCTCTGTAATAATCCATAATGTATGTAGACTGATGAAAAAAATCACAGCCAAAAAAAATTATGTAATGACATTTCGGGATTAGGTAAAATATTTACGCGATTAACATTGCAAGATAAAACGTTCATGTAGGTGTGAGATAAGCCACTGGAAGTGTAAAATGCTGGTACATCAAAAGCCTGTGTAACTGCCAGAATATCGAATATAAGCATGCAAATCTGCCTGCTTCGTGCTCTAGAGGTGCCGAATGTCAGTTTGTGCTATGGAGTTCCATACCTGTTGAACTTGGTCCGTCAACACAGTGACGATTAATGCAGTTTGAGAGTGACACTGGAGTTATTGTCAGATAATGTCCGATACGTGCTCCATTGGAGACAGATCTGGTGATCGAGCAAGAGAAGACACCATGTCAACACTCCAGAGAGCACGTTAGGTTACAACAGCCCTATGACGGCGAGCGTTATCCGGTTGGAAAACGACTCCTGGAATGTTGTTCATGAATAGCAGCACAGCTGGACGAATCACCAGATAGTCGCAGAAATTTGCGATTAGGACGCATGGGATAGATACGAGAGTATTCCTGCTGTCACACGAAATTGCGCCACAGACCATAACTTCAGGCGTAGGTCCAGTGTGTCTAGCACGCATATAGGCTGGATGCCAGGCGCTATACTGGCCTCCTAACCAGCGCATGATCATGACTAACACCGAGGCGGAACCTGGTTTCCTCAGAGAACACAACAGATCTCCACCCTGCCGTCCAATGACCTCTTGCTTGACACCACAGAAGTCGCACATGGCACTGGTTTGTAGTCAGTGGAATGCACACTGAAGAGCATCTGACTCGGACCTCTCCCTCAAGTAAACGATTCGTAAGAGTTCTTTCTGTGACTCTAGTGCCAACTGATGCACAAATTGCTGCTGCAAATGCTGTACGATGCGCCACAACCACACTCCGAACACGATGGTCTTCCTCCTCTTGCCAGCAGTCATGCATAGTGTTGCTAAACTCCTGTCAAATCTTTCAAGAATACCGCAGAAGGAATATCCAGCTTCTCGTAGTGCTCTTACACGAATTCGTTCAAACTGAGTGAGGCGACGATAGTTGTTGTTATTGGTTGGTTTTGAGGAAGGAGACCAGACAGTGAGGTCATCGGTCTCATCGGGTTAGGGAAGGACGGGGAAGGAAGTCGGCCGTGCCCTTTGAAAGGAACCATCCCGGCATTTGCCTGGAGCGATTTAGGGAAATCACGGAAAACCTAAATCAGGATGGCCGGACGCGGGATTGAACCGTCGTCCTCCCGAATGCGAGTCCAGTGTCTAACCACTGCGCCTCATCGCTCGGTGCGACGATAGTTGTGTCTTTGCCGCTTTAAAGAGATCCTTGACTAACATCAGCTCACTAAGTCCAATCTCAAAGGTAACTAGCGTTCACGGCCGTTGCAGAGTGTATTTACAGCAAAAAAAAAAAAGATTTTCTGCCTCACAGTGGCGGTACTGGAGCCACTTTTAAGCGACTATCGTGAAATATGAATAGACGTCATCTTTCAGATAACGGAACATACCTACCAAGTTTCGCATATGGTGCACATCTCGTTCTTGGTGTTGCGATTGTTTCCCGTCACTTTTTAATTTTCCACTTAGCGTGGTTTATTGTCGTCTACATTCCTCTACCACAGATGGATATGGGTGCAGCAGAAGAAGACATGGATAGCAGAAGTCTTTACTACCATCTATCTACATATGTTGATCTCCGATGATACTAATATTGATTCCTGGCAAGTGTGGTAATTATACTGACATGGAGTCTAGTGTGTTCAACTCCCAACCGAGACCTGTCATTGGTAGGACAGGTATTTCTCTATTGATGCTGCTACTGTATCAAGGGAAGTCTTTCATTATCGGCCCATAACTGGATGACCAGGCATCAGATGCTGTCATCGAGAATACTGCGAGCTGCGCCACAACCCAGTGGCGTAGAGCAAAAGAGTCCATAATTCTTACCGTGCCATCAGAGGTATGTGAGGTGGCAAAGTGCAGAGTTGGCCAAATGCCAGGGTGGTTAGGCAGTGGCCGGAGGTTATAGGTCTGGCTACAGTGGTAGCAGCAGCGTCATTAGTACGGTACTAAGTGGCACAGACTGGAGATCATAATTCCGCTCAGTCAGTCAACGACAACAGGCTGGCCCCAGGGGGTTTCATTACAGCTGTCTAGGGCTGACAATATGGAACATGTTGCATTTCTGTGTCATGCGGAACAGATTGGAACAGCAGCCATTAACTCAGCCTAATTGCGGCTGAACAGTAGTGAGTCACGCCACAGAAGCCTCCTGTAAGTAGGTCAATGTCCCAGAACCGGTTATTGAGTCATGGAAGTTTGGCGTGGAAATTTTTCGTTACTGCTGTGGTTTCTGAGGCATGCATGTTGTTAACTGTGACTGATGGCCATGAATGTGCCCTAGTTACGACTCTTGACTCTGGCTGTGTTCTATGCAGTTACACTTCTTTCCCTTCAAGAAAATCCAGCTCTCTGTATTCCTGTTGTAAGCTAGCTGCAATTGAGCACTGATATACTTCAGTTATTAATACCTTATCCCCCTTACTTCACATTGAGTGTCAATTGGCCCTTTACACTCCTTACACTTTCTTTACTGTTTCAACAGCATTTGGCACCAACACTTACTTTTATCTTCATGGTCGGCTTTGTCCTTCGCTGGTGGCGACATTATTGATGTGGATCAGTATGTTGAACATTGGTGGGGGATGAAATTTCGGCAACACTATGCTTGAAATGACAGTAATCAATATCTATTATGGCCACAATTACGCAGGCGGCAGAGGTTGTGGTTTTATGGCTACAAATAAGCAATGATGTTTTGTATGTTACTTTTGCATGGGATCTAATTGCTGTTCCATTAATATATACCATTCTGCGGAGCTAGCATCTGATCTAATGGGGGTGAGCAAAGTCGAGTTTTAAGTATTGTGCAAGTATATCAGGTTTTGTGCAGGTAGGATCTCAGAGGGCAGGCTGGATAGGTGAATAAATCTTTGGGTGATATTTAGGGTGGTAATTCCAGTGATGGTGGTAGATAGCTAGAAGGCTGATCCAGTAATATCACAATAAATACCATTGGTCAATAATCCTTGTCTCTGTATGTTTTTATATGCTGTGCTCCACTATAATGTCATTGCTTGTCGTGAGCAAAAATGATGACCACTATGTTTAGCATGGATTTGAACAATGTGATCCTAACCTTTGGAAGAATTGTATTTTATCTGGAATTACTTCTTTAGGATATTCTTCGTGACGTTAAGACTTATGGGTAGGTCGAAAAACAATGGGAGATTCCTGTTTCTTTCGCTTGATCTTATCCTTCTTCTCCTTTTTTCCAGGCACCCTTCTGAAGCTGGTGCTCGAAATGGGTGCAGGGATTGAGGGCACAGCCTTCGTTCACTACTGCTGTGATGTGTGTTATCAGCTTTAATTTGATAGTACTTAGAAGGCGACGTCATGTTAGCTACTTGGTAGGCTCGTTGATAATGTGTAACTGTCTTAGTGTTTCCCTTCGTCATGCAAGAGCTGACTAGAAATCGCCCATTCTCTAACATAACACCTTGGTAATCCTGTTTTTTAATTATTTTTACCTTCCTTTTGTTTCAAATTCTAGTGTTCATTTCTGTAACTAGTCATCAAGTATTTCTTATCCTTTTAAAAAATTTATGGCTCATAAAAATCTTTACCAGGAGGCACTTTACATAACTCAAAAGGAATTGTCAACTTCTGACTGAAAACGACCACATGCAACATATTCTCCAGCATTTTTGTTTTATATACCACTACTGCATAAGGGAGCAGGGCATCCTAAGGTTTTTGTTGACTGTTAACATGTTAACTCAACGTTTCTGGTATTGCCAGTAGAGTATCTCATGTCCTTTTGTCTGTTTGCCTGATGGTGTAACACACTACTCCTGTTTCTTAGTGCATAATAATCGATGCAACTGCTTTACCCAATTTGAAATGAAATGTATTCCTAGGTTCACACTGTCTTAGATGTTTCAAACTTTAGCATTTACTGATCAGTCTTCGCTTGTGCCACTCTTTCTGCCCACTCCTAAAGTATGGCTATCATGTACACGAAACATAAAGAATGACGAATTATAACTAGCGCATAATGATTCCCTGCTAGTGTATGAGCACATTTCTCCAAGTTCGTCTATTGCATTAATTGGAAGTGGTTTATCTGCTTCTGGTAATCCTTGTAATATAATTTCTTGACGACAGAGTTCCGCACATAATTTTTCATGTATCACTCGACATCTTACTTGTGTGATTTCCACCAGTCGGTTTGTGCACTTGTGCGTTATGTGACTCGACAGCGACTGTTTTTTGCTAGGACTGTATCATGAGCCTGCCTCATTACATCATTTCATACAACTATGGGCTAAATACGTCTTGGCTTTTTCTACAGTAGCTGGTCTTATACGCTGATTTGTGGTTCCCTTGTGAACTGCTGACAGTCTGGGTCAGCACCCTGATTTTCCTGCCATTTTTCCGCATTCTGAAGCACATATTTTGCAAGTGTCTGCATTTCCGTGAGATTCATTTGCGTGATTTAGTAATTCACAGTCGAGTTCACTCAGTCATATGCCCATCTAGTAAACGACTTGTTGGGTCTCATTAAACCTTTCAATGCTGTGTGATCAAGCATTATCTTGAAGCATCATCTGTACAAACGGCAGCAGAAATGTTACTGTTAGCATTTCCTTTTTAGTAAACAAATAACTTTTTTCTGCCTTTTTGAGTTTCACCGACGCATTTACTAAAGGATGACCTCGTCCATCAACCTCCTGGTTAATATGGAATTCAAGGCAAATTGCTGATATATGACAGTTGTCCTTGGTAATTTGGAATAGTAGGAACTGGATTAGTGCTCAATACGTGTTTTAAGCTTACAACTCCTGTTTCAAAATCTACAAACCCTGTAAAGTTTTTCTATTCTTTAATAAGTGTACGAAGGTTCTCACAATTTCAGCGAATTTTGTAACAAGTTTCCTATAGAAATTAGCCAGTCCCAGATATGAGTGCTACTACTTTTCTGTAGGGGGATGTCAGGCAGTTTCTCATGGCATCAATAAGTAACCGAGTCAGCGCATAAACCATCGTTGCCATCTATGTGAACCTAGCAACAGTTCCAGCTAAGCAAAGTGGCACTTTTCCAGGCTGAGTGTTAGTCGTACTGCACCCAACTATCATAGATTTTCGTGTAAATGCACTATTTGCTCCTGGATATCATTGAAGAACACAATGATGTCACGCAATTAGACCACATATTACTTTGGTTTAAATCACTATGAACACCATCTAAAACATGTAGGGAATTTGTTAGCATGTTTATTAGTCCTAGTGACATACAACACTACTGATAATGACCAGATCAGGTGCCATCTCAGATTGATAGTTCCCACTTCTTGGGTCCATAGATTCAAAGTAATGACAATGGTCTAAATTCTCTACGTCTCTATTATATTAGGCACAAGGTAAGCACCTGTGACTGCTCATTTTTAAAAATAACTGTAACTGTAACAAAAACCTGCATGCTTTTCCTGTCGTCTAATGATTTATTCTGCATAATGACCACTAGAATGACCCATTTACTTTTCCTCTTATTTGTGATCTATGATACATGTGGATCAAATAAATCAATGTACCATGTGATAGTTTTACCTCTGTGGAACTAAAGTTATCAGTGCTGACAGACACAACTGAGAGGAGACACCATCCTCCTTAGTTTTTGGGCCTGGTGCATCCTATTGTATCTGCAGCAACAATGTGAGCAGCAGTTGGAACCACATAACACAACGAACTGTTACAAATCGGTTACTTCAAGGACAGCTTCAAGCCAGATGCACTGTAGTGTGCATTACACTGATCCTAAATGACCGCCATTTGCGACTTCAGTGGTGTCAAACGAGAGCTCACTGGAGGGCAGCGTGAAAGTGTGTTGTGGTTTCTGATGAAAGTTGGTCTTGTCTAGGTGTCAGTGAGGCCATGTGTTGGTTGGAAGGGGCCAGGGGAGAGCCTGAACAAACCTTTCTGCATGCTAGACACATTGGAACTACACCTGGAGTTACGTATCCCACGCACGCTGACTGCAAACGTGTATGTCAGTCTGTTATGCTGCGATTCATGAAAATAATTTCAGGGGGCGTTTTCCAACAGGATAGTGGTCGCCCACATACCGTTATTGTAACTCACCATGCTGTGTCGACATCTGCCTTGTCCTGGTTTATCGATCTGTCTCCAATCGAGCACACATGGGACATCATAAGATGACAGCTCTAGCATTATCCACAATCAACAATAACCGTTCCAGTAATGAGCGACCAAGTTCACAGGCATGATACTCCATCCCAGAACCTGGCATTTAGCACCTGTACTACGCAATACACACAAGTCTGCACGCTTGCTTTCAACGTTATGGTGGTTACGCCAGTTATTAATGTAACAATAATTCACATTTGCAATGGTTTACATAGCGGTTGCATTAACTTGTTATCCTGTAGTATTAATCATTTACAAATGCTACCTCAACAAATGTATTCCTGCAATATCTTTACTATACATTAATTATTTTTTGGTGTTGCGATTTTTTCTCATCAGTGTAACTGGCTAGAATGACTCCAATGCAGAATATTGGTACACACTGATGTCTTCCATTCATAGCGCATTTTCACCTTGATTAGTTCTTCTGACACCACATACAACAGTGTGTCTAGAATGGCTCTGCGTGTGTAGTGATTCTCCATTAGAGAAGAATGTAGATGCAGCAGAAGGCCACAGCTCATGGATGCAAGAAACTGTTACTGTTTATTTACATTCATCAGTCTCCAGTGCTAATAGTGTTTATCTCTGGTGAGCACAGATAATACACTGACATAGTGTCTCCCAGCCTGGCCCTGTCAGTTGTAGCCCAGGCTGTACACTAGCCCAGGCTGTACACTTTTGCTCCAGCAGCTGGTGCCGTGTCAAATTAGGTATGGTGGCCCATAGCACTATTGCCTTGCATTGACTTCTTTCACTGAGAATATGGCAGAGTTTATCTCGTCCCAGTCTGTTTTAGCTCTTGTGTCATGTGGGTAATACATGATGCAGTGTAACTGTTTATATAAATAAATAGTAAAATTGTTGCCATCCCTGCTAAAACATAAGAAAATACCTTGTTCTTGAAGCAGAGGTGGAAGAGAATTAATTGACATGATACCATGCTACCACTACTCCTACCACTACCAAACCACAGTTCATTATTGCAATAACCAAACTGCACTATTTTAACAAAATAAATATGCTTAAAAGGATGGTGCTGCATGCTCCAGTGCAATTGTAGCATAACTGGACTATGCCTGCCTTCTTTGATTGAGGGAGTGAGAAGGAAGGGCGGAGGTGGGAGGAGGATGAATGACCTTGGCATCGACCTTGACCTTAGAGGGGGAGGGGAGTGGGTGATTTTAATTTGCGCCAGTACTCTTATTCATTCGCTACTAGTACACCCACTAGAGGAACAATTTGTTGTTCTTCCTAGTGTTCCAGTGTTAATGACCAACAGTCTTCACTTAGAAATCAGTAATTCCGTTAAGAATACTTCATGGATCAGATGTTCTAATTCCATAATCCTGCAGTTTTACCATTGTTTCATTCCAGCAAGTGACATCTGGCCATGATCCTTCTATCAAAACAGTTTTTTCCAGTTGTTTTATCCTTTAGTATTTTAACATCTTAATGATGAGCTAGATCTTCGCCTACATTTTCATCATCACAGCGCTGCCTCTTCATCGTGGTATTCACATTTTAGTGGTGGCATTAGCAATCCGACAATATAATAGTGTGCAATGAGTTATTTCGTTATTTTCTTTCATGCGCGAAGTGCTGTGTAGTCATTAGTTCCAGTCGTCTATTACACACAGACCATTCTCAAAGCACTCGCCTCCCTTTCGAGACAGTTTCGTTATTTATCAAAGTATCGATTGGAACTTCTGTGACACCAGCTGCAGAAGTGGTGTCCGATACAATCCACAGTTGATAAATGTCGAAGCTGTTCACTTTTCTTAACTGCAAACATTATTTCTTACATAATGGATCTCGACCAGAATACTCTGTCCTCCCTCATGCCGTAAAAAGATGGAAACTGCGATAAATAAGATCGTTCAAGGGAAAAACAACGGACAAGTATAAATTGACGTATTTCGCTTCGATTGCGCTTATTGCGTAAACGTATTACGGAACATGAAATATCGATTTGTATTCATCCTTTTATAGGTCTACTCCGAAGTTGTTCTTTCATCAGAGCGCAGTTGTGCTTCTTACCGACATGCAGACGGGAGCGTATAAGTTGCCAGAAGATATACCTGTATGCAGACGTGCGTGGAGAAAGAAAACATCAGACAGATTACGAGAGTTTCATCAACGTTTCAGCCTGCTACTGTGGCGAGCATTTGGCCTTATCCCTCTGCGCTGCAGACATCGCCAGAAAAGAGCTTCTAGGTCTTTTCTATCTTTCGTGTGGCTCATAGCCTTTTGTTGTGGAAATATGTCCTTCGTGAATGACATTGTCACCTGTTATTCAACATTTACTTTAATTAAACTAATTGCCTCTTTGGATATGGAAATGATGCAACTGACGTCAGTATTCTTACTATGTAAGAGCATCCGCACAGGAAGCGGAAGAACAAAAAATGCTGGCTCATTTCCCAAAATGAGAGCGAGACCCATATCTGGCACTTTGTGCACAAAACCTGGCGCTAGCTGTTTTGCATTGGCCGTTTTGCTATTTACTGTTTGGACCCTAGCTATCAGCGTGCCTTGGACCGTCACGCAGACAGGATGGAGTCCGAGATACGTGTTTCTTGCCGTCCACACAGTAGTCTGGTTGTACCAGTTCGTGTCCTTGGTCGACGACGTGAAGCGGAGCATCGACACACTGAAGAATCAGATACTTAATCGGTTACGTCCTCAGAGATTTTCCACATTATTGTTTCCTCAGAAAGGTAGGTATCAATCGTTTTTAAGTCATATAACTGGTTACAGGTCATCTTCATCACCTTTTGTATAATGCTAGTTCTTTTATGGTTACACGACGGATACATGCATCATCCAAAATAATAATAGGGAACATTACAGTACACATAGCTAGAAATATTTACAAGACATAAACAAAATCATAGAATAGAGCAAAGTGTACTGACAGCCACCTTGTCTACGATCAGTAACTCTGAGAAAACTTCTGACACAGTTTCAACAAATCTGTACGACCGTCTTTCAGATCGAAGCATGATTATTCTCCCTATGTAAGAATAATGATAAATGTCATATAATTTTTTTTACAGTAACTTCTGTTATAAAACATTACGATAGTGAGAAATTCAGAATTAAAAGAGAACTTAGACAACGAAGGTCCTTGTACCCGAAAGTGTTTTCAGCGGATCTAATTGATATTTTCAGATAGACAGAAGGAAGAAATATATTTACTGGAACCATCCTCGATTCGCTGCTGTTTATATACGATTGGTCATTAATGCAGATGAACGCCTACAAACTTCAAAGTAAGACTAAAATATTATATCAACAACGCTTCTAAAAAATACTAAAAATTAAAAAAGCTTTCCTGATGATGAATTTTGTATCGATTGCAGTTCAAGACAGTAATGAGACAGAGAGGAAAAACTAGACTACAAAAGTAAAAACAATTTGAAGTGCTTTATGTATACTAATTATATTTTCGAAGGTAAACGTCAGTTGTTTGTGTAATGAAAAGTATTTTCACTTATGGCACAGATCAAGTACGAAAAGCATTCAGGAACTGGGAGCTTCTCATCTAGCAGTGTATGAGATACGTAATGAGAATCATTATGGAAGACAGAAAAATAAATGGTTCATCGATCTAACGGGATTGGGATACATAATTGTGACTATAACGAAATTGAGTTTCACGTGAGCGAGATACATACGAAGGCATAAGCTTGGTAGATGGCTGAAAACTATGGACCTCCCTGTAGACATTGGAGGATAAGTTCGTAGCGTTCTTCCATAAGTTTAATAAAAACAACACATACACGTAACGCCAGATGCATAACATTACCTTTTGTGGACGCACGCAGATACGGACAGTTGCTGCTTTTTCTGGGCTCAACCAATCCTTTCTTTTCCTTCTGTTTGCACAAGGACACCATTTGTCGTCCCCAGTAAGCATACAGGGTAGGAATGGTTTGTGTTGCTCACGAACCAATTGATGACGAGCAAGCAAATATGCACATATGGCCCCCTGCTGAGTTTTGTGATTTTGGTTTAGAGCATGCAGTACCGTTACACCTCATTTTAAAACCTGCACCACTGCATGCAAACACCGTTCGAATGGTCATAGTTCACAGACGTGAATCATTTTGGACGAGTGCGCTGAAACGATCTTCATGAAATCCTGAAGGTCTTTTATACCACCTTTGCACTCAGGGTGAAAACACGGAAGTACCTTAGAGCTGCTAAGCTACGATAAAAGGTCCTTGAGTGAAAGCCATTGGACTTTTAGAACAAAAATTTACTAACCAACGAAGTTACAAACAATTTGTCACTTAGTAATAGTTATTTTAAAAAGTTTCCCAAAAGTGAAATGTATGTGGACTAATCCACTGCAGCAGTTACTTTGTTAAAATTAATATACACTGAATAATGATAAACTTCTGGCACTAGCCCACCAACTACAGAACTACGGGGACTACATGACTGCAGCAAATACTCTTTTTTAAACAACATACGCTGACCATTAAACACTTTAAAATATTAACAATTTTCTCAAGAAGCAATTTACAGGTAGTAGCCCACAACAGTAACGTATTGAACTTCCAATGATCGTACACGCAGCAGATCACTACAAGAGTTGCCCTGCGATTTGCCTTTACACAAACAACCTGTTTCTCGGAATTATTCATGCCATCGTGTGCTGTAGGAGGATCCACACCATACTTAATACGAAAATCACGCTGAACAGTTATTACTGAACCGCAATGCGCAAAACATGGAACACAAAAAGCTGTCTGTCGTCCCCACACCATTTATAGTAGAACTGAAGTGGGTAGACACTGCTGCTAGCTAGTGGGAACCATGTAAGAGTCGAGAGTTTGCTCTTTCCAACAGTACGTTGTTCACGCACATATCTAAAATAACATATTAGTTATGATTTTTTTGTCGGACGATTCTTCTTGATGTACCCTGTAATTAGAAGCGCTAACACAATGTCGTAGTTAATCTCAAACCGATACTGTTTTGTAATGCTTGTTGAAATAAAATTTTTGGACACTCAATGCTATGACCGTTACTAAACCGTAATGAAGTAGATAAGCCAACGAGGAACCATGGAAAGCCTCTGAACCTCGTAACCAGCTTTCTACTGGACAGTGAAAGATACATAACTTAGTATATCATCCGCTGTCCTCGGCTCGTAGGAGGTTGTGCCAGGGTTCTGCCGCATCAACCAAATTGCACTTCGTGACTGCCACCGCGGATTCCTCTTCACACAGCAGACCACATTCGACATCGTGTTGAACTTCAGATCGGTGGGTCCATTAGGTCGTCACCCACAGAAGCGACTGCTTCCATTGCCCGTCGCCAGCTAGCTAACGTCCGCACCACTCACAGGTGTTATCATCATTGATAGACGCGGGCAAGCCTCTCTGATGCGCATCGATACTAACGACTTATCGCCAGTCTTCCTCAATGTGGACAGTCACTAAGGTCAAAATGATCTTCCTTAAAACGAGACAGCCGTATTATTGCCTTGCCTTGTCCAGTGGCATTATCCCCATACGATGTCAAAATGTTTCTGGCTGCCTCCGGTGCTGTCGCCACTATGCTGAACTCGAACAGAAGAATATCTCGGAAATGTTCCCATATTTCTAGCGTCCACAGCTCCACTCACCATCTCTAAATGAAAAAATATCAATATATACACTCTAATAAGAACTGTGAACTAAAACTAAAAAATAACAGTCGATAAATAACCCAATAGCAACCGGAATACCAACATGAAAAACAAAAACGTTATTAACTTAAGCATCTATCTAATACAATACTGTTAACCATCACGAACGGGTCGACGCCCACCATTTATTGCTCGATGATTTTGTATTTTTTCTGGCCTCAAAACAAACCATTAACTTTCTTACAGACATGGAATCTGCACTTGAGACTTTCACGTCCACCTCGAACCTGCGCACGCAGTACATGGCGGTGCTGAGGGAAATGCGGCAACTGCAGGACCACTTTGGCCTCTCCATCGCCTGCGATGTGGCTGCCAACATCATCACCCTGCTGTACAGCATCGACCTTTTCCTTAGCTCTGCTACAGTGGGCTACCAGATGAGCATCGTCACAATAAGTACGATTTCAATATGTTACTCCCTGTTGCGCCTCTTGGTGATCGCGGAGACCTGCGCTGCAGCATCCAGCGGCGCGGATGAGGTCCGCAGTCTGTTCGCCGAGTGTTCGCTGGAGGTTCCACCACTACACTTCTCCGCTGCCGGGTTCTTCTACGTTGACAGGCCGCTGCTCGTCTCAGTCCTCAGTATTACCGTCACGTACGTCATCGTGCTGTACCAGTTCCACTCCGTATAGCTTGTGTAGATCACCAAACACTGGAACACATATCTATAAGCCATCGCATCGTCAATTACTAACTTTAACAGAATATAGCAGATACATTCTTACTATTACATAATGAGAACTAATGCATGACTCCACCTTAACCTGTAGTTTAAGTAATCTGAATGAACTCTGGTTTCTAGTGTGTGTGCTAAAACGGTTGTAATTAACCTACAGAGCCATGACTGACAGGCTAATGGGCTGCTTTCACACACCAACACATGAGACTGGCACCCCATATCCCTTCAGTTCAATGAGCACTTCAGTGCTTATTAACACTTCGTGAAGTAGTCCCACTTCAAACATTCGCATCTGTGCTTGCTAGCATGTTGCTCAGAAGCAATTTTTTTTTTTTTTGTACACAGCTTACTGCTGCAGTTAGCATTCTCTCCGAGCAGATAAATCAATCCTTCCATTCCCAACACTGTCGTATGGCGCTCACAACAAACATCAGCATGCTGTGTCACGCCGAGTGTTGTAATTGCAGTGCAGGCACCAAACTTAAAGGACTCCTCTCACTTTTCACATATCAGCATTGCTACAATCAAACATTGGCAACACATAGCGAAAAAGTAACAAAATAATGCTGCAAACAATCCTTTACGCCTACTACCTCCTTCAATATTATTTTTGTAGTCCGGTATTATTTTTTGTCCCATGTCTCTCGTTTATCTCCAGATCAGCTAATTCGTACACATTTTCAACCTGTCTGTTTCAGTTTATAAATAGTCTCCGTACCAATCACAAAAACATTTGATATCTCTACATCATTTTCTATGACTTGTCGCTAGAACGAAGTCTCCAATTCTGTACTCTTTACGCTTTATTTTGCATAACGTCTGCTTTTCCTCAATGCTGCCGCGCATTCAAATTTTCTTCTGATTCATGCTCTTGGATTCTGAATTAAAATTGCTTTTTGCTCTGACGATTTCATGGTTCCTCTTAATCAAATCGGATGTTAGATCTTTCGTCAGTATATATGGTGTTTGACATATACGTTTATGTACATTTGATGACATTTTCAAATAGGCGAACACATTTTCCTCGAGCAGTGAGTTGATCTGTACAGCAGGTCTTGTCCAGTCACAGTGTTTCCCTACCGCAATGTTCTGATTGGTTACACACTCGATGATAAGGGGACATGTAAGATTTTTATGTCACTTGTAATTCCACTCCCTGTTACAAACTGTGAACCATAGTCTCATAGGGTCGGTTTCAGTACAGCCATTTTATAAACACTTTCACATTCCAGAAAGACCCTGACTCAGATGTGTGTAGTCACTTAATTTGTCAATCAGCTTCGCAGATCAATAGATTTGTCTATCACCTTCTCAGGTCTACAATTTTTTATTCGGAGTTTTCATATTTTCTTTACGCAAATAGTGTTTGTTTTTGAATATTGTAATATTTTTGCGGTGTATTACCACATTAATAAATTGAATTTGTATTAGTTTCAAATGTAGGCTTACTTCTTGACACTTCTGTAGTTTTTCACTTATTTTCTTAATCTCATCTTCCTATGGAATATCATTGTTATATATAATTTTGTACAATGCAGCTGTTCTACTTTTACTTTCGTATCTGTGTGATTATGCAGTGTAACACGGCGCTCATCAGTAACTGTTTGTAACAATAGTTACATTTCAAATGACACTTCTGTTTTAGAGTACTTATAAGCATAGTTATGTAGATTACATGTAATTCTTATGAACATTATGCATCTGGTCTGATACTTGTGATTATTATGTTCCTGTAGAAAGTTTGTATGTAATTTCGGAACTTCAGTTCTTAAAATAAAATACTCACACAACCATTACACCACATAATAACAGAATATGTGGAAAACCAGTTATCCCACTACTAAATAAAATCTGAATGGACATTCACTATTGCCTGTGTGCACTTAACAATGCTTAATTCTAATCTTAATAATTACATGGTTTACATGCACAAGAAACGATAGCTGAACAGTGATATGCAATTGCATTTATCTGCAACATGCTGAAATAAATCCTGATTCTTTCACCATCAGTTAAATTGAACCTGCAATGTACAATCCCAAGTGTATTACGTGCCAGCATATCATAAGTAAATAGTCAGGCATCGTTAGCTGCAATGTTAGTCTGAAATCCTATACTTTAAAAACTTTTAAACAGCAAGTGAGATGTGGAGGTTCAAAGTCAAATAATTGGAAACGTGACTGAAATTTACTCTTGTATGCATTATCAAGACTGGAGAATGTGAATAAGCATACATTGCTTATCTTTGTTGTAAACAATCATAACTTTGAATACTGAAGAAAAATTTTATGATGTTAAAACTTTTAAGTAAGACCTTTTTTTTACAGCGACAGCGACTACTTCTAGAGAATGAGAGGAGATGAGTGATGTGATTCTTCTCCGAGTTTGTGCATTTATGAGATACGTGAAACAACAGTATTGTAATACTCAAACAGTGTGAGTTACAAAATTCACAAAGCAAAACCGAAAATATTACGTACCTGTGACATATGACTTTCTGCAATGCTGTTGCTTGCTAATCCATATACAGATATTATGTTATTTAATACATACCGAGTTGCAGCAGCTGTATTCCAAAAGCATGCCTCACACCAGCAAACACCTGCTTCAGCCAGTGCTTAACATACAACAGCTTGCCCACACACACAGATTACTTGGCCACAATATAAAATTTGGAATCCAGAGAGTATCCTTTATACAAGTACCCCGAAAATATATATTCTATGATTAATATCACAAACAAAACAGCAACTTCTAATAATTTAACAACCTTTTGTCACTCCTCACACTACCAAACAAACGTTTGCATTATTCTCTTGCTTAGATAGATACCAATTAATATTTAAGAAGTAATAGGAGTATTGTTATGTAAATGTGCGAAAAAGAAGACGAAATGCATAAAGGTATATGTCCAACAAGTACAAAACAAAGCAAAAAACAAACAGTACTGAAGCAGTAAACACAGGAAACTAATAAACAAGAGATGTGATAATTTAATGTGAAAGCTTGATATCTACACTGACACTAATACTTGGCAAAGATTAAGAATATTATATTTGGCATCAGCTCGACAGAAAAAACACCGAAACATAATAATATAAATTTTTGTAGCGTGTACATTATCATAAGAGTAAAATAACAACATAATAAATGGAATAATTGTAAGAGACCGTAAATGCTGAATGAGGAATTATGCTAAGTAACTGGTGAATACTGACTATATGTTAACAGTAAAAATCTCAAATGTTTCAAATGTCTGAAAAATTGTAATGGTCTTTCTGAAATGAAGGAGTAAATATGTATGGGACAGTGTCATGCTACGATAGGTAAAGAATTGTTTCACTACAGGGAAAAATGTCATACACAGCACATTTTTTTAGAGGATACACTCTATTAGTTGTTTCATGTAGTCACACTTCAATGGAAAGGAGCATACCTGCGGCTTAATGTTGGACGAAGTGGGATATGGATGCGCAAATAAATAAAGAGACACGCTTGAAGCTCCCCAAGGCTGTAAATACTGTCATAGGAAATAGCTCAGTAGACAGTTCAGTTGAAGAAAAATAGATATCTCCCAAATGGGCAATAACAGAAGCTGGAGAGAAAGACATAGGTTTAAAGATGATAACTGGGAAGAAATCTTGCGTAATGGAAGAAACTCTTCTGTTTTTCGATGAAAGAAGGAAGTACAAAAATGTTCAGGGGAATTCAAGAATAAAGACATACAAGTCACGTAGGAATGAAATAAATAGCAAGAGCATGGAAGCTAAGGCGAAATGTCTGCATAAAAAAAAATATTAAGAAATCGGAAAAATGAAGATTGTTTGAAGGACTGACTCAGCCTGTATAGATGGCAGAACAACCTCTTGTGAAATCAGAAGCAAGGTTGGCAACATCAGAGTACAGAATATAGATGATGAGTAAATAGCAGAAAAATTAAAGTAAGGAGAAGTAACAGAAATGAGAACAGTGAGAAAGTTAAAGTCATGGTTGGTGATCACGAAGATAAGAAGTTCTGCTACGTTTTGAGCAAAATAACCCACGACAGCGAAGGAGGACACAAAAAGTGGAATAGCATTGGAACACATGGCATTCCTGGCCAAGAGAAGTTTACTACTATCAAACATAGACCTTAATTTGAGAAAGAAAATTCTAAGAATGTACGTTTGGAGCACAGCATTGTATGGTAGTGGAACATGGACTAGGGGAAAATCAGAAAAGAAGAGAATCGAAGGCTGTAAAACGTGGTGCTACAGAAGAACGTCGAAAATTGGATGGACTAATAACACAAGAAACCAGAAGGTCTTCGAAGAATCGGCAAGGAAAGGAATATGTGGAAAACATGGACTTGAAGAAGGTATATGATGGCAGGACATATGTTAAGGCACCAGGGAATAACTTACATGGTGTTAGAGGGAGCTGAAAAGGTAAAAATTGTAGAGGGAGATAGAGACTACATACATCCACGGAATAATTGGAGACATACGCTGCATTTGCTACTCTGAGACAAAGAAGTAGGCTTAGGGGACTGCTAAAAAAAAAAAGACTTTGGTAGCATCTGAACGGATATACCATTAGTAAAAATGTCATCATTGCAGAGAAAAGTCAGTCACATGTCAGTCACATATATGTTCTTTATCCTAAGATAATACTATCTTAGTGCTTAAATGTAATACCTGTTGTAACAGCAAAGGAAAATACATTTAAACCACTTATGCCCTTAATGACAGAACTATTGGTAGAAATCGTGTGACAACTAGAGTGACCTTCTACTATTCTTCCCAACAAAATCAATGGCAGAATAGATTTTACCTTCTCTGAAGTTTAATGTTAAATACTTCCCACGAGAATATTAATAACATTTTCATTTTCAATAGTTTGTCAAATTGTCTGTGGACATCTAGTATCAAGTCTCTGTTTTATCCTGTGTCTATAAATTTGCAGGAGTATAGAAAAGAAATTAACAGTTCAAAATTATAAACAAAGGATATCTGTCGTCAAAACTGATTCATAAATCTACCAAATGTTTGACAATAGATTCCATTACAAATGTCAGAACAACCCTTCTAGTAATTACACTCGCTGTACCTGAAATAAACATTCCACATAAATTTCTCACCTAAGTTTCCACAGCGGTTTCTATACCAATGAGCAACTCTTACTCTGTGCTGCCACACAAAATGACAACAATTTTACAAGTCATCAACATATACTTTCATTTGTCTTTCCCAATTAGAAAATACGCCTGATAAAATTCTAATGTTTATCCCTGTGTTCCAAAAATTATGTATCATTGTCTTCAACAGATACTTCCATATTTCCTTTCATAAATGTCAGTAGATACATAATATGACACTGTTTTACACCTCTGCTTAAAAACTCCTTTGGCAACCAATTATCCTTAGCATCACACATCTCACATTAAGTTCGCATATTTTCTCACAAAGTCGTCACACTTAATCGTAGCAGGACTCCTTCACTATTTCTCAGGGACAATCAAAAATAGCAATGTTCTCAACAACATGACGATAGGCTAGAAGATCAAAAACTTCAGCATATGACCACAGACACGCAGATTATTCCTCGTTTCACAGTGTATGTAATGTATATAGACAGCTTCCTCTTCTGAGACAGTATATAACGATTTAGCCTATTGCCTACTCAAATTCCATCCATAACAGGTCAGAAAATTTTAATCTTGTACATGCTACCACACGGAAATAATGCAGCCTGTAGCAATTAAAGATGTTCTACTTGTACAGCAAATAATCCTATGAAAAATAGTATTACAGCAAGAACACACTGTAGCAACATTGACAAAAGAAGAAGCAGAAATTAATCAACAGCTACAATACTCACCATCATCACACCACTCTGAATCAAACATATTTTATTTGTACACTGACTGACATTTGTAGCTGTCAGCTGTACACCATATATATTCTTAAACACAGTGTAACCTTCTTTAAGAAGTCCTAATCACTTGTGTACTCATGAGCTATCATACTTTTTGTAGAACCTAATTATGAATTTTATTATCACTCTTCAAGTTTCTCTGTGAGCAGTTTTATAGGATACCACTAAAATCTCCTTTCCTGTAAAAGAAGAAGAGACAAAGAATGCAATCTGAAATAAGAAGTAAAATAACGCTCAGCTGAATAATCCCAGTCATCAGTTGGTGTTCCTGCAAAAGAGCAGTCGGATCCCTATGCTAGTAGTGTGTTGTCATTATTTACATATGCTTATCAAGACTTCCACGTCCTAAGAAATTTTTATTCTTTTTTTAACCCACACTTTCCCAGTAGTCTATAAGTTGTTCATACAAGCTGTTCATACAAGCAGTATATACAGTTGAACACAATTATCTACCATCATTTCCCTACACCGGAGTCTAGTCTTAAACTTACTGTAAGTCAGTAACAGAGGTTCTCAACATTTAGAAAGAAATTTAAATATGCTGTATGTGAAGTCTATCACCGTAGGTAGCATCCCAAATCTCTGCCTTTCAGAAGCATTATGTCTGAGAGTCAGTTCCCCGACATGCCCCGAGTCTGCTAGTTTATCAGAATTTCCAGTGTGAGAACTATTAAGCTCATTATCTTCCCTACCACCCTCCTCTCCAACCTGACTGAATTTCTTTTTGATACCAGAAATATGGTCCTATCAATCCTTAACCTCTCGTTTATGCTGTTTTTTAATAGGCATTGCCCTTTCTTCAAACACTGGAAGGACTTAATTTTTCAGAATCGGCAAATGGCAGTAACTGAGAGTCATCTGAATTTTTATCGCAATTAGTGAATAATAGTGCTATATTTGTAGCTTGTTTCTCCACCTGTTTTTTAATTGTGTTCAAATGTTCACTAATTTTTAGTGACTGAACATCCTTCTAATTATAGTCTGAACTCTCCTAATCTTGTAGCCACAAGATGTGTTGATTCCCTTGTTCTTTTAGCTTAAAAATTTCAACAGTTCCTGTATACTAAAGCCTGGACTCTGTTTTATTTATCCCAGACATGATATCTTCATGCACATTATTACTAATCTGCTTTGACAACCCGTTGACCAAAAGTTCATCCCTAAACGCTTTGCTTTTCTATACTTGACTTCTAGCATTACTCACTCCTTTTTTCTAAATATATTTTTTTATCTATTATCATTTAACTTAATCTCTATGAACGCTGCTTGTTAAACTTGAAAAGGATTCTAGCCCCCATATTCGGCACTAATACTGGAAGGAGAGACTGTGTCAGTTTTCATTGAAGTTATAGATGCAATGCCTGGATCATTAAACAGTAAACTGGAGTATTGCTACACATCATATCCTGCACAATTATTTTCAAATACTGAATCCCCTACTATGGGGAAGCAAGCTGGCTCTAGTGATGCACGTAATGTATTGATTTTTCCCAGCTGCTCAGTGAAGATCAGTCCAGCAGAGCTCTCGATGTACGCTCCGAGCCGCCAATGACGATATTGTAAATTATTGTTACACAAAATTAGATGTTTAAATAATGTTTCAAGCTTAGGTCACATAACATTAGCCTTGAAAGGGTGAAATACTGTGAATTTCTATGTAGTTCACTAATTGGTTGCTTCAAAAACCCACTTTTAGTAAAACTGTAAGAGCATGCTGTACTAAACCTAGAAAGTTCTACTTTCGGAATGAAATGAAGTTTGTATGGAAACACATAGTAGAAATTTTGCTTTTTTAATAATTCGACTATTTTTCGGAATGTTTGAGGTGCATTACCTTACAGTTACAAAGTTCTGCTTTCGTAATTAGGTTCAGCTTATCATAAAAACCTACGTTAGAAGTTTCTATGAAGATAGCTCATCTACTTTTCGTAGAATTATGGTATAACCAATTACTGTACCCGAATTTTGTGAAAGGAGTTAGATTTACTAATCTCTGTTATTAAGCCACAAAGTCAAGAAGACAGCACTATATTCATAAAATGCAATAATGAAGCTGTGAGAAGTTTCAAGATAATATTGTAAATTTTGAAAGGTACGGAATTAAAACTGAAACAGTTCAGAGCCCACCGTCTACCTTCGGTTCCGTTTGGAAAATTCTGGAGTTCAAAATTTAGGAGTTTTTAGAACATAAATAAAGTATGTAGATACTTCCAGAGAAATTGGGATTGTTGTTAAGCTTCACCTAACAACCACATAAATAATTTTGTGCTGGCTTGGCATTATTCCCTTAGCTGCAGGCAGTTTTGGATTAAGTTTTCCTTTCGCCGAGCACGTAAGTAACGAGGTGTCTGCAATTTGGAGGTTATTCGATCGATGTCGGTCATACGAGAATGTGCTACGCTCTAATGTCCGCGTCCGCTTAAGCCTCGTATGGCGTTAATAGTGGCTGTCAAAATATACATCACGTATAACTAATGAAACTGAGCAAAAGTGAACTTACTTGAATTAAAATTTTACTTGGAGAGCCCGTGTTTCCTTCTAAGTGTTTTGCTTTAGTGTCTCCTGCTACATCATAGAAAACACCGTGGCAAGTATTCTAAATCATCTCCACTTTCAAGGCTAGCAATCACCTTTCCTTAATTGGAATAAGGAATAGAAGGCGTCTCTGAACTGTTTAGAGTGACGCGAAATATGTTCTGAAAATTCTTGACACTGTCTTTCTAATATAAAAAGCAAATAATTTTTGCAGTTTCTTGCAGTGAGGTGTGCTGGATCGACTCTTATCCCACTTATTCTTTAGCGGTTTCTGTGAGCAGAGAAGACAGACTTCAAAGTTTAAGTAGTCTTGTTGGCAGTTGATGGGGTGTGTTGACTTTTGTGTGAACACTGCTGTTATGTCTACACACAAATGCACCTTTTGTTCCAACATACAAATAACCTTTCATCGAAGAAGAAAAGCTTAGTTAAGAAGTTTAATATGAAATTGCCAATGCTACGTACTATTAGATTGAACAGAGTGGGAAATTCGATGTCGCGCAGGCTGCAGCACAATAAATGAGACAAACGAAAGTTGGTTTCTTCTTCTTTTTACTCCAAAAAACTAACTAAGTAAATAAATAAATAAAATTTTTAAACTGTTGTGAAGTGTATTTTACACATTATTAGACATTCTGCTTCCGTTCTTTACGTATAAACATGTGTTTAAAAATGTAAAACGTTCCCAGTATCAACATGTTTTGTTAAGTGGGTGTCATTAAATCAAAGCTCATATATCAAAGACCACCGAGCTTTTACATTAATTACATTTTATGTATTGAGACCCACACATGTTACACTGTTTAAGAAACTGCAGATTAGTTTATCACAGCTTTTCAGGGGCCCTGTATTTTCATGGGGAAAGTATGGTAGGGTTAAGTAGAAGCCGACAACGTTCTCAGAATAATAACGTTTCAAACACTGTATTGTAGACTGCCGTCCTGACAGCTTACTTCAAAATATTTTGAACAATCATGAAGATGATACCAGACATAAACCAAATGTAAAATTTCTGTTCAGTCACCAAGTAAACTATGCATATTTCCAAACTTGTATTGCTGAATTTAGTTCTTAAGGCTTATTTAAGCTAGCAGATTGTTTAACAATATGTAAAATTTTTGTCGTTTGTAAGCGGAGTTATTTTAAAACGTAAAAGGTTAAAATGAGTAAAGAGCAAAAAATGCCGCACCCCCCCCCCCCCCCCGCCCCCCTAAGATGCCGCCCCTAGGCTCGTGCCTTGTGGTCCTATATGTAAATCCGCTCTTGGCTGTGGTGTCCAAAAATCGCGCAAGACTGCTAAACATTTCAGCCTACAAAATAAGGAAACACAATATTAATCTTACTTGTAGCCACACACTGTTGTAGCACGTCCTGTTCGTCTCTAAGTACAAAATGGTGACTGGAATTGCCCTCTCTGTCATCATACCCAACTCCCTTGAATCTCAAACCCGAAAAGCCTTCCTTCAGTCTTCTTTTCTATGTCCAGTAACTCTTTAGAAGTAGCTTCCCCAAGTCCCTGGACTCCTAATTTAGAGCCAGAGTTTTTGACTTGTTAACCCAAATACGGAATCCAACAAATGAAAATCACCAATATCTAAGTCGGTCAGTTGATAATTAATATACAAAGTGTTATTGAAAACATACCCAACTTCGCAACAAGTTCGAGAATCGACAAGGCACGGAAATATGCTAGCAACACTTATGTCACAAAACATTCATTTTCAAGAAAGAAACAAATGAATTTTCCTGTATGTATACCAAAAGAGAAAAATACCTGCACTGCAGTAACACAAGAGTGTATATTCACCACAAACATCCACCATAAATCTGTGCTTAACTATACAACAGCACAAGCCAAAAGTGGTGTTCAATGAAAAGAAAGTCTTATTAGAAAAGTAAAAAAAATGGCAGTAGGAAGGAAAAACGTTATCTAATAATATCAGTTCCTTACTCTGGATAAGTACAGAAGGAAAGGTAACGCACCAAGTGAAGAAAAACTTTTTCCAAGCAGATGCCGATCCTACACACAGCTTGTCACTTTGGAATATTACACAATATAAATGCCTCTATCTCACAAACAATCAAATAAAAATAACTATTAAACTGCAGCAGTGTTGCTTACTATGTGTCTAGAAGAAGCACAAAAATGCTTCCAAATCTTGCTGATGTGTGCTACAGTATCATTCTTAATAAACAATATATTATATATCCCAACCAACAATGGAGACACAATGTGTCATACGGTCTACATGCACAACAATGGATAGTCGGGCAGTGTTATGCAATTGCACTTACCAGCAACGTGCTGAAATAAAACATGCTTCTTTTACCATTACTTTAATTTAAACTTACAATGTGCAGCTCAGCTGTGCTAAGCAACAGTAGATCATAAGCAAATAGTCAGGCCTTGCGAGCTGCTATGGGAGTCTGAATTACTATGCTTTAAAAAATTCTACTTAGCAACTGGGATGTGGAGCTCAAGGTTGAATAATTTGAAAATTAATTGAAATTTACTCTTGTATACATTTATCGGGTCAGAGAATGTGAGCAAGAATCCATTATTTATCTTTGTTGCAAACCATCGTAATAACTTTGAAAGTTGAAGATGAATTTTATGATGTCAACATTTTTAAGTAAATCTCTTTTATAATAATGTGGAACTATGTGATTCCAGATACTTTTTCAACTCTCAAACATCTATGATTATTTTAAAAGAAATAGGAGATAACAATGATGCGATTGTCTCCTAAGGGAATGCCTAATGAGATATTTCAAACGACAATATCGTAATAATCAAACAATGCAAATTACGAAAATTTTCAGAGCAAAACTGAAAATGATCTCTAAACGTGACATATCACTTTCTGCAGAACTAGTGCTCACAGATGCTTAGGCAGATATTACCTTATTTAATGTACATCAACTCCAGCATCAGCATTCCGAAAATGAGCCTACACTCCAGCACATATCTACTTGAGCCAACACTTGACACACATGAGCTTGCCCACAGATAAAGATTAGTTGACAACAACATAAACTATGAAATCCAGAGAGTCTCCTATAAAGATGTGAACAGGAAAAGTGTTTACTGTGGCACATAGAAAACTGCTACTTCTCATAATGAAACAATCCTTTTTTATTGATTCTGATAAGTTGTCACTGTCACTGATACTTCAGTAATGTGTGTGTGGTATCACATTCTGTTCTCCTTTCACATATTTTATCTCTATATCAAACAGATGAGTGAACAATGACTGCAACATCACTGCGCCACGTAACAGTATGCAGTCCTTCAGATATATTGAACCTTTATTATCCATAGTGATTTTTGTGGGATGCGCTCAGTTCTGGGGCCGACTTTCTGTTGCAGAACCGCATGGCAGAGCCGATTTGCACCTGTAATAATCATTGATCCTGGCTTGATTGTTTTACTGGGTGCTGGACAGATCAGATTGTCTCACACAGTTACCACCACTGCTTTCGAATCCTCATGTATTAAATCTGTCGAGTCCAGTATACACATAAAATGTTTCAAATTTGTATCGGATGCATGTACCAATCTCATCTCAAATTTATCGGTCACTTAATTTGCAATATTCTCATTACGACCATAGGCGAAATGGGCTCATCCCATTATTGCATCTTGTTCAGGTAACGCTCAAAGTCTTTATACAAAGTGCCTTGCTTACTGTTATATTACTTAGGGTAAAAAACCTCTTTACAAAGTCGACAAAAATTTCGGCAGGAAAGCTCTTTCGAACTGCTCATACGTTTTGCATTTCTCTGTGGGTTCCATCACCAAGAGTGCTATGTCTCATTGGATGCATACTGTCATAAACTGAATCTTTTGTTGCTCTGTACAAGTTTTCGGAAACACACCTTATAGCTTTTTATAAATACAGCCGTGTATGGTGGCTTCTTTTCGGAAGAAAAGACCAGAAATCTCTGGTGTATCAGCAAGTGTTGCTGATAGGATGGGTACCACTCTCCTATTACAAATTGAGAGATTAGTTGGCGGGCGAAACTAACCTGCATTGTCTCAGTATGGTCTGTCGTATTGACCTTGCTAAGTAATAAGTGGTGGTCCGCTCTGAACTTTATTTTCAACCATGACAAGCCTCTGTGTAAATTGTTCATCTGAGAGGTACATTTTATGGCCACTAAGGGATGTCCTGCGTTAAAACTGTCTTTCACCATGTACCTCAAAATGCTTTTGTAACATTACGTCTAGCTCAGGTGTGATACAACCAACGTTTACTGAAAATTGCTGAACCGTCTTTCCTGTTGTATTCTGTCATCTGCAGAGATTGCACATCAGCTGAAAATCTTGTAACAGCTTTTGCTATACCTTTATAGACTTCTTTCGATCCCGCAATCTCGGTTGAAATATTCGTCAAACTATTGTTTATTCGAGTAGCATATTCTGTATTATCAGCCACAATTTGTGTAACTAAATCCTTATCACACTCGTTCATTTTCGCGGATAATATTTTATTCTGTTCATTCATTCACGGATCCGAGTCTTTACTGCGTGCACTTAGTAAAACTGCAAATTTTGGATATAGTTCCATAAGAGGATCAGATTGTTTCAGTTGTTTGCGAAATATTTTCTTTGGTCACTGAGCGTCTTTCTGTTTGATTTTCTACTGAGGTGAAACATTTATTCTCAATTGCCAGATCTCCTATATGGCTGCTGTCGACATATGATTCCACCTCACTGTTATCAACAGGATCCATTTTTATGTGCTTTCCAAATTTTATCATAACACAGGCAATAAATAAAATAAATTCTAAAATAAAACTTCACTTTTCTTATACTTGTGCAACAACAATATGGCCCACAATAATAATAATTCAACAAATGGAATTAAGAAATGGAATCTGTGACATTACAAAAGAAACTAAAAACAGTTCATGATGTTATCTTTGTGCTGTGCAAGGTCAGCCATATTGTGAATTTACTCCTAGTAAAAAGTTCACCATTTTAAAGGGTACTTTCTCCTTATATTTTACGTTGATCTTAGAATTGAACTCTAAAGTACGTGACGCCATAGATTAAAAAGTTATCTTATCTATAAGTCGTCACTTCGAGTAATCGCACTGAAAAAGCCATTGAATTGAAAATTGATGCCAGTGTGTAAAAGTTACTTTAAAATGACCTCTTTAAAAAAGGTCCCATTGCAGGCCATTATTTGAATCAGGTCAATGTGCTATGTTTGCCCCGTCATTGTTCAGTGGCATTTGACTACATATGTTACTGAAACTCTCAAGCAATTAAATTATATTTGAAACATAATTGGACTTCGTTTTGTATGAAACCAGTTTCTTTGTGAAAAATAATAAAATGTTTTACGATATTTTGCGACTGGTGCATGATCATACTAACCACTAAAGAACATGGTCCAAACAGTTTGTAAGATAGATAAATTATAAATACATCGATTGAATATCTTAATGTATTAAGGAATACGAGTTTTTAAATGAATTCCTTTAAACAAATTTCAATGAAAATGCTATAATTATTAACATATAATTCGTTACACAACACTTACATCTGAACAGCCAAGCTCCAAGGGAAAGAAGGAGACAGAAACATTAATGAAACAAAAGATTTATGCTCAACAAAAGTCAAATGATTTGATCTAAGATGACATACTGAGTAGTTTCTTCGTCTGTAATTTTATGGTACTAAGTCTTTGCCACACACAGGCTTGTTTGTACATGTTTTTTGTTTATACACTATCTTATATGTATTATTTGTGTTTGATGGAGACAATACAAAAAATGAACCACTATATCTTCTTCCTTATCCTCCTTCTACTCTTCATCCTCCTTATTAAAACCTAGTCTTTCACTGTCTTCACCCTCTTTCTTCTATCTTCACCCTTCTTTCTTCTTCTGATGGATATGTCTCGGTTTCTTGTTCTTCTTCCTCCTACAAAATGTTGCCGCCTTCTTCTCAATTATTCAACTGCCTCGGTATCATTATCTTCATTTTCCTCTTGGTTGACACTATTCATTATTTCCCCTTTCTGTTTCCTCATCACCAAACCCTACTCTCACATTTTCTTCGTGACTTGCCAACAATCGTATTAATTCCCTCCGTCTCGCTTTCTTCATTATATCTTTCGGTACTGTAGGCTTCTTGTTATGATTACTTTTTTATGTGTTATTTCATCCCCTACTTCTGATTTTTCCAAAGCTTCGGTTTCCTCCCTCCCATTGGTCACAGCATTTGTTGTCATATTCACCGAATTCCAAATGCTCCACTTAGTTGTCGTCACTGACGTCACATAGTCAGTGCTAAATCCTGTTCTGGCTGTTTCACTTGTCTTGTGACGGCACATGATGCCTCATCTGTTGGTGTCTCTGTCCTCCCTGCATGCTGTACTCCACCCTCTCTCTGACTACTAATGATGTTCCAAGGGGCCGATGGTGAGCTTCGACTTGGTTCTATTTATTTCCTGACCCCATCTGGACTCTCTGGAAATCAAAGTTCTCCCCATGGGTTCAGATACGCAATGACAAATTGTACTCAACAGATAATGCACAAATGATCCTTATGGCCGAACCATATGTGCCGGTTCTGCAGACTTATTACATGATAAGGACAGGGTTTTTATAACTACTGAAAAGATTATAAAAGCCCAGATTTTGTCTGTGTTTATATTTGTAATGATAACAAAAGTGGGGTAAGAAATCCACACAGTACTTACATATCAGAAAGGAAACCACAACATTAACAAACATCCTTAAAAAATCACTTAGCTTGTATATTGTACACTTGTGGGTGGACCCCAGGGAAAACTATCTGAACAAAATGAAAGACTTCATCCTTAGTGAACTCTCTGAAAACCAACGTGGCCCGATCAAACGAAAACAATTGCATTCATCATATTACACAAGGTGGAGGTTAATTAGACATCCAAAAGGTGAACTGCAGCCTCTCGATACTGGATAAGCATTATTTAGTAAATGTGTGGAGACGATTCAATCTCCTGTGGTCTACTCGAGAATTAAATAAGACCACTTGATGAAATTATTGGGATAATGCTCAATAAAACACACATCTCCGTGAAGTTCCATCAGGATTCGCAATTCCTGTTTGTACACGACACTCTATGCAGTATTACCAAGCGAAAAGTCCTTATCGAGGGTGAAGGCATCGTCTCCGTCCGTCGGAATCTGCTCTCAGTCTCGAAGTCTATACCCAGTGTAGTGGGAAACCAGTGATAAAAACCACTGAATCTTTCCCCAGTCGGCCATAGAGTAGATGTATACTCCTCAGGACCTAACATCAGAGTGTCTTCCACTGTTCGCCTTTATACCGTTCTTCACAGTCGTAGGGGAAAACGCAACTAATCTTGCCTCAGCCAGTCAAACTCGTGTAACTGTTAGTCCACCAAACAGACGAGAAGATATCGACGTCTCGAATCCTCTCTTGGTGAACTTTTTAGAGTACCGATTCTGTGTTGCAACACATAAAATTGATAGTTGATTTTGACTGTGACTGTGTGACATGAGTTTGTCACGACAATTTCTATATTCATAAAACTTTGGAATTCGATCCCCCCAGACACAACGGCAACATTAGCTGCGATGCTGCAGACGGTGAGGTGTCAGGAGGACGAAATGTGACATTGCTTGGCAAAGGACAGCTGCCTTTGGCAAGAATGATGGCTGTGTTTCTCACTCACTGCAGAAGCCTGTTTAGGGAACTAGGGATACTAACTACTGCTTCCCAATATATTTATTCCTTAATGAAATTTGTCATTAAAAATATATCACTTTTTCAAACCAACAGCTCAATTCATGGCATAAATGCTAGAAATAAGAAAAATCTTCACAAGGATTTAAAGTCACTTAGTCTTGTACAAAAAGGTGTGCATTATTGAGGAACACACATTTTCAATAACTTGCCAGCAGCCATAAAAAGCTTAACAACTAATGAAATTCAGTTTAAGAAAAGCCTAAAGGATTTATTGGTGGCCAACTCCTTCTACTCCATTGATGAATTTCTCAGTAAAACCAATTGATTTGTATATATACATATAAGTACAATATAACTTCTGCGTAATTTCAGTGCAGTAATGTGTTCATTGTAAATGTGTGTGTGTGTGTGTGTGTGTGTGTGTGTAAGTAAAATCTAACTTCTGCACCATTTCAGTGCAGTTATGTGTTCATTGTAAATAAATATTATAGTAGTTGTATTACATGTTTATTACCTTATAAATAAATAAAAACTTTTTTATTTTAAATTCAGTGCATTAGTATTTGTAAAATGGCTTTCATATAGTGTTCAATAAAAAATGACGATCATTCCACTTGGGACCTGTGGAATGGTACATTAGCTTATTTGTTTTAGTTGTGAATATTTGTCATGTATTGTTGTTTTTCTGACATGTTCCACATCCCGGAGGACCTCCTCACTATGGATCAATTGGAATGAAAGTAAATCGAATCTAATCTAATCTAATCTAACTCCCCATTATACAGAGCGTGATCAAACGGCTGTCTCCACAAAAGTGGATAAATCTCGTTAGTAATTACCACTGCAGCTCTGGTCATTTGCAACGCGGTATTACGCAAACAACTGTTAAATCTGTATTAGACACGTCACCGATGACATAGAAATGGCAAGCTCTGACAAGATTCCACCACGCCACCCACGATGCTAGGGAGCGCTCGGTTTCTAAAGGACCTCAACTCCTAAAGCCTTCAAGGTGTAATTGATCTTTTGTGAAAGGATAACAAAAGGGCCCCCCAATGTTTCCAAGTGAGATGCGACATGCCACAAAAAGTCTCCACATACCTGGGTTACGCTCATCCAAAAAATTTAAGTACAGTGCGAAAACTAATTTATTTCAGTAAATATTGTGATAGTTCGTCTACTGCCTCACATGGTGATGGATCTCTACCTGCAATAACTCCTGTTGTTTAGGAGCTCCATTCTTATTCTTTTTCTGACGAAATGCCAGAAACTAGCGAGACTTGAAACTAGAAAGCTAGGCTATTGACACACGCATTTCAAAGTCACCCCATGCGTATATATTCTCACTCAATTTCACTCTCCTCTTGTTGTTCTGTGTTGCCGTGACTGTTTCTAAACAGATTCCTGTTTGGTCTCAATAGTTGTTGTGCCCACATCAGTCTCTTGAGCTGCAATACTGGCAATGTTGTCCTTGCTGCCTACGCGAAAGTGTTGGTCCCGGCTGCACTCTAACATGTGTGCAGACTTTCACATACTCACTATTTACTTTTCCTGACGATTTATGTTTCGATTTCTTGCCCCATCTTTCTCTACTTCTGTTCTTCATTAGCCCCCTGAGTTTTAGTCCTTCCTCAGTTGCCTCTGTCACATACTCCACGTCCGCTACGTTATTGTTTCGCGATGAGCAATTGATATAGTTCATGCATGGTTCAGATGCTATATTTGCTATAAAAACTTGCAACCACTAACTACACCCTCCTAAGACAAAGGTCTGCATCCTTCCATGGCCCTCCACGAACGACTCCTTGTATCGCTCTTGGCAGTCTCCACCATAATGCTGTAATCTTTAACTCTCCACTAGCCCACTTATCAGTGTTGGAAAACTTATTAAGTAGGCTGAAAAACTTACACTGATGTATCCTGGACACTGCTTAAGTAGAATATCTGCAACAACTCTGCATCAAGATATTTGCATTTATGACACGTGACCCAAGTCTGTGACCAATGTATGATGTCACAACAGCCAACCCTCCTTATCTATCACATGAGTAGGCACGTCATCCTGATCTGTCACATGAGACACCGTAATAGGCCCCTCCCTCTTTCCCATTCCCCTCCCTCCATAACTCCATACTCTAATTTCCAGCAGATATCAGTGTAGTATCAAAACGAAACAGTCAGTCACAGCGAAACATCATTAAAGCCCTTTAAAACCCATATTGACCATACTCAAAATGTCTCCAAGATCTGAATTTTTGCACTATTTACCAATGTAATTTTACAAACAATAACATGAAGGAAGTGTCTTGTACATTCACGGGTGATCTATGTCGGCACACACGTCATGAACTTACTGGCAGGCAGCACTCGTGAAAGTGCAAAATTTTATCTATGTACCGTATGTGCTGCAAGACACGTCGTGCTGCAAGGCACGTCAGGTCATCGAAGAAAATATTTTTCAAAATGTGACTTGTTATATCATGCAACAATTTACATTTTGAAAAATGTTTCTTATCAAGTACTAAAAGATAACTGCACATCCGAAATATGTAAAGTGTGCTATTTCCTTTCAATGTGTCGGCCGAGGTGGCCGTGTGGTTCTAGGCGCTACAGTCTGGAACTGCGCGACCGCTACGGTCACAGGTTCGAATCCTGCCTCGGGAATGGGTGTGTGTGATGTCCTTAGGTTAGTTAGGTTTGAGTATTTCTAAGTTCTAGGGGACTGATGACATCAGAAGTTAAGTGTCATAGTGCTCAGAGCCATTTGAACGATTTGCACCTTTCAAAGTGAGAATATGTTATTGGTGATTCATCGAACAAACTGACATTACAAATCATTTTACAAGTTTTTCAGTAATGCTTCATCTTAACAAGTACTGTTGAAGGGCGATAAATATATCATGCTATATACTAGAAAATGTAACCATTTGGGAACTACATCTTTTTATTACTGATGACTGGTCCCAGTCAAGCTTACGTGCAATAACATTTTTAAAGGAAAGCTGCAATATTTACGAATCAGAACTATGGTGCCAAGGCTCTCTAAAACTGCACCGTAATCAGTTACTAAAAAACACCACAATCTAACAAAATATATAGTGTGTGAACACACACTCTCACATAGCGTAGCCAAATGACAAAAAATGGAGGAAACTCTGTTTTAGGTAGGAAGAAAGACGGGAGATTTTTTGACGAAATTGCTTTATTACAATATAGCATCTGCTATATTGTAATAAATATTTTCGTAATACATAACAAGAAGTTTTGCAGTACTTACATGCAGATCATCATGAGCAAAGATAGTGATCGAGCAACCCAGAGATGAATTATTAGTCTTTTATCGAGTAAAAAATGTGCAGGTTACTTATTGTACTATGTAAATGTAATTAAAACTCTCTGATTAAGAATGAAATTCTGAATCGTAATGAAATCTATTATTTCTCAAATTACGTAAGACTTTAAGCCCATAACGCACTTTGCATCTACAGTGGACATTAAAATTATATATTTTCACTTATAAATTGTTTGTAGTACTATTTAAAACATACATGGCTTTCTTAATGGTGCTTGAAATAAATTACATGTTAGTAGAGTAGCACAGTTCGATCTTTGTTCCATGCATCAATACCACATGTTAAGTTCATCAAAATGCATAAAAATTGGTTCTATAACATCACTAAAGATACCTAAGCACTACTGCAGATCTAACTTACTACTTAAAGTGCACTTGTTGATGGCGGTTAAAGAAGTAAACAATTTCATTCCCATGATGTTCGCACTGACAACATCTTATGTTTGCCAAAAGCTGTAAAGCTGTTTCATCTAGTTCACCATTCAACCACGCAACATACCATGCTTGAATACATCTAACTTAGAGGTGTTATAAGAGTGCCAAACATCTGAAATGCTTGTTGTTGGTGATATGTCAAACTACGATTGCCCAACAGAAATCTTTGGGAAAGTGGAGCTATTGAAACCTGTTTCTCTTTAGTATCATCATACATTACCCAGTATTCATTCATTCAACAACTCAGGAAGCATCCAGATCAATGAAGTAAGTTCCTCAATATTTGTCTAAGAACCTCATTTCTCTGACTTAATATTCTCATATGCTGCTCACCATTCCACTTTATTTTCCAGAGACACTGTAAATCTCTAGCAGTTATCGAAGGTTCTCGCAAGTTTTCATTTAATTATCATGTGATAATGCCTGCCCTGCCAGTTCTGAAGCTAGCAAGGCAACTAATTGGTGTGTCAGTCCATTCAAGTTATTTGGTCAATATATATTACAGATTTGTTGGAGACTGTCAACCAATCATGGGCATTGTCTTCCTCATCATATTCATTCCCTCTTTCTTCGTCATCATTATTAAATTCCTCAATGTAATCATCCTCTTCTTCTTCTCCAAAATCTCCACCTTCAGCTTTCATAAATAGTTAGTTTTCTTTGTCTTTAGCATCTTTGTCTTTTTCTCCTTGTTCTTCATCTTTTTCTTCTTCCTTCTGATCTGTCTTCTTCTTCCTTTTCATCTCCTTCTCCTCCTCCTCCTTTTGGAATAGCTGTACCAATCATTGTGATGTCTGAGACGTGGACTTAACTGTCTTTCTAGCAGAGATTCTGTTTGAGCTTACCTTTTCTGCAGCAATGGCAGTGTCTTGTGGATAATCAATCTATATTTGATCAGAACCTGGCGAGAGATTTTGTATCCGATATTAGGCACTGCTGGATTAAGATCTGAAATAGAGATTAACGTAACATCTCCATTAAGTAATATTAGGATATTACATAAACTCTGTTTTCAATGATTTTTCACATGTTGATGGATGGTGTCTGCTGCGGATCATAACAACAGATTTTAAAATTATATAACTTCAAATTTTGACTGAATTATTATTAAAAATATTTCCTCATCTTATTGGGCTGTAGAACGACGCGTGAACATAAATATTATTACTAGTATAATCAGTTTTAATTTTACAACTGAATCACTGTACCTTCATGAGATCTGTTCTATTATTTGTTAGACTTGTACCTCAGTAAAGAGACAGCTATTACGCCTTTTGTCACTTCACGATACGTTTCTTTCGATTTTTCCGCTCTCTTTATTTTCTTTCTCTAACTTCTCTTGTTGCCTTCAGAAGGAACATAAGGTTATTGCACCACAAGAAACGACATCAAATAGTAACGAACTACCTTCACCATTTTTGTATTCGGTTGTAGACAATAATTGTTCAATTCATTTCCATCATTGAACTGTTTCGGGATAACTGCAACAAACTGCCCTCCATGTTACAGCAAAAACTGCAATTATTTTAGAATCTCTGAATAACTATTGCAAACTAATTTCATTTGCACCTGCTTACTCTATTCATTTCTCGGCCTCCTTACCGTCCGAAAGAACAGATACCATCTTAGTATATATATAGTTAAGGCGCACCGGCCACTTGACCATCTTCTTCTTCTGTGCGAATGCACAAACAGCGCCCGAACTCTTACGGGAATCGGCAACGCGCCGCGAGTAATGAGTATAATGGGCGGGGGCACTATGAATGTAGTGCGGGGCAATACGTTGAGAATGTGGGTTTCGCGGGAGGCGTGCCAGAAATAAATCCCTGCTGTCGCGCTCTCCTCTGTGTCCTCGGTGGCTCAGATGGATACAGCGTCTGCCATGTAAGCAGGAGATCCCGGTTTCGAGTCGGGGCACACATTTTCATCTGTCACCGTTGACGTATGTCAACGTCTGTAAGCAGCTAATGGTGTTCATTTCATTGTAATTTTATTCTAACGAGCTGCATGGTCACCGATGGTAACTGTCGGACATGTTCGAAAGAATAGATACCATTTAGTATATATATATATATATATTCATGTTTGTTTGCAGAATGTTTAAGTCTGGTGACATACCATCTGAATTTCGTAACAATACCATCCACACAATTCCGAAGACTGTAAAAGCTAACAAGTGCGAGAATTATCAGACAATCAGCTTAACAGCTCACGCATCCATGTTGCTGATAACAATAACATACAGAAGAATGGAAAACAAAATTAAGGGTGTGTTCGATGACGATCAGTTAGGCTATATGAAAAGTAAAGGCAAGAGAGCGATTATTCGGACATTGTGATTAATAATGGAAGCAAGGCTAAAGAACATTCAAGAGACGTTCATAGTATTTGTCGACCTGGAAAAAGCGTTCGACATTGTAAAATGGTGAAAGATGTTCGAAATTCTGAGAACAATAGGGGTAAGCTATGTGGAGAAATGTGTAATATACAATGTATACTAGGGCCAAGAGAGAACAATAAGAGTGGACCGCCAAGAACGAAATGCTCGTATTAAAAAGAGTGTAAGACAGGGATGTAGTCTTCCGCCCTTACTGTTCAATCTGTGCATCGAAGAAGCAATGATGGAAATAAAAGGAAGGCTCAAGGGTGGGATTAAAATTCAAGGATGATAGCATTCGCTAGTAACATTGCTATCCCGAGTGAAAGTGAAGAAGAATTACGTAATCTGCTGAATGGAATGAAGAGTCTAGTGAATACAGAATATGGATTGGGAGTAAATCGAAGAAATGCGAAATTAACGAGAGTAGTAGAAATGAGAACAGCGAGAAACTTAACATCAAGATTGATAGCCACGAAGTAGATGAAATTAAGCAACTCTGCTACATAGGCAGCAAAGTAAAAAAATGACTGACGGAGCAAGGAGGATATCAAAATCAGACAGACAGTGGCATTCCTGACAAAGAGAAGTCTACTACTATCAAACATAGGTCTTAATTTGAGGAAGATTTTCCTGAGAATGTGCGTTTGGAGCACAACATTGTGTTGTAGTAAATCATGAGCTGTGGGGAAAACGGAACAGAAGAGAATCGAAACATGTGAGACGTGGAACTACATATGAATGTTGAAAATCAGATGAACCGTTAAGGTAAGGAATGACGAGGTTCCGTCCAGAATTGGAAAGGAATATGTGGATAACACTGACAAGGAGAAGGTTTAGGATGATATCTGTTGAAACATCACGGATGATTTCCATGGTACTAGAGGGAGTTTTAGAGGGCAAAACTTGTAGAGGAAAACAGAAATTGGACTACATCCAGCAAATAACTGAGAATGTAGGTTGCAAGTGCTACTCTGAGACGAAGAGGTTGGCACAGGCAGGCCGCATCAAAAAAAAAAAAATATATATACTCATCACATTTATGTTGACTTCAACTATGTTGCGTAGACTTTCAATGACGCATCTGAATGTCTGTTGAAAGATGGCAGCTCAGTTCTTCAACAGCCGAAGCCAGGCAAGATAACGATATTAGACGCTGGGAGTTGGAGCTAAGTCGACTATCTGACTCGTCCTGACGGTGTTCCACCAATTTCAGGTCAAGGCCCCTCCGAACCCAGTCTGTTTCAGGACGTTATTGGCCACGAAACATTGCTGAATGCACATGTATAGACACCAGAAAGTCTAATCGTTACCTCAACCAAGCAAGGTCATACTTGTTCTAGCAAGCTGCAAATTCTTCCAACATTAGCACCACGTTACAAAGAAACTTTAACAGCTTCCCGTAAAAACAGTACTACCTGTCCCTTTGAAAGCGTAACAATTTGTCCCACAACTGTAACAAGCAGTACTGCAACTGTAGCAACTTGCTCAGCAGCTGTATGTTGCCCCACAGGTCTATAACAACCTGTCCCACTACTATAAAAACTTGTATCTGTGGCGCCTCTTATTGCTGCCTACTGGCACTTCCATGATCGGTGAAAGTGCTACGTCCTTTTTCTATGCCCAGCCAGTATTCTTCCCGTTGTCGAGGTACGTGGAAGCCGGGCAACACAACGCTGTCTGTTATTGCAGTCATTATTAGTTGATTATGTCCGCTCTTTGCAATAGTTTGAGTCAGACTATTTCCTCAATAAGTTTAGATTCAAATTATTACTATCGCCTAGCTGCACTGTCTAGCGGTTGCCCCCAAAGATGCTCAGTTAACAGTTACACTCAAGCGCCAAAGAAACTGGTACAGGCATGCTTATTGAAAAACAGAGATATGTAAACAGACAAAAGACGGCGCTGCGGTAGGCAACGCCTATATAAGACAACAGGTGTCTGGCGCAGTTGTTGGATCGGTTACTGGTGCTACAATGGCACGTTGTCAAGATTTAAGTGGGTTTGAACGTGCTATTGTAGTCGGCGCACGAGTGGTAGGATACAGCGCCTCCGAGCTAGCGATGAAGTGGAGATTTTCTGGGACTACCATTTCACGAGTGTACCGTGAATATGAGGAATACGGTAAAACATCAAATGTCCGACATCGCTGCGGCCGGAAGAAGATCCTGCGAGAACGGGGCCGACGATGACTGAAGAGAACCGTTCAGCGTGACAAAAGTGCAACCCCTCCGCAAATTGATGAAGATTTCAGTGCTGTGCCATCGACAAGTGCCAGCGTGCAAAACATTCAACGAAACATCATCGAAATGGGCCTTTGGAGCCGAAGCCCCTCTCGTGTACCTTTCATGACTGCACTACACAAAGCTTTACCCCTCGCCTGCGCCCGTCAACACCGATATTGAACTGTTGATGATTGGAAACATGTTGCCTGGTCGACCGAGTCTCGTTTCAGATTTTATCGAGCGGATGGGCGTGTACGGGTATGGACACAACCTCATGAATCCATGGACCCTGCATGTAAGCAGAAGACTGTTCAAACTGGTGGAGACTCTGTAATTGTGTGGGACGTGTGCACTTGTAGTGATATGCGACCCCTGATACGCCTAGATACAAGTCTGACAGGTGACATGTACGTAAGAATCCTGTCTGATCACTTGCATTAATTCATATCCATTTTGCATTCCGACTGACTTGGGCAATTTGAGCTGGACAATGCGACACCCCACACGTCCAGAATTGCTACAGAGTGGCTCAACAACACTCTTCTGAGTTTAAACACTTCCGCCGTCCACCAAACTCTCCAGATATAGACATTATTGAGCATATCTGGTATGCCTTGCAACGTGCTGTTCAGAATAGATCTCCACGCCTCGTACTCTTACGGATTCATGGACAGCCCTGCAGGATTCATGGTGCGAGTTTCCTCCAACACTACTTCAGACATTAGTCGAGTCCTACCCGGGACCCTACACGATTTTAGACGGGTGTATCAGTTTCTTTGGCTCTTCAGTGTACTAGGCTGTCAATGCGCGTTTCAAAATTAATTGATATCTTTGATATATGTAGCACATGTACACCGAATTATTCTTTCAACAAAACACGATGTTTTGTGCGTGGAAAATTATTCCCTTTAATATTAGTGTGGAATAAATTATTATTGTTATTATTGTCCACAGATAATCCAACAGACGGTTCACTTCTCATGATACTCTGTTCGAAATCATAGGACACTATAGTTTACCCTTAACTCGGTTTTTTAGTAACACTGTTTCTCTGAGTTGATTCCCTGCTCACTTTATCCCGACAATAAATCTCCAAACGGGGTCTATGATCAAAAGTCAAGTTGCGACGCAATTTTGAATACTAGCTTCGGTAACAACTCAAGTTCTTAAATTGGAATTAATTATCCCGATCTTTTATCGACTAAGACGTTCGCTGGCTTTTATTATCTCTGTTCTGTCAGTTTTCGTACTTTCGATAGTAAATCAAACGAACAAAAATTTACTTTTAATTAGCCCGGCTCCCAAATAAGTTAACTATTTTACTCAGTGGCGCCTGAACATAAGAGACGGCAATACTCAGGACTCAAACGCTGAAAGCTCGGACACCGAAATCTTGAACACAAAGACTCCCAGATACTAGAAAATCCCAAACGCAAAAGACTCCCAGACGCGAAAGACGTTAACAATACGTGCCTTGGGTTTATATAGTAGATGTGAAACGTAAGAGACGTTCATTAGACGCTCTTTCAATAGAGCCCCTCGCTACTTTGCAGACACTACTCTATTCCATTGGCTCTTATTATTCTTTTATTTAATTTTCTCTACCTTAAAACGTGAATTCGTGATTTTATATGAAATGCAGGAATTGTTCATAGCCAGTTCGAGTAAACTTAAGTTTCAAAAAAGAACAGATATGTAACGAGTGTTAACATGCTGTAACAACATAAGATATTATCAACGCCAATGTCATTGGAATAGAATTCTTTATTTCGTTAAATCTCATCGGCAAGTGCACTGTCAACCGTAAGTTAGATGAACGGCACTGCTCACATGCGTTTTGCAATGTTATACAACCAATTTGTATGTAACTTGATGAATTTAAGATCGAGCTATGTTCGTCTACTAAACGGTATGTCAATAAGGAAACCATACGTACAGTCGTGGACATAACGAGCGAGACCCTACGCCTTTTCGTTATGCTGATCCGCACAGCTTTAAAGTTTGCAACACAGCATAACAGGCAAGGCGACGAAGTGCTACCAACATACTATGCACAGGCGTGAAATTGACAAACTATCCGAACTTTGTCAGACTGTTTTCAATCATGTGTATGACTATATTAATGATGATTAGTGTGTTAAACACAACACGTAAATATAAGATGTAAATGAAAGAAGAAACGCTGATTAATATGAACTGTACTAATAAAAGGTAAGTTCCGTTTGTATTTCTATCCGCGGCAGCGCTACGATCGCAGTTCCGAGCATGTGCGGCAGTTACTCTGACTCTAGGAGAAGACATGTACGCCATTTTGAGATCGCTGCTGCCGACGTGTGCTTGGTTGGTTTGTAGGGGGTTGAAGGGACCAGACTACAAAGACGTGTGCATTGTATAGTGCTTCTTTATAATTTCAACCGTAATTGAAAATTCCGCCACGTGTAAAATCAGATCTGTGATTCGTTTTCTAAGTGCAAAGAACGTTAAACCAAAGGTAATTCATCGGTAGATCTGCGAGGTTTACGGGCAAAATGCTATGAGTGATTCAGTGGTTAGAAGATGGGTCAGACCGTTCAATGAAGGACGTGATCAAGTGCAGGATGAAGAACGAAGTGGTCGCACGTCTGTGGTTAATGATGAACTGGTTCACACAGCTGAAGAGAAGATTAAACACAACCGTAAGTTTACACTTAGTGCCCTTGCTATGGAAGTTCCGCAACTCTCACGATCACTAATTCATGAAATTGTTACTGAAGTTTGGAAAACTTTGCTCACATTAGGTACCCGAAATTCTTACTGAACAACACAAAAAACAACGGATGGGCAGTGCACTACAGATTTTGACACCCTACAGTGAAGGAGGCGATGGTTTTCTTTCTCGGATAGTCGCGGAGGATGAAACTTGGGTATCGCGCGACACCCCTGAAACAAAATGGTAATCAATGGAATGGAGGCACAATTCATCCCCAACGAAGGTTAAGCCTAAGCAAATCTTGACACCTCGAAAGGTCATGTGCACCGTTTTTTGAGACAGAAAAGGCATTTTGCTGATTTGACGCCTTGCAATACAGAACAAGCGCCGAGGTTTAATGTCAAAAACTGTTGCTTTTTTTCCACGATAATGCCCGACCTTACACGGCGAATGAGACTAAACAACTCTCACGGGAATTTCACTGGGACGCGTTTGATCATCCTCCGTACAGCCCAGACCTCGTTCCTAGAGACTTCCATCTCTTCTTACATCTAAAATCTGTCCTTGGTGGTCAACACTTCAACAATTATAACGAGCTGAAAGAACATGTTACCACTTGGGTGAATACACACGCGGCAATCTTCTATGAAGAAGACATATAGAAACTTGTGCCACGCTATGACAAGTGCCTACAAAATTTCGGAAGCTATGTAGAAAAGTAGTTTAACAGTTGTAGATTTTTGTACAATAAATATTTTTTCTGTAACTGTACACGTTTGTTTTATATAGCCAAACGGGACTTACTATGTGGAAATACCTCGTATGTCGGTGTTATTAGTAGCTGATTATGGTAACTGCAATTTTAGACAGCCTGAGGCGACAAAAGTCGTAGGATACCTATTAATAACGTGTCACACGTCCTTTTGAGAATACAGAAACTCGAGATGGCGTAGACTCGGCAGGTTGTTGGCAGAAATACTGCGCCTTGCTGCATCTGTAGCCGTCCATAACTGCGAAAAGTGTTACCGGTGTAGGATCGTGTGCACGAATGATCACTCCATTATGGCCCATGAATGTTTGACGGGATTCGTGTCGGGCGATCTGGGTGGTCAAAATACTCGCTCTAATTTTTCAGAAAGTCCTTCAAACCAGTCGTGAATAACTATGGCCCATTGACATGTAGCACTGTCATCAATAAAAATTGCATCGTTGTTTGGAAAAATGAAGTCTATCAGTAGCTGAAAATTATCTCCAAGCAGACGAAAATAACCATTTCCGGTCAATGATCGGTTCAATTGGACCTGCTGTCCCAATCCATTTCATGTAAACACAGCCCACACCGTTATGGAACCACCAACAGATCGCACAGTGCCTTGTTCACAACTTGAGTCAATGACTTCGTGTCGTCTACGCCACACTCGAACCCTACCATCAGTTCTTACCAACTGGAAACTGTGACTCATTTCATCAGCCCACGGTTCTCCGGTTCTCTAGGATCCAACAGATGTGGTTGCGAGCCCAGGAGAGCGGCTGTAGACGATGTCGTGCTGTTAGGACGTCGGTCATCTGCTGCCATAGCCCATTGTTGTAGAATAATGGAACATGTTTTGTGTTCTCGTATTATGACGTTCTTAGATAATACAAATCTCCTTCATCATAACCAACATGGATTCCGCAAACAGAGATCATGTGAAACTCAGCTCGCCCTATTTGCCCAAGAAATTCACAGTGCCGTAGACACTGGCGAGCAGATTGATGCCGTATTCCTGGAGTCAGGAAGGCATTTGATACGGTTCCGCACTTACGTTTAGTGAAAAAAATACGAGCTTACGGAATATCGGACCAGGTTTGTGATTGGATTCAGGATTTCCTAGAAGAAAGAACACAACATGTCATTCTTAACGGTTCTAAATCTGCAGATGTAGAGGTAATTTCGGGAGTACCGCAGGGAAGCGTGATAGGACCTTTATTGTTTACAATATACATAAATGACTTAGTTGACAACATCGGTAGCTCCGTGAGGCTATTTGCAGATGACACGGTTGTCTACAAGAAAGTAGCAACATCAGAAGACTCGTACGTACTCCAGGAGGACCTGCAGAGGATTAATGCATGGTGCGACAGCTGGCAGCTTTCCCTAAACGTAGATAAATGTAATATAATGCGCATACATAGGGGCAGAAATCCATTCCAGTACGATTATGCCATAGGTGGTAAATCATTGGAAGCGGTAACGACCGTAAAATACTTAGGAGTTACTATCCGGAGCGATCTGAAGTGGAATGATCACATAAAACAAATAGTGGGAAAAGCAGGCGCCAGGTTGAGATTCATAGGAAGAATTCTAAGAAAATGTGACTCATCGACGAAAGAAGTAGCTTACAAAACGCTTGTTCGTCCGATTCTTGAGTATTGCTCATCAGTATGGGACCCTTACCAGGTTGGATTAATAGAAGAGATAGACATGATCCAGCGAAAAGCAGCGCGATTCGTCATGGGGACATTTAGTCAGCGCGAGAGCGTTACGGAGATGCTGAACAAGCTCCAGTGGCGGACACTTCAAGAAAGGCGTTACGCAATACGGAGAGGTTTATTATCGAAATTACGAGAGAGCACATTCCGGGAAGAGATGGGCAACATATTACTACCGCCCACATATATCTCGCGTAATGATCACAACGAAAAGATCCGAGAAATTAGAGCAAATACGGAGACTTACAAGCAGTCGTTCTTCCCACGCACAATTCGTGAATGGAACAGGGAAGGGGGGATCAGATAGTGGTACAATAAGTACCCTCCGCCACACACCGTAAGGTGGCTCGCGGAGTATAGATGTAGATGTAGATTGACACAACATTTCACCGCACTGTCCTAATGAATACGTTCGTCGTACGTCCCACTTGGATTTTTGGACGCACTGTTGCTTCTCTGTTGGCACTGACAGCTCTACGCAAACGTCGCAGCTCTTGATCGTCCATGGTGAAAGGTAATGCCTGAAGTTTGGTATTATCGGCAAACTGATGACACTGTGGATATCGGAACAATGAGTTCCCTAACGATTTCCGAAATGGAACGTCCCATGCGTCTAATTCCTGCTCCCACTCCACATTCAAAGTCTGTTTGCTCCCGTTGTACGTCCATAATGACGTCGCACACCTTTGCACATGATACACGTAGGTACACAGCTCCGTCAGTGCCGGCCAGTGTGGCCACGCGGTTAAAGGCGCTTCAGTCTGGAACCGCGCGACCGCTACGGTCGCAGGTTCGAATCCTGCCTCGGGCATGGATGTGTGTCATGTCCTTAGGTTAGTTAGGTTTAAGTAGTTCTAAGTTCTAGGGGGCTGATGACCTCAGATGTTAAGTCCCATAGTGCTCAGAGCCATTTGAAGCTCCGTCAGTGCACTGTCTCTTTATGCTTTGTGTCTGCGATAATACCACCTTTTGTACGAGCATATGTGCATATCGCTATCCCAAGACCTTTGCCACCTCATTGTAGTTCCGATTCGAGCTACTGCAGCACTTCTCAAAATTTGTTATTGTACATGAAGTTGAATAGGTCTTATCATTTAATAAAAGCAATAATTGCCGATCAATATCAGTAATCGTCATTTATAGTATAACATGACAAATTATCTTCATCCTTTGTAAAACTGCGCTCACTAAGGTGAAGCAATACCGAAAAACTTATAAAAATTATGCACGGTGTTAGTTGGATAAATCATTAACAAGATGTCCTGAGTTTCAAACACCCTACACGTAATTTAGGTATAGAATTACCATTGTAACACTTGACAAACATTAAAGAACAACTTATATCTGGAAATACTTAATTTGAGTGTGGGGATAAAAATGGAAATAATTTCATTCTTCTAATAGCTGGAAGTATTTCAGACTACCTATTTGTTTGTGAGCTTGTGGCACTTTAGACAACATGGGTTTTTGGGATTTATAAGCTCGGTCAGGTTATGCTTCACTTGAAATGTCTGTCGTCGGTTAACACGTTCTTTATAGCTAGATGTGATATGGATATAGCATTGAGGCACTGGCTCTGAGGGTCCACACTGGTGTTTTAGAAATCAGTTTGATGGATACGTATTTGGGTGGAGGGTAACTGTCTTCTACTTCACAAAAACGGTTTTTGTATGGCTGACGTATTTCTGCAGATATTTCAGACGTGAAAAGAAGATTGTGATACTCGACAAATATCATACCACAATTTACACTTGCAAAATATTGTATTTGATAATATGTTGTGCCTTGCAGCGCGAGATCAATCTTTTGCTCTTTCATTAGTGCTTCCTACCTGTAAGTTTAAGGTGTAAACATAGAATGTGTATGTGTGTTGTTGTTGATGATGTATTTTACATGTGTAAATCCTACAACATACGCGATTTACGTAAATTTGTGGCTACATAATTTGGAAAATGGCGAAAAATTCAGACTTCTCAGATACTTTTGAGCATAGTCAGGCTGACTGCTCCGGATCTATGTGTTATTACATTTTATTGCCCTCTAAGACGCTATGCTGTGGCGGTTTCTTTCTACTATTTTGCTGACATTGGCTGGAGGTGGGATGTGGAAGGGTGGAGGACTGGGAGAAGAGGAACGTGGCATTTCCAGTCGATAATGAGTTGGGTGCACCTTGTCATGCGATAGATAAGCGAGTGTGGCTTCCGCCCATATGACTGTGACATCATAGGCATTGGCATGACATGGGTCATATGACTTCACAAACGCAAACAAGTGATACTGAGTCGCTATTGATATACGACACACATAAAATTTCTCACTACTTACACTTGTTATTCAGGTGGCAAAAATTTCAGTAAATTTCTGAATTAATGTTTTATACTGGGTGATCAAAACGTCAGTATAAATTTGAAAACTTAATAAACCACGAAATAATGTAGATAGAGAGGTAAAAATTGACACACACGCTTGGAATGACATGGGGTTTTATGAGAACCAAAAAAAAAGAAAAGTATTGCTAGACGCGTGAAAGATCTCTTGCTCGCGTCGTTTGCTGATGATCGTGTGCTCAGCCGTGTCCCCAAACCTCAGTCCGTGACATTATTGGCTTTGGGGTTACATGAAGTCGCAAGTGAATCGTGATCGACCGATACCTCTAGGGATGCTGAAAGACAACATCCGACGCCAATGCCTCACCATAACTCTGGACATGCTTTACAGTGGTGTTCACAACATTATTCCTCGACTACAGCTATTGTTGAGGAATGATGGTGGACATATTGAGCATTTCCTGTAAAGAACATCATCTTTGCTTTGTCGTACATTGTTTTGCTAATTATTGATATTCTGACCAGATGAAGCGCCATCTGTCGAACATTTTTTGAACGTTTGTATTTTTTTGGTTCTAATAAAACCTCATTTCATTCCAAGCATGAGTGTCAATGTGTGCCTCTCTATCTACACTATTATGTGATTTATTCAGTTTTCAAATTTATACTGACTTTTTGATCACCCGGTAATTTTGGCATTGGCTACATATTTCACACGCCCAATATAGGGTACTGCATTTATTTTCTTCACCTCGATTCAGTATGCAGATATATATCGCCTTAGAAACGCCTCTCACACACGGAAAATCGTGGACGTGCAAAAGAAAGCACCGCGTGTGTTTGTACTGTGCATCGGTCAACTCGGCTTAATTCGCCTCAACTCGGCTTGCATGATGATACCGCCTGGTATCCTTCCGAGTGCGTTTCTATACAGCTTATTCAACACTGAAACACATAAACGCGTAAGTGCAAGTCATTTACTAAAATAAAGGAATAACTTGCTCCGAAAAAAACACAGATTTTCGAAACTCTGTTTAAACCGGAGAGGAAACTTTCTTATCTTTTGTTAACTGTGACGAAAGAGCCAAATGAGTGTAATTACAAGTGTAACAAAGTCGTTTATTGGAAGACACTACAGCAATCGGCAGCCAGAAAATTACAGTGAAATCGTAGCGGACGATGGAGAGGAAGGATTAAAGAAGTTGCAACCTCTTTCAGAAAAGAGATCTGTATCCACAAACGTTTGTACCAGTGCTTTAGCAAGTTTATTTTTATTAAAGGTTCAGCGAAACGAACTGAAGTTTTTTTACATTCCTGTCAAATGTGTATTCGTTTTCGCTTGTATTATTTGTAACATAATCTTTTTACTTTCAAAATGGTTCAGATGGCTCTGAGCACTATGGGACTTAACATCTGAGGTCATCAGTCCCCTAGGACTGCTTAAACCTAACTAACCTAAGGACATCAACACATCCATGCCCGAGGAAGGATTCGAACCTGGGACCGTAGCGGTCACGCGCCTACAGACTCTAGCGCCTAGAACCGCTCGGCCAGTGCCGATTTAGGCAAAGAAGAAGAAGGGTGCTGCTGAAGATTCTTGGATCTACTTATAAAGTTACTTTACGTTTAGAACGAGCTGTGAATACGTTTATGAAAGGGCCATTAATGTAAATGAAATGTCGTGTGACGAGGGCCTCCCGTCGGGTAGACCGTTCGCCTGGTGCAAGTCTTTCGATTTGACTCCACTTCGGCGACTTGCGCGTCGATGGGGATGAAATAATGATGATTAGGACAACACAACACCCAGTCCCTGAGCGGAGAAAATCTCCGACCCAGCCGGGAATCGAACCCGAGCCCTTTGGATTAACAGTCTGTCGCGCTGACCACTCAGGCATCGTGGGCGGACAGGGCCATTAATAAAGAATTTTTTATTGGGAGTAGTAGAGAGAATGATTCACACATTAGCTCTTGTATATAGCAGAATACCGCTTTTCAGTAAGAATATCTCTCGGCGAATCAGTGAAATTGGCTGGAATTTGCGTGAAAAATTGGCACCCAAACTTTAAAATTTCCAACATCACTTGGTGAGTCCACAGACATTAGCGACACCGCTCAGTTCACCATTTTTTGCGTGGCTTGGGTGATGAACTGGATGTAACGGGAGAGCTCCAGAATATCATTTCTATGAAGGGCACTGCTACGAGGGCGGATATTTCAGAAGCGATCGAAATGGCAGCCGAAGGAATAGAACTCACATGGGGAAAGCTGTTTTCTGTAACAACAGACGCGACTCCAGGAACGTGCGGTAAAGTAAAAGGGTTTATTGGTCTACTGCGAAAAAATCTTAACATGCCTAACTCTCCTTCCGTTCACTGTTCTGCACACCAAGACGCTCTTTGTGCAAAAGTTATCGGTCTTCAAGACGTGAGGAAAGCAGGTTGCGTGTTGTGTTGCAGTGAGCTGATCTACGTCGATACGCATCTGTTTTCGTTCTTAATTATGATACACCCTATATACGGAAATATTAATTTTCTGATCAAAACGTTTCTTCCTATAATTTTACCAAACTTATGAACCAGTTACGTACAATTCCGCATTCTTTGACAAAGTATTTCGTAATAAACAAAAAAGTATATTCGTCTAGCTACAAACTCAACATATATGATAAGCTGTGTTGTTGTTGTGGTCTTCAGTCCTGAGACTGGTTTGATGCAGCTCTCCATGCTACTCTATCCTGTGCAAGCTTTTTCATCTCCCAGTACCTACTGCAACCTACATCCTTCTGAATCTGCTTAGTGTATTCATCTCTTGGTCTCCCCCTACGATTTTTACCCTCCACGCTGCCCTCCAATACTAAATTGGTGATCCCTTGATGCCTCAGAACATGTCCTACCAACCGATCCCTTCTTCTGGTCAAGTTGTGCCACAAACTTCTCTTCTCCCCAATCCTATTCAATACTTCCTCATTAGTTATGTGATCTACCCATCTAATCTTCAGCATTCTTCTGTAGCACCACATTTCGAAAGCTTCTATTCTCTTCTTGTCCAAACTATTTATCGTCCATGTTTCACTTCCATTCATGGCTACACTCCATACGAATACTTTCAGAAATGACTTCCTGACACTTAAATCAATACTGGATGTTAACAAATTTCTCTTCTTCAGAAACGCTTTCCTTGCCATTGCCAGCCTACATTTTATATCCTCTCTACTTCGACCATCATCAGTTATTTTGCTCCCCAAATAGCAAAACTCCTTTACTACTTTAAGTGCCTCATTTCCTAATCTAATTCCCTCAGCATCACCCGACTTAATTAGACTACATTCCAATATCCTTGTTTTGCTTTTGTTGATGTTCATCTTATATCCTCCTTTCAAGACACTGTCCATTCCATTCAACTGTTCTTCCAAGTCCTTTGCTTTCTCTGACAGAATTACAATGTCATCGGCGAACCTCAAAGTTTTTATTTCTTCTCCATGAATTTTAATACCTACTCCGAATTTTTCTTTTGTTCCCTTCACTGCCTGCTCAATATACAGATTGAACAACATCGGGGAGAGGCTACAACCCTGTCTTACTCCCTTCCCAACCACTGCTTCCCTTTCATGTCCATCGACTCTTATAACTGCCATCTGGTTTCTATACAAAATGTAAATAGTCTTTCGCTCCCTGTATTTTACCCCTGCCACCTTTAGAATTTGAAAGAGAGTATTCCAGTCAACATTGTCAAAAGCTTTCTCTAAGTCTACAAATGCTAGAAACGTAGGTTTGCCTTTCCTTAATCTTTCTTCTAAGATAAGTCGTAAGGTCAGTATTGCCTCACGTGTTCCAGTGTTTCTACGGAATCCAAACTGATCTTCCCCGAGGTTGGCTTCTACTAGTTTTTCCATTCGTCTGTAAAGAATTCGTGTTAGTATTTTGCAGCTGTGACTTATCAAGCTGATAGTTCGGTAATTTTCACATCTGTCAACACCTGCTTTCTTTGGGATTAGAATTATTATATTCTTCTTGAAGTCTGAGGGTATTTCGCCTGTTTCATACATCTTGCTCACCAGATGGTAGAGTTTTGTCAGGACTGGCTCTCCCACGGCCGTCAGTAGTTCCAATGGAATATTGTCTACTCCGGGGGCCTTGTTTCGACTCAGGTCTTTCAGTGCTCTGTCAAACTCTTCACGCAGTATCGTATCTCCCATTTCATCTTCATCTACATCCTCTTCCATTTCCATAATATTGTCCTCAAATACATCGCCCTTGTATAGACCCTCTATATACTCCTTCCACCTTTCTGCTTTTCCTTCTTTGCTTAGAACTGGGTTTCCATCTGAGCTCTTGATATTCATACAAGTCGTTCTCTTATCTCCAAAGGTCTCTTTAATTTTCCTGTAGGCGGTATCTATCTTACCCCTAGTGAGATAGGCCTCTACATCCTTACATTTGTCCTCTAGCCATCCCTGCTTAGCCATTTTGCACTTCCTGTCGATCTCATTTTTGAGACGTATGTATTCCTTTTTGCCTGTTTCACTTACTGCATTTTTATATTTTCTCCTTTCATCAATTAAATTCAATATTTCTTCTGTTATCCAAGGATTTCTACTAGCCCTCGTCGTTTTACCTACTTGATCCTCTGCTGCCTTCACTACTTCATCCCTCAAAGCTACCCATTCTTCTTCTACTGTATTTATTTCCCCCATTCCTATCAATTGCTCCCTTATGCTCTCCCTGAATCTCTGTACAACCTCTGGTTCTTTTAGTTTATATAGTATATGTTAAGCATCAGCACTTTATTCCGCAATATTTTCGTTCATTTACTTTTCTCTTGTAATTTTGATGGGCACAGATTTTACGAGCCATTGTCTTCTACCGTACAGCAAGTTGGTCCGCCAAAGCCATTGCCACAAAGTAAATTAGATTTTTTCCTATTTTACGACGAGAGAAAGAAGTAAATTGCATTTTACGTTTTACTTTCAACGAAAGTGCACGGTGCAGACATACATGCCGCGATTAATGTATTTGCTCGGACGTCATGAAACACGGTTTACGATCCTGATTTATTTTCCATTTCTGGACGCAGAGATGAGGCGAACCTACCGTCAAGGAGATTTAATTAAGATGCAGCACAGACTATGGAAGAGCTTGAAACACGTATGTAACGCAGCAGCGATGGCGAGGCATTGTAGCATCTGTGACCAGAGAGTATGCGCTTGACCGCGCGAGTGTTGCGAGCGGTTCTCAGTCAGTAGTGGTCTTTGCGAGTTAGTTGTCGCTATGCAGAGTAGCAGTCAGTTCAGTCGTTGCGAGTCTGTAGCTCTGTCTAGTTGAGAGCAGTACTCAGTCTGTAGTCGTCATGCAGAGCGGTCGGCAACAATGGTCAAGATGAGGAATAAGGTATACTGTTAATTAATATAATCATTAGATAATGAAAAAATTTATTTATTGTAATTATTCTCCAACAAGTCTCCCAATAATAATTTTTTATTTCAAAAGCATTTTCTCAAAAGTTTAATTTTTTATTGAACTAAAGATCTCGTTGCACTTCCCATTTCATTCCACTTCTTTTGAAGAAAAATTTCACAAAAATCACAAAAAAAGGAAATATTATTATTTGCAATGCAGTTCCTCCAAGCGGTGCGCAACGACAAGAGCAGATATGTGACATCCATTTATTCTGAGGTAAGACTTTAATTCTGATTGTTTTGCACAGGGCCAAAGACCGATGTTTCGGTTTAATTGAATTTTCTTGTCACTGAATGGACTTTAATTTTGAAGGATTTATATTTGAGTCAGATTGCGTATTTTCACATTTTTGTTGCCATTGTCAGTACATTTGATTGTGGGCAAGTTACGCATAGAGTAATGTCCATCAGCATTTCTAATTAGCATCGTCTTTTCTTTAAAAATTTTGTGGGGAGGTTACACTTGGCTCCCATTTCTATTAAGTATTGCTGTATTTTCTTTCTTTTAAAATTGCGGTAGGGAGGTTACACTTGGCGACACCCAGTCCAGGATCGTATTTCGTTGAGAGTCTTTTGAGCGACAGTCAGATATCTGCTCTTATTTGCTTAGATATAATTAGGATTTAGCACAACGCTTTTAATAATATTGTGACTTTCTCTCTACAGGTCAACGGCAATTTGTTGCTTTGTTGTATTTGTGTGTTGCTTTTGCATTGTGTTTATTTGTTTTGTGAAAAATTTTGACTATTGTAAAAATGCCGCGAAAGACTGTGAATAGTGTATCGCGAGGTATTACGAACGAAATTACCGGCTCAAATGACTTTACCGATAGGACATGTGACACGCAGTGTAATGATGACAATCCTGCGTTCACTAACAATCAGTGCATTCCAACCACTAGTGATGACTTTTACCCTGATAATGAACAAACGAACTCAATTGTCTCGCCTGTTAATTTGACGACAATTGGTGACGCAGAACGCTCTATAGTAATGAGCGCTGCCGAACTTAACACACCCGATTTAGAAAATCCAAGTAATGTACAGACAAATTTTTCCAATGAAAATGGTCAGTGTAGTGAAAGTACGATGGATTTATTTAATTCCGAAATAATGTCTGAGAGTGTACATCCGACTGACAAACGTTTTTCTAAATCAGAGAATAACCAAATGGTTACAGTAAGCGAGAAAGTTCCAGATCCACCACTAAACAGCACAGAGAGTATAAACGCTAACTTTAGCTTTGAACAAATTATGGCAAGATTGCTACAACAACTATTTAGTGAACAGAACAAGAAACTAGACAAACTTATTGAACGGATCGGACAACAGAGTGAAAGTTTCGACAACCATTACAAACAACTTAGCGAAACAATTGATAAAAGTTTCGAACTCACAAACGAAAAACAAGACGATCTTAAAGAACAGAACAAACAAGTTAGTGAGCAGATTACAGCTGTTACCGTGCAATGTCGGGACAATAAAGTACATTTACGTGTAGATACTAAGACTTGTGCTAATAACAGTAATGAAGAAGTTGGCACTGTTGCACAAGAATTAAGTAGCACACGTGTAGACACAACAGAATCACATAAAGACGGGATGATTGCAGTCACCGAACAATGTTCAGCAAACGAAACACAGATACACGAAATTAATGCAATCACTGAACAATGCCCTAAAAACGCAGTACAGATCCGCGACGAAGTTAATTTAGAGTCAGTGGAAGTTTCACACACTCCGAATACGGAAGTCAATAATAAAAGTGAACGACAGAACAACCAAAATGTCGCAAGTTTTCAAGCAACAGAATTAAAAACTATTTCAGTCACCAATACGTCACAGAATCCGCCACGTTATGAGCATTTGTCAGAGTCACGCAGCGTGTATAATGTGAACAATTTACAGAGACTACGCGAATTAAAATTCGAAAAGCTACGCGACTTAAAATCTGAAAAGCTACGCAACTTGAAATCCGAAATGACACAGACAAACAGATTCACACACAAACCCGAACGTGTTTTCAAATTCAATGACGAGAACGTAGATTACGAGCAATTTTTATCCGCCAGAAAATGTAAGGAATTTAATAATGACAGAACACAGGTACACGCTTTGAGCTGTATACGACAATTTGTTTTTATGCTTTCACCGCTATTGCCTGTAATGCAGAAGCTAGCTTTGAACCAGATGCGACAATTTATTTTTGTATTTACAACAGCATTGCCTGTAATGAAGAAATTTGAATTAGCACGGATACAACAATTTGCCTTTGAAATTTTACCGCTATTGCCTGTAACACAAAAGCTAAAATTTATTTGCAGTGCGTAAATGACCTCAGGGGATTCATTACGCTTTAATGAATATGTGCCGTAGCGAGCATAGGGCCCCGAGCTGTAGTAGTGCTGTTTCATCTTTAGTTTTCTGCACTGCTGCCTTCTCTTCTACTATCCTTTATATCTATCCAAACTGCTCTTTAACTATTGCTCTTTGTAGTATTAAGAAACATGTAATGAATATCCGATGTGACAAACTTTTACCGAATGTGACAATTTTCAGTAGGCACTCCCGTGATGACAACTACCGCCGTAATTTTAATTACAGATAAAATCGTAATCATCAGTATGTATAAAATTTTGAGCAGTCGCAACCACATTTTTGTAACAATAGATGTTTTTCACCACAATAGCATGAAAGTCAGCCGCTTAGCATACCTAACCAACAATGCAGTCTACAAGGTCAACCAAACTTTAATGTTTCGCCGCGTGCATGTATAGTCTCAGCTCCAACAAATAGTAACGCATGGCAGCAAAGAAATAACTACGTACAGACAACACTCTATTTCAATTCCTATCGCAATACACCGTATAGGAATGATTATTAGGACAGACGTAAAAAGAATGATGAGCACAATTTTCAGCGTACATTTAATAACAGTCGATCTTATGAGCAGCAACAACATCAGCAACAACAAATAATCATGAATGGAACAGACAATAGGTGTCATCCATAGCGTAACACGTCAGTAAGAAATAACAGAACAGTTCATATAGTGGATATGCCACAGCATCCTCCCGTAAATAACAGGACGAACGATAGAATTTAACCAGATACAGCACAAATTGCATACTACAGTAACGCAAACATTACTTTTGACACGCAGAATTTTGTTCACGAGAATGTTATTTGAAACATGCTTTATTGAATGCTCTACTTTTATCGCACCCAGATCTCACCAGAAATTTTTCCATTGCCACTGACAGCTCTAACACCGCTTTAGGTGTACATATTTTTCAGGAAATTGAAGAAGATGGTTCTACAGTAATTAAAAACATCGCATTTGCAAGTCGCATTTTGTCACCTGCTGAACGAAATTATTCCGTCACAGAACTTGAAACATTATGTGTTGTATGGGCTTTCACGAGATTTAGGCACTTTCTTTACGGCAGACATACCACCGTCTACACAGACCATAGAGCGATACAATTTTTACTTTCAGCTAAATTCACTCACGACAGGTTAAGCAGATGGAAACTATATTTACAGGAATTTAATTTTACGATTGTTCATATTCCCGGTACACAAAATGTTATAGCAGACGCACTATCGCGTTCTCTCGGCAACAATCAGCAAGACATCGCAACCAACTTCTGCAAAGCAAATTTCAGCGTCATGTACATTCAACAAGTTGCATTTGAAAATTTCATTTCGTCGTCATTACGAGACATAGTATTCTTTTTTTTTCACATGCTTTGGTCAGCTGCGCGAGCTAATGCTTCTGTCCGTCAGCTGTGTTGTCTTCTGCTGTCACTACCAATTTACGACACTCACAAAACACAAACAAATGTTTTTCAGCAAATGATTAATTTTGACACGTGCAAACTATTACGGATAGTAACAAAGTAGAATCGGAACACAAAAGAACATGTCCGACCTCATTACCATGTTTTTGCTACATTTTTGTCGCTGTTGAGCTCACTTCAAAATTTGTTACTTTCACTCCGTTACGCAAAGCTACTGCTAAAACTGTTTCGAAAGCATTTGTAAAACATTTTCTATTTCATGTAGGGCATGTAATGAAAGTAATTTCTGATAATGGATCTCAATTTCGTAGTAGTGTATGGACACGCATGTTACGAGCTAGAAACATTTCTCCGATTTATATATCCAAGTACCACGCTTCTTCGAACCCCTGTGAAAGATTAATGAAAGAAATTGGTAAGCTGTGCAGAATATACTGCCACAAAAGACATATTGATTGGGATACACACATACTCTCATTCCAAGATGTAATTAATTCCATTCCAAATGAATCCACTATGCTATCTCCGACTGTTATACTGAAAAACGTTGAACCACCGAACAAAATTAAAGAATTAATAGAATTCCCCAAAAATCGTCGCCTACGACACCACGAAATAATTGACATTGCGCTGAACAACATCAAACGTGCCGCAGAGCGCCGGAGAAGACAGCAAAAACAGGTTTGTACACGCCGCGACTTTCACGTTGGACAGAAGATATTAGTACGTACACACTATTTATCCAGCAAATTAAAAGGTAAGTGCAGTAAATTTGAACTTCTATACGCAGGTCCGTATTGGATTCGCAGTATCCCTCACCCCAATGTTGTACACGTCGAAACTTTGAGAACCAGAAAATCGAAAGGCAATCACCATATCTCAAACATTAAACCGTTTATTGAGTGAAACCACTGTATGATTCAACACACTATGATGCCATTTACTAATGCAATTAATTCACCTGACTACTTATTGATGATTATCGTATTTTTTTTCTTGGCAAGTGCCCGGCAAGGTAAGGTTAGCAGGTCGCTCTTCTTGTCGTTACACATCAGACCGTGCATATTTTTCCAGATGAATTTACACATTTACGACTATTTCTGCAATTATATTTATGTGACTAATTATTGATGATTATCGTATTTTTTTTCTTGGCAAGTTCCCGGCAAGGTAAGGTTAGCAGGTCGCTTTTCTTGTCGTTACACATCAGACCGTGCACATTTTCCATTTTTTTGTGTATATGACTGTACTCCAGTTTTGTTTGTATGCACTATGAAATAGTTAAGATATAACACACACCAGTCGACTTTGACATTTTTTTTTGCCTGATGACATCTCAACATCGTGACTGTTTCACATTTTTTTGCTACTGCATTGTATTATTCTGTGTACATTTTTTTCGCATCCGAACACTGTCAATGTCTTGGACATATTACGTTTTCTGTCATGTTATGCTGTATGGTTAATTGTGTCACCATAAACCAGTCATTATTTAGTGGGTATAGGATTTAAATGCAAGACATTAATCTTTGTTCATCAATTTCAGAAAGGAATGATGATTCTAAGAAATAAATCTAACATAAATGGGAATTTCACCTACGGAATAAACGAAAGGAGATGCAATAACTTTATGAGGAAGAGTAAAGGGATCAGGATTAACAAACATTAACAAGAATATACTATACTCATCGAAGAATAGCAGTCTTAACTAATTTTTTCTTTCAGAATACAAGGTGATTGATGCAGGCTGTCAGAGAGAACTACATATCTTAGTTTAGTGATGAAATATGCTAGAGATAAGGAATAGTTAGATAATGAGTAATGAAGTGATTTTTTGCAGATGATAATGAATACTGATGAATAATGATGAAGGATATGATGTTATGAATAATGAAGTTTTTCTTTACAGGTGATGATAATAGTGAAGTTATGATAATATGGATAATGAATAATGAAGTTTTTTCTTTACAGATGAGGATAATGTTGAAGTTATGTATTTATGCTACGTAGTTATTTAAGTATTTGTTGCAGTTTGCTTTGACAGCAGGTGTTACATTGCATAGTAGGATGACGGAAAGTTTTGGAAAGGACAGCTATGGAACACATTTTATACACATTTCACTACTTGTTAATTCGAAGTTCACTACTTTTCAGCATAGTGTGCGTTTCTTCTTTCAGGTCAATAATCCGTTTTTGTATTTTTTCCAGGAGAAGTTTTTCATGACACTTACTAAACCTGTTACTTATTATACCTGTTCTAGTACTTGCATTTTTTATATTTTTTACCAATTTGTGTTTATCATTTATAAATGTGATCACATGTACTGCCTTGTTACATAATCTTGTTACAGCTGACTCATGACGAATGACGTTACCTATCCTCATTTGCAGCAATAGGTCAAAAGCAAAAAGTATTATGCCTCAGCAATTAATTATCGATCCCAACGCAATGCATTGCTACAAAAAAAAAAATGTATTACCAGTCCCACATAATGTCACTAGTTTATGATAATTCTGAATAATACTGATCAACTCTGAATAGCATGTCACTCGAGTAATGACCTCTTAATGAGACTATATTCAAAATAATGCTTTGTCACTAGCTAATAACTGCCACTGTTTATTATAATGCCTGTGATTACTAATGATTTGACTGTAATTAACTGATTTTTAATAATGACTTTGTAATGATCTGAATAATACTGAATGATGAACTATGTTTTATTCTATTCAATACTTGATGGCCACTGAGTGCCAATAATTAATGTCAATCAACGAAATTGTTATTAATTATGCCATTAATTAACTCTTGTTTTCAATGTTCATACTTTGTAATTGGAAATGAATGTGACTGTTTCATAATGCTTTATAATTAGGAAAAGACTAATGATTCTTAATAGATTGGAATGACACATAATTAATTAACTATGGTACTGTTTAATAATGCTTTGTAATTAATTAAGGCTAATAATTCTTAGTATATTGAAATGACAAATGATTAATTAATTAACTGTAATTAGACAAATGATTAATTAACGACAAATGATTAATTAACTGTAATTAGACAAATGATTAATTAACGACAAATGATTAATTAACTGTAATTATACAAATGATTAATTAACTGTAATTAGACAAATGATTAGTTAATGACAAATGATTAATTAACTGTAATTAGGAAAAGGTTAATGATTCTTAATTATACTCTGTAAATGAAAAGAATGCGATTATTTCATAATATTTTGTAACCAGGAAAAGAAGGCTACTGATTCTATGTAAAACAATTAATGAACATTTTTCTGTAATACTACATACTTGGTACAGAAATGTTCAATAACTGGGCTATGAATGCCACGAACTATCAATGAAGACTGTAATTGTCAATATTATGTGACTTGATGTCCTTCACCTCATAAGCTGACTACCCTGAATTACTGCAATGTCCATTGTCCTGTTTATCCCAGTGATCATGGAGCACTATCTTTGGTTTTGCACTAATTCTACGTTGGTGTGCCTTGTAAGAGTGTGGTGTTGACACGACATGCTGTCCACCACCATGAGCGATGAAGACATTATTATGGTCCCACTGTTTGGTGTACCTAATGTACTGCCAAAATGAAAACATGGAACATTACTACGACAGTTCAGTGTCTTGGCTACACTGATAAATTGGATGGGAAAAGAACTTCGAGTTGTGTCACTTGGTGTTGTACTACTGTGGAAAGATATGGACTTTCAGAGCAGCTGTGTGCAATCTAAAGTGCTACAACCATGATGCAATCCTTCCCTTTCCTATCCTGATTCTTGTCACATAAAAAAAAAAAAAAAAAAAAAAATTTTTTTGGTAACATCATTTATGTTCATAGGTTATACATTTTTCGATTCGCTAAACTCCAGTGTGAGTACACTTATGTCACTGGTCGACATGATGTTTGCCATTATGTTTATTTGTTGTGAAAATACTAAAGACATTTTTCAGTGCATGTGCACTTTGGACATGAATTTTTTTTTTTGCCATTATGTTTATTTGTTGTGAAAATGCTAAAGACATTTTTCAGTGCATGTACACTTGTCAACATAATATTTTTTGCCAGTCTGTTTATTTGTTCTGAATATGCTAAAGAATTTTTTCAGTGCCTGTGCACTTTGTTATCTGTCAAATAATTTGTATATACTTTTCTGATTTGCTACTATGTTTTGTACTCACATTTTGTCTTTGTCTGATATATTTTGTACTTAGTGCGTGTGCACAACATTTACTTTATGTACTACATCCAATTATTCTTGCCAGTCTGTTTATTTGTTCTGCATATGCTAAAGAATTTTTTCAGTGCCTGTGCACTTTATCTGTCAAAAAGTTTGTATATACTTTTTTCTGATTTGCTACTATGTTTAGTATTCACATTTTGTCCTTGTCTGATATATTTTGTACTTAGTGCGTGTGCACAACATTTAAATATTCTGTAAGTTGTAGAATTTTGTTAATTAAAGAAAAATTTTGCCGCGCTTGGCAAGTCCAAATGACTCACCATCGCTGCCAAATTTTTGCCCCCCGAGTGGAGGGTTATGAAACACGTATGTAACGCAGCAGCGATGGCGAGGCATTGTAGCATCTGTGACCAGAGAGTATGCGCTTGACCGCGCGAGTGTTGCGAGCGGTTCTCAGTCAGTAGTGGTCTTTGCGAGTTAGTTGTCGCTATGCAGAGTAGCAGTCAGTTCAGTCGTTGCGAGTCTGTAGCTCTGTCTAGTTGAGAGCAGTACTCAGTCTGTAGTCGTCATGCAGAGCGGTCGGCAACAATGGTCAAGATGAGGAATAAGGTATACTGTTAATTAATATAATCATTAGATAATGAAAAAATTTATTTATTGTAATTATTCTCCAACAAGTCTCCCAATAATAATTTTTTATTTCAAAAGCATTTTCTCAAAAGTTTAATTTTTTATTGAACTAAAGATCTCGTTGCACTTCCCATTTCATTCCACTTCTTTTGAAGAAAAATTTCACAAAAATCACAAAAAAAGGAAATATTATTATTTGCAATGCAGTTCCTCCAAGCGGTGCGCAACGACAAGAGCAGATATGTGACATCCATTTATTCTGAGGTAAGACTTTAATTCTGATTGTTTTGCACAGGGCCAAAGACCGATGTTTCGGTTTAATTGAATTTTCTTGTCACTGAATGGACTTTAATTTTGAAGGATTTATATTTGAGTCAGATTGCGTATTTTCACATTTTTGTTGCCATTGTCAGTACATTTGATTGTGGGCAAGTTACGCATAGAGTAATGTCCATCAGCATTTCTAATTAGCATCGTCTTTTCTTTAAAAATTTTGTGGGGAGGTTACACTTGGCTCCCATTTCTATTAAGTATTGCTGTATTTTCTTTCTTTTAAAATTGCGGTAGGGAGGTTACAAGCTCCGGCGCGCACGGATCCGTCGCGTTGCAGGTTCCGCGGCTGGCCGCCAGTTGGCGCGAGCGTCGCGCACCCTCCTGCACGGAAAGCGGTGGCCGGGCGATCTTCCGCAAATGAAACCCGTTAGTCGGTAACAAGGTTCCCTAAACGAGTCCTATCTGCCCTCGTCCACGTCCGATCCCTTACCCTTCGGGTCTAAATAAAAATAAATAACAATAGCCACACGTAGGTAATTGAATTGGGATTTCCAATAGCGGTCCAGCGCCTGACGGGAATTCGAGGGGTTCACTTACGGAGACGCACGTCCTCCGGGTTCCCGTGTCCACCGCGCGGCAGTAGTGGTGGTCCGCTTTAGTGCGTTCAGGTCTTCAATACATTCCCAGGAATTGTCACAGCAGGTAATGCCTGCTGTATGTTATACTAGAGAACGGCAGAGCCAGCAGCATCGAACCGGGTGCAGTGAGCGATTTATGAGAGTAAAAGAACCTTAAATTATGGAAAGGAGAAGCGAGACGCTCGGTACTTATTGTTAAAATCGGAAGCATGTCACAGTAATTGGCCGTTCGACTTAATGGGCACAAACTGTTGTGCCAGAAAGACGGTCGAAACAAGTAGATTAAAAAGCAATAAAATAAAAAAGGCATGTAATTATCGTAATTCGAGTGGCATTCTTTAACGGGAACTGTCAAAATTCTGGAGTTGCTGGACTGTTTTACGTGGCTGGAGGGAAATGTAAGGAATATTAATAGTTTTAAGACACCAACCTAGTAGCTGCATCAAAAAAAAGAGGGAAAAAGAAAATTTGGCCGTGTGCCACGACTGGCGCATTAAGGGTTCCATACAAATTTAGTTGATCCATTCCGCCAGTAGAGAATCTCGAACATTTTGGCTGTTATCGACATTGATACTGGCAAGATATGGATTCTACGAGTTTCGAGTTTGTTTTAATTTCTGTAATCCAAATGTCAGGCAGGCGACCATTATTGTAACAATCAGAAATTCTGCATTCAGGTTGTCTGGGTCACAATGGTAAAAGTCAAACATCAGGAAAGGAATGACTTTATTGCTCTTATGACATGTTTCGGAATTTATCCTTGATTAGGTATCCAGGAGCAATTGCCGCACGTAGATATGGCGTTTCAAGTTGTACGTGAAAGAAACATCCGGGGGCTAGCCATATCTACATGTAGCAATAGTTCCTTGGTATGCCGATAATAGAGTCATTCCCTGCATGATGTTTGACTTTTACAGGTGTGACCCACAAACCCCGAATGCAGAACTACTGATTGTTTTAATTTCAAGTTTGACGTCGGATAGAAACGTCAAAAGAAATTGCCTTTCGTGTAATATAATTACAAATTAACAATTTTCAGAATTTTTCCTTTACCTGCAGTGAAACCTGCCTTCTTGCCAAATTTCATGATTCCAGGTAAAGGGAAAGTACCCTTTTAGACTTTGATGAGTGATTTTGCGAGTATCAAAATACGTTACATAAATGGCCGTATCCTTGGGTTACATTTACTTATAAGCGTACATCTATTACACCGCTAAGGACTTATAGGCCTTAGTATGTAACATAACTGTCCGCCTGTTACGTACACTCGTTACTAAGAAAAACGTGTATTTACCAGAGGAACGAACAGACAGAGAATCAGATCATAAACGGCTAAAAAATTTTTTGCGTGTGACATACCTATAAATTTACAGTTTTCAGATTGTGAACGTTGCTTCTTGCGAAATTTCATGATTCAGGCAAAAGGAAAGTACCCTGTAGGTTCTGTTGAGTGAGTTTGCGAGTGTCAAATATATAACGTAAATGGCTATACCTTTCGGTAGCACTGACTGCGAAGCTTCAATTTTTTACACCGACAAAGGACATGGCCCTTATTGTATGAAATAAATTTCAATTTGATACGACTACTCGTTCCTGAGAAAAACAGTTTTTAACAGCCGAACGGACAGACAGACGGACAGGTGCAGAAAAAAAGTGATCCTTTAAGGATTCTGTTTTCACCGACTGAGAAACGGAACCATAAAAATAGTAATCTTATAACGTGTTAGCGTATTGCTCATGGTACAAATGACTGGTATTGTGAGTTCACGCGGCCACGTGGAAATGTCATCTCACGTTGCTTACGTCATCCCGTGCCCTGCTGCTGTCACTAGCGTATTTTAGGGTCAAGAAAAAAGTAATGCGACAAAACGTATTTTGTCTTTGTATCCCTCAATTTATTTACTGTTACTAATTATAATATGAGAACTCAAAAAACTGAAGTATGTCTTCAATGTTTGGTAGGCTGAAATATACTTATTTCTTATACTTCACGATAGAAAAGAAAACTAGTTCTACAGATAACTTTGTTGTTGCCATTGTTTCGTCATCTTCTTTAATTTTTTTCAGTTATTCAGAATCAGTATCGCTCCAGTTTACCAGGTAAAATACAATTTTTCTTCGATTTTTGATTGCTCCTCATACTATGAGCTCGGGCTGTAAGACCCTCAGCTTCTTCTGTATCTAAAAGAAACTCTTTCTTCAGTCGAATTACATATTTCTAACTAAAATTTCACATAAGACCAAAATTCAGTTTTTCATTTTTGTGCGTCATTTCACATTTCTTTTTTTTTCTTAAAGACTGTCGATTTCGAAAAAAGAATCATCTTCCATCTTCAGCCATTTGAGTTCGAATAGTACAAGCGCATGGCTTAGGGTGCATATCATAATGTTCTTCCTGGCACCACGATCAAATTAACTGGAAGTATTAACCCATGTTAATGCAAGTGCCTATGATTGCCTATGGTCAACTGTCTGGAGACGGAAGATTGATTTTTCGAAATCGGTAGCCGGTAATAAAGAAAAATGAGGCGTACTCGTATTTTGTTAACTAGAATCTGTTTTTCCCAGCCAAAGATGTAAATGTCTAACTCGTCTTCTGTTGTATTGTAATGTTTTCGTGTGTAGAGTCTTTAGTACAGACATCTCAGCAGCGTCGTTTCGTTGCCTAGCGATCGCTGGAACTCAGGCAATGATGGTCCACGTAGAAGCTGGTAACGATAGCAATGTTGCCACGCGGCGAAACAAGCGCATGCGTATGTTTAAACGTGAATTTCTTGCAGGTAGTTGGTACTGTCATTTCACTTCGCTTTTACTTAATGTTTATTTCATAGCTTATTTCGTTTTTTATGTTTTCAGGATTTTATTCAGTTCTATTTCATTTCAAAGTTTTTCAGTGCGGCGAATAGTGCCGAGCATTCGCAGATTTTGTTTTCATTGATCGGTCACAATGGGACGAGCCGGCCGGGGTGGCCGATCGGTTCTAGGCGCTACAGTCTGGAACCGCGTGACCGCTGCGGTCGCAGGTTCGAATCCTGCCTCGGGCATGGATGTGTGTGATGTCCTTAGGTTAGTTAGGTTTAAGTAGTTCTAAGTTCCAGGGGACTGATGTCTTCAGAAGTTGAGTCCCATAGTGCTCAGAGCCATTTTTTGAACAATGCGAAGAACAGTCGATGGAATGCTCCAGTTTTAAATTTCTGGGTGAGTTGCATTTATTGTAACACAAAAACACCTGTCATATCGCTGTCAGAATTGATACCGAGTAGCTTCCTTCTTCACTGTTAGTACTGTCACTGGCATTAACCGAAGTTTCGTATAGCACGCAGTATTCTCGAACGTCACAGGCATGATTCTCCAGAGAAATCTTCACCGCCATGTATCTTTCCCATTAATAACTACATATCTGCTGCCTATGTCTTTCAGCACTGTACCAAAAGAAGATTTGTTTCCTTTAAAAAGATAGTCTTTCTGAAGCGAAATGAGCAATTTCTATGGCGTAGAATGTTCCCCTCTCTTACACACGAGGCGACGAATAGCATCTTTATGGAAATCGTTCAGAGCTATTACTTGCTTCTTCCTCTGTCGTTTTCTTTCTTAGTGCCTGTAGCTTTGTTGTGCTCTCATCACAATCTACACTGCACTGTTCTTTCTCTATCGTTACAACAGTGTTTCTCCTCATTATCAACGCTGTTGCAGTCCTTTTCACAACCAGAGTAACAAGAAGTAAGTGTTCACCTGTTCCCTTTCCTTTCTCAAAGTACTTCCTCACAGAGCACACGGATTATCGGGCTTGGACCGCAGCACGCTTTCTTTCCACTATTTCACCCTCTGTTTCTGGGTTGCACTATTCGCCACACTGAAAAAATTCGAAATGAAATAGAACTGAATAAAACCCTGAAAACACCAGAAATGAAATAAGCTATGAACTAAACATTAAGTTAAAGCGAAGTGAAACGACGACACCAATTACCTGCAAGAAAATCACGGTTAAAGAAATGCACGCGCTTGTTTCGCTACGCGGCAACATTGCTCTCGTTACCAACTTCTGCGTGGTCCATCATTGGCTGGGTTCCAGCGGTCGCTAGGCAACGAAACGACGCTGCTGGGATGTCTGTACTGAAGACTCTACTCCCGAAAACATTACAATACAGTAGAAGACGAATTACACATTTAGATCTTTGGCGGGGAAAAAACAGATTCTAGTAAATAAAATTCGAGTACGCCTCATTTTCCTTTATTACAGGCTACCGAATTCGAAAAATTAATCTTCCGTCTTCAGGCAGTTGACCATAGACAATCATAGACACTTGCATCAGCGTGGGTTACAAACCTCCAGTTACATTGATCGTGGTACCAGAAAGAGCATTATGATATGCATCCTAAGCCATGCGCCTGTATTGTTCGAACTCAAATGACTGAAGATGGAAGATGATTCTTTTTTCGAAATCGATGGCCTTTAAGAAAAAAAAAGAAATATGTAATGACGCACAAAAATGAAAACTGGATTTTTGTCTTATGCGAATTTTTAGTTACAAATGTCGCATACTACTGAAGAAAGAGTTTCTTTTAGATACAGAAGAAGCTGAGGGTTTTACAGTCCGTGCTCATAGTATGAAGAGCAATCATGTATCAAAGAAAAATTCTATTTCCCCTGGTAAGCTGAAGCGATACTGATTCTGAATAACTGCAACAAAAATGCTCAAATAAGATGATGAAACATTGGTAACAACAAAGTTATCTTTAGAACTAAACACACTCAGAAAGTTTCGATGAAATTGTTACACATTTTTCAGGTAGACATTTCAACAGTACTGAACACCAGTCCACGTTCAACCAGAATGATATTTCCTATTTGCTTACGAAATTCTGTCAGTCAGGAGGTGTTATTGCGGACGCCCATGACGAAATATAATGGACCTTTATTGAAAGTTAGGAAGAGAAGGCTTGCAAGGCATATCTTTATATTGGGCGACATCATAAAGAAGTCAGTAAATTAAGTAAGTAAGAGGACTCAGGAGCATTCTCGTTGATCTCTAGGCAGCTGCTTCTAGATACTGAATATTCGATGCTGACTGTTTTCAGATCGAGTAACTGTAGCAAGAAATTGTATGAAAAACCTCAAAAGTCAATTCCTTTGCAAACACCAACTGTCGATATGACTGTGATGATACAGAGATTATACACCGCCCACTGGCCGGCTGGAAACTTAAGATAAGAACGGAATGCAAGAACATGAACGACTCACTAGCAAAAATGGTACACCAAAGGCTGGAACTATCTTCACTTGATTTTTGAGCTTAAACATGTAGCTGAGATACATGCTAAAAATGATTGGTGGTGTATGAATAGAGGCATTACGATAATACCTGTCGAGATGGTGTAATAGGTGCGTAAATCACTGGATTCGCCTTCACGAGGATCAACGTCCTGGCACCCATGTGGCCTTACTGATCGTCTTAAACTACGCTGGGATGATTCCACTGTAATGGACGCAGAAAATTACCTTCCCTCATTCCTTGCTCTACTTGAGTTTTGCTCTACTTTAATGCCTCGTCATTCGACTGATGTTAAACTGCCTTCCCTTAGCGATAATTTTAAAAGACTGCAAAACATCAACGGTTATTCCGATAAGGCACATTGTTACCACAGTAACAACTTACACCTAAAGAATATAGAGAAATTAAGTACATATGACATACCGACGGACGCATTAAAGACAGTGTCGCGCTATCTGTGCTATTATAATACCAATTATAACATCGGGCACACGAGCTACACCTATCACACTGCATTCAGATCTAAGGGCGAGCAAGCAAGCAGATATCCGAAGAGTGATAGAAAAAAAGTTATAACATTTGCGACTACAAGAAGAGAATAATACTGTGCCGGTTGCGGTTGTTCTGCAGCGGAATTATGACAGCACTAATTATCTTTAAGTCCAAAATTAAGTTTGCAAAATCTGTTTATTTTTTTTTAAGACTGTGTTGCAGAAAGTGACGTGAGCACGGTGCGGCCCATGTGCGGGAATCACTCATATTGACGTTATCCACTTCTGGGGAATTACATATACTAGTACAAAAGACAGTAATAATACCTCATAGCACATGTTTATTTTGTGGAAGGGCCCTTGAAATAGTATGGCACGGTCATAAAACACGATTATGTAAAGATCCCAAGGTGTAAATAGTAGGATAGTGAAAGATTCGTTCTCGGGTGGAGGCTAAGCCTTCCTTCCAGGTGTGCTGTTCTAGTAAGGTCTACATGTCAGCTTCTGCGAAATTTGGAAAGTTTAGGGGCTAGAATCCCTGTCTGGCACACAATTTTAATCCGCCAGAAAGTTTAATTCCCAATAACAGGCTTCCTCTACTGTAGTTTTTCTAGGGATCTATAGTCTTTTTCACCTCTAAGAATCTTGCTGACGGCACGTGTACATTTCCTGGATGCAAAATTCTCAGTATAATGTCGCTTTACCTAGCAAGGAATTCCCATTGATATCTTTTCTCGCCTACTCTTTTCTTTGGTTTTAGTACCTTATCTCCCCACTTGATTTTTTTACATTTTACGGCAGCAACACACAAACACACATACACACACACACACACACACACACACACACACACACACACACACACGCGCGCGCGCACACACGCACACTCACGCCCACACACACTTTCTTCTTGTACAGGAATTTCAGTGGTCCAAATTTCACTTCCATAAAATGCTGGATTACAGATGTACGTTTCCACATCTTTCTCAATGTCATAGCAATATCTGACACTAGTAGGAATACTGCAGAAAGCTTATTTTCCTGCGCCATTTTACTGTCACATATATTCTTTCTTTCATACATACTTTGTTGTCAAACTTCCTACATAACAGTAGTCTTTCACTTCATCTATACGTGTAGGTGTTAAGTTAAACGATATTGTCATATCTGCCACTCAAAGTCTGTAGCATCTTGGTTTTGTTCAATATTAACCTGTGCTCTGTCCAAAGTATCCTTTTCAGCACATTCAGATTTATTCCTTGCGTTCCCTTACTTTCAGGCAGAAGGGTTATGTTGTTTTGGCCACAGTTTTGTTTGGTAATAAATACTGGAATTTGAGAAAATCAGAAAAGAAGAAAATCGAACAATTCACCTATCAATTCAAAATGTGATGCAATAGTAAGATGCTGAAATTAGGTGCACTGACAAGATAAGAAATGAGGAGGTTCTCCCCAGAATGGGCAAAGAGAGAAATATGTGGAAAACATTGACAAGAAGAGGGGCCAGTACGATAGGAGATGTATTAAATCATCAGGGAATAACTATAGGGTGTTGTATAGGGTTGTTGTTGTTGTTGTGGTCTTCAGTCCTGAGACTGGTATGCTGCAGCTCTCCATGATACTCTTTCCTGTGCAAGCTTCTTCATCTCCCAGTAACTACTGCAACCTACATCCTTCTGAATCTGCTTAGTGTATTCATCTCTTGGTCTCTCTCCACGACTTTTACCCTACATGCTGCCCTCCAGTACTAAATTGGTGATCCCTTGATGCTTCAGAATATGTCCTACCAACCGATCCCTTCTTTTACTCAAGTTGAGACACAAATTTCTCTCCTCAATTTTATTCAATACCTCGTTATTAGTTATGCGATCTACCCATCTAATCTTTAGCATTCTTCTGTAGCACCACATTTCGAAAGCTTCTATTCTCTTCTTGTCTAAACTATTTATCGTCCACCTTTCATTTCCATACATGGATACACTCCATACAAATACTTTCAGAAACGACTTCCTGACACTTAACTCTATACCCGATGTTAACAAATTTCTCTTCTTCAGAAACGCTTTCCTTGCCATTGCCAGTCTACATTTTATATCCTCTCTACTTCGACCATCATTAGTTATTTTGCTCCTCAAATAGCAAAACTCGTTTACTACTTTAAGCGTATCGTTTCGTAATCTAATTCCCTCAGCATCACCCAGTTTAATTCGACTGCATTCCATTATCCTCGCTTTGCTTTTGTTGATGTCAACCTTATACCCTCCTTTCAAGACACTGTCCATTCCATTCAACTTCTCTTCCATGTCCTTTGCTGCCTCTGACAGAATTGTAATGTCATCGGCGAACCTCAAAGATTTTATTTCTTCTCCATGGTTTTTAATTCCTACTCAGAAATTCTTTTGTTTCCTTTACTGCTTGCTCAATATACAGATTGAATAACATCGGGGAGAGGCTACTCCCTTCCCAACCAGTGCTTCCTTTTCATGCCCCTCAACTTTTATAATTGCCATCTGTTTTCTGTAGAAATTGTAAATAGCCTTTCGCTTCCTGTATTTTACCCCTGCCACCTTCAGAATTTGAAAGAGAGTAGTCCAGTCAACATTGTAAAAAGCTTTCTCTAAGTCTACAAATGCTAGAAACGTAGATTTACCTTTCCTTAATCTATTTTCTAAGATACGTCGAAGGGTCAGTGTCGCCTCACGTGTTCCATCATTTCTACGGAATCCAAACTGATGTTCCACGAGGTCGGCTTCTACCAGTTTTTCCATTCGTCTGTAAAGAATTCGGTATAGTATTTTGCAGCCGTGTCTTCTTGAACTGAAGGTTCGGTAATTTTCACATCTGTCAACACCTGTTTTCTTTGGGATTGGAATTATTATATTCTTCTTGAAGTCTAAGGGTATTTTTCCTGTGTCATACATCTTGCTCACCAGATGGTAGAGTTTTGTCAGGGCAAGCTCTCCCAAGGCTATCAGTAGTTCTAATGTAATGTTGTCTACGCCTGGGGCCTTGTTTCGACTTAGGTCTTTCAGTGCTCTGTCAAATTCTTCACACAGTATCATATCTCCCATTTCATCTTCATCTACCTCCTCTTACATTTCCATAATATTGTCCTCAAGAACATCGCCCTTGTATAGACCCTCAATATACTCCTTCCACCTTTCTGAAACTTTAATGGAAGTCAAAGACTGGAATACATCTAACAAAGTAAGTGAGGTCGTAGGCTGTGTTACTCTGAGATGAAGAGAATGGCACAGGAGAGGCATAAAAAAACGAAAAGTCTATCCTCTGGTCACGGTTTTACGTCTTTCGTTTATTTCAGCATTGTAAGCTTTGTAATGACTGACTAACCGTAGAATTTTCTTATTATCTACAATCTTAAAAATTATAATGTTCAAGAACACTACATTAGACGTTAACGTCGTTCTCGATTTTCAGCCCACTGTTCATTTTTCATCTTAATCTTTTAACCGTTTGGTGCTTGAATTTCACTGTAGCGGACAACTTATAATGGTCAATTTTCTGACATTTTCAATGAGTCATGAGGCTGCAAATGCATGCAGGACACAACACCAGTAGGGAGTGCCGACTGCAGTGAACTGTGTGCATTTGCATCCTGAGGACTGATTGAAAATGCCAAAGAAACGACCATTAACAGCTGTCCACTGTAGTGGAAGCTATGCGCCACCCTGAAAAGTTATCATCTCACACGTAATAGATAATTTTGATACCTATTGGACAAGAGTAGGAGATGAATGATTAGGGACAGCTTTGTCTCACAGATCTGTTCGTTTTGATCGGCCAGTTTGTGCATTTAATCGAGTTTCTTGATAACGGCACATGTATTATCATGTCATTGGCGTGAGAAGATTATCCACTATGTGCAGCTTAATATTTAGTTAGTAGTTAGTTCGTGAAAAGGGGAGACATCGCTGATGGATTTCATTTAATTGCGCTCAAGATTTGAGTTGTCACATGTCGCTCACTTTCCACATCACATACAAAAACTAAGAGTGTTAAAACTGTCAAGATGGTTTCTATAGGAATATTTTTTTCCCTCTGATGTCACCTATAAATTAAAATTACTTGTAAATATAATTTCTGGAAATTGTTGCTCGTATCTGAAGTTGTATAAGGGGTGATCAAAAAGTTTCCGTTTCTCGGCGTTTATACAGCTATACGAAAAGTAACTCGACCCTGAAGCGAGTATATAAGCACCGACATGCAGACAAAGGATTGGTGGGGCATTTGTGCCTTTCCGACGTGCGTGCGGTAAATGCGGAAACGGATCAACGTGCTGTTATTCTTCTCTTGGCTGCCAAATGACAAACACCTAGAGATATCCATCAGAGAATGAAGACTGCGTATGGGGCAGCATGTCTGTCGAAAAGTACCGTTGTGGAATAGTACGCCAAGTTCCCTGCTGCTGTTTCATGATAACGCACGTCCCTGTATCGCGTAACTCAGAAGTTAGGCCAACTCTTGTGGGAGACACAAGAGCACCCACCCTAGAGTTCTGATGTCTCCCACGCAATTATCACACCTTCTCTCCTTTAAAAAAGTCCTTGAAGGGTCGACGATTCCTGTCGGACGAGGATGTGCAGCAGGCGGTTACGGATTCTTCAGGCAGCAGGACACGTTGCTTTACCATATGGGTATCCTCAACCTGGTGCGTCGGTTGGATGATATCGCGGTGTTGACGGCGATTTTTCCTGACTGGCATACCGATTCTGGACTGTGTGAGTTTCTAACGGGAACTATTTGATCGCCCTTGATAGAGTTATAATAGATTTCCAAAAAACAGAATAGTGGTTTTAAGTTACAATAACCCCAGCAATCTCTTTATCCAAGTTCCACTTTGTATACTTCACGGAAAAAATAAAAAATCTCGGTTCACTGCAAACTACATTGGTAAATTGTAAGCCACAAATTATCACATCTGAGGCTTAACTGGAGTAAAGCAAGTTCGCAAAACTTCAGGTAATTATTGTGCTCACTTTTTTCGTGAGGATTGTGTAGCGTGCATAGGATCTTGGCCGATTTTGTGGGGTTAATATGTGTGTTTTGGTTTAGGAATGTTTTTATTAAACATTTTCCCTAAAGGGGTGGAATAGGCCCACTGGAGTAGCTACCAACTTTCTGCTTATTTTTGGAGGGTTTTGTTGTGTTGAGTACGTAGGTTACTCAAGTTTGGTCGAATCTTGTAGGCTCGGTTCACGTGTTGCGGATATTCAGGGTTAATTTTATGAGAGTATGCTGACATTCACTTGAGCAAAAAGTTAAGGAAGGCTTAGCGACGCTTGGGCGGAAATATCTAGTAATATAAACCTGTGGAATCGTCAGAACAAGCATGGACTACGGGAACTACAGTATAGCGTTGGATGAACGAAGGAATAATGCAAGAAGAAGCGACCAGCACAATGAGGGAACTGAAATAGTAGACATTCGCCGTCAAGAACAATGTAGAAATCAGTGGAATGTGGAGCAAAGAAATGGCAGAGAATCTGACTAGTGGCTGACGTTCAGACTTCATTTTTAGAAGGTGTAAGTCTACAGGGATCCTTGTTTGCAAATTGTGACGAAGTAAAGAAAACTTTGTCACAAGGAGTAAAGAAATTCAACTACAGGAAGAAGTATAATGTTTGCACTATCATACACTTTAAGACAAAGAAACGATGCACCACAAAGGAATTATGTGAATGGGGCGGAAATCGGTAGATGTGATTTACATGTACAGACAAACAAATGATTCCAATTTCACAAAAATGGGATGATTTATTCCAGAGCAAGAGCTTTACAAATTTAGCAAGTTGATAACCTGTTTGCCCACCTATACCCCTTATGCAAGGAGCTGCTCGGCTTTGCATTGATTGACAGAGTTGATGGATGTCCTCCAGAGCGATATCGTGCCAAATTATAACCAACTGGCGCGTTACATCGTCAAAATCCTGAGCTTGTTGGGGACCTACCCGTAAAGCTTCCAACATTCATTGGTTAGGGTATAATTGTTTCAGTGATGAGTCCCATTTCGAATTGAGCTCCAGTTACCAGCGAAGACGTTCTTCAGTCACTGTGGACGGTTGTGGGCTATCGACCTGACTCCCACATGCCGTATGACCCTACAACCAGGAGTTATGGACTGTGGTGCCTTTTACTTTCATAGCAGGATCGCTTTGGTTGTCATCCATGGTATCTTTCACAGCACAGTAGTACGCAGGTGATATTTTACAGCCCGTTTTGTTGCCCTTCATGGCAAGTCAACAGAATAGTGCCAGCCCACGCAAAGCGAGAGCGCCTACTGCTCGTTACGTGCTTGCCAAGCCCTAGCTTGGACAGCAAGGCCGCCATATCTCTCTTCAGTTGAGAATAATTTGAGCATTTTGGGCTAGGCCCTCCGATCAGCTCCAGATTTTGATAATCTAATGTGTCAGTTGGAGAGAATTTGGCACAATGTCACTCAAGCTAGTAGTCGTCATGCAGAGCGGTCGGTCAGTAGTAGCAGCCCAGTGCGGTTGTGTGATGTAGGCGGTCGGCAACACTGGTCAAGATGGTGAATGAGGTATACTATTAATTAATATAATCATTAGATAATGTAAAAATCTATTTACTGTAATTATTCTCCAACAAGCCCCCCAATAATAATTTTTATTTCAAAAGCATTTTTTCAAAAATTTAATTTTTTATTGAACTAAAGATTTCGTTGCACTTCCCATTTCATTCCACTTCTTTTGAAGAAAAATTTCAGTAAATTCACAGAAAAAAGGAATATTATTATTTGCAATGCAGTTCCTCCAAGCCGTGCGCAGAAATAAGAGCAGAAATTTGACATCCAGTTATTCTGAGGTAAGACTTTAATTCTGATTGTTTTACACAGGGCCAAAGACCGATGTTTCGGTTTAATTGAATTTTCTTGTCACTGAATGGACTTTAATTTTTTGGTGAAGAATTTATATTTGAGTCAGATTGCGAATTTCACATTTTTGTTCCCATTGTCAGTACATTTCATTGTGGGCAGGTTACGCATAGAGCAATGACCATTAGCATTCTTAAATAATATTCTGTCATTTTAAAATTTTGTGGGGAGGTTACACTTGGCTCCCATTTGTATTAAGTATTGTCCTTTTATTCCTTTTAAAAATTTTGTGGGGAGGTTACACTTGGCGACACCCAGTCCAGGATCGTATTTCGTTGAGAGTCTTTTGAGCGACAGTCAGATATCTGCTCTTATTTGCTTAAGTATAATTAGAATTTGGCGCAACGCTTTTATTAATCTTGTGACTTTCTCTCTACAGGTCAACGGCAATTCGTTGCTCTATTGTATTTGTGTTGCTTTTGCATTTGTGCTTATTGTTTTGTGAATAATTGTGACTGTTGTTAAAATGCCGCGAAAGACTGTGAATAGTGTATCGCGAGGTATTATGAACGAAATAAGCGAATTAAATAACTTCACCAATAATACTAGTGACACGCAGTGTAATCATGACAATCCTGCGTCCACTAACAATCAGTGCATTCCAACCACTAATGATGACTTTTGTCTTAATGATGAACAAACGAACTCGGTTATGTCCTCTGTTGATTTGACGACAATTGATGACGCAGAACGCTCTATTGTAATGAGCGCTGCAGAGCTTAACACACCCGATTTGGAGAACCCAAGTAACGAACAGACAAATTTGTCTAATGAAAATGAACAGATCACACAAAGTAGGGCGGATTTATTTAATTCCGAAACAATGACTGATAGTGTACATTTGACTGGCAAACCTTTTTCTAAAATACAGAATAACCAAATGGTTACAGTAAGCGAGAGAGTTCCAGATCCACCACTAAACAGCACAGAGAGTATAAACGCTAACTTTGGCTTTGAACAAATTATGGCAAGATTGCTCAAACAACAATTTAGTGAACAGAACGAAAAATTAGACAAACAAAGTGAAGATTTTAAACAACTTAGTGAACAGGTCAAACAACAGAATGAAAAACAAAGTGAAGATTTTAGACAACTTAGGGAAGATAACAAACAGCTAAATGAAAAATTAGACGACAATTCTAGACAGCTTAGTGAACAAATTAGAGCTGTTGCCGCGCAGTGTCATGACACTAAGGAACAGTTGCGCGTGGAAATTGAGGGTTGTTCGCAAAAAAATAGCGAAGAAATTAAGTCTGTTGCGCAAGAATTAAGGGAAATGCAAACAGCCGCAACAGAAACACTCAGAGACGAAATTAGCGGAGTCGCTAAACAATGCTCTGAAAAAGCTACACAATTACGGGACGAGTTTAAAGCAATGACGGTAGAACTTTCGCGCACAGTGGACGCAAAGATAGACGCGAAATTCGAACAGCAGAACACTCAGATAAACGAGCGCTTTAATCAGCACATACAAAACAGTGATACGCGTTTCCGCAGATTTATTCAAGATCAAAACAAAGTAAAACGACAAGTCATGGAAACAATCACTGCACAAAGACAAGAGGACAAACGTAAAATGTTCGCGAAAGCGAAGACGTATGTAGACAATAATATTACTACAGTGTCCGACAAAATTAACACCATAGAACAGTTGAACGCGGAATTACGGGATGAAATTTCTGATCTTAAATCAAAAACAGATACACACACAGTAAATATTCAAACAGTGACAGACATATTCGAACAATTAGATCTAACACAGGATTGCGATGTCATCAAAGCTGATGTTAAAAAACTGAGCGAAACTACGCGTAAGTTACAAAAACAGATTAATGCGTCTGATTCTAAAACCGATGATCAGGTTAAAATACTGTCTGAAAAATGTGATGAATTGGCCAGTCGTACTGATGTCATCGAAAATACTAATGACAATAAATCAGACGATACTACACCGGTTTCATTTATCCAAACACCTGAATTTCAAAATTTACAGCAGACAATTAATGAGATCGATTCATCTAACAACACGTTACGTAGGAAGTTATCAAATTTACAACAAGAAGTAACAGAGATGAAAAACATTTCAGTTAATAACATGCCACAACAGACGCCACTTTATGAACATGAGTCAGACTCACGCAGTGCGTATAATTTGGGTAATCTACAGAGAGTACGGGACTTAGATTCCGATCAACCACAGTTGAATAGATTCTCTTACGATCCTGAACCTGTTCCATCACACAGAGATGATAATTTCGACTACAAACATTTTCTATCAGTGAGAAAGTTTAAAGTTTTTAAAAACGATAGAACGCAGATTCACCCACTGGATTGGATTCAACAATTTAGCTTTGCTCTTCCACCGAATTGGCCTGTAACACACAAACTTGAATTTATTTGCAGTTTTTTGGAAGGCGAACCGGCAACTCGTATGAGACCGATCGCGAGGCAATGCTACACAGTAGAGGAATTTCAGAATGCTTTTCTGTCAGCGTACTGGTCGAAGACGACACAGCGCGGAATTAAAGACCAACTAATTAGTTTGCCGAATTACGAGAACTCAAATTTTCCCAGTGTGACGCAATTTTTTGAGCACATGGTACAACAAAACCAATACCTGAGTGAACCGTACAGTGAATCCGCACTTATACAATTATGCATTTCCAAATTACCACGGTCATTACGAGTGTTACTTCTAACGGGTCAGCAAAAAGAAAACATTTCAGCATTCAGAGATCTTTTACAGCTCTTGGAAGTACAGCAATCTGATTATTCTTTTGTAAACAAAAACTTTTTGAGTAACAACCAAGGTCAACAACCGTACTGCAATTATGATCAGGGACGTAATTCCAATCGGAAAGATAACAGACGTTTTAGGAACGACAACTACCAAAACTTTAATAACAGACAGAATTCAGATTATCAATATCGTCAAAATTTTCAGCAACAGGAAACACATTTTGGTAACAATAGACGTTTTCCACCACAACAGCATGAACGTCAGCCGGTTGGAATACATAACCAACAATGTAATGCACAAGGTCAACCAGGCTTTAATGTTCCGCCGCGTGCGCATATAGCCCAAGATCCAACAAATAGTAACGCGCGGCAACAAGGAAACAATTACGTACAGAGAAGACAGTATTTCAATGCCTATCGTAATGCACCGTATAGGAATGACTATCACGACAGACGTAAAAACGATGAGCAGAATTATCAGCGTACATATAATAACAGTCGGTCTCACCAGCAACAAAATAATCAACAAGGACCTATTCTCATGAATGAACCCGACAGTAGGTACCATCCAGAACGTAATACGTCTGGAAGAAGTAATAGGACAGTTCAAATAGTCGAAATGCCACAACATCCTCCTAATAATAATAACGCGTCAAATAGAATCTGACTAGATACTGCACAGATCGCATCTTGCAATAATACAAGCACTACCTTAGACACGCAAAATGTTGTTCACGAAAATGTAATTACTTTTGACGACATCAGAGACACTCTTTTACAGGAAAGACCAGTTATTCAGAAAACCATTTCACATCCTGTTATCGAAATTAAAATTGGTTCATCGAAATTCTCAGCAGTAATTGATTCCGGATCACCAATATCAGTAATAAATGAGGAGACTTTCAACGAGTGCAACAAAGAGAATACCTATCCGACATTACCTTTAGGCAAAACAAAAGTGAAAGGAGCAGTACCGAGTAAAGGAGTAGACGTTAAATTACAGACGCATTTATCATTTTGTATCGCAGGTCACACGTTTCACTCTAATTTTTGGATTGTTCCTTTATTGACAACAGACGTTATTTTAGGCACGAATTTTCTGGTACAACACGACGCAGTTATCGATTTTCAGAATTCTTATTTAATGTTAAAGGATGAAAATGTACAACTTGCTTTAGAATTTCAGCACTCATTATCTGCGGAAGAACAAACAATCAACCGCACAGAGGTCATTTCCGCAACACGTGACATAGACTGTAATCCCACATTGTTAACGGATACGTACGTACACAACTATAATACTCCAGACGAAATGGACTACGAAGTAATACAAATGATTTCCGATAAAGTTAGACAAAGCAGTGCAACTACAGTCGACGAACGAACGCAATTACACAAAATTCTTTTACAGCAAGCTCCAGTTTTTGACAACATTCCTGGTACTATGTCCGGCTTTATGTATGAATTTCAAGTCAAACCGCACGACACATTTAAAGCAAAGCATTATCCTATTCCATACATTCACAGAGAACAGGTTAAAAAAGAATTGCAGGATATGCTTGATCAAGGAATTATTGAACCAGCAGTTAGTCCGTACATAAACCCGCTACATATTGTTAAGAAAAAAGATGGCTCACTTCGCCTTGTACTTGATTCACGTCACATTAATGACATTATTATTAACGAAACAGATCGACCACAGACACTAGAGGAACTTTTACAGAAATTTCATGGTACAGCTATTTATTCTACACTAGATTTGAAATCGGTATTTTGGCAAATTCAACTTCATCCGAACTGCAGAAAATATACAGCTTTTCTCTGTTTCGGCGACTGTTATCAATTTTGCAAACTACCGTTCGGCTTAACTATTTCTTCTGCAGCTTTTATTCGCGGTTTGAACACTATACTTCCGACAGAACTTAAAGACAGAATTACGACGTATGTAGACGACATTCTTATCGCAGAAGCTAACTGGTCCGAACACAATCTGATTCTTGAACAACTGTTACAAACTTTTCATGCACGAGGACTTACAGTTAATCTTAGTAAATCGCACTTTGGCAAAACTTCCATGAAATTTCTTGGACACGTAATTTCAGCAGAAGGCATTGCGCCTGATCCGGAAAAACTTCAAGCTCTACGTGACATTACCGTTCCTACGACGAAGAAGCAATTACGCAGTTTTTTGGGCTTAATTAACTTTTTTCGTAAATTTATTCACCATTCTGCTTTAGACACGCCTAGACTATGCCAATTAACAGGTAAAAACAGTATTTGGTCTTGGGATAAGCAAGCACACTCTGAATTCATGAACCTGAAACATGCTTTGTTAAATGCACCACTATTATCGCACCCAGATCTTACTAGAAATTTTTCCATTGCCACCGACAGTTCTAACACCGCTTTAGGCGTACATATTTTCCAGGAAATTGAAGAAGATGGTTCAACAGTTATTAAAAACATCGCATTTGCAAGCCGCATTCTGTCACCTGCTGAACGAAATTATTCCGTTACAGAATTGGAAACATTATGTGTTGTATGGGCTTTTACGAGATTTCGGCACTTTCTTTATCGCAGACATACCACCGTTTACACAGACCACAGAGCGATACAATTTTTACTCTCGGCTAAATTTACTCACGACAGGTTAAGTAGATGGAAACTTTATTTACAGGAATTTAATTTTTACAATAGTTCACATTCCTGGCACACAAAATGTTATAGCAGACGCGCTATCGCGTTCTCTCGGCAACAATCAGCAAGACGTAGCAACCAACTTCTGCAAAACAAATTGCAGTGTCATGTACATTCAGCAAGTTGCATTTGAAAACTTTATTTCATCGTCATTACAGGACATAGCAAAGGAGCAAAATAAAGACAATGTGTGGAAAGAAATTAAACACCTTTGGCTAGATATGAATAATGTAACGATTAGAAACCATTACACTGTACGCAATGACGTTCTGTTTCGCCGCTCTCATCCTGACAGCAACAATTGGTTATTATGCATTCCTGACGAACTGGTCAACAAATTAATTTGGTACACTCATTTAAGCTACGCACATTACGGAGCACGAAAATGTTTTCTTATACTGAGACAGAACTGTTATTTTACTAACATGGAAAAACGTATACGACGAGTTTTAGCGTCTTGTAAAATTTGCCAGAAAGCTAAATCAGACACCACTTCACATATTCCTCCTTTATATCCCATTATACCTGTTAAATTAAGACATATGGCCGCAGTAGATATTTTTGGTCCGATTCCGAGAACTAACAGAGGTTTTTGCTACATCTTTGTCGCTGTTGAGCTCACTTCAAAATTTGTTACTTTCACTCCATTACGCAAAGCTACTGCTAAAACTGTTTCGAAAGCATTTGTAAAACATTTTCTATCTCATGTAGGGCATGTAATGAAAGTAATTTCTGATAATGGATCACAATTTCGTAGTAGCGTATGGACACGCATGTTACGAGCCAGAAACATTTCTCCGATCTATATATCCAAGTACCACGCTTCTTCGAACCCTTGTGAAAGATTAATGAAAGAAATTGGTAAACTGTGCCGAATATACTGCCACAAAAGACATATTGATTGGGACACACACATATTCTCATTCCAAGATGTAATTAATTCCATTCCAAATGAATCCACTATGCTATCTCCGTCTGTTATACTGGAAAATGCTGAACCACCTAACAAAATTAAAGAATTAATAACATTTCCTACATCTCGTCGATTACGACACCACGAAATAATTGACATTGCGCTGAACAACATCAAACGTGCCGCAGAGCGCCGGAGAAGACAGCAAAAACAGGTTTGTACACGCCGCGACTTTCACGTTGGACAGAAGATATTGATACGTACACACTATTTATCCAGCAAATTAAAAGGTAAGTGCAGTAAATTTGAACTTCTATACGCAGGTCCGTATCGGATTCGCAGCATCCCTCACCCCAATGTTGTACACGTCGAAACTTTGAGAACTAGAAAATCGAAAGGCAATCACCATATCTCAAACATTAAACCGTTTATTGAGTGAAACCACTGTATGATTCAACACACTATGATGCCATTTACTAATGCAATTATTTGACGTGACTAATTACTGATGATTATCGTATTTTTTCTTGGCAAGTGCCCGGCAAGGTAAGGTTAGCAGGTCGCTTTTCTTGTCGTTACACATCAGACCGTGCACATTTTTCCACTTTTTTGTGTATATGATTGTACTCCAGTTTTGTTTATATGCACTGTGAAATAGTTAAGATATAACACACACCAGTCGACTTTGACATTTTTTTGCCTTATGACATCTCAACATCGTGACTGTTTTACATTTTTTTTTTTTTTTTTGCTGCTGCATTGTATTATTCTGTGTATATTTTTGCATTTGAACACTGTCAATGTTTTTGACATATTACGTTTTCTGTCATGTTATGCTGTATGCTTAAGTATGTTACCATAAACCAGTCATTATTTAGTGGGTATATGATTTAAATGCAAGACATTAATCTCTGTTCATCAATTTCAGAAAGAAATGATGTATGTAAGAAATAAATCCAACAGAAATGGGAATTTCACCTGCGGAATAAACGAAAGGAGATGCAATAACTTTATGAGGAAGAGTAAATGGATCAGGATTAACAAGCATTAACAAGACTATACTATACTCATCACAGAATAGCAGTCTTAACTAATTTTTTCTTTCAGAATACAAGGTGATTGATGCAGGCTGTCAGACTGAACTACACATCTTAGTTTTAGTGATGAAATATGCTAGAGATAAGGAATAGTTGTATAATGAGTAATAAAGTGACTTTTTGCAGATGATAATGAATACTGATGAATAATGATGAAGGATATGGTATTATGAATAATGAAGTTTTTCTTTATTGATAATGAAGTTTTTTCTTTACAGATGAGGATAATGTTGAAGTTTTATATTTATGCTATGTAGTTATTTAAGTATTTGTTGCAGTTTGTTTTGACAGCAGGTGTTATATTGCATAGTAGGATGACGGAAAGTTTTGGAAAGGACAGCTATGGAACACATTTTTATACACATTTCACTACCTGTTAATTCGACGTTCACTACTTTTCAGCATAGTGTGCGTTTCTTCTTTCAGGTCAATAATCCATTTTGTATTTTTTCCAGGAGAAGCTTTTCATGATACTTGCTAAACCTGTTACTTATTATACCTGTTCTAGTACTTGCATTTTTTTTTATTTTACCCATTTGTGTCTATCATTTATAAATGTGATAACACATACTGCCTTGTTACATAATCTTGCTACAGCTGACTCATGACGAATGACGTTACCTATCCTCATTTGCAGCAATAGGTCAAAAGCAAATAGTGTTATGCCTCACCAATTAATTATCGATCCCAACGCAATGCATTGCTAAAAGAGGTATTACCAGTCCCACATAATGTCACTAGTTTATGATAATTCTGAATAATACTGATTAGCTCTGAATAGTATGTCGCTTCAGTAATGACTTCTTAATGAGACAAAAAAAAAGTATATATTTAAGATAATGCTTTGTCACTAGCTAATAACTGCCACTGTTTATTGTAATGAGACTACTTATAATGCCCATGATTATTAATGCTTTGATTGTAACTAGCTGATTTTTAATAATGACTTTGTAATGATCGGAATATTACTGAATGAGGAACACTGTTTATGGTAATGAGACTACTTATAATGCCCATGATTATTAATGATTTGACTGTAATTAACTGATTTTAATAATGACTTTGTAATGATCTGAATACTACTGAAGGAGAAACACTGTTTATTGTAATGAGACTACTTATAATGCCCATGATTATTAATGCTATGACTAATTAGCTGATTTTTAATAATGACTTCGTAATGATCTGACTGAATGAGGAACAATGTTTTATTGTAATGAGACTACCTATAATGCCCATGATTATTAATGCTTTGATTGTAACTAGCTGATTTTTAATAATGACTTTGTAATGATCGGAATATTACTGAATGAGGAACACTGTTTATTGTAATCAGACTACTTATAGTGCCTGTGATTATTAATGCTTTGATTGTAATTAACTGATTTTAATAATGACTTTGTAATGATCTGAATAATACTGAATGATGATTCTATTCAATACTTGCTGGCCACTGAGTGCCAATAATTAATGTCACTCCACGAATTGTTTTTAATTATGCCATTAATTAACTCTTGTTTTCAATGTTCATACTTTGTAATTGGAAATGAATGTGACTGTTTAATAATGCTTTGTAATTAGGAGAAGACTAATGATTCTTACTATATTAGAATGACAAATGATTAATTAACGACAAATGATTAATTACCTGTAATTAGACAAATGATTAATTAACGACAAATGATTAATTAACTGTAATTAGACAGATGATTAATTAACTGTAATTAGACAAATGATTAATTAACTGTAATTAGACAAATGATTAATTAACGACAAATGATTAATCAACTGTAATTAGGAAAAGGATAATGAGTATTATTGGAATGACAAATGATTAATTAACTGTAATTAGGAGAAGATTAATGATTCTTAATTATACTCTGTAACTGAAAAGAATGCGATTATTTCATAATACTTTGTAACCAGGAAAAGAAGGCTACTGATTCTATGTAAAACAATTAATGAACATTTTTCTGTAATACTGCATACTTGCTACAGAAATGTTCAATAACTGGGCTATGAATGCCGCAAACTACTAATGAAGACTGTAATTGTCAATGGTATGTGACATAATGTCCTTCACCTCATGAGCTAACTACCCTGAATTATTGCAATGTCCATTTGTCCTGTTTATCCTAGTGATCATGGAGCACTATATTTGGTTTTGCACTAATTCTACGTTGGTGTGCCTTGTAAGAGCGTGGTGTTGACACGACATGCTGTCCACCACCGTGAGCAATGAAGACGTTATTATGGTCCCACTGTTTGGTGTACCTAATGTACTGCCAAAATGAAAACATGGAACATTACTACGACAGTTCAGTGTCTTGGCTACACTGATAAATTCTGATGGGAAAAGAACTTCAAGTTGTGTCACTTGGTGTTGTACTTCTGTGGAAAGATATGGACTTTCAGAACAGCTGTGTGCAATCTAAAGTGCTACAACCATGATGCAATCCTTCCCTTTCCTATCCTAATTCTTGTCACATAAAAAAAAATTTTTTTGGTAACATCATTTATGTTCATAGGTTATACATTTTTCGATTCGCTGAACTCCAATGCGAGTACACTTATGTCACTTGTCATCATGATATTTTTTCTTACCAGTCTGTTTATTTGTTCTGAATATGCTAAAGAATTTTTTCAGTGCCTGTGCACTTTGTTATCTGTCAAATAATTTGTATATGCATTTTTTCTGATTTGCTACTATGTTTTGTACTCACATTTTGTCTTTGTCTGATATATTTTGTACTTAGTGCGTGTGCACAACGTTTAAATATTCTGTAAGTTGAAGAATTTTGTTAATTAAAGAAAAATTTTGCCGCGCTTGGCAAGTTCAAATGACTCACCATCGCTGCCAAATTTTTGCCCCCCCAGTGGAGGGTTATGAAACACGTATGTAACATAGCAGCGATGGCGAGGCATTGTAGCATCTGTGACCAGAGAGTTTGCGCTTGACCGCGCGAGTGTTGCGAGCGGTTCTCAGTACTCTGTCAGCAGTCGTTGCGAGTCTGTAGCTCTGTGTAGTCGTGGAGTGCAGTACGCTAGTAGTCGTCATGCAGAGCGGTCGGTCAGTAGTAGCAGCCCAGTGCGGTTGTGTGATGTAGGCGGTCGGCAACACTGGTCAAGATGGTGAATGAGGTATACTATTAATTAATATAATCATTAGATAATGTAAAAATCTATTTACTGTAATTATTCTCCAACAAGCCCACCAATAATAATTTTTATTTCAAAAGCATTTTTTCAAAAATTTAATTTTTTATTGAACTAAAGATTTCGTTGCACTTCCCATTTCATTCCACTTCTTTTGAAGAAAAATTTCAGTAAATTCACAGAAAAAAGGAATATTATTATTTGCAATGCAGTTCCTCCAAGCCGTGCGCAGAAATAAGAGCAGAAATTTGACATCCAGTTATTCTGAGGTAAGACTTTAATTCTGATTGTTTTACACAGGGCCAAAGACCGATGTTTCGGTTTAATTGAATTTTCTTGTCACTGAATGGACTTTAATTTTTTGGTGAAGAATTTATATTTGAGTCAGATTGCGAATTTCACATTTTTGTTCCCATTGTCAGTACATTTCATTGTGGGCAGGTTACGCATAGAGCAATGACCATTAGCATTCTTAAATAATATTCTGTCTTTTTAAAATTTTGTGGGGAGGTTACACTTGGCTCCCATTTGTATTAAGTATTGTCCTTTTATTCCTTTTAAAAATTTTGTGGGGAGGTTACAAGGTGGACCTAGGCGTTATTGACTTGTGCAGTTGTGAAGACCTTTGTCTTGAATAAATCATCCAGCTTTTATGAAATTGTAATCATTTTTTGAGTGTGCACGCTCATTTCTGTCCCAGCAAGATACTTCCCTCATGGTGGGTCATTTGTTTTTCTTGGAGTCTAGATGTAAATATAAGTAGTAACACAGTACCATGTGTGCTGGACTTGGGAATCCATGTGTTTGTGGTAGATAAAAATGCATGTGGTAGTTGTGATAGAGAGAGGAATTGGATAATGCTCGAAATGCATAGATTGAGAATACACTGAGCGTTAATCGGAAAACGGACTTCGAGTGCAAACCACATGTACACACTGTGAAATTTTCAGTGGTACATAACCAATCAAACAAAGTGATATTGGAATTAGACCTTCTAAAATATTACCGTATTGTTTTGCACTTGAAGAAAAGATGTGCTAGTTTCCACAGTTACCAACGAAATTCGTTCGTTTGCCGAAGTTGGCAGTTAACAAAACGCAAGAAAAATGTACATGATTGGTGGCGTTAAATGTTGTCTTCAAAATGGCGTCTATAACGGTTTTGAGTTCCAAGCAGAAAGTATCGTTAGGCGGAAAACCGGAGCATAGGCACTTATTCATAGGCGCTTGCCGAATGTCTTCGGAGGCTTGGTAGTGAACAAAAGCATGGTAGGCAATTTGTAAGGTGCAATATTTGTGGTGTACTTATTTTAGGACTGAAGACAATGTATAAGGTGAAATGCCATTTTTAATGTCACAATATCAGCACAAAAGTATACACTTTTACACAATTTTCAATGTGACAATAAAAAACAGTTGTCAGGATAACGCATCCTGTCAACATCAAAAAGTGAAATAAAACACAACAATATTAAATATTAACTGTCAGAAAGTTAAATTATCCTAAACATGACGATATTAAAGTTTAATTACAAGTTTCTTTACTAAATTGTTCCTACACTTACATTATGATGTTGGTCAGTATTTCGAAAATCGTCCGATTCCGGTTCAAAGTTTAGTACTATTTTTAGGATGACAATCAAGTCTACGGTGGATGGTTAGTTATGTGACAAATTAAGCAAAAGATTCCCCATGTCGCTCTAGTTTACAGTGGGTGTAACCTGGTGAACCAACCAGTATACGCCTCTGCACGCAGTATTTCCCTTATGCTGCGATGAGCTGTCGTCTGCTAGGCCGCTCTCTTTCACTGAAATTCCTACAAACTAATTACACTTTGCTGAATTTTCCAGCTGAAACTTTCCCTGTGTTCCTCGTTATCCGAGAGAACATGCACTCATCCCTAGTCCTAGAATGTGGCGATATACACGCATATGGTTCGAGCAGTGTACATAATACACTCCTGGAAATGGAAAAAAGAACACATTGACACTGGTGTGTCAGACCCACCATACTTGCTCCGGACACTGCGAGAGGGCTGTACAAGCAATGATCACACGCACGGCACAGGGGACACACCAGGAACCGCGGTGTTGGCCTTCGAATGGCGCTAGCTGCGCAGCATTTGTGCACCGCCGCCGTCAGTGTCAGCCAGTTTGCCGTGGCATACGGAGCTCCATCGCAGTCTTTAACACTGGTAGCATGCCGCGACAGCGTGGACGTGAACCGTATGTGCAGTTGACGGACTTTGAGCGAGGGCGTATAGTGGGCATGCGGGAGGCCGGGTGGACGTACCGCCGAATTGCTCAACACGTGGGGCGTGAGGTCTCCACAGTACATCGATGTTGTCGCCAGTGGTCGGCGGAAGGTGCACGTGCCCGTCGACCTGGGACCGGACCACAGCGACGCACGGATGCACGCCAAGACCGTAGGATCCTACGCAGTGCCGTAGGGGACCGCACCGCCACTTTCCAGCAAATTAGGGACACTGTTGCTCCTGGGGTATCGGCGACGACCATTTGCAACCGTCTCCATGAAGCTGGGCTACGGTCCCGCACACCGTTAGGCCGTCTTCCGCTCACGCCCCAACATCGGGCAGCCCGCCTCCAGTGGTGTCGCGACAGGCGTGAATGGAGGGACGAATGGAGACGTGTCGTCTTCAGCGATGAGAGTCGCTTCCGCCTTGGTGCCAATGATGGTCGTATGCGTGTTTGGCGCCGTGCAGGTGAGCGCCACAATCAGGACTGCATACGACCGAGGCACAAAGGGCCAACACCCGGCATCATGGTGTGGGGAGCGATCTCCTACACTGGCCGTACACCACTGGTGATCGTCGAGGGGACACTGAATAGTGCACGGTACATCCAAACCGTCATCGAACCCATCGTTCTACCATTCCTAGACCGGCAAGGGAACTTGCTGTTCCAACAGGACAATGCACGTCCGCATGTATCCCGTGCCACCCAACGTGCTCTAGAAGGTGTAAGTCAACTACCCTGGTCAGCAAGATCTCCGGATCTGTCCCCCATTGAGCATGTTTGGGACTGGATGAAGCGTCGTCTCACGCGGTCTGCACGTCCAGCACGAACGCTGGTCCAACTGAGGCGCCAGGTGGAAATGGCATGGCAAGCCGTTCCACAGGACTACATCCAGCATCTCTACGATCGTCTCCATGGGAGAATAGCAGCCTGCATTGCTGCGAAAGGTGGATATACACTGTACTAGTGCCGACATTGTGCATGCTCTGTTGCCTGTGTCTATGTGCCTGTGGTTCTGTCAGTGTGATCATGTGATGTATCTGACCCCAGGAATGTGTCGATAAAGTTTCCCCTTCCTGGGACAATGAATTCACGGTGTTCTTATTTCAATTTCCAGGAGTGTATAACGCCCTCTCAGTTCTCACAAGAACAATTAACTAATTGCCTGGTTAGTTTCTCCACTGTTAATTTTTAGTTGGATATCAGCCGCTATGAACGCAGTGTTCATACAAATTGCTCCTATGAATCGTACAGAGCGTTATGCGCTCCGTTCTGCACTTGACGCCGGTTCAGAGAAGAGTTCACAAATATTTCCGTCTTGTCTTACTTATAACCGAACTGTTTCCCCACCTGGATTCTTTCGTTCTTCACTTCATGGCTTTTTTTTTTTTTGACAAATAGGATTGTTCCTCTTATTTTGTGGAAACTCTCTCTACCAATCGCAAGGTCCCTACCATTAAATTGAATCGAAACTTCGGCTCTTTTCTCCGTCCTAGCGCGTTTCCGCCAATCGGATGTTTTGTGCCCGTTCCATACACCTAAATGTGTACATTGACTCTATTATGTATGTACCACTCTCTGGACATGTGATCGAAAATGCGTCACTGGTCTTGTTTCGTATCCATTTCGAAATGCGATTTTCTAGAAGCATTCTTTCCTGTCCTCCCTCAGAGAGGTCTTATACTCTCTCTCCCCGTCTGAGTCACCTGGTCAGTCGTTGACTTTCCGCCTGGAACACCCCTTTAAGTGGTTTCCATGGTACCCCTGTAGTGTGGTCTTGCCTCTGCCCTCGTCCCTCTGAATTCTAAGCTAAAACGTCTCTCGCTGATTGTTTTAACTTCTGCTCAAACATGCCTTGTAGGAATGGTGTGTTGCCGTACATTGAGTGTCATCGCTTTTTGCATTAGATACTGATAGGTAAATTTGCTCATTAGTGCTGAATTAAGTTAGGTGTCATATTCATCTTCCCATTGAAATGTACGAAGCTGTCATTAAAGGTGTGAATCTGACCTTCATGTATTCTGCCACCTTCTGCATTCAGTTTTGTGCTGCGTCAATCACTGGCTGAGAAATTGATTGAAGTGACTGCAACATTGGTTGCAACTGCTGACTATAGCAATTGACATATTTACAGACCAACTTCCTTTTTTAATATTTTGTATAGCTTAAACAGTGGTACGATTCAGTGTCATTATTTTACATTGTATTTTATTGCGTGTCTGCAGATTAAAAATCTTACAGTGATTTTCTTTATTTTAGAATTTAACATCGACTCTAATTTTTTGATTTTTTATACAATACTAGTTAACTAATCTAAGAATTTTTTTCTTTCAAAACAGTCGACTACATTTTTAATTTTAATTCTAATTTAAATAGTTTGAATATATATATATATATATATATATATATATATATATATATATATATATATATATATATTCCTTTTTGGAGAGTGTTCAGGTTTTTTGCTTACCTAATTTATGTTAAATGATGATGGATATGTACTGAAGTTGAGGAAACCTTCATTTAATATTATCCTCCCCTTTTATAACAAATGTTACTGTTCTCTAGCTTTCATATTAATCCTAATCGAATACACATTCATTTATTAGAATTAAGCTCTGTGATCTATAACTCTACCATATCCATGACTTTACAGGCATATTCGTATACATTAAAATGGTTATGTTCCCCAAACATACACTCCTGGAAATTGAAATAAGAACACCGTGAATTCATTGTCCCAGGAAGGGGAAACTTTATTGACACATTCCTGGGGTCAGATACATCACATGATCACACTGACAGAACCACAGGCACATAGACACAGGCAACAGAGCTTGCACAATGTCGGCACTAGTACAGTGTATATCCACCTTTCGCAGCAATGCAGGCTGCTATTCTCCCATGGAGACGATCGTAGAGATGCTGGATGTAGTCCTGTGGAACGGCTTGCCATGCCATTTCCACCTGGCGCCTCAGTTGGACCAGCGCTCGTGCTGGACGTGCAGACCGCGTGAGACGACGCTTCATCCAGTCCCAAACATGCTCAATGGGGGACAGATCCGGAGATCTTGCTGGCCAGGGTAGTTGACTTACACCTTCTAGAGCACGTTGGGTGGCACGGGATACATGCGGACGTGCATTGTCCTGTTGGAACAGCAAGTTCCCTTTCCGGTCTAGGAATGGTAGAACGATGGGTTCGATGACGGTTTGGATGTACCGTGCACTATTCAGTGTCCCCTCGACGATCACCAGTGGTGTACGGCCAGTGTAGGAGATCGCTCCCCACACCATGATGCCGGGTGTTGGCCCTGTGTGCCTCGGCGTATGCAATCCTGATTGTGGCGCTCACCTGCACGGCGCCAAACACGCATACGACCATCATTGGCACCAAGGCAGAAGCGACTCTCATCGCTGAAGACGACACGTCTCCATTAGTCCCTCCATTCGCGCCTGTCGCGACACCACTGGAGGCGGGCTGCACGATGTTGGGGCGTGAGTGGAAGACGGCCTAACGGTGTGCGGGACCGTAGCCTAGCTTCATGGAGACGGTTGCGAATGGTCCTCGCCGATACCCCAGGAGCAACAGTGTCCCTAATTTGCTGGGAAGTGGCGGTGCGGTCCCCTACGGCACTGGGTAGGATCCTACGGTCTTGGCGTGCATCCGTGCGTCGCTGCGGTCCGGTCCCAGGTCGACGGGCACGTGCACCTTCCGCCGACCCCTGGCGACAACATCGATGTACTGTGGAGACCTCACGCCCCACGTGTTGAGCAATTCGGCGGTACGTCCACCCGGCCTCCCGCATGCCCACTATACGCCCTCGCTCAAAGTCCGTCAACTGCACATACGGTTCACGTCCACGCTGCCGCGGCATGCTACCAGTGTTAAAGACTGCGATGGAGCTCCGTATGCCACGGCAAACTGGGTGACACTGACGGCGCCGGTGCACAAATGCTGCGCAGCTAGCGCCATTCGACGGCCAACACCGCGGTTCCTGGTGTGTCCGCTGTGCCGTGCGTGTGATCATTGCTTGTACAGCCCTCTCGCAGTGTCCGGAGCAAGTATGGTGGGTCTGACACACCGGTGTCAATGTGTTCTTTTTTCCATTTCCAGGAGTGTATTAACTCTATGCATTATGACTTTACAAAAATTTTCAAATTTGTCTTTCACAAACTTATTAAATTTCTAATCCTTCAAATTACCCTACAAAATTTAAACTGATATCATGGAATAACTAAACCCCTTCATATTTATCTGTCCTATATTTTTAATGAGCACATTATACTAGAATATTAACCCTCCAATAATGTTAACATTAGATTTTCTTAACTTAAACCTGTTGAAAAAAATATGCAATATAAGCAAATGTTATTGACATGTCAAGGTAAAATAAAAAAACATCGTTAATAAAGATCTATCGCTAACACCTAATATCTTCAGATTCTTATATTTTTAAACACAATAAAAATTTCCCTTTTTTTGGATAGTAGTCGGTCACAGACAGTTCTTTCTCCTACATCTTTAACATTGTTTATTAAAAACTGTCAGTTTATTTTCTTGGAGTGTTTCGACGTGTCCCCGTCGAACATGGAATGACGGTCGGCCGTTTACCTCCCCGTGTCTCTATTGAGGATGGAACGACGCTTGGTATGCGTCTCGCTGCGTTTCCGTTCAGTATGGAATTACGGTCGACAGAGAGAAAGGTTGCTGAAGGCCTGAGTGTGTCGTGAGTGCGTGGTTGCCTTTGTTTCATGTTGCATATGCCCATGGTGATGTTGTACTGGTGATCCCTTTTTGGCAGCATAAACTTTTCTTCATCTTTCGTCGAGTCTTTAATCCTGTTAATCGTTGGTCACTTCGTCTCTAGGTTTCCATACGAGTTGTTATCTTCCATTTTTGGTATGTCATCTGCAGGTGTTGCAATTTGCCATAAAGAGTATGGGATGTTTATGTTGCTAGAACAGGTAAATTAGATGCTCGCTGGTAGTTACATGCAATGGATTCTCATTGGTAGTTAAATGCAACAATGGTCTTGTATGGGAAGGGATTTGAAAATTTTTGTTGATCTCTTCTAGTACAGGCTCTTCCCTCTTCCAAATCTTCTGCGTTGCATCTTCTGCTCTTGGTGCGTCTAGCTGTCTTCTCAGTTGTATCTTCGCTCTTCTTTGGACCGGAAAGTAGGATTGAAGACCTGTTTAACCTCATTCTCGTTTAATCCGTTCTTATGGCGTCCTCTTTGCAATTGTTGTGTATTCTTCATTGTAATCGGTTGTTCATCTGGAAAAGTTGAACAGCCTTCCATCGTTTTCTTTTTTCGTCTCATGAGTGTTCAGGGATTGTTTCGCAGTTGTCGAATTTCGTATGGTCTGATAACAGTTTCCGCTATTCTGCACAGTGAGCTACAGAAATGCGTTTCTTCTTCTTCTGTGCTGAATTTAAACCTCCGCTGTTCGTCGACATAATATGTCCGCCTCCGTTCCTGTTCGGTGGATATAAATTATCTCTTCATATTGCTGCTTTGAATAGTTCGCGACAAAGGTGCCACATATCGAACACTTTCGCAAAACCATTGTTATATCGCTTGTGTGTGGTTCCATATGTCCTTAGCTGTAACAGAACTTCAAAATACACTTTATCTGTGCTTTATTGATGTTTTTCCTTTCAAAAATTGTGTCTATTGTTCTATTGCGTTGTTTTTAAAGCTTCAAATTTATTTTTCTCAGTTGTACTTCTCCCTTTCCCCTGTCTTCTCGATAGTAATCTTTTGTATTCCTTCCCTCATCTTGCTTTTCCTTATTGAAATCTTTTGTGGGTTAGTTTTTCTTCCCATCCACGAAATAACATGTTTCTTCCTCAATCCTTTTTCCCAATTATTACCTCCTAACGACTTGTTATATTTATTTCCCTGATATCATTATCCAGTTACCTTCCTAACAACATTTATTTTATTTACTTAACTGAGATAAGCACAAATTAAAAATTTTAATAAGTACAAATTAAAAATTTGATCTGTTTGCATTTTGCTATCTTTCATACTCTTTGATTTCTGGACATTTAATACAACTAAATTATCGTGTGGAGTTACTCTTTTTCATTTGTTTAATCTTTATATACTTAATTTACTTTTGTTTAATCTTTATATACTCTTAAGTACTCACATGGTGCCAGCCTAATGATTTTCCTGTTTTTCGATTCATCAATTCGATTCCATTATTATGGACTACTTTACTTCCATGGGTAATCCCGGTCCAGCACAAATTATCAACTTGCCCTTGACGTAAATCAGTTCCCACTTTAAGCTAATGCCTTTAATTAGTTTGCGTCTTGATTCATAGTGGCTGCAGGATCAAAATGGAGTCGGTTCTTTTGGACAGTTCCGAAAGGACAGACACCACATATATAATTCTACTTCTGTTTAAATGGTTCAAGTGGCTTTGGGTACTATGGGACTTAACATCTGAGGTCATCAGTTCCCTAGAAGTTAGAACTACTTAAACCTAAATAACCTAAGGACATCACAGACATCCATGCCCGAGGCAGGATTCGAACCTGCAACCGTAGCTGCCACGCGGTTCCAGACTGAAGCGCCTAGAACCGCTCGGCCACAGCGGCCGGCCTATTTCTGTTTAAAATAAGTATGTTAAAATGTTCGGTTAAATAAAACGCCGAATCCGCTTTTTTATTTTTAGACCTGGAAACCTTAGCAACAGGTTCTTTTACAGTAGTGCCATACGATCACTTCCATTTCCATCAATCCCTTTGCGAATACACCAAATTTCACGTAAACTGTTACAGTACCTTGATTTTGTTTTCGTTTACGCGCTCAGAGCTTACACTTAGAGTGTTTGTGAGAAATCACGGAAAGTACAGTGTGTGTGCAAAGATGCCGCGTACTTGAGAAAGCACTGTTTGACCGCTGGAGTCCTTAACAGTACGTGTGACAGCAGGCGTCGAGCGAATACGGAGACGAACTGTAAAGATCATAGTGTATCAGGATAGCCCGTACAAAACTGAAAAAGTGAAACTCACAGAATTTATGTCGGTAAGTTCAATTCCGGTAATCTTTATTGAGAGTTAGTAGGTACAGCTGCCTAAGAACAGACACTAAATTCCTCGCGCGAGCATAGACACCAACTGTTGCTTAAGATAGTTTGGGAGACTTACGGTCGTGATAAGATGGGTTCATTTTTCTGCACTCTCTCTGCTGGTACGTCGTTGTTCACCGTGATTGCTTACCCTCTTCACGCCTCTGTTCGCCTCTGTATATGAGTGATCAGCGTGGCTGACTCTCATACTGAGTACCCTTGTTCGAATCCCGGTATGGCGAGAAATTTCCCTTGATGGGAGGCCTGGTACAGGGTGCAATTAGGCCTCGTGTAGGCGACTGAGCAGCTGCTTCACGGCGTAGGAGGTCACGAAAAGTGAGAGTGCCCGTTAGAGCATTCCATACAGTATCCCATGACGCCATAAGACACAGAACGACACTGCGGTTGATCTGTACCTATAGGGCCCGCCAGGGCTGTGAACGGAGCTTACGTTTACATGTTCACTTCTTTACTTGTGTGGATTACTTGCAGTAATCTGAAGGGAAAACTGTAATGTCAAGGCAAGGAGGAAGTAGGAAAGATACAAAGAACATTTTTTATGCAGTACTTTCCGGCTGCAAATGCTTCCTCGAGCTGTGCCACAAGCTCAAATTTTGTGCAGTGCAGTTTTTCTGAGAATTACGAATGCCATGGTGAACTTTCCCTACATTTTCTCATTTTGTGAGAAATGAGGGGCGATCTGTTTGATTATTAAAAACCACTCAACAGAAAAGATCGCATAATTTTTTTATTTAAGGCAACGGTTTCAACATACTACGCTGTCCTCTTCAGGATCTTTTGTTGTGAAACATGTTCATTTCACCCTGACAGCACGCACAAGATTTCAAGTCAATAAAAATAGCACATTATAAACAGTTTCTCATCGCTAAAACTATCTAAAAACATAAAGCACGCTGTGCATCAGGACATAGCCTGTTGCACAAGGGGCTTTATGTTTTAAAATATTTTAACGATACCGAACGTTTTATAATGTGTTATTTTTATCCACCTGAAATCTTGTTCGAGGAGTGTATTCTTGGAATTTTTATTTCCTCCATGACGTATTTCTCGGATGGCGCGATCCAGGCTATGTGCAGAAAAGCGTGGAGATTTCCACGCATTGAGTCTCTTCTACCATCTTAACAACGTACACAGTACTCTCTTCGGCCTTAACGCTCTTTTCTGAGTAACACAGCAGAAACACTTGTTCCCTTCAGAGAAAAATTGTTTCTGATCTACTCCAGCACTCAGCCACATTCTCGAAACCATTTTGTTAGTAACAGTAAATGTGTAATGATCTCCCTCGTTATATCAAACAACTGAACAACGTCTCTAGCTATAAAAGACAATTAACGACATACCTACTAAAGCAACAAAAAGTCTAAGTTTGTTGTTATGGGTAGTCGCTGTACTATTACAACCAAGTTTCCTTCTTTTTTAGCCGTAGCTTCCTGATGTAACAATTCTACCTTAATTTCCATCCCTTCAAACCTACGAGGCGCGTTCAATAAGCAATGCAACACTTTTTTTTGTCTAAAGACAATTTGATTTTATTCAGCATTCTAATACATCATATTATTCCTCATTCTTTTGGCTATAAAATCCTTTTTTAATCTCCGTTCACTGCGACGGCCTTACTCCGCCTTACTGAGAGACCCTACATGCCCACGTGGCATCACCCTACTGGTCGACGTCGGAGCCAACGATTTCCTGCATCATTAACCTCCTCATCATTTAGGTACTGCTTCCAGCGCAGTACATTCTTCACTGGGCCACACAGATAGAAGGCGAAAGGTGCGAGAACCAGGCTATACGGCCGACGACGGGGAACAATGACGTTTTGTAAGCTCCTATCAGGAACCCAGAGTTGTATGTAGTTTTGTTTTATCATATAGAAGGAGAAGTTGCCCAAGAAAGACAAAGGACCTGAATTCGAGTCTCGGGCCGGCACACAGTTTTAATCTGCCAGGAAGTTTCATATCGGTGTACACTCCGCTGCAGAGTGAAAAGTTCATTCAGGAAGGAGTAGTTCATTTGTATTTTTTGTGTCAACGAATACGCTGAAGTCGTTTTCTTCAGCTTCCTGAGAGTAGCACAGTACAGTCCACAGTCGATCTTTGCACCATGAGGGATCACATCAAACAGAATAACCCCTTTCCGTGGGCCGAAGACCGTCGACATGACTTTACCGCTTGAGAATGAGACTGAATTTTTCTTCGGAGGAGAACTGTGAGTCGCTTTGTTTCCAGTTCGAAGTGACGCGCCCATATTTCAACGCCTGTGATGATATTCGACAAAAAATTGTCACAGTTATCCACGTTACCACAACCATTTCCACACTGGTAGTCCTTCGTTGGTCTTTATGGCCTCTTGTCATGTTGCGAAGAACGCAGCTTCCACACACCTTTGAGTACCCCAACTGGTGAACGAGTGTGTCAGCACTAACAACAGAGACGTACAGTTGAGCAACGAGGTGTTTGATTGTGATCCATCTGTCCCATACAATGGGAGTACCCGTACCGGTAGCACTATTGGAGTCAGTGCTGCGTGCGACCTGCCGACACGAAGAAACAGGACAGTTCTGCGTTACCTTGCGAAGATGACAGACGCCTCGCCCAACGAATCGCCATTCATTTATTCACTGCCAGGCCTCCGTAGACATTTTGCGGAGTTAGAAAGCCGGTAGTATCGGTACACCTCTATTTGAAGTAACTCATAAAGAAAGACATATGGAGAAATGTAAACATGTCAGTGAGAGAGCACGAATTATGTGGAAATATCTTACACGATACGAAATCTTAGAATTGTTATAGGAGCCACCACAAGTACACAAAAAATTTGAGAAGTTCGGTAAATAATGCCTGAAACAATTTGCGATATGCGTGTGTGAGTAAACACAGAATACATACCTACAGACTGGAAAATCGCAATTATGCGCCCCATAAGAAAAATTTTACCCTTGTGTACGATAATTACAAAGGAATTGCTTGACTGGTGCTCACATTTCAAATCGTATCGATTTATCCAATAAACAGGCTGATCTGCATAGCTGAGGAATTAATTGGCGACTACCTGTACGGTTTCCGCTGAAGTAGATCCACAGTATATTATCTACGCACTCTAAGAAAAATAATTGGGAAGGTGTGGGAATTCATTATAGATGGCCACGTACTGCTTTCAGACTTCAAGAAAGCATATGACTGCATACACCAATAGACACTCCTAAGTATAATGAAGGAATCTGAAATACCATCAAAGTTAATGAGATTAGTTAAAATGTGTATGGACGAAATTTGCTGTCGTACAAAGGCACCTGTAGTACAAATTGAAAATTTTAAGGTTTACGTTGGACTAAGACAAGGGGAGGCGATTTCATCTACTTTATGTCACCGCATATGGAGAAAGTTGGTAGGGAAATTACCAAAAACTAATCGACAAAGTACACAAGGGGGTGACCATCACTAGACTTGCTTAATGCTGATGATGTAGCATTAATAAGCAGTTCAAAAACATAATTAGTTCTAATGATGCAAGCTTATTACAAAATCGCTGAGAAAACACGATTATACTGGAAGCAAGAAAATCCGAAGCAATGCATCTTTCATTTCAGTTGGACAAACTTCATGTGCTTGGTGAGTCTTTTGAGTAAAGACAACAGAATCTGTATAGAAATAGACGTCACAACTGCGAATAAAACGCTATTTAGTTGCATCAATATCTTAAGGAAAAGATCGCTTTCACTAACTTCAAAACTCGCTTGTATCAATCAGCTGTTGTTCTGGTAACATTATACAGATGTGAAGCACTAATATTTAGATATAAAGATAAAGATAAACTTCATATTCGAAGGAAAAATACCAAGAAATATTTTTGGACTTGTAACTGATTAGAACAGAATGGAATTAAGGGGAAAAAAAGTACTGGGGACTTGTACAAATACCGTAACAACGAAGTGCTAAAGAAAAAGAGTTGAGGTGTTACAAATCGCTTACTTAAAGGACAATTCCGAGCCGAACGCTATGCAGTGTGAATTCTACTGACCCTAAACCACCGACGTTTCCGACTTTAGAGGTGTCAAGAGAGAAATCATTGGAGAGCAGGATGGAGGTCAGTTGTATTTTCTGATCAAAGATGGTGCTGCCTCGGTGCCACAGATGGTCGTGTGTTGGTTAGGAGTAGGCCAGCTGAGGGCCTACAACCAACCTGTCTAAATGCTACACACGTTAGACTTACAATTGGAGTTATGATGTGGGATGCGATTTCGTACGAGAGCGACAACACCCAAGAACCCTGACTGCAAGCCTGTACGTCAACTGGTGATTCGATCTGTTGTGCTGCCATTCATGAACAAGATTCCAGGCGACGGTTTCCAACAGGATAACGCTCTCCCACATACCGCTGTTGTAACCCAACATGGTCTACAGAATGTCGACATGTTGTATTGGTCTGCTCGATCACCAGATCTGTCTCCAGTCGAGCACTTACGGGACATCATCGGTCGACAACCAGCATTAACCGTTCCTGTAATGACCGAACAAGTGCAACAGGTATGAAAGTCCATCCCACAAATTAACTCCACCACCTGCACAACACAAGGCATTCACATCAGCATGTGTGCATTCAACACTTTGACGGTTACATCGGTTTTTAATGTACCACCATTTCACATTTCCAATGGCTTATCTCACGCTGATATTAACCATTAATCTTGCAGTGTTAATCACTTGCATATATTGTCTAAAGAAATGTGTTTCCGGAATTTCATTACTCTACATTAATTAATTTTTTGGTACTTCGATTTTTCCGCCATTGTGTCTAATAAGGGTAAAAGGACGGACATTACAGTCCAATATCCTTAACATCAGTTTACTGGAGAATTTTCGAACATTTTCCCAGTGCTAATAGAAAATTAGATTGAGACGGATTTTTAACTATCTTGTTCACAAATCTACACGATTCTAACCACCGCTCGGCCGAAACTAAGCTTGCCCATTTCTCACATAATATTCTACTAACTGTGGGTGAGGGGTAACAAGCAGATTCCATATTCCTAGATCTCCGGAAAACGTGTAACGCAGAGTCCGACCGCAGACTGTTAGCTACGGTACGTGAATACTGTACTGGTTCCCAGATATTGCAGTGGTTCCAATACTTCTTAAATAATACAACCCAGTACGTGAGTTTAGCAAGCTGGACTCGGATTCGGGAGGACAACGGTTTAAACCAGCGACCGGCCATCTCGTTTGTGTTTTCCGTGATTCACCTAAATCGCTCCATGCATGTGCGGGTATGGTTCCTCTGAAACAGTGTAACCTCCGCGTGACACAGTACTCGTTAAAGCCTGTGATATGAAAAGTGAGCGGGGTTCACCTTATGCGAAAGGATTTTCGTATAGATTTCGACCGCGTGTACCTGAATGGTGGCAAATCGGACTTACACCAACTCTGTAATAACAATGATCCGTCAAGTAAGTTCGAAATGCAATTACACGTCAGGATGGATCAAAAGCAACCCAGAAGATGCTACCAATTAGATAATAATACGGTAGCCAGCCTAATTAGGCATTAACTGAGTTTTTTCCGTGTACAAGTTGGTATATATTCATGCAAAACAACAAGTAGTAACACTGCACAATATAGTAGAATTTTAGAACCAGAAAATCTATTGAACTGATAGTTTCACGTTCTGTACTGATATGGAGAAAACCATTAATACATAACACTACACTATAATGTATACTACAAAAATTTATACTGTCTATTAATCTGATTAAAATCGGGCATAGGTTACCCTAGAAATTCTACTTTCATGCCCCACACACACAATATGTCAATTTTGATTAAAGATAAACACTGATAAATTTTGATTTTTATATTGACTTTAACTTTTGCGGGTCAAACCAATTTAGAACATTTCAGAAATCAAATGAATGAAGGGGGACCCTGAGACTGTTATGATCGCTGTATTTACAAAATTGATTACTGAGTTTATTATGCGTTCAAGATTTCCAGTTTAAAAGTTACTACACTTTCCATCTTATTTACTGCTCATTTAAATGCCTTTAAATCTGTATCGAAATAATAAACTTCATTACTATATCAATACTAAAGTTACCTTTCAACTTCGTTAGACCTTCGTTATTCATTTACTGGTTCGTTAAGAAAACATTTCTTTAAACACCATTCTAACATAGCTAGTTCTGCGAATAGTTATTATTAACACACATTTTAATTTTCATTTCGGGACACTCGGATTGCACCACATTTGGAGAGGACGCTGTCTAGGTTAGTTGTGAGGATAATCAAATGATGGGAAAGTTCCGGTAAAATTTAGTTCATTATTGCACATTTCACTCTCTGATCCATACAAATACAGTACTAAAAGTTTCAACCTGCTAGTATCGATGCGGCGGTTGGCGGGCGGCGAGATGACGAGGCACAGAGCACACATACAACCACAGCTATGGCTCTTGACGGATCGGCACTTTAATTCTTCTTAGCGTCGCAATACTTTTCCATTTAGTGCCTATGGAAATTTGCCATGCTGTGTAGGCGTTGGAACGGCATACCCGAGGCTCAGTGAAGCTATGTCTTCCAGGAGAGCCTCCTCGCTCCAGAACGTGTTGCTCAGACCAATGACAAACTCCAACTACTACTGCTGAGCCCGTTGTGCCGTGCAGTGCCCGCGTGCATTTTCCCCCCGCTCGCCTGCCATCCACCTTTTATCGCTCCCTTACAGACAGGGTATTCACCCGAGGTTTTGCATTCTACATATCCTAACACATTGCCTACGTATGGATCAGACGTACAGTTACAATTTTAAACATCTTACAACAGTTTCAACATTTGTTACATTTCTATTCTATTACAAGATTGCTTGACATTTGACATAAACATTAATTTTCACCTTGAAATTTGTTTACAGTTTTCTTAACATAATGACATGAAACAAAAAAGAAATGGAATCAGAACATCAATTACACAAGTTTATCAAAAAATCAGATGGAAAAAATTAGTTATATGTACTATAGTACAGCCTCGTTGTTGTTATAACAGCACGGCCGATTCCCTTCCTCAGCGGAGTTTGTGCTCAGTCTCAGTCTGCGATAACCTCGATGTCGAAGGAATGTTAAAGCAAATCTTCCTTCCTTCCTCTCTTCAACAGTGAGTGCGCATCAGAGACAAGGGTATCATCGGAAGCGCCCCAGGGAAGCGTGATAAGACCGCCCTTATTGTCTTAGGTGCAGTGTGTGCAGCGGTCTGGAGCTCTTAGCTGATGACATTGTGGTGTACGCGAAACAGTCGTCGTTGATTGACTGTTGGCGAATGTGAGATGATTTGGACAAAATTTCTGGTTGGTGTGATGAATGACAGCTTGTTCACAATGTAGAGAAATCTAAGTTAATGCAGATGAGTACGGAAAACAAACCCGCAACTTCGGAATACAGTATCAGAAGTGTACTGCTTCACACAACCACATCGGTTAAAAGACTAGGCCGAACGTTATAAAACATTATGAAACGGAACGAGCACGTAAGGACGGTAAGTCCTTGGGAGAATTTTGGGACACTATACACAGAACGCTGGTGCGACCCCTTCTTGACTACCACTCGGGTGTTTGGTATCGCCAACAGGTCGAGTTAAAGGAAGACATCTAAACAGTTACAACAGCTCTTTTAATTAAGACTGTAGGGGAGAGGTGATCGATAATATCGATAATAATTAACAGCATTGGAAAAGTTTTAATTAAAATTATCGATATATAATATCTCATAAGAATAACCCGGGCAGCTAAGTAGTGCTTCAGGGATATCAAAAAGGGTTTAACACGGCTACTTTTGTCTCTCAATTCTACTATATAAACCATGCGCGAGTATTTTTAATTCTCTTATCTTGTTTTCTGCGCTCTGAATAAGTCTACGTAGCTGCAGCGTGCGATATAGCGGGCATTTCCGTGTGATATGCTACACAAATGATCAGGGAACTTTCCTTAAACTGCAAGAAAATTAACTACAGTTAATTTATACGGGAAAGACTTTTGCCGTAAGGTCACTGACTGAGAATATCTGAGGAGTTGTCTGCGCGAGAAAAAGTAGCGCTCAGTATTAAATTCTAGTACATGCCGAATATGTGATAATTTGATCTGTGGACTATACGAACGGACGGCAAATTGAATATAAGAATTGGGCTGGACACTTAGTTTTCTGAAAATAAAAGCGTACGCAGTTGAATGACTGTAACGAAGTATCGTAATGGACCATAGTTCTTGCTCTAATATCTTTGAGTGACGAACTATACAAATCACGGACATTTTACACTACTGGCCATTAAAATTGCTACACCAAGAAGAAATGCAGATGAAAAACTGGTATTCATTGAACAAATATATTATACTAGAACTGACACGGGATTGGATTTTCACACAATTTGGGCGCATAGATCCTGAGAAATCAGTACCCAGAACAACCACCACTGGCCATAATAACGGCCTTGATACGCCTGAGCACTGAGTCAAACAGAGCTTGGATGGCGTTTACAGGAACAGCTGCCAATTCAGCTTCAACACGATAACACAGTTCATCAAAAGTAGTGACTGGCGTATTGTGACGAGCCAGTTGCTCGGCCACCACTGACCAGACGTTTTCAATTGGTGAGAGATCTGGAGAATGTGCTGGCCAGGGCAGCAGTCGAACATTTTCTTTATCCAGAAAGGCCCGTACAGGACCTGTAACATACGGACGTACATTAACCTGCTGAAATGTAGGGTTTCGCAGGGATCGAATGTTGAGCCACGGGTCGCAACACATCTGAAATGTAACGTCCACTGTTCAGAGTGCCGTCAATGCGAGCAAGAGGTGGCCGAGACGTGTAACCAATGGCACCCCATACTATCATGCTGGGTGATACGTGAGTATGGCGATGACGAATACACGCTTCCCACGCCTCCAATGTGCGTTCACCGCGATGTCGCCAAACACGGATGCGACCATCATGATGCCTTAAACAGAACCTGGATTCAAAAAATGACGTTTTGTCATCTGTGCACCCAGGTTCGTCGTTTAGTACACCATCGCAGGCGCTCCTGTATGTGATGCAGCGTCTATGGTAACCGTAGCCATGGTCTCCGAGCTGATAGTCCATGCTGCTGCAAACGTCGTGGTTGTTGTCTTGCAAACGTCCCCATCTGTTGACTCAGGGATCGAGACGTGACTGCACGATCTGTTACAGCCATTCGGATAAGATGCCTGTCATCTCGACTGCTAGTGATACGAGGCCGTTGGGATCCAGAACGGCGTTCCGTATTACCCTCCTGAACCCACCGATTCCATATTCTGCTAACAGTCATTGGATCTAGACCAACGCGAGCAGCAATGTCGCGATACGATAAACCGCAGTCGCGATAGGCTACAATTCAACCTTTGTCAAAGTCGGAAATGTGATGGTACGCATTTCTCCTCTTAACACGAGGCATCACAACAACGTTTCACCAGGCAACGTCTGTCAACTCCTGTTTGTGTATGAGAAATCAGTTGGAAACGTTCCTCATGTCAGCTCGTTGTAGGTGTCACCACCGGCGCCAGCCTTGTGTGAATGCTCCGAAAAGCTAATCATTTGCATATGACAGCATTTTCTTCCTGTCGGTTAAATTTGGCGTCTGTAGCACGTCATCTTGCTGGGGTAGCAATTTTAATGGCCAGTAGTGTAGTTGCCGTTATTGCTGAGGGTAATTGTAGGATCAACCCTCCTTTTCCCTCTATACAAAACGCAGTCACTCATGATCATTTACTTATTATTGAATGTTGTTAATAAAGAACTAAACTTATTTCAATTATTACGTGTTGTTAGTAACTAATAAGTAACAAAAAAGTGGTTCAAATGGCTCTGAGCACTATGGGACTTAACATCGAATGTCATCAGTCCCCTAGAACTTAGAACTACTTAAACCTAATTACCCTAAGGACACCACGCCCGAGGCAGGATTCGAACCTGCAACCTTAGCGGTAGCGGGGTTCCAGACTGAAGGGCCTAGAACCGCTCGGTCACACCGGCTGGCAATGAGTAACATCCAAAGACGTTAGTAACTATCGTGTCTTAGGTAAAGCAGCAACAAATGAAGGATGATCGACTGAGGAAAAAGGTAACATTAATTATCATGAAAACCCGAAGTTTAATCGCCGTTACAGTGAAGATGGTTGTGGCTGCTCCACCTGAGGTACTGATATAATGAAGAGTCAGACGTATAGAGTAGATAAAACATAAATATTGTACCTCAGAAAGGTCGAAGACAGCAGAATGACGGAGGGCGGCTACACAGTTCAGAGGCGGGCTGCTACATTTGTCACAGGTGGGTTCGTTCAACATGCGAATATTACTGACACGCTTCTTGAACTCAAATGGGGATCGCTGGAGGGAAGACTACGCTCTTCTCGCGAAACACTATTGAGGAAATTTAGAGAACCGGCACTTGAAGCTGACTGTAGGACGATGCTACTGCCACCATCGTACTTTTCGTGTAAGGAACACGAGGATTAGGGAATTAGGGTTCGTACGGAGGCATCCAGACATTCGCTTTCCCTCGCTGCATTTCTGAGTGGAAGAGGAAAATAAACGAGTTGTAGTAGTGCAAGGTACCCTCTTCAACACGCAGTGTGTATTTAGATGTAGATACTGAACATCACTTCCATAAGGACAAACAATCCAGCCGACAGGAGTTAATGGAAGAGGCTCGTACAGTAGATAGATAAGGTCTTTGTAAAATAGAGTGAAGTAAGTGGCTGAGAAGATGCTGATCTTTTCAGGTTAAATAACAGAGCAAAAGCAAATTCGGTAGACAGAATAGGAGCTGTTAGAACTGATTCAAAGAGAATGTGGGAAACAAACGATCAGAGTGCTGTAAGCCTTCACAAAATAACTGGGGCCAGGGGTTGCACCTAACGGTATCTCGCAGGCACGGATAGACGGTTCAGTAAATGACATGGAACTAATTTCCAAAAGATTACGCCCAGCTGTCGCCGTCACGTACGACACACGTGGTGCATACAAAACCCACTTTCGAAATTAGATTTCCTGTCGGATACTTGCCCCATAAGGGAGTGAGTTAGTTAGTTAGTTACGTGTTCCATTGATCAACTGCACGGAAAAACCGTTATTATGTGGAACGTGTCAAATGCACTAGAAATGCCCACAGTAAACAAGTTTTTTTTACATTATAGTGTCATACCTACATATTTCTATTATCTATCCCATTCCCTTAAATGGCACAGAAGCATATAATATATCTCCAGATTTATATACTCATATTCATCTATGGTATAGGAGGAGTTGTCAAGGAGGTACGATTTCAATTTGTTTTTGAAACTATTACTGCTGTCTGTCGGACTTTTATTTCCTCTGGTAATTTATCAAAAAGTTTTATAGCAGCAAATTTTACCCCTTTCTGTGCCAAAGATAGATTAAGTAAAGGATAGTGTAGGTCTTTCTTTTTTCTGGTATTGTAATCATGAATGTCGCTGTTGATTTTAAATTGGCCCATGTTGTTGAGGAAAATTTCAATACTGAGCAAATGTACTGTGAAGCAGTTGTAAGAATTCCTAACCATTTAAACAGATGCCTACAAGATGTGCGACTCTGAACCCCACACATTATTCTCTTTTGAGCAGTGAATACCTTTTGCCTAAGTGTTGAGTTGCCCCAGAATATTATTCCGTATGATATCAGAGACTGGAAGTATACAAAATATGTTTGATTACTAATTTCTACATCCTCAAAATTAGCAATTATTCAGATTGCAAAAGTTGCTGAACCTAGTCGGTTTAGGAGATCCAACATATGAATTTTCCAATTAGGATTCTCATCTATACGTACACCCAAAAACTTAGTATGATCTACCCTGGCTACTGACTTCTTTTGATGTGTTATGTTTATTGAGGGAATTATACTTTTTGCAGCAGAAAATTGGATGTACTGCACTTTTTCAAAGTTCAGAGCAAGATTCGCAGAAAAACCAATTAATAACGTTTCCAAAGACCTTATATGTATCATTTTCTATTGGACTTTCTTTTACTGGATTAATAATTATGCTTGTACCATCAGCAAACATTGTCAGTTCAGCATCTTGTTTCACATAAGAAGGGAGGTCATTGACACATATCAAGAACAGGAGGGGACCCACGATCGAACCTTGTGGAACACCTAATGTAATTTCACTGAGTAACACTCTAGTACATACAAGTATTCCCACAACGTTCAGAAACGATACGCTACATAGAGAAGGTGACAAGTTACCTATGGGACTGATGTGGCTACTGTGCGGCAGTGAACTGGGAGGAACATGTGATGGAAACCAATTGTGGAACAGAGATTGTTAACCATCTGTGTAACTCAGCAGCGGCTGGGGCTTAAGTGCACTGCACGATAAACTCTGGCGTCCAGCGCAGTAACTGCTGCCTCTTTATGACTCACGTCCGCATGCTCACAGGTATATAGTGAAGTCGCCGACGGGCTTCGGTTTGCTACTGGGCATCTTGGTCGTCTTGTTAGATGATGTCGTTAAAACTTTGAAACGTTTGAAAGTAGAGCTCGAATGAAATAAAGTTGGCAGTGGCCACGACAGAGTGCTATGTCGTCAGCTAGTGCGCAGCAGGCAATGAAGTCGCACAGTTGATCGTAAACTGGAAATGAATTAAAACGCTTAGTTTCACATTGCTCTGATGACCGATCTATTTTTAGTCCCATTCGTTTCTATTTGTTCACTGTTCCCTTTTTTTCAATTTCATTGTGCAATGCTGCATGTGTTTGAAAGTCAAAATTAATTAAAAAAGGGAATTTCATAACATGAGTCTAATGGAAACTTCTCATTACAAGAACTACATTACACTGGCGTGACAAAAGTCATGGGATTCTTCCTCAAATCGTGTCGAACCTCCTTTTGCCACGCGTTGTGCCTCAATTCGACGTGATACGGACTCAATGAATCTTTGGAAGTTCCCTGCAGGAACATCGAGCCATGGTTTCTCAATAGGCGTCCATAACTACGAAGGTGTTGTCGGTGCAGGATATTTTACACTAACTCACTTCCTGATTATGTACCACAAATGTTCAGTGGACATGTCCAGCGACGCTTGAACTGTCCTGCGTGTTCTTCAAACCAGTCGCAAACAATTGTGGTCCAGTGATATGGCTCATAGTCATTCATAAAAATTCCATCGTTGTCTGGGAACATGAAGTCCATGTATGGCTGCAAATGATCTCCAAGAGATTTGGGTGGACCAGAGGACTCTGTCTATTCCATGTAAACAGCCCATACCATTATGGAGCCATCACCAGCTTGCACAGTGCCTTGTTGACAACTTGGATCCATGGCTTCGTGGGATCTGCGCCCCTCTCGAACGCTACCACTGCTCATGCCAACAGAAATCTGGACTCATCTAAGCAGGACACGGTTTTCCTGTCATCTAGGGTCCAACAAATATGATCACGAGCCCAGGAGAGGGGGTGCAAGAGATATTGTGCTGTTAGCGAAGGTGGTTGCGTCGGTCGTCTACTGCTATAGACCATCAACGCCAAATGTAGCCGCGTTGTCCTGACAGACGTGTTCGACGCACATTCCACATTGATTTCTGCGGTTTTTTCACGCAGTATTGCTTGTCTATTAGCACTAACAACGGTACGCCAACGCCGCTGCTCTTGGTCGTTAAGTGAAGGCCGTCAGCCACTGCATTGTCGGTGGTGAGAGGTAGGGGAAGGGTGGGCAAAGTGGCCATGCTAAGGAATATAAATAAGAAATAAACTATATATTAACATATTAATATATGTAGGATATTACATATTTAGCTGCATAAGACAATTTTTATTTTGACTTTATCTCGGTAAATTATATATATATATCTTTTACTCTATCCCTACCAAATGGCCACTTTGCCCTTCGGGGTGGGGCAAAATGTACATTAATGGCCATTAAAATTGCTACACCACGAAGATGACGTGCTACAGACGCGAAATTTAACCGACAGGAAGGAGATGCCGTGATACGCAAATGATTAGCTTTTCAGAGCATTCACACAAGGTTGGCGCCGGTGGAGACACTTACAACGTGCTGTCATGGGGAAAGCTTCCAAACGATTTCTCATACACAAACAGCAGTTGACTCGCATTGCCTGGTAAAACGTTGTTGTGATGCCTCGTGTAAGGAGGAGAAATGCGTACCATCACGTTACAGGCTTTGATAACGGTCGGATTGTAGCCTATCGCGATTGCGGTTTATCGTATCGCGACATTGGTGCTCTCGTTGGTCGACCCAGTGACTGTTAGCTGAATATGGAATCGGTGGGTTCAGGAGGGTAATACGGAACGCCGCACTGGATCCCAACGGCCTCGTATCACTAACAGTCGAGATGGCAGGCATCTTATCCGCATGGCTGTAACGGATCTTGCAGCCACGTCTCGATCCCTGAGTCAACAGATCGGTACGTTTGCATAACAACAACCACCTGCACGAACAGTTCGACGAAGTTTACAACAGCATGGACTATCAGCTCGGAGACCATGGCTGCGGTTACCTTTGACGCCTCATCATAGACAGGAGCACCTGAAATGGTGTACTCTACGACGAACCTGGGTGCACGAATGGCAAAACGTCATTTTTTCGGATGAATTCAGGTTCCGTTTACAGCATCGTGATGGTCGCATCCGTGTTTGGCGACATCGCGGTGAATGCACATTGGAAGCGTGTATTCGCCATCGCCATACTGGCGTATCACCCGGCGTGATGGTATGGGGCGCCATTGGTTACACGTCTCGGTCACCTCTTGTTCGCATTGACGCCACATTAAACAGTGGAAGTTACATTTCAGATGTGTTAGGACCCTGCGAAACACTACATTTCAGCAGGATAATGCGCGACCGCATATTGCAGGTCCTGTACGAGCCTTTCCAGATACATTAAATGTTCGACTGCTGCCCTGGCCAACACATTCTCCAGATCTCTCACCAATTGAAAACGTCTGGTCAATGGTGGCCGAGCATCTGGCTCGTCACAATACGCCAGTCGCTACTCTTGATGAACTGTGGTATTGTGTTGAAGCTGCATGGGCAGCTGTACATGTAAACGCCATCCAAGCTCTGTTTGAATCAATGCGCAGGCGTATCAAGGCCGTTATAACGGCCAGAGGTGGTTGTTCTGGGTACTGATTTCTCAGGATCTATGCACCCAAATTGCGTGAAAATGTAAACACATGTCAGTTGTAGTAGAATATATTTGTCCAATGAATACCCGTATATCAACTGCATTTCTTCTTGGTGTAGCAATATTAATGGCCAGTAGTGTATATAGAAGATAAAATTTAAACTGAATTTGTATACTACATGAAAGTGTATTTTTCAAATAAAAACATTATTACCATCGTAGAAAAAGAAAGTTTCACACTGAGTTTATTTACAAATGTCACTAATAAAGTCATTGTCTTCTTCTTCACACCCGGCACAAGCCTCATGTACCCATCGTAAACAGACCGAACATCTTATCCATCCTGCATTTTCCCTTGACTTGGAATATAAGTTTCTGCAGAAAAAGCAATCAGCATCACTCAAGTCACTGTCCGAGTCATTAAACAAAGCACGCTTCGCTGATTTTGATTTGGTTTTCTGCTTTCCCTTAACTTTTTCTTTGCTTCCTCTTCTTACTCTGTTTTTCTTTCTTCAGGTCCGGATTTATTTTCTTAAGTTTTTCCTTTTCTTCTTTTTCTGATTTTGCGGCTACTAGTTCCATCTTGAAAGGGCTTGAGGTCAAAACTGCAGCTGTTTCTTTTTTTCGTTTATTTTCTCGTTTTATAATATTTGGTTTAGGGATTGGAACAATATCCTGTGGGCTTAAAGCAAAAGTATAGGGCCTATTGGTCATGGAGATGCTGATTAAATCATGAAGTACTGCAATGAGGCAGTGGGCTGGATTGGCGGTTTGTAGCCGGTCGAAGTGGCCGTGATGTTAAAGGCGCTGCAGTCTGGAACCGCAGGACCGCTACGGTCGCAGGTTCGAATCTTGCCTCGGGCATGGATGGTTGTGATGTCCTTAGGTTAGTTAGGTTTAACTAGTTCTAAGTTCTAGGGGACTAATGACCTCAGCAGTTGAGTCCCATAGTGCTCAGAGCCGTTTTGGCGGTTTGAAACCCCCAATAGTTTTGTAAACAACAGACAGTACTATAATTTTTTCAATGAAAATATATTTTACTTTATGCCGGGCAAAGTGGCCACAGTCAGGCATAGTGGCCACAGACATGATTACTTTTCCGTCTTCGCTGTCATTACATAAATGCCACACTACCGGCTAAACGAATCGAGCGACGTTTTACACAGACACATCAACACTTTTAAGATGTTACTATCAGTTGTCAGTATTATGAATGAAAGTTTTTTTTATAATAGTTAATTAAATACACTTACCTTACACCAGGACATTGAAAAACACGAAAATATTCAATAATTTTTAAACAAGTGATGAAAACAGCTTCTGAGATGGCTTACCAATGGAATAGCTGACACGTCCGCCGCTGTGTAGCAGCACCGTACAGTGCAGTAACAGCCAGTGGCCACTATGCCCGCACTGGCCATTATGCCCACCCTTCCCCTAATGCCTGAAATTTGGTATTCGCGACACATTCCTTACACTGTGGATCTCGGAATATTGAATTCGCTAATGATTTCCGAAATGGAATGTCCCATGCGTCTAGCTACCATTCCGCATTGACAGTCTGTTATTTCCCATTGCGCTGCCATGATCACATTTACTCACCTGAGTAAAAATGACAGCTACACCAATGCACTTTCCTCTTATACCTCGTGTACGCGATAGTACCACCATCTGTATATGTACGTATCGCTATCCCATAATTCTTCACCTCAGTGTGCAGTAAAGAACTAGTATACAGAGGTAATGAAATAGTCTTTTACAAATTCAATTATTTAGGTCAATATCAGACATGCTCTCAGTTCAGTGCGAGAGTTTTCACACAAATTAAAATTTATTATCGTGAGAAATAATTAAGAGCACTTTAAAGGGAAGTTGGTAAAAGAAGTTCATTACCCTTTCGTCGTTCTAATAACTGTCTACCCTTATCCACGATTCCATCATACGTCTGCACATATATCTTTTTGCCTATTTTGAACCTGTTTTCTTGTTTAAACGGAGATCAAACGATGTTACGTGGTCAGCAGTATAAGTCATATTAGTAAGATACCCCTCGCCAGCTTCTATTGTCTTGTCAGGCATTGCAGCTACTACCAGGGGCCACACTTTCGTGTTTTTGAACGTTGGTAACTCCAACTTTGGTAAAGTGAAAATTTGCTCAACGCTCACGTCTATAGTTAGTTCATAAGAAATGGGTCAAATGGCTCTAAGCACTATGGGACTCAACATCTGAGGTCATCAGTCGCCTAGAATTAGAACTACTTAAACCTAACTAACCTAAGGGCAGCGCACACATCCATACCCCAGGCAGGATTCGAACCAGCGACCGTAGCAGCAGCGCGGTTCCGGACTGAAGCGCCTAGATCCGCTCGGGCACAGCTGTCGGCATTTCATGATTGACTTTAAACAGTTTTATCATACATCCAATAATTTCCCACTCACCTGGCGTCAATTTATTTTCGTCGCTTCTGAGAACGGCTCAAGTGGAAAATATGAGTTCTTTGTACCCAAAAACGTGGGCGAATTCCAAGTCGTGAATTCTTGATTTAATTTTAATATTGGCAAACTTATTCGGGTCTGCGTTTCTTTCATTTTATTCAGTCCAAATTAATTCCGAACGAGAGGTTTTTTTTTTTTTTTCGTGTACATATTCAGCTGAGTTTATACCTGATTGCAGTTACATGAATCGGGCATAGCAAGGTATGTGCGTCTGCTTACAAGTTTCGTTAGCACTGTCAGTTACAACTAGTTACAACTACCACTATTTAGTCACTTGTTACCAAAATAGCAATTGCTTGTTTTAGAAAGTCAGCTACATAATCGGGATCTACGTTCCGTGGGGAAAATTCCAGACAGCAGGCAATCAAACACACTCGAATGAAACTTTGTGTTCCGATCAAGACAGTGCGAATTAACAGCAACAAAACTTTTGTTAACTAGGGAAGTGCGCCCATCAGCCGTTAAAGCGACCGTTGTCGCGGAGTTCAGTTTATCTTGCAAATTATCGCAGAACTAACTGGAAAGTTGCAGTAACAACCTGGTTGACAGCGTTCATCCACTTGGAGCAGATCTAGAAAACAAAATACCAGAACTCCATACCTTCCAGAATGCTATGGGGATGGCACGTTACACGAATGATTTTCAATAACTGAAAATCGATTCCTTTGTTTCTAGAAATTGGAAAGAGCTTAATGACGTTGATCAAAATTTGTCAGAGAGGACTGTACTACTCCTATAGAAACGGGTTCAGGTGAGCTACTCATCGAATTCCTCATTATTTACTTACTTATTTAGCGTGTGGATAGTACATACGTATAAGTGGTTACATATACATATGTTCATACACATATTTACATACGAGAAACTTGTGCTTCACAACTGGATATCCAGTCCTTCAATCCAACACACAGCATCTGGAGTTGCCAGCGGGAAGGCCTCCTTATCACAATGACAGAATCTAATCTTGCAGTCACTGACAATGTGATGGAAGGTTTAGTGTGGAGCTCCATAGTCACAGTCTGGATTAGGTAGCTTTTTCCACTTGTGCAGAGCGTCTCTGCATCGGCCATGACCCATTCTGATTCAATCTTGATCTTGCGTCGTAGGTGGGACCCACTTGGAAGTCTAGCACCTGTAAAGATATAACGCAGGAGGACATCTGTTACTGCTTCCCACGAACCTTTCCATTCATAAAGAGGTTTAAAATCCTTTCCATCAATGTCATCACCCAGGGCTCGGTCGCGCGACTTTTGTCTTTTAAGAATCAAATTCTTCAGTGATAATGAATCAACTCCACGAAAGATTCGGTATTTTCGCTTCCGTTAGATGAGGCAAATGAGACGACGGTAGAAGAAGCAAGGGTGGAACGTTGAGAAGTTTGAGTTCAAGTACTGAGGTCGTTCCTGCATATCTCGATTATTGAAGAGGAGGCCAAAGTCGAGAACCCGTCCTCTCCCGCGGCTCTCTGATATTGTCTTTATGAGATTCCTTTTTAAGTTACCCATGGAGCCACCAGTTTTGCTGATGATTACTTTACAATATTGGCATTAACCATGGACCTCCCCCTTTTTATTGTAACGGTACCACAATGTAGGATACTGATGATACTCTTGGAATTCATTGCAACATTAAGATTGTATTACAAATGTCTTTGTAAGTCCCCTATAACAGTTTTAAAGGATGTTTAGTACACATTTTGTACTATTACAAATAAACATGGACACTCATAACAGCAAATAATCAAAACGGATTTTTTTTCTCTGTTTACTCAGCGGGGTCAGGAACTGTGATTGTAAATGAAGATTTTGAGTTCTAATTGATAGAATATTTGACAAATTTTCACAACCACATCATCATAATATTTTTGATGTTAATAGTAATAATAAATCTCTCTATCCTAAACAGCACCATGAGCAGTTCAGAGTCGACCTCCACAGAAAGTTCCCATTAAATAGTCTTTCGCTTAGACGTCTAATACTCAAAATAATTGCTCACCACAAAAGTGGAAAATAAGTATCACCACTTGCCACGCGGATCTGTTAACATTACGGGCGGCACCCTAACAGTTATTTCCGCGAAATCCAAGCGATCCAGGACGGTGTACAGCCCTCGATATTTCACTTCCTATTTGTACCGAAAATACGAGTTCAGTTGCGGTCTGTCTGTGACGTCTTCCAAGGCAGCACGTACTCCGGCGTTTGACGCGGACCGTACGGTAGCTGGGTGCGAAGTGAAGTAAAGTCTTGTCTCTCGGGCCGTATTTATATACAACGGAACGCCTGCCTCTCTATGGCCCCAGTAGTAACCTCTAAATGGCCGCTTCCGCCGACACCTAATGTTTTATAACAATGCCATGAGTCAATTTAGAATCTTCGTAATTTTTTATGAATGTACTTGAGTTGGTTAAAATCACAGAAAAAAGATTTAGCTCGCCTACAGACAAATTTTTTCCGTCTAGAAATTTTAGAAAGGAACTAACAGTAGAACGTGACTTATGAACGACAACTTTAAGAGACCTATTTTTTATTGTTTACATCCAGGCCCTGTAATTTATTATAGCTCTATTATTTAACTGGTTTCTTCTCATGCTGTAATCAAAACTTTCTAGCATTAATGTAACAGATACTTAATCTACTACAAATAAGAACGTTTTTGTTCCAAATTTAGTTTTCAGTAAATTGCTCGAAAACTACTAGACGTAGCTCAATGGGGTCACGTAGTTACTATTTTTATGTTGAACTGAAGCTTCATAAAATTTTTCATATTTCTGTCTTACCTTTAGCGCCTTCAACATCTCTTAAAAACGTGGATTCTGGCTAAAATGTAGCACTAATCACACTGAGACGTGTAGCAGTTAATTTTGACATACATCTGCACGTTATGAAAATTTTTTGAACCTTAATATTCTAGAGCACAAGCTGACGAAGTTTTGAAAAGCAACTTTAACTTTTAATTTCATTCTGAAATTATGATGCAATACTTGTACGCTACGCACTGACGCGTGATGGTGACGTGGCGCTAGTAGCAGTGAATTGGGTAAGTCCCGGCACACCCGCTCGCCTCTGTATCTCTCAAATGATACAGCGCTTATTTCGCTACAATTGAACAATATTTTTTGATGTAGTCGCTTAAGTTCTCAATGCAAATTGTGAGCCGGGGGATGAACTTTTCGATGTCTTCGTCCAGTGCTCTGACAAAAAAAGGGTTAAAATAAGGTTTTAAGACGTCTATATTCAACCCTACCCCCAGAAGGTAACAGTACCAGAATCTCTTTATTTAAAAATCAGGCACTCCCTCCGTCAAAAAAGTCTCCATCTGCCCATTTGGCTCATTTTTGAAGTATGTCTCGATCTAATTGTTTTTCTACCTATTAACAACTTCAGAGAGGTAAAAAGATGAAATTTCTGAAGGTGCTAGATAAGGGCTGTGAGCGGGATGGTTGGTGAAGAAAGAATATAAGGGTTGCTTTGTGACGTTGACTGTGTCTTGCAACATTTACACACCTCTCGTTAACACTCCCCCTCTGTCGTCTTGTATCGCCCTCCATAGTATTCTTTGGGTTTCACACTATAGCTCCCTAGGGCATAAACTCAGCGAAGAGAATTTCTTTTCAGTCCCAAAAAGGCAGATGCCACGACTTTTCACGCCGAAACAATGGTTTTGAATTTTTTAGTTGATAGGGAGAAACGATGTCGCCACAGCGTTGATTGTTTTTGCGAAACTCATCAAAGGCGATCGACGGTCCCCAGGAATCATTCCATCCATTTTGTTGACCATCTCATCAGTCTTAATGGATGTACCTCCACACATTTGATCATTATGAACATTCATTCGGCCAGCTTTAAACTCATGACACCACTTACAGAAATTAGTTGGTTTAATCACACCACACCCGTTGAAAGTAATGATTTCGTCAGAGATCTGGAAGAGCGAGTTAACGTTTGCAAGATGAAACCGGATTATATTCCTCACTTCGCATCTTGAGGAATTCGGATAGAGACATTTATTTCTACAAGGGACTACTATAAGACCGGATCCCCACACTTGGGCCAATGTTGGCAACAACAGTGTTTGTCCAACGTGTGGACCGCTGAAATAACGTCAATAAGAACGTTGGTCCTGTAACACTATCACAGCAGACAGGTTCGAGCATCGTCTGCCACAATATGTACACGGGGACGCACAGTGATGTTACATGTGATTTAGAGATGAAAATCTAGTGCGTCCGCCCTCTGCTTCTCGTAACTGACATGTAGCCAACTTGCTTACCTCGCGCCTCGCAGATGTTATTCCAGTTAGTTTCTCCTGTCTGTCACGAGCCCTATTGTTTGTGACACAAAAAATTGATAATAACTTGACAAGGGGTAGGTTTAAATGCTATACACAGTAAGAATCGTAAGATGTTAGGAAGCCAACTAATGGTGTTTTTTTCACCCAACTCAAAATTAGTGAAATGATTTCTAGAGCGAGTCTATCGTTGTTATTCGTAACAAGATTTCCAGTCATTAACCATTAGTTTACAGCATCGCAAAAGTTACCAAATCATCACGATTTTGCTCAAATATATTTTCCGAGGCCACTCTGACAGTCAATTCTGTCTCTAAACAGAATTGTGCTACACACCCTAGTCCGCGCGTTGCCACCTCGAAACCCGATCGTAGATTGGCTAGTGAGTTATCTTAACAGTTTGGCGCCAGCACTTCCAGGGCGTACTCGTGATTGAGCCATCCTTTCGATCAATAAGCACTGACCGTGACTAAAATTCGTAATTAGCATTTCCTGATTAATTGAGTGATATTGAAATTTTTATAACAGGTTCTCGGAGTAAGTAATGTCATCACTACGGTTGGACATCTATATTAATATTCAAACAGTAAATATAAATAATAGAACATTCGCTTCTTGGTGTCCAGCGTGGTAGATGAATCCCGCCGCTGACTCTCTCTCTGCTTCACTACAATATGGCTGTACCTCGCCCGGCCGTTGTCACGTTATGTGACCTGCTGGCTCGTAGTTCGATGAGTCTGCTTTGTGGTCCTACGTTCTCACTAGCCTGCAGTAACAAAATATTCCTACACTGTGTATGAAAACATAGCACCAAAATGTAACAAACTTGAGCAGGGTGTGGCATAAACGCCACAGCCCCGTTGTTAGTAAGACGCCGTTGCTTGTCAGTATTTCGACGAAACAGCAAGGAATCTAATGCCAATATCGACACGCCGATCACACATTGGGGCCAAAGTTTTTATCTTCTCTATCTTTGCCGTATCGAAATCGAATTTGTTCGTTCGTTCTTTGCCTCATGTTTATTTCCAATTTCTGTTTTTCGAAATGTCTGAGCAACAGTGATGAAAATGTTTTTCACGCTCGAAACAGCAAATACACTGGCCGCTATCTGTGTGTAGGACGTGTTTATGGTCACTATACGAATTCTACTGAATGTTTGCTCCAGTGTGTGGGCGTAGTTGGCTCTGAGCACTATGGGACTTAACATCTATGGTCATCAGTCCCCTAGAACTTAGAACTACTTAAACCTAACTAACCTAAGGACAGCACACAACACCCAGTCATCACGAGGCAGAGAAAATCCCTGACCCCGCCGGGAATCGAACCCGGGAACCCGGGCGTGGGAAGCGAGAACGCTACCGCACCACCACGAGATGCGCACTGCGGGTGTAGTCACATAAATATTGGTCAATGCTGGCGCCAGCGTTGGCACCAATGTGTGGACGAAGGAAAAGAGTTCTCAGTCGACTGAGGTAAATAAGAATGCGTTTTACCGCCAGTACTTTGTCCTTGAACGCGATACTGCAAACTTTGTCGAAAAACATCCGCTTGAAGGTCAGAGTACTCCTTTTTACTGAATATGCCTCGTACTTGAAATAAAGCAGTGAATCACCAGACGTGGACGTTGAGCGGCGTACGCCGTGACCCGGAAGGCAACATTTTGAGACCGGTCTGAAATTAATTCAGAACGCGTCAATACAGTGGAAGAAATGAACTACATCAGGGCACCGAACGCATAACGGCAGAACTGAAACGATGGAGGAATGACCGTCGGAAAAAGAACGCGTCCTAAAGGAGAAGACGGAGACGGAAGCAACACCGACAGAATGAACGGTAAAGTGCCGTTCCTTGGAATTCGTTCCTCGGTCCTTCCCTGTATTTTAGTGGGCCGTTCCGTTGTATCTGTATCTTCGCAAACGACCTACCTCTATCGGGGAGAGCCTTGCTGGAGGTGTAACAGTAAGAAAAGCGGTTGAATACTAGGGCGACTGGAGGCTGGTCGAACACAGGAGGTTGTAGCATGGGCCCTCCGTGTGCCACGAAGTGTGATCTCAAAATATGGCAACGATTCCAGCAGACAGGAATCGTGTCCAGGCGCCACAGTACGGGACGTCCACAGTGTACAACACCTCAAGAAGACCGATATCTCACCATTAGTGCCTCAAGACGGCCACGGAGTACTGCAGGTAGCCTTACTTGGCACCTTACCGCAGCCACTGGAACAATTGTCTCCAGACACACAGTCTAAAAACGACTGAACAGACATGGTTTATTCGCCTGGAGACCTGCAAGGTGCATTCCACTGACCCCTGGTCACATCGGAGCCCATAAAGCCTGGTGTCAAGAACACAGTACATGGTCATTGGAACAGTGGTCCCAGGTTATGTTCATGGACGAGTTCAGGTACAGCCTGAACAGTGATTCTCACCGGGTTTTCATCTGGCGTGAACCAGGTACCAGATACCAATCACTTGAAAAGTACCTGCATGGGGGTCGTGGACTGATGGTGTGGGGTGGGATTGTGATTGATGCACGTACACCCCTCCATGTCTTTGACAGAGGAACTGGAACAGGTCAGGTGTATCGGGACATCATTTTGCACCAGTATGTCCGCCTTTTCAGAGGTACAGTGGGTCCGACCTTCCTCCTGATGAATGATAACGCACTGCCCCACCGAGCTGCCGTAGTGGAGGAGTACCTTGAAACAGGAGATATCACGCGAATGGAGCGGCCTGCCTGTTCTCCAGACCTAAACCCCATCGAGCACGTCTGGGATGCTCTCGGACGACGTATCGCTGCATGTCTTCAAACCCCTAGAACACTTCAGGAGCTCCGACAGGCACTGGTGCAAGAATGGGTGGCTATACCCTAGCAGTTGCTCGACCATCGGATCCAGAGTATGCCAATCCGTTGTGCGGCGTGTGTACGTGTGCCTAGTCATCATATCCCATATTGATGTCGGGGTACATGCGCAGGAAACAGTGGTGTTTTGTAGCACATGTGTTTCGGGACGGTTTTCTCAACTTATCACCAATACCGTGGACTTACAGATCTGTGTCGTGTGTGTTCACTGTGTGCCTATGCTATTAGCACCAGTTTTGTGCAGTGCCATGTTGTGTGGCTCCACATTCTGCAATTATCCTTAATTTGTGAGCATGAGTGTACTTCAACACCGTGTTAAGGATTATAGGTTGGCTATTGACGCTGCGAAACTAATGTTTCCAATAGAGAGCGCTCAAACCGGTTCCCATTCATTTCTTCTTGATAGTCGTCGATTCGAACTACACGCAGTTTTATCTCAGTCCGATCGAGATGCCTCCATGTCGATTAATTAAGTGTACTACCGATTCCAGTGCTGCGGCTTGGTGCGAATTACCATTTTACTTCGTTTGTTGTAAATAATGGCATCTGGTGTAGCACTGTAATCGTGTGTTTATGAGCTATCAGAAGCAGAATATTCTGTTTTTGTACAAAATATTCTCAATCTCGGTAGTTAAAACCGTTTCAATATTTAACCTACTGTGTCTGTAAAATCGCCTTGACGTCTCATACTGAATACGAAATGTATGTTCGTTGCATTGAAGGGTTAAGGCATCGCAGAACCGTCCCAAGGAAAGACGGTGTCGTAGGTCGGTGACACTCGACCTGGAGCGCCACACAGTATTACCAGTCCCATTGTCCAGTAGGTGGTTGTCTTCATTATTGAAGACGGCGGTAGTTACCATCGCATCCATTGCCTAGAGGTCTGACTGAGCGTCGACATAGCAACGGCCATGCAGTGCTCTTCGAACAATTTCGTCATTCCTCGATGAATTTTCTTTCCCTGCACTCCTTTCGCTGTCACGAAACGCCCTACACCCCCCCCCCCCCCCCCCAACGCCCACGGTCTCTTTTAGAGAATCCATTTCTCTGTTTGCAGCACTACTGAGTGCAGTGGACAGTCGACGCGTGCACGTGATCGTTCTGTCGCTCCATTGTGTGATCATTCCCTCTAAAGGTGAGTATGCAGCCTCTTACATGGAGCACATCCTACTCTGGAGACAGTGGCATATACCATCCCTTCAGCGGTTTTCATTTTACAGCCTCCGGCTAGTTTAGTTTTGAATGATTCTGATACTTTAAGCATTTCTCTACATTTTGTTCATTCCTTATTAGGTACATGTACAGTTCGATAGGCCGTTTCTCACATCGTTTTTGCTGTTGGACACCACCATCCCAAAGAACTTTCTCCAGAACGAGGAATAAAGAGCTGCAAACTAATGTAAAGAACAAAAACTGTATCTTAACGTGAACAGCAATCTGAAAATGAACCTGTCGGTTCGTAACTGTAACAGCACTACGCATGTAAATAAATAGAATTAATAACAGTAACTGATGGCTGTTTTCTTCTTTGCAAGAATTGACTTGCAGTAAGAGTTTTGGTTTGATGGTGGAGGCCGTTCCTGTGTTGTTGTTCGGACAAGGGAGTGAAAATCGAGATGGGTTTCGAGGCACTCTATATGTTGAGCAAATGATAAAGGAAACAGAGTGTATGGAACACTTTAGCTTGTATGCACGTAGCCAGGATAACTGTGCGTATGACGGTGACGTCTGATCAAAATGTCACATGTCACAGTTGTATCATACGCAGGCGTTCGTCGTCACCTCCAAGCTCCATGAACGTGACTGAGAACTATATTGTATAATAATAGCTCTGTAATATGAAAATGAAAGCACAAATTCCCTTTTTAGGCCAAAAGAAATTAGCTGCTCACCTTTTTGTAGAGAGTGGGAAGATTCGGGTGACTTGACGTTAATTTCATCTCTCCGTTTAGTCCAGTTAAGGTTTCCAGCTGTATCTTGGGAGTAAACAGAGCAGATGTTGAATGACGCACCTAGAGAAGTATTCTGCCATCGTGCACACATCGTATCGGTGCTAATGCTTCCCCAGTAGTATATCGTTTATATGTAATGCAGCGGATGATTGTCCTCGTGAGGCCACACGTGTCCTAATCTCTCTTAGTTACGCTACACATCCAATAAAGGGGAGGAGAATTGATAGCCACCTATGCCAAAGGTTCTCTAAATTAATCACCAAACATCCACACGAATACCGACCCGTTTTTACTAACAATAAACGCTTAAATTCCACAGCTCATCTGATACACATTCGTTGCGCTGTACAGAGCTGTTAAGGTGCTTATGGCGTTTCTGTGTATTCTTGCAACTTGTCGAGCGAGACTGACTTGGTAGTGAACAGTGAATCACTTTCTTCGTAACTAAATGTTAGGCTATATTCGATTTACTTCCAGAGTCTCTAAAAGTTGCCATAATTCTTGCAATAAATCTCTTTCTAATTATATTCGTAGTTACTGAGTTCACGCGATAGGTATTCTAAGTATTGCAATTACGACCTTAACTGGCTAGACACACTCTATAAATATGTGCATTTACCTTTCATATCGCTTCCCAGTGTCACCCACTTCTGTTTCATGCGTCGCTGTCGTGCATTTATCCAGGTTTAAAGACGTTTGCAACACGTCTATATCTATGAGCCGCACACCAGAGGTGAATGGCATTGATGTGGTACACCCCACCCCGTCATGTGTTGGTATTTCTTTCTGTTTCATTCCCTGGAAAAAAGGCCTGTGGAAGCTGTGCTTAGTACAGTCTTGTCCTCGCGGTCCGTACCCGAGTCATAATTTTGGGGTTGCTGTAGCCTATATTCCCAAACAGGCTTCAGCAGTATTACTTGTGTCTACCTTGAAGAGTGTACGAATAAAGTTTTTACATCGTTTTCGTGCCGCTCTTCCATGTGTCAACAAACCTGCGTATATTGGTGCTGCCGTCTTTGTGTACGTTTAATATCCCTTTTTAGTCATATTTTGTAAGGGCTGCACACACTTGAGTAGCACTGTGGAACTAGCTATGGGCCCGTGGTTCGCGACGGAATGAAAAAGATAAACTTTGTATACCGCTGCTTTTTGTGGTATCATACTTCAGTCAGTAAAAACGGTACCATCATAGGCCCACTTTCTCAACAAATTCGTTTTTACTTGCCAAGAAGTCAAATATATATGAAATCTATCGACAGAAGCAAAACAGTTTCGTCAAAGTCTTAATACACAAAACGAAATCAATAAATCCGTATCTCCAAGACAAGTAAATTCGGTATAAGTTTGTATTCGTGAAGATAAAATTGTGGCGTTAGTTCCGTAACTGCCATAAATATCCAAAAACACTTCTTTCACAGAGGTAAAACAAAGAATAGAGCCCTCTATTGATTCTTTGGGGTACTATACCGTCACTCTACTGAATTCCTAAAGTAATAAGCTGCAGACTCCTAAAACTAAATTGCGATTTGTTTTCTTCGTAATCAGATTGTGTTGAAATAAAGCCTGAACTTTGTCCAGGCTACGTTCTTTGTCCAGAACGCCATGATAGTTTGCCTGGTAGATTTCGATATTAGTGTGTGCAAATAGACAGACAGACACGAGGGTTCTAGAGTTTTATTATTATTCTTGGATAAGTCCCACGAAAGTTTTGTAAGCAAACTCCTTTTGTAGACTGTTTGCATTTTCTCAACATCCCGTCAAAACCCAAATATGGCACTTGTTTTACCTATGGCTGAACAATTATGATCATTTCGTTATATAGCCCCAGAAATTGGTACGTTCTAGTATTTGTAAGAGCTAATTCATTCACATTGAAAGTCACTGATATCGTATTCATAAGATTTCTTCTTTTTTTGAAGTGCACCATTTCACATTTCTGAATATTTCAGTCAAGTTGCCAGTCTTTGTACCACTGTGAAATATTATCAGGATCCCTATATCTGGATAGCTCTTTACAAAGAGAACGTCAGTAAAGGAAAATGAATCATCTGAAAAACTTTCTGGTTACTATTACTATTGACTGCCAAGTCATTAATACACAACACGAACAATGACAGCTCCCACACACGTCTGTGCATATAAAGCATAGGCCACTTTTAAGTATGTGGACGACACTGCATTCAAGATAACATGGGTCGTCAGTCCAGTCACAATTTGTTTATATGCCAAATGAACCTGCTTTTGTTAATAAGCGTTGGGTGATAAAGCGGTGATAAGTCAAATATTTTTTGGGAGTCAAGAAATATTGTGTCCATCTAACTGCCTTTAGCCATGGCTTTCGTGTTAAGAGTAAATATTGTATCATTCTTTCAGCATTTCCTTACCATTACGTAGGAGTATTACATTTCTTCAGACAGAAGCTTGACCAGGAAACAATATGAGAGAGGTGCAAACATAATGTAATAAATCCAGTGATAGTATAGTCGATTAGACCGTCAGTGAGAGAGCACCTCGAGTTCCTGCTGCTAATATGGTGAGTACACCGTTCGATTGTTATATATTTTTAGGACCTTCAAACAGAAGCGACTTATTTTCAGTGTTCTGTGTAGTTACTAGTTTATTTTTGTAATTTATTGGGTGTTTGAGTGCTTGCCAGGCACAACCTTCTATTTTAATAACAGTGTAGCCTACAGTACCGCCGTTGTTATCGACGCATCTATCGACCTTCGTGTCGTACAGGATTTTGTTTGTTTTGGTTAGTGTAGCTCAGTGTCCGTTAGACCATTAGTGAGACAGCACCTCGAGTTTTTGCTGCTAATAAGCCAAGTACACCGTTCGTTTGTTACGTATCACTACGAGCTTCAAACAGGAGCGACTTCAGTAATGGATAGGTAGAGTGATTGTTGTGTATAGATGCGAGCTGAGTTGGTGACCCTTCGCTCACAGCTCCAGGCTGCTTTGACTTCCGTCACATAGCTTGAGGCTACTGCCAAAGGGCGTCACTGTGGGGGGTCGAATGCTGGGGTGCAAGGGATGTCAAGCACGTCCCACGTGCCCACTGATCAGTCCACTGCTGTGGCCACACCAGGTACTGTCTGCACTGAGATTGACCCCTCAGCCGTGGTCGAGTGGGAGACCATTCCAAAGTCTGGCAGGCAGCATAAGACTTTCTGAGGGGCCACTCGTAGGGCCTCCACAGTTCCTTTAGCGTACAGGTTTCGGGCGTTATCTGTGGCTGACGAAGTCCCTAAGCCGGATGCAGTCGTTCACCCTCTTGCAGAGGGCAGCGCAGAGTGGTCGTGCAGTTAGAGGCACCATGTCACTAATTGCGCGGTCCCTCCCGCCGGAGATTCGAGTCCTCCCTCGGGCATGGATGTTTGTGTTGTTCTTACCGTAAGTTAGTTTAAGTAGTGTGTAGGCATAGGGACCGATGAGGTCAGCAGTTTGGTCCCATAGGGATTCACACAGTTTTTTTCTAGCAGAGGAAGCTTCTCGGTCCGCAAGATCCAACCGTACACAGAGGATGGGTTTGCTGGTAGTTGGGAGCTCCAACGTTAGGCGCGTAGTGGGGCCCCTTAGGAACATGAGAACGAAGGAAGGGAAGGAAGCCAGTGTGCCTCCGTGTGCATATTGGGAGGAGTCATTCCGGACGTGGAAAGGCTGCTTTCGGATGCCATGAAGAGTCAGGGTGCAGCCAACTGCGTGTCGGTAACAATGACGTGTGTCACTTTGGATCAGAGAAGATTCTCTCAGGTTTCGCGTGACTAGCGGAAATGGTAAAGACTGCCAGTCTTGCTTGCGAGATTAAGGTGGAGCTCACCATCTGCAACATCGTCGATAGAACCGATTGTGGTCCTTTGGTGCAGAGCCGAGTGGAGGGTTCTTAATAAGAGGCCCATACGGTTCTGTGACCGTGTAGGCTGCAATTACTTGACTTGCGCCATCGGGTGGTGTGTTTCCGGGTTCTGCTTATCAGGTCAGCGGCTACACGGGTATCGGGAGCGGTGTGGAAGGGACTGGGCGGTTTTTTAGGTTAGAGAATCTCAGGAAACCACAGTAAGGGAAGCCGCATAAAAGGGGCAGGTAAAACACAGTAAGTTAGTTGTAGCAACAAACGGTACTGTAGTTGTAAATTGTCGTAGCTGTGTTGGGAAAGAACCAGAGGCCCAAGCCCTAGAAGAAAGCACTGAAGCTCAAATAATAATACGTACCGAAAACTGGCTAAAGCCAGTCCAGCCCCAATTGTTTCAAACGGCCTAACAGTGTTCAGAAAGGATAGATTAAATACAGTTGGTGGTGGAGTATTTATTGCTGTCAGGAGTAATTTACCTTGTAGTGAAACTGAAGTAGGTAGTCCCTACAAAATAGAATGGATACAGATTATACTTGACAATCGGACTAAACTATTAATTGAATCGTTTTACCGACCCCCCGACTCAGAAGATATAGTTGCTCAACAGTTCAAAGGAAACTTGAGGCTCATTTCAAATAGGTACCCACTCGTACAATTATAGTTGGTGATGATTTCAATATACATTCGATATGCTGGAAAAATAATACGTTTACAGCCGGCAGCAGGCGCAAAACGTCATTCGAAAATGTACTGAATGCTTCCTCAGAATATTATTATGAAAAATTAGTTCATGAGCCCACCCGAAGCGTAAATGGTTGCGAAAGCATACTTGACCTCATAGCAACAAATAATCCTGTACAAATACGGAGCATCATGACAGTTACCGGGATTAGTGACCACAAGGCAGTTGCTGCTAGGCTGAATACATTAACACCCACAACCATCAAAAAGAAACGCAAAGTACAGCTATTTAAAAATAAAGATGATAAAAATGATCTTAATGTTTTTTAAGAAAAATTCTTCACTCTTTCCGATCTGATCATATAAGTATATAAAGGTTGTGGAATGTTTTCAAAGAGATAGCATCGACGGCAATTGAGAGATATATACCACATAAATTAATAAGTTATGGTACTGAACCCCCTTGGTACACGAAAGGAGTCAGATCGATGTTGCAGAAGCGAAGAAAAGAGCATGTCAAATTAAAAAAAAAACGCAAAATCCCTAAGATGGGAAAGTTTTGCGGAAGTTCGAAATATAGCACGTGCTTCAATGCGAGATGCTTTTAATAAGTTACACAAAGAAACTCTGTCTAGGAATCTAGCAGAAAACCGAAAGGGATTTCCGTCATACATAAAGCACACCAGTGGCAAGAAGCAATCAATACCTTCACTGCGCCATGACGGTGAAGTTACTGATGACAGTGCTACTAAGGCAGAGTTATTAAACATGGTTTTCCGAAACTCCGTCACCAAAGAAGAGGAAGTAAATATACCTGAATTCCAATCAAGAACAAATGCCAAGATGAGAAACATAGAGGTAGATTTCCTCGGTGCACCACAGCAGCTTAAATCACTTAATAAAGGCCTCCGGTCCACATTGTATACCAGACAGGCTCCTTTCAGAGTACGTTGATAATAGTTCCGTATTTAGCAATTATATACAATCTCTCGCTCGTGAAAAGATCCGTGCTTAAAGGCTGGAAAATTGCTCGTCACATCAGTACCGAAAAAGGGAAATAGGAATAATCCGCCGAATTACAGGCCCGTATCACTAACGTCGATTTGCCGTAGAGTTTTGGAACATATACTGTGTTCGAACATTATGAATTGTCTCGAAGAAAACGGTTATTGACACATAGCACGGATTCAGAAAATATCGTTCTTGTAAAACACAACTAGCTCTTTATACTCATGACCTAATGAGTGCTATTGATAGGGGATGTCAAATTGATTCCATATTTTCTGATTTCCAGAAGGCTTTCGACACCGTTTCTCACAAACGTCTTCTTACCAAACTGCGTGTCTATGGAAAATCGCCTCATTTGTGCAACTAGATTCGTGATTTCCTTCAGAAAGGTCACATTTCGTAGTAATAAACGGAAAGTCATCGAGTAAAACACAAGTAATATCCGGAGTTCCCCAAGGAAGTTTTTTAGGTCCTCAATTGCTCCTCATCTATACTAACGAAATAGGAGTCAATCTGAGTAGCCCTCTTAGTTTGTTTGCAGATGCTGCTGTCATTTACCGTCTTGTAAAGTCATCAGATGATCAAAACAAATTTCAAAACGATTTAGATAAGATATCTGTATGGTGCGAAAATTGGCAATTGACCCTGAATAAAGAAAATTGTGAAGTTATTCACATGAAGACTAAAAGATATCCGCTAAATTTCGATTACGCGAAAAGTCACACGAATTTTAAGGCTGTAAATGCAACTAAATACTTACAGATTACAATTACAAATAACCTAAATTAGAAGGGTCACATAGATAACGTTGTGGGTAGAGCAAACCAAAGTCTGCGATTCATTGGCAGAACACTTAGAAGATGCAACAGGTCTACTAAAGAGACTGCTTTCGCCACGCTTGTCCGCCATATCCTGGAGTATTTCTGTGCTGTGTGGGATCCGCATCAAGTGGGACTGACGGATGACATCGAAAAAGTTCAAAGAAGGGCAGCTTGTTTTGTATTAGCGCGGAATAGGGGAGATAGTGACACAGACATGACACGTGTGTTGGAGTGGCAATCATTAAAACAACGGCGTTTATCGTTGTGACGGGATTTTCTCATGAAGTTTCAATCACCAGTTTTCTCTTCCAACTGTGAAAACTTTCTGTTGGGACCCACCTACATATGGAGAAATGATCTTCAGGATAAAATATGAGAAATCATTGCTTGCACAGAAAAATTTAAGTGCTCGTTTTTCCCGCACGCCATTCGGGAGTGGAGAGGCAGAGAGACAGCTTGCATGTGGTTCATTGAATCCTGTGTCAGGCAATTTATTGTGAATAGTAGAGTAATCAAGTAGATTTAGATGTAGATGGTTATTAGTCTACGGCGTGCCACAAAGAATAATATCTTTAAAAATCTAGATGCAGCCTAGGATTTGCGAAGTATCGTTTGTGAAAAAAAAAAAAAAAAAAAAAAAGAAAAACGTTTCATATGAGTGGAGTAGCCTGAATCTGTGGTGTTATTTTGATAGAAAATGGCTTTTTTCCCTGATGATAGTATATTTGAGCCAAGAAGGTTGTTCGGGTATGCTCTCGTGTTATTTAGATTTTAAGAGTCTGTGACAGATCTATCTATTCACACTCAGAAACATCCTTCAAGTCAGGACGTTGTGTTTAAAATACTCCCAACTTTTAGAGCAATTTCCTTAAGTTTTTGTCTCATGGATTCCCTCGATAATTTGCTTGAATCTTTCGGAGATTTCTTGTTTTAAGTAATCGTCTATCTCCCCTTGGACGTCTTACTGCCTCATCAATTCAGTGGTTGTATATGAGAGTACGAATATCTCTGCACGACTATTTCAGTAGGGTAGCGCAAGAGACCAACTGTGTGAACCAGAGTCGTCCGACGAAGGTTTGGAAGGAGGGGCAAATGCGGACTTTAGTTGCAAGAACTGGTCGTGTCTAGTCAATGAACTGTCCATTATCGGGTTGAATTTATTAAGGAAAGTATGGTGAACATTTGTCAAAATATGCAGATAGCAGCAGTGTTGCTCTACATGAGTTTTCTTTTTTTGCTTTTGTAAGTCTCCCAGGGAAGTTTCTTAAGTTTTAAATTTGCCTGTGTTTATTGTTTACGAATTCATGTCCTCTGTGAAGTACTTAAAGGCCTTAGAATTGCAAGTGCATGTCATTTATAGTTGCTCAAATAAAGATAAAAATGTTTCGATAAACAAAAAGCAACAGCCCGGTTTGAGCAGCGGTCTGGAAAATATTTTAAAGTCTCAGAAATGTACATTACCATACAAGATTTATACTCTAGTAATTGATATCAGCTGGGTGAGGCAGCAGCTTTAATGTCATTCGCATTAAAGTTGTAGAACTTTTTCCGACATGTTACCGTGACCTGTATCATTGTGTTCAGATACACTACGCAAACCACTGTGAAGTGCTTGTCTGAGGTTATTTAACTTTTTTCCAGGTGTTACGGTTTTTTCCCGTTCGAATCATTTATAGAGCGGGGAAAGAATGACTGCATAATCTGTCTCTGTGTGCGATAATTAGTGTAAACTTGTATATGCGTTCCTTGCAAAAACATTAACTAGGGGACTGAAGGACATTTCTAGATTCCTACTTAATACGAATTTAGCTTCTCTTTATTTACCAGGCATCCTCGGTGGTGCTTTTTTTGAGGTCTTACTATCACACACGCATCTTCCTGGAATTGCAAAAACGGTTCAAATGGCTCCAAGCACTAAGGGACTAAACATCTGAGGTCATCAGTCCCTTAGACGTAGAGCTACTTAAACCTAACTAATCTAAGGACATCACACACAACCATGCCCAAGGCAGGATTCGAACCTGCGACTGTTGCAGTAGCGCGGTTTCGGACTGAAGCGCCAAGTACCGCTCGGTCACAGCGGCCGGATCGTGGAATTGCACCTTGTTATCGTACATAGTCCAGGATGTCCGATTTTCGACGTCTGCGAAATCATTTTACTTCTTTACTTCAGTGTCACCTTTTTCCTCACCAAGTAACGTGTGTTAGTGGTGTCAGTAGAAAAAAGCTGTCGATGATCTACATTTCCGTATGAAAATACACGCGTGCAACGTATGGAGCCAGATTTGCTGGCGGACTGGAAACTGCTCAACATGTAGAGCACAAAAATAGGAAGATACCAAAAATACAACACATTACTGAGCCAAATATGGTGTACGAAGACTGTTGGCACTCAATCAGATTCCAATTTTCTACCAGTGTATAAATGTAGGTCCTGCACAGTGCCCAAGAGAATCATATACCATCCCTCGTTCAAAACAATTTCAAATTCCGGCGACTTAATGGAGGTGGACAGCTATCACGCGGCTTCTCTCGTAAGTAGACTACAAAGGACCAATAATATTGAGATATGAGGACTGTGGTGGCTAGGGTAGATGCGATAATTCATCCACGTCATCACAAAACCAGTCCTGGACGATGCGACCTGTGTAGACAGAGACCCCGTCGTCTTGGAGGACTGCACCACCATTGGGGCAATGACATTGTACCATGTCCGCCCCGAGAACTGAGTAGCTGCCGGCACGGTAGCTCAGCGTATTCGGTCAGAGGGTTAGCTGCCCTTTGTAATAAAAAAAAAACTGAGTGAAAGGATCAACAGTGAACTTGAACGGGTGTCATGGGGCATCTGCCCGGAATAAATGCAACAAACAATATCGAACAAAACGAGATTTTAAAAAAAATGTGGTCAGCTTGACGGATTGTTGTCCTATGGGCGCGGGTTCGGTTCCCGGTTGGGTCGGAGATTTTCTCCACTCAGGGACTGGGTGTTGTGTTGTCTTCATCATCATTTCATCCCCATCCGGCGCACAGATCGCCCAGTGTTGGGTCGGCTGTAATAAGATCTGCGCGAAGGTGACCGGACCTGCACCGCAAGGGGTATTCCGGCCAATGACGCCAAACGCTCGTTTCCAATTTTTTCCATAGTACTGTGGGATGGACCTGGTCAGCCAAAATACAATTCTTGGCAGTAATGTGATTGCACATAGTAACCAGGGGTGATGGAATACAACGGTGTGGCCGCCCAAGTAATCACCGAATCCCCGCCGTGTTTCACTATCGGGACATAAACTCGACCAGGAGTTGGAGACAGTGTGAAACAAGACTCGTACGGAAAAACGACTTTCTTCCGTTGCTCCAGGTTTTATGACTAGGGCACCACATTTTCCTCTTAGAGGCATTTGCAACGCGCTTGAGTAGTTTTGGAATGGCAGCCCTTCCTGCAATTCCCTACTTCTGGAGCTCCCTTCGTGTTGTTTTGGTGCTGACAGGGTCAGCGAGTGTGACATCCAGTTCTGCAGTGGCTTTTGCCGCTGTCGTCTTCTTAACTTTTGTCACAATACTCTTCAGTGACGATCTGTCACGATCACTCGACACACACTTTGGTCCGACTTGTAACTTAGCTGATTACGTTTTCACGACTTCCGAGTATGCAGTATAAATCCTTGATACGGTACTTCTCGTGTCAACCAACATTTCGGTTCCAATGGTTACGGAAGCCCCCACCATACGAGCAACAACAGTTTGCCCACTTTCCACTTCACTTAGCTCCGACGTAATGCACTCAGCACTACACAGAACACTGTCTGACCACAACTGGCACGTGTGATGTATTGAGTATATTGCACAGCTGCCGCACGTTGTCAAATACAACAGCGCAACCTAAATGCTTGACTAGCATCTGCATTTATGTTCCAGAATGCATCTCTCGCTGTGTTTTCGTATTTTTGTTCCATGTTTGTGCGTCACCCTGAATGGAAAGTCACTGTCAGATACCAACTAAATTTCGGGCGTGTCTCAGTGTATCTAATAGGTCCATTAGATGTTGATGATGCAGCTGTATATTAGTGAGTGTTAGTTGACAAACAAATGTATTTACCTTCTTTCAGTCTGGAGGAAGCATCAGCGTAGTTCAAAAACTGCTGAGAAGAGGTCTTGATATACACAGATTACATCATTACCCGCTGTCGCCCAGTTAATGCTGTACGTTTTCTATGCTTAGTTGATGCTTCTTGTGGTGTTCCACAGTTATCCTTAACCCTATCCCTTTTATCCTTCAACCTGATACCATGATTCAGTTCCGCTTAGAGAGTAATGGAAATGAGCGAATAAAAAAGAAGACAGCGAGTTCACTGTCAGGGACTGTGCTTGCATTGAAAATTGGCATGAGCGCAGATTACAATTGAATGTGGGTCGTCGCTTACGGCGGGAGTTTGAGAGACAGAACAGCCCTTTGTGAAACGGTGGGTTCGAATGCGATACGGCTGATCCCAGGCTAAAAAGCCGTTGACCACCAGCGATGCATAAAGCAACGGCTCATTCAGCCTTGTAAGCCTTTAAAAAAAAAAAAAAAATAATCAGGAGTCCTCCGAAAAGTAGTCAGCGAATCTCAGCCCTGTATTTAAACTATGTATGTCCTCTTTACTACAAAAATAAACATATATTCGAAACGTATAGGCAAAGGGGGTCTGCCTCCCATAAGCCGTTTGGGAAGATTACTTACATTTTCTGAGCTGCAGTTACTACAAAACGTTATTAAAGTAATGCAGAGGGAAGTACAGGCTGCTAACTGACTGGCACAATCACTCGTTCGAGTGTCTTCTTGGGCTCTCGTGAGCGACAGTCGCACAAAACTAATTCATTGACACTCGTGAGCTGACGGATGATTAAAGTATACGAGGGGCGTTTGAAAAGTCCATTGCAAAAATAACAACTATTTACATATTTGGGGTAGACATTTTTTATTTTTCGACATAGTCTCCTTTTAGACTTATACACTCCGTCCAATGCTGTTCTAATTTGTTGATCCCTTCCGAATAATAGAAATTGTCCAAGTCTGCAAAACAGCTATTAGTTGCTGCAAGCACCTCCTCGTTTGAATAAAATCTTTGTCACGCCAGCCATTCTTCAAATCGGGGAACCAATAATAGTCCGAAGGATCCAAGTCTGGAGAATAGGGGGGATGTGAAACGAGTTGGAATCCTATTTCCATTAATTTTGGTATCACAACTGCTGAGGTGTGTGGTGGTGCATTGTCGTGATGGAAAAAGACTCTTTTGCGGTCCAATCTCCGGCATTTTTCTTGCAGCTCTGTTTTCAAATGGTCCAATAACGATGAATAATGTTCACCCGTAATAGTTGGACCCGATTCCATTTGCGAATCCCAAAAGACAGTCGCCATAACCTTTCCAACCAAAGGAATGGTCCTCGCCTTTTTTGGTGCAGATTCTCCCTTGGTAACCCATTGTTTAGATTGTTGTTTGGTCTCAGGAGTATAGTAATGTATCCATGTTTCATCCACAGCGACGAAACGACGCTTAAAGTCATGCGGATTCTTCCTGAACAGCTGCAAACCATCCTTGAAACACTTCACACGATTCCGTTTTTGGTCAAGCGTGAGCAATCGCGGAACCCATCTTGTCGATTGCTCTCTCATGTCAAAATGTTTATGCAAAATATTATGTAGCCATTCATTCGAGATGTCCACAATACTAGCAATCTCACACACCTTAACTCTTCTGTCATCGATCACCATATCATGAATTTTATCAATGATTTATGGAATCCTCCACAGGGCGTCCAGAACGTTCAGCATCACTTGTGCCCATATGGCCACTCCGAAAATTTTGAAACCACTTCTAAACTGTTATAATCTAAGGTGCAGAGTCAACGTGATGTTTATCAAGCTTCTCTTTAGTCTCCTAAGGCGTTTTGCCTTTCATAAAGTAATGTTTAATCACCACACGAAATTCTTCTTCGTCCATTTTTTGACGATCATTCGACTTCCTTGATTCACATAAATACCAAACACAAAGAAATAGACCAATATGGCTGCAACTTGGTGTGCGTTCTTTCCAAAGAAGCTAATAACTACACATGACCTCGATACGCGCCGGTGGTGCCATCTCTCGGACTTTGCACTGACTTTTCAAACGCCCTTCGTAGTATCCTGACGTGCCAAAATTTGTGTGGCTGGTGTCACGAGGAATATCATCGTCCAGTTTCATTTACAGGATAACTGCAAATAGTTAACAGTGTACATAATTTACTAATAATTCTTGTGTGGCTCAATTTTGTTTTCCTTGACGTAAAAATTTGTACGAAACGTGCTTTACATGAATGAAAATAAATTTACAAATGAAGAGCACAAGGCAAAAATGATGATGGTCACTTTTTTGTAACTTTTCAGGACGACAAATTTTCTGCTCTAGTCTCTCGTACATCATAAACGTTCACAGTATAATTATCACAACAACATTTTTATTGTTCTATATCTATTTGTTTAGGAAATAAATGTAATATAACAAACACATTTTCAATTTTAAGGTACTTTATTAATTAAGAATTTAAATAAGTATACAAAAAACATGGTTAAAGTGATGGTAGTCATAAAAAACTTGGTAAAAAACGATGAAAGTCCACTATCTTTCTGTACTTCTTCAGTGGATCTTGTAACCTGTAAACAGTTTCTGTTTACTGTTTATTTCATAAAATTTATAATATTCTAGATTTTAACACATTAGGCCCATATAGATTTTATTTTAATACTGTTACTTACACCTTATGTTTGTCAATGAAGAAGTTCTTCGAAGTACTTTTGAGCAGATGGACTGCAAAACTGCTTCAAGTGCTGCAGGTCTTGGTACTTTTAAGGTTTTAGTTTAATCAGATCTGAAAATAAGGAAACTTTTGGGCTAAAATAAGGGAACCGGCCGGTGGTTTTGTCATAAAATAGTAACCTACCTACTTACATAGCGTATTATGAATTTAACTAATAACCTAACTAAATATCTGTTGCAATAACGGCAAAAATATTTCCTGTACTGATAAGTTTTCATTACTTTCAAAGTTACACTATTGTTATGAGATGTTATTCTATAACTCATTATAGGTCTATAGATTATTGATATGTGAAAGCAAAGGTAAAGGGATGAGTCATTTTCTCTTAGCTTCACGCAGAATTGGTGGTAAAGAGAAGGACGTATTATCACCAGGGTCTTCCGTCTCTCTTGAAAGCTTCGTAAGTTGGTGTTGTGTTAGGATCGGTGACATAAGAAAGTACCCAGTGTAAGATGATCTGTGTTCAACTAACCTGCAATGGTCTTTTGAAAATTTTATTTCACGAATTGGTCGTGTAGCAAATGGGCATTTCTTGTGATGGTGATTTTCCAAAAAAGCAGTCCATTTTCTAAATAGGTTTTGGTCAGCTTCAATCACAGTGAAAGGCGAAGGGTTTACTCTGGCATTCTTTATTTCATTTACCCAATGTTCTGGTATCTCTGTGGGAAATTTGCCGTTTATCAGGGCCATATCTCTATCGCATTCTAGGTAAGAGTGGCCGCGAATAGGGAATATGACTGTTATGCAGTCTAGTTTCTTTAGTATTTGTACCACATAATGACAGAAGCGAAACATGGTGTAGTTCGTGTTCTGTCCACTACAAAATCGCAAAATATGTACAAGTTTTTGACATTGGACTGTAACATGGTGAAGATATAATAGTGCAACATCGATACCACTTCGTCTGCACCTTTACCTCCTTCTGTTTCCGGGCAAGCAAAAAAAGTTGTATTTCCAGTAAATAGGCTGTGGACATTGAACAAATACAATGACAATTGACGACGGCAGTAAACGTGATTTGTGGTCAAATTAGGTAAGCTTAAATGTTTTTGAAAATCGATGGTAAGTGCCTCAGTATTGTCCTTTTTCCTCGAAATTTTCCTATATTTTCTCTTTGTGTCATAAAACATATTACCTTTCCTCAAGTGTAGTTCATTCTCACATTGTTTTGTCTTAATACTGCTTAAAATATTTGCTTTTTCCTTGTCATCATTAGTCTGTTCCAGCTGGAGGTTTAGAGCTTTCATTTCTGCTTGGTACCTGTCACATGTACTGCAGGTGTCCCTTCTGGGATATCCGAAAGCTACGTTAAACTTAGATACGAACATCTGTCTATAATATTCATAGGACACAATCTTACCACTAGGCCTATCTGTCTTGTACAATGTGTACATATTTTTCGAATTTAAAGTGTCTGGTGAGTGCCCTTAAACGATGCAGTGTGATCAATGACACTTTGCTCAACTTCTTCTGGGGTCCTACAATATTTGTGGTCATACTTTCCTCTCTTGTCTGTTGGGGTTCACCTGTTTCTTTCAGACTCGTTTGAATAGTTTGAACCCTTCTCCCGATTACACCAAAAATAGACAAAAATGCTTCATAACCACAAGGGTGAGTACACATTTTAAGTTTTTTCATCACATCTCTTACCCTTCCATGGGATTTTCTCTTCTTTGTGCTAGGTTTACTGACGTTTTCACAATCTTCATCCACACTTGACTCAATTTAATCACTCATTTTCACAGAAACTACTACCAAGAACACAAGCTATAAACTTTGGCAACTTTCTAGTCACAAACACAAAGTAAACAAAAGAATGAAGACAGCACGTTGAACTCCTGATCAAGCAGGTTTTGCCAACCTAACGAAATGACTCATCATATGTGCCGTGAACACAGATTACATTCATCGGTTTTACCGTGCACAACAAAAATAAAATGGCAAATAACTTAGTAACAGCCAGCATTCTTGCAGTGTACACTCCCCCCCCCCCCCTACAAATTCGGCCGTATTTGAGCTACAAATTCCTGTCCTAACCTGAAAATGGGAAAAAATTGACTATCATCATTTTTGCCTTGTGCTCTTCAAATACCAAGCAGAGTTGTACACTTCTCCGACGGTCTTCTGCCACACTATACTTATTGTTTAAAGATACTATTAGCGCTTTCCGTTTGTCGGTTTTTAATTGTCCCTGAGATCTGGTATGACCATGAGGGTAGTTGCCTAATACAATTGTACAAAAGAAGTCTTGTAGCGTAATTGGTCCAGTGTTGACCAGGTAATTGTCTACGAGATGTGTAAGTCGACTTTAGGGTGAGGCTTAAAGTCGTAACTGAGACAATATTTGTTCAGGTTGAGGACGGTAAAGTTATGCTGTTTAGTTGGTAGTATGTACTTTTGTTACATTCACGAAAGGTTAGATAAAGTGAACTTGACGTTTGTGAGCGTTTAAGGTGCCTATACAGGTAAGGAAAATTAGGTTGAGAAAACCGCGAATGGTCATACACTGATCATTTTACCCGTATCAAGTCAGCTTTAATTAATAATGCTATTGGGATATGTTCGGGGCTGGAAAGAGCTCCGTTTGCTGCCCAATGAGAAGTAGTTCACAATGGTTCAAATGGCTCTAAGCACTATGGGACTTAATATATGAGGTCATCAGTCCCCTAGACTTAGAACTACTTAAACCTAACGAAACTAAGGAATCACACACATCCATTCCCGAGGCAGGATTCGGACCTCCGAGCGTAGTAGCAGCGCGGTTCCGGACTGAAGCCCCTAGAACCGCTCGGCCACAGCGGCCGGCTGAGAAGTAATTTGCTTGTTCATAGCTACATCTATTCAGAGTGACTTATATTATTTGTTGGGGTAAGGATATGATAACGAGGATAATGGAATGTAGTCGAATTAAATCGGGTGACGCTGAGGGAATTAGATTAGGAAATGAGACACTTAAAGTAGTAAAGGAGTTTTGCTATTTGGGGAGCAAAATAACTAATGATGGTCGAAGTAGAGAGGATATAAAATGTAGACTGGCAATGGCAAGGAAAGCGTTTCTGAAGAAGAGAAATTTGTTAACATCGAATATTGATTGAAGTGTCAGGAAGTCGTTTCTGAAAGTATTTGTATGGAGTGTAGCTATGTATGGAAGTGAAACATAGACAATAAATAGTTTAGACAAGAAAATAGAAGCTTTCGAAATGTGGTGCTACAGAAGAATGCTGAAGATTAGATGGGCAGATCACATAACTGATGAGGAGGTATTGAATAGAATTGGGGAGAAGAGAAATTTGTGGCACAACTTGACAAGAAGAAGGGATCGGTTGGTAGGACATGTTCTGAGGCATCAAGGGATCACCAATTTGGTACTGGAGGGCAGCGTGGAGGGTAAAAATCGTAGAGGGAGACAATAGATGAATACACTAAGCAGATTCAGAAGGATTTAGGCTGCAGTAGGTACTGGGAGATGAAGAAGCTTGCACAATTTAGAGTAGCATGGTGGGCTGCATCAAACCAGTCTCAGGACTGAAAACCACAACAACAACAGCATGGATATGGTAACTCTAGCGGCATTCTTCCGTGTCTACTGTAGACAGTAGACTCAGAAGATGGCCGCTTCAACCGTGGCCGAAACGTTGATTTTCTCCAGCAGTAGTTTTATACAGTATTACACGGTACTATACCTAGAAAACTTTTATGTGGAAATATCGTTTGGTTTCAAAATGCTTATCCGTTTACACTGCCTAAAACCAAACCAATCACATTCTAAAATCGTCACGATCACTACCGTCACGCAGAGCAGCAGTACTATCGGAGAAAAATTGATTTGACTCTTATCGATATGAGGTGAAAATACATAGTAAAGTTGGTTAAAATGGCTATTTTGGTGCTGTTGTTTCTGATGTGTATCGGTGATTTTGCCACCCGGAAATTTACGCCACTCCCTACGGATACGAGTGTCTTCACTGCAAGTGTGCCGGCGACACAAAGTCAACAAGCCAAGCTTCACTCTCACCCTGAAACAATTTTTCCTTTTCTTTCTGTGGTCGAAACCTTGTTCCTAGGATAAACGTTGCGTGTTTGTATGACGGATACTTACATGTCCTTTAAGCTTGGGGGAGTGGTGTCACTTTTGTATACTATGTGATCAAAAGTATCCGGACACGTGGCTGAAAATGACCTACAAGTTCGTGGCGCCCTCCATGGGTAATGCTGGAATTCAATATGGTGTTGGCCCAGGCTTAGCCTTGATGACGGCTTCCTCTCTCGCAGGCATACGTTCAATCAGATGTTGCAAGGTTTCTTGAGGGATGGCAGCGCATTCTTTACGGAGTGCTGCGCTAAGGAGCGGTATCGATGCCAGCCGGTGAAACCTGGCGCGAAGCCGGCGTTCCAAAGCATCCCAAAGGTGTTCTGTAGGATTCAGGTCAGGAATCTGCGCACACAAGTGCATTACAGGGATGTTATTGTCGTGTAGCCACTCCGCCACAGGCAGTGCATTATGAACACGTGCTCGATCAAGTTGAAAGATGCAATCGTCATCCCCGAATTGCTCTTCAACAGTGGGAAGCAAGAAGCTGCTTAAGACATCATTGTAGGCCTGTGCTGTGATAGTGCCAAGGAAAGCAACAAGGGGTGCAAGCCCCCTCCATGAAAAACACGACCACACCATAACACCACCGCTTCCGAATTTTACTGTTGGCACTACACACACACTGCCAGATGATGTTCTCCGGGCATTCGCCACACCCACACCCTGCCATCTGATCGCCACTTTGTGTACCATGATTCGTCACTTCACACAACGCTTGCCGCTGTTCAATCGTCCAACGTTTACCCTCCTTACACCAAGCGAGGCGTGATTTGGCATTTACCCGCGTGATGGTGTCG